>NC_074711.1:72517821-73727821 GCF_947242115.1 Biomphalaria glabrata
ACGTTTTACTGTTGGTCTGATTGATGTCTACGTTTTACTGTTGGTCTGATTGATGTCTATGCTTTACTATTGGTCTGATTGATGTCTACGTTTTACTGTTGGTCTGATTGATGTCTACGTTTTACTATTGGTCTTATTGATGTCTACGTTTTACTGTTGATCTTATTGATGTCTACGTTTTACTGTTGGTCTGATTGATGTCTACGTTTTACTATTGGTCTGATTGATGTCTACGTTTTACTATTTGTCTGATTGATGTCTACGTTTTACTATTGGTCTGATTGATGTCTACGTTTTACTGCTGGTCTGATTGATGTTTTCATGCTACTGTTATGAGCTTTGCTGTTTTGATAATTTTTGTTCTCTACAAGATTTTGGTCATTCAGTGAGAATATAAAGGTTTCCTTTGGTCATTCAGTGAGAATGTATAGGTCCACTTTGGTCATTCAGTGAGAATATAAAGATCCACGTCAAGAGAATCGTAGTCATCTGACCACCCAGAATGGTCGAGCGACATTCTGTCCGATTCTAGAAGGCCAGCAGGGACCCTATATAAAGAGCGAAGGTATCAGAGACCAGTCAGTCACAACTTCCCGATCTACAGTTCTTTACAACAGCTCAGTACAAGTCCGAGACAAGACAGAGAGACCAGTGCAAGAGTTGATACGGCGGAGAGATATTTGTACAGTCTTGTGTTACGTGCTGCCAGTTGTACAGTGTTGGCTGTTATTTATTGACATTAAACTATTACGTTATTTTGAAGCCCAGAGTTGTCAAGTTCTTTAAGTTGGTGGTGTCGTTTGGTGCCATTTGCAGCGAGCCTGGATAGGGAGATTCGTAACAATATAAAGATCAACTTTGGTCATTCAGTGAGAATGTAAAGGTCCAATTTGGTCATTCAGAGAAGCATTGGTAAATTGAAGAAAATTCTGGAATAAAAACTTTTTTTTTTCCTGATGACCAAAGTTAGCGCACTTTGATATGCAAGCTCATGAGTAAAGACCCCAAAATGAGACCTCACAATGAGGAAGAACAGCAACATAATAAAATATTGAAACTCACACGCGAGTGTGTGGGCAGCATAACTTAAATATGAAGTGTAATGTCTGTAGCATAAGACATGGAATGCACTGTATTTTAAAAGGACTTGTTCTATATTCTAGAGCATCTATCTGTATAAATACGCTAAACACAACTCTTTCACTAATTGGTCAAGAAATTTCTGTTGTGTTTTTTTTGGGTAGGGGTATTTTATTATTAAAAAAAAACGAAATTTCGCCCAATTATTCCTAATTAGAAGTCCACACTTAGAAATAAATAAACACTTTCTGATTTCAGTTACGGCCGAAAAGCAACATAAAGCTTATCGAGTTTTCACTATTGAATTTAGAAGACGAAGAATAGTCAGAGGTTGTATTTAGAACATCTTTTGTTCTTTTTTTTTTGGGGGGGGGGGGCAGAGCGGTTTAAGTTTGTTTTTTTATAATCACATAACTATCTAGCATCCCATATGAATTTTTCAGGGTAGAGGATTAGATAGTCTTTGAGGGATTAATGGACACGACATAGTCTAAAATTGTTTGACATGTTTCGGATGTTCCTTTAGAATTGAAGATTAGTACATCTTAGTCCAAAGAGAGCGGTATATTGATAGACATAAAAACAAAATAGGTGCCAGTACTCAGTGATGGATTGACTAACTTTTAACTACTAATTAATTAATAATTAACGTTAAAATACAAGAAAATGATGCCATATAATAATAATAATAATAATAATAATCTTTATTATCCGTAAGGAAATTTGTCTTACAATTTGTGCATTACACCAAACAAAAAACATTATAACTATAAGAAACCAAAGTGTACATTCACACCAGAGTCACTCACAATTTACATGTGACAAAGTTTATACCAGATTGTTCTTATTTAATGATTTGATTGCCAGGGGAACAAAAGAGTGTTTGTGACTGTTTGTCTTTGCTATCGGTGTCTTGTATCTCTTTTGTGATGGTATATATATATATATTTCTCGTTCTGAAGCCGCATGCAACCAGGTGCTCTCTTCTATGCCAGCTGAGGCCTAAGCTGGTCTTAAAAGCGATTCTTTGGGGCACCTTTTAGCTCACCAAAAAAAGACTACTTTCGGCATGCTTTCTTCTCCCATAGGGGATACGTGCCCTGCCCAGCGTAACTGTCGGACCATAAGACGTCCATACCAGCGTTCGTATTAAAAACTGAGTCACGCAGGTAATACAAATGAGTAAAGGTTATTCGTTATTCTTAACTAGTCGAACGGCGGCGTAGCATACGCCACTATTTTGCAGGTCCGGCCTTAGGCCACTGTAACCTATGCGACCGCAGTGGGCCTCGCACTTTTTTAGGACTTGCACTTTCATAGGAACCGCGCTAGTTCAAGGTGTATAAATTATTAAATTAAACCATTATATAACTATAACAGATTTCATTCATCACCAAACCATCCGATTATCTCTTTCTATTGTTTAAATCCACACTTCTTCTGCTGTTCTTTTGATAGAATGCTTTATTATTTCCCAATGTTCATTAAGTCATTTTCGCTGTCCTTTTCCAATGTTGTTAGTTGCGTTTGGAGTACAATTCTATACTTTTCTGCTCCACGAGGATCCTTGACTATCATATTGCTGTGCTGCTTTTCTTTGGCAATTGTGTATGGTACTTATTCTTTGTCTAAGTTTAGCTTTTACTAGTAGATAATTTACAAGGAGCTCCTGGAAATCTCTTAGCTTTTACTAGTAGATAATTTACCAGGAGCTCCTGGAAATCTCCTGAAATTGCTAAATATACGAAAAAGTTCTGGAATTATCAAGAAATTATTAAAATCTTTTGAAAACTCATACAAATCTCCTGAAATATATAGACAAAAATTGTCATTTTGAGGTGTCATTCAATATAGAAAAAGCCAATCATACGCGCGATAAGTATGCATTACGCATTACCCTTAATTGTGTAATCTGGTGAAAGAAGCTTCTCGCGCCTCAAACTAATGAAGAATTACTTGAGGTCAACAATTCTCGTAGATAGATTGAAATATTTGGTAATTCTTGCTATAGAGTGTGATCTATGTAGGAAATATAATTATTATGATATACTGTATGACTTCGCTACATGCAAGGCTCGTAAAGTAGTTCTGTACGTAGTAAAGAATTAATAAAATGCAAAAACGAATTTACTTTCTAATATAAACTCTTAATTTTCACATATAATCCGTATCCCTACCCAAACTTGGCCCCGCGAATTCCGTTTCGTATAGGGCCCCACAATGGTTAAGTCCGGCCCTGCTTTTTAGTGACGGGTGAATACAGAGTAGATTACTTGTTTTCCCTCTCTCCCTTTTGTTCGCCGCTAAGACTACGTGGGGTAGAAATAAAAAAGAGTGATCTTTCCATGACCTCTTGGTCACAACAGTTAAGTCAAGCCCTACTACTTGTCCTCCCCCCTCCATCTTTTTATTTTCGTAGGATAACGCTAGTACGACTTGCAGAAATAAAAGAGCCATGAAGAGAATTATATATAAATAGAAGAAATAAAAAAGAGTGATTTTTCCACGACTTCTTGGTCACAACGGTTAAGCCCGGCCCTGCTATTTCTTTGACGGGTGAATACTACTTGTTCTTCCCCTCTTTTTTTTTCGTAGGGTAACTCTAGTTCGTCCGACTTGCAGAAATAAAAGAGTGATTTTTCCTTTACTTCTTCTTCTTCTTGTCCAAACTCTTGAGCCATGAAGAGAATTATATATATATAGATATTAGGTCTATTAACTACTATGTAGGTAAAGATACTTCAGGGGGAAAACTAGACAATAATCAGTAATGAAAATATTTGCGAAGGTATCGTAAGGTCTTGACTATATAAGAAGCAAGAGTTTGTAGTTTGGTACAAAGCTTCTATTCACTTGCTCTGTTGGTCTGTCTGGTACAAAGCTTCTATTCACTTGCTCAGTCGGTCTGTCTGGTACAAATTACTACCCATTCTCGGCTCAAGATGAAAGTTTGCACAATGATTTATCACCCCTAACAAAACATGAATCGATTTCAAAATTGACCAATTGTTTTATCAATAAGTCTTAATTAATTACCTTTGCTTTGATATAGAATTTATAATAAAAACTCACGTAGCTACGGAGAGATATTTGTAGAGAATTAGACAATAAGAATAGAAAGGTAATCAGAGTAAAATAACATAATTAATGATAGTGTTTGTATCTAAGACTATATGTATTTTAATCCTTTATAAATAAAACTTTGTATAGGATTTGTTAATTGATATGGCGACCGGGGATCCCCCCTCTCCACACAGCTAAAGTATCCATAGGAATGGCAAGTGCCGATACATTAAATTGAAAACAAGAGAAGAGGCCAAAGTTTGGAATTTAGTGTGTGTTTATCAATTTTATGATTTTAACTTGGATTATTAAAATACCCAATTCTTCAGAGTGCATTTCCGTTCGTTCTTCAACAGTTTAAATATCCCCGTTGGGTGTTGAATCATTAAGCCTAACGTTTAGACGGATTCGTATTTACCAGCCATCTTCAGCGTCATGACCAGAAAACGAAACAGATACAAGAATTAATAAACTTTAAATCGTGATACATAAGATTTAAAAAGGCAGACGGAAAAAATCTGGCAATAACAGTTCATGGGATTTAATGAAGAAAACAAAAAGTCCAACAGCTAAAATCAAATCGAGGTAAAAACAAAACAAAACAATATAAAACAAAAAAACCTCAAGAAATCGATACTTAAAAGAGATTTGAATTAACACTTGGATCTAATTGTCTCGTGTTTGTAGTTTTATTTTTGCTACAGGTCTGCTCAGATATCCCCACACCCAAAAATCTGATAATACAGATAAGAAAAATCTAGACATTTTTTTTCGTCTTTAACACAAATGGCTGAAATGAATTTAGCATCTTTGAAAGTTTATTAAGAATTAGAGTACAAAATAATATTGTCATTCCATGTTATAATTCATTAAATCATATTCCTGTTGACGTCATAGTATTCAATTATCCCAATCAGCCACTCATGACAAAGATCTCGCAAATAATGACCTGATTTTGTTGATGCTGTTGGTCACAATTAGAATAGCACGACTTTCGATTGACGCCAATCGTCAGAGCTTTCTCTAGAGACAATCGAGTTGAGCTTTGATAGGTTACACAGGAGTTAGGAGATAGGAGTTACACAGGAGTTAGGAGATAGGAGTTACACAGGAGTTAGGAGATAGGAGTTACACAGACGATGTAAAGTAAGACGATGTAAAGTAAGACGATGTAAAGTAAGACGATGTAAAGTAAGACGATGTAAAGTAAGACGATGTAAAGTAATACGATGTAAAGTAAGACGATGTAAAGTAAGACGATGTAAAGTAAGACGATGTAAAGTAAGACGATGTAAAGTAAGACGATGTAAAGTAAGACGATGAAAAGTAAGACGATGTAAAGTAAGACGATGTAAAGTAAGACGATGTAAAGTAAGACGATGAAAAGTAAGGGGATGTAAATTATTTAACAACGGAACTGATTACAAAACAAGATTTTCTCGTTTTAGCCTCCCTTTGTTAGCGTCATAACAATTCAATATTACATATATTACCAACAGAAGGGAGAGAAGATATTTCTCTGTGCTTGTCGCAGATTTGGCTCAAATCTTTAGATAGACGATTGTGGCATCTTTAAAGTTTTGTGGTATAGTCTCTTGTTCCAACATAAGTAAGAGAAGCCCATGAAATCTTTCAGTCAGGGATTGTCCGCCTTCATTGAAGACCTCTGTAAGAATGCAGTGAGCTCCTGGGGCTTGTCCGCCTTTATTGAAGACCTCTGTAAAAATGCAGTGAGCTCCTGGGGCTTGTCCGCCTTTATTGAAGACCTCTGTAAAAATGCAGTGAGCTCCTGGGGCTTGTCCGCCTTTATTGAAGACCTCTGTAAAAATGCAGTGAGCACCTGGGGCTTGTCCGCCTTTATTGAAGACCTCTGTAAGAATGCAGTGAGCTCATGGGGCTTGTTAGCTGTTGAATGACTAAAGTTTTTCTTCATTTTATGGTAGCTTGTGTAGCTTGTTTTTTCGCATCGTTTCTAATGGAAGGTGTATTGAGAACCTTTTCAAAATGCTCGGACCAGATTTCTTCCTTATCAGTCAATAGTTTTATCCCAACAGCTTTAAGTAGGGAGGATAATAATAATTTTATTTTTAAAGCGCTGTTAACTAACATGATGTAGGCTCAAGGCGCTGTGATAACATTACAAACATAAACACGAGAGCTAAAATGACAAACTAATCTAAAACAAAAGTTTGAAACAGATAGGTCTTAATGTCCTTCTTGAAAGAAGTCTGTCTGAGGTCAATGGGGAGTGAGTTCCAAACCTTTGGTCCGTGCACTGAAAAAAGCCCGCAGGACGAGGCTTTTGAGGGAGAATCGTGGCACCACTAGAAGCAGGGCTCTCTGAGGGACATATGGAGTGATCGGTTCGCTTAAGTACAAGGGCATGCAAGGGTATACACTGATGACAAAGTGTGGCCACCTTGTAGTTGATTCTCGCTTTCACGGGAAGCCAATGGAGCGTGCGCAAGAGCGTGATAGCAGAATCTAGTCTTGTTTTTCCAGGGATGAGTCTGACTGTATGTAGAACTAGTGGAGGAGAGGGGTGAGTCTGACTTTATGGAGAACTAGCGGAGGAGAGTTGTACTAAGACAATGTTGATTTATGCAAGCTCATGATAAAATATTTCAACAATGATAATGACAGATAGGAGAAAGGGGCTCAGGATGGACAGGCAGACAGACGGACTGACAACGGACGGACAGACAGATGAACAGACAAACCGCGGACAAGTTTGTGTGAAACGCAAAAAAACTTTTTTGTGCAGTATATCTTGATATGCATCAGAAATAATTCCTTCAGCCTGTGCACTGCCAGGGCCGCAATCAGAAATAATTGGTGAGTAAATTTTATACATTTTTAAGCACTGGTTAGAGGTAGTCAATACCGTCCTGCTATCAAGTTGTAAGGACAAACTAGTCGAATTGTCAGACAGGAATACAAGAGAAAGTCATCTACAAATGACATTGAAATACGACAGCTTCCTTCTCCAGACTAACCAGAAACTGAGTCTGAAAACCTTTGTACAAAACCTCTTGAGGCACCCATTTGTTTGTATACTTGCTTTCCTTATAAGTTGCATCACAGTGTAATTCTATGATGTATTGAGAGATTTTTTTTTCTTGTTTCATGTTACTGCTCTTCAAAATCCAGGGCTACGTGAGGAGTTCGCATACATCAATTAACCACAGTAATCTTATATGAGTTAAGTTTCTGATCCGATGAAAGAGAAAACGAAAAGTGAAATTGTGAAATGTGAGGGCGTTACAATGGACAGAATCTATCTTTGTCTTAAGAAACCTGGAGTGACGAGAAACATACTCAACCATCTTTTAACAAACTGTTGAAATTCTTCAAGATATCTCAGCCAAACGAACACACACTCAAATACTCAACGTGTTTGACATTAACAATGACATAGGACCAGTATTGTATATACGACCTGACTAACTAAATGACATGAGTTCTTTAAATGTCACTATTTTGCTTATAAATGACACATACACTGTGTCTTATAAATAACATTTTAAATCCATAACAAGCACATGTCCAGGGTGTTCTAAATTACATAACTTAATCTATAAATAGTATATCACCTGTGTATTATTAACACCTTGTACAATGCATGGAATGTGTATATTTTGACAAGAAAAGTGTCTTTTTTTTACAATACCTCTATTCATGTTAGAACTTCATTGAAACTTCAGGAACCTGGATCCAGGAACCTGGAAAGCTTATATCAAAAACTGCTCTAACGATTTTCCTAGGAATTTAACATTGTTGTATATCGCTGAGAAAAGAATAACTAGCTCGTTGGACACATGGGGAAAACTTAGCTGACCGTTATAATTTTTCAAAGTAAAAAAATAAATATAAATTTGGCTTTGAGTACTAGACCTAGATCTAGTGCCATAAATCGGTTTTGAAAGGACTATAGCATCCTTGAAAGGAATATCGCGTTTGGAAATTTCCGAATTTGAAGCATTAATGATTCAAGAGTTTACTAAATTAATGTTCAGGAACTAAAGAAATATAAAGTTCCTACAAGTTTATGAAAAGATTATCCAAGCTTAGCTTATATTTTTACATAAATCTTCAATAGAATGGCCACATTGGTAACCTCGTAGTCCGTTCACGCAGGGGATGGTGTCAACATCGCGGGTGCGATACAGGGTTTGAACCAAATAGTTTTCAATATTATTTTGTCAAAATATGTTTTATTATATTTGAAGTTGTACAATGGAGGTATTGTCTTTTTAAAATGTTTTTTTCTTGTTGGTGATTAAATCATGAGCTAAAAGGAAGTGAACTGGGTCAGAATGTCCAGACAATCGTCCGTAGATAGAAGTTCAAATATTTGCTACGGATTTGAAGCTTTCTTAAAACACATTCACGAACAGAAACATTTGCATTCAAAGTCAACGAAATATCAGGAAATATCCGGAGAGTGTTCGTGTTTGTTTGTGTGTGTGTGTGTGTGAGAGAGAGAGAGAGAGAGAGAGAGATAGAGAATTGACTAGTGAAGGGGTGGTGTGGAGAGAGAATCAAATCGATGTTGACTAAAGTCTGTAATACCAAAATCGATATTTCCTACTAAATCTTGTAAAACCTTAAAACTGACACACACACACACACATACAAACATACACACAACGTCAATATCTCTAATGGGGTAAAAACATGTTGTTCAATCTGTTTTTTTTCCCTCGTTTTGGAAACCTCTAGAACTTTTGGATTTCCTCAAATCTCGGGCGCTTTGAGGCGCGTGCTGAAGAAATTCAGTCATTAAAATGTTTGAGTTATGGTCCAAAACTTGTTCCTCGTCAGTGTTGAGAACAAAATTTTTAAATTCTGGTCCAAAACTTACTCCTCGTCACTGTTGAGAACAAAATGTTTGAATTCTGGTCCAAAACTTGTTCCTCGTCAGTGTTGAGAACAAAATGTGTCTATTATAATCATTGACAGAGCAGAAATGTTATTTCAATTTCTGACGCCAGGGTACATTTGAAAACTGGAGTGAACTGGGAACTGTCTTATAGCCGAGCTATTCATGATTCCGTTCGTAACTCATTGTATTCACTCTACTGACATATAAATAGGTTAAATTAGCAGTTATGCTTTTTTTTTTCGAAATCATCTCTGTAAACATACGATAAATAATATAACAGATAGTGTCAAGTTTTCAGAAATGAGTGGAATAGATGTTCAGCATGCTTTTTGTTCAAAACTTTTGAAAAAGAAGAAACTTAAACGTATCAAACTAATTCCTTTAAAAAAAAAAGCTAGAAAAGTAAAAAGACGATTTTATGTTAAACACAAACTTGAAGGTGGCCTGTGCATCAAATCGTATTAACTTCAATGACAATGAATTTACCGATAGGAGACCATTATTGACAGTTACAGACTTTGAGGATTTTTGTGTGGACTTCTGTCGTAATCTTTCAGGTGATGTGGTTTCTTGTGGACTTCTTTCATAATTTCCCAGACGATGAGGATTTTTTTAGGACTTCTGTCGTAGTTATTTTTAGTAGAAGAGGATCTTTGTAGACTTCTGTCGTAATTTTCCAGGTGATAAGGATTTTGTTGTGGATTTCCGTCGTATTCTTGCAGGTGACAAGGATCTTTGAGCACGCCTATACTAATCTACAATATGATGATGATATTTGATTACGTCTGGCGTAATCTTGCAGGTGATGAGGATAATCTGGTTAATATGAACTTCAGCTATTATATAACGTGAACTGGGTTTAGAATTGTATGTTTAAATAAAAGTTTATGTATGTATATAGTTTGCCTACCTAATCTCACAGAAGGAATCGCTCTTGGAAAACCATAAGTAAAAGATTTGAGTATGAATTGACTCATATGATTAAAACTGATCCGCAAGGTCGCTAGCTAGATTGTGTAAACCTCCTTTAGCCAAATTGTTTTTTAAAAGGCTACTTATAAATGGTTCACTTCAGTTATCATAATTTTGATATCATGTTGAAGGATTTGAAAAGGTGAGTCTTTATCTACCAAATATCATATTCGTAGCTTTAGCTTGTTTTTTTAAATTCATTATTCGTTAATTAAGGTCATGGGACGATATGGGCAACACTTAGTAAACATTACACTTAACACTTGAATCCTAACATCTTCCACCCATTCATCTGGAACGCTAACGTTTTCGTCAATGCGATTCTATCGTCTGCCCGCCATTCTGACACCAGAACGATCAACTTTTTGTCGAGTGACACACCATCGTTCTGTTGAGGTTTTTTCAATTTCTGAAGACAGGAAATGTTAGGTGTTAGACACCTTATTTATATAGGTTAGTTATTTTAGTTATTTAGCGACGCACCATAGTAGACGCATATTGAACGGGACTAGTGACGTTTGGGATATGTTGGGTTAGAGACCGGAAAATCAGTTAGCGTTAGAACACTCCAGGGTAACGACGTGTTTAGTGACAGAGACTTCTACTGTGGCCTTTTATCATAATAAATATATATTAACTTGTTCATCATCGTTGACTACATCTCTTCACCTGTTACAATTGATGTGCCAGTTCTTGTTTGTGTTGTTGGTCAACTACACGTAATACACCCGAACAATTACACCCAAACGATTGCAGAGTAATTGGTTGACTTCAAGACAGCCTGAACTAGCAACATCACAGTGGCGACCCCGAACCTCGAAGCCGGACCCCTGTTGAAGCCGAACATCGAACCGGACCTCGAAGCAGAACGTTTACTCAGGTGAGGGTCGTGCACTCGAAGTTATAAGATTTCATCGGAGTACGGCTGAACACAGCAGCATCGCAGAGTGACTTTGTTCTGGATCTACATACAGTCGTCGCCTGTTTGATCGCACGTTCAACGAGCCGTTAACTCAGGGTGACCTTCGTCAGGACCGTAATCATCGCAACGCCTGATCTTCATATGCTGAATCGACCTACAACCAGAGAAACCGTTCATTCATAACGGGTGAGAGATCGTTAGTGAACCTGTTGGACATATTTTTTCTTCGTCATAGGAGCCACATTGAGTATCAAGTTTTACCTCGTCAGTTTCGAGAAGGACAGTTTGCCCGCTGTCAGAAGTATTGTGAGTACTACAAGTTTGGTAGCTAACTAAATCGAAATCGCTCTGTCGTCTTACCCTTGGAGAGATTCTTGTGGAGCAGTTTGCTCATTGAACCGGTTGCTTGCCACGTTTATAACGGTCACTGTGTTTAACCTTTGGAAGGTTAGTGAAGTAATCTTTATCAGTACTGAACATTGATCTATCTAGTATTCGTCGGTCTAGACCATACCTAGACTTGTTAGCAGTGAAGTTGTGGAAACAGCTACATCCACTTAATTTCGTTGAAAACCGTTAGTCGTATAACGGAACGTCGTCGGAGGTGACCTTGGTCTCACCTAGTCTACATTGGACAGTTTGGTCTAGTGAAGCAGAGTACAACAGCAAACTTCGTCGTACTACCAGAGTAGCAGCAGAAGCAGTGAACTATTTTAGAGAACCGTTATTCGTCAGCCCAGATCAAGTCATCGTCGAGAAAGTCGTTATTCGTCAGCCCAGATCAAGTCATCGTCAAGAAAGCCGTTATTCGTCAGCCCAGATCAAGTCATCGTCAAGAAATTCGTTATTCGTCAGTCGTCCAGATCAAGTTGCCGTCAAGAGACTGTTATTTGTCAGTAGTCATCTACACAAGTCAAGTCATCGCCAGAAGAACCGTTAACCTATTCGTCAGTAACTGTGTACACAAAGTCGTCGGAACTACACATACGGTCATCAACAGTCGTCGAAGAAACTGGAACATTTTGCTGTGGCATATCAGGACATCTGTGGCATTACGTGGGATACTGGTAGCACCGGAGAACAGAGTCAGAACTGGAAGAGAGGCAGTGGAATTTGTTGTGATCTAACATATTCGGGAGTCCGAACAAAGGGATCTTTCTTATCAAAAGCTAAGTGCCATTTTTCTTATTAGTATATGTTTAGATTGCCCTTAGAAATAGATTTTGTCTAAATTTGGTACGTTAGCCTGAGTAAAATCAGGTGGTGCGCCTTAAAACCCGTCGGGGTAGAAGACGTAATTTAGATGAAAAGCTATATTATACGTTTAGGGTTGTAATTTGTTTTGTTTGTGTAAACGTCATATCCGTTGTTGCCTGGTTACTTCGTGACGTTATCATTGTGTGCCATATTGTCACATCCCAACCCATAGTGATAGTCTCATTTAATTATTTCATTTGTTTATATTATTTTAAATTATTTATTTTTATTAATTTAATTAGATCTGTAATTTTTTTCACTTAATGATAGAAAGTGCGGGTAGGATTCTTTTACTGTGAATCAGACTAAAATAATTTTAGTTTGAGCGGTTAAAATCAAATATGATTTTGCCATGAGAATAATGCCGAAACTGGCTATGTAGTCAAACACTATCGTCTGGCTAAATTTAGATCTGCAAATTGTTGTACATCTCTTTGGTACAATTTAATCATCTAGACTCTAATTTGAAATATTATTAATTGAAAAATGAATGAAGGTAGTACATTCTAGATATATGTATCTTGTTGAAGATATATTTGACATTGTATACACATATTTGTTTCGTATGGTTAAATAGAACCATAATCTAATCTAGATCTAGACTCTAGACAGTCTTTGAATTTACTCTAAACACTTCACTGTGACTTCAGTCATACCAGATTTTAAAATTGATCATAGTTATTCATACTAGATCTAAAAGTCATAGTGCTCTTGATAACTATAGATCTAAATAGTATTATTATACATACTATAATATACTAGATTTAAATTTGTGTGTAATACTGGACCTAATATACAGATTTGAATATAACCATAATAACTCAGACTAGATTTACACATTTACTAAATCTATAGATAGAGACATAACACTTAAAACTGGTATAAAAGTGTGTAAAAACTTTTAAAGTATAGCCATAACCAATATAGGCTAAGTAAAAATATATATAAAATATAAAACACAATGGCTACATCATCATATGTGGACCTTAAGGAGGTTAAGGAAACAGCTATGCAGGATGGAAAGGCCATGGAGTTAAAAGGAAAAGACTTAGCCGCTTATGTACAGCAAGTTGTGAGGGAAGAAATGGAACGTCAAGATAAAATAAGAAGGGAAAAAGAAGAGATAGAAAGACAAGAAGAACATCAAAGACAAGAGATAGAGAGGCAAGAAAGGATCAGAAAGGAAGAATATGAAAAGCAAAAAGAAGACCAAGAAAGGCAGAGAGAACATGAAGCTAAAATGGAGAAGATGAGATTGGATGCAGCACAAACCAGAGCTCAAACTGAACAAGGAAATAACACAAATAACTCAAATAATTATACCACACAAAGAGACAACCCTAATTCGCAGACATGGCTAAAGAGAAAGATACAAAGTTTTGATGAACAGAAGGATGACATTGGTGATTTTCTGAAAAGATATGAGGCAAAAATGTCTACATTTAATATGCCTGAAGAAGAATGGTCTGAAATACTGATAGACTTCGTTCATGGTCAAGCTCTAACAATATGCCAAAATCATGACCATCATATTGATGATAGCTATCAGGTTTTAAAAAGAGAATTATTAAATGCCTATGGTCATAATGCTACAACTTTTAGAAAGAAATACTTTGACAATATACCATCATTAGAAATAGAACCCCAAACTACCATTAATATGGAAAAGGATTTCTTCAATAAGTGGGTAAAATTAGAAAAAGTGAATAACTCTTATGAAGGATTAAAAAATTTTATTCTAGTGGACAACTTTGTAAATAAATGTGATCCTCAGTTACAATCTTTTATTAGAGAAAGAAACCCAAAAACTATAGATGAAATAACAGAGATAATGAGAGTATACAAAAATGCCTATCCAAATAAACCATTTTCTGATAGGGATAAGAGCAAAGTAGATTTAATAGGATACACCAAAGAAAATGTTGATAGAAGTAGAAATAGAAACAGATCAAATAGTGGAAATAGAAAATATAGTGAAATAACCTGTTTTAAATGTCAAGGAAAAGGTCATATAGCAGCTAACTGTAGAAGAGGGAATAGTAGGTCTGGAAGTAGAAATAGATACAATGAACAAAATAACAGTAGATATAGGAGTAGAGATAGAAATGACAGGGAAAATTACAGAAATAGGAGTTACAGTAGGGAATACAAAAATAAAGGTACAGATAGGGTATATTTCATGGAAGGAAATAGGAACAATTTTGCAGTGTACCCAGGGTTTGTAGATAGAATTCCAGTGGAATTAATCAGAGATTCAGGTTGTAACACTTTGGCAGTAAAAACTAAATTTGTCAAACCTCATTGGTATAAAGGGTTTACTAAGAAAGTAGAATTAGCAGATGGCACTGTAAGGGAATTTAAAGCTATAAGGGTATACATTGAAACTCCATTTTTCACTGGTTATTGTGATGGCATTGCAATACCAGAAATGAGATATGATATGTTAGTAGGAAACATAAAAGGAGTTAAAGAATGTTCAAGAAAAGAATTAGAAGACTGGCAAAACAAATACAAAAACATAAGACAAAATCATGAAAACATAGAAACACAAAATATAACAAGTATGATAATAACAAGATCAATGGATAAACAAAGTAAGAAACAGGAAAATACAATAAATGTAATAAGTAATGATAAAGAAAAAGAAACCAGTAATGTAATACAAATAGAAAATACAGATGTTAAGGAAAGAGAGATAGAAAATGAAACACAAAATAGTCTTGAAACACAAATATCTCAAAGTGAAAAAGAAACAACACCCACATTTGCATTAGAACAAATGAATGACAATATTATTGGGAAAATTTATTCAAGAATATTAGATAAAAACAATAATAATCCAATGGAGAAATTTTGTATAGAGAATAAAATATTATTTAGACAAACAAGTAAGGATAACAAGAAAATAAAACAACTTGTCTTACCACAGAAATATTGGAAAGATGTTTTAATCATGACACATGATAATAATTTAGCAGCACATAGGGGAGTAAAGAAATGTTATAGGAATTTGTCAAAACAAGTATTTTGGCCCAAAATGAAAGCAACAATCAACAAATACATAAACTCATGTGACATATGTCAAAAGAGATCTAACAAAAGCCTAGTGAATAAGGCACCTATTCAAGAAATGGATGAACCTACAGCACCATTTCAGAAAGTATCTATTGATTTAATAGGTCCTTTAATTCAAACTGAAAATAATAACAAATACATTTTAACAGTAATAGACATGTTTAGTAGATATCCAGAGGCAATCCCATTATCAAATACAAGTGCAGAAAATATCATTAATGCCATAACTCAAAAAGTAATTACAAGACATGGTATACCTAAAATTATATTGAGTGATCAGGGATCTCAGTTTAAGTCAGAACAATTTAAGAAATGGACTAAACAATACAATATACAACACATATACTCTTCGGTTTACCACCCGGAGAGTAACGGTTTATGTGAACGATATGGTGGATCATTAAAAAGATCACTAACAAAAATAATTCAGAATAATCAGAACAAGTGGGATCATTACATTAACTATGTACTATTTGCTCATAGAAACAACATCCATGAAGCAACACAATTTTCACCATATGAAATAATACATGGAAGAAAACCCAGAGATGAATTAGATGTTTTTAAAGAAAATCTAATAGGCAATGAGAATAAATTAAATAATGACAGTGAAACAACAATCACAACAGAATTGAAAGAAATATGGACTCAAGCATATAACAACAATAAGAAGTATAAACAAAGTGCTCATGAGAATATAAATAAGAAAAGACAATTGAAAACACTAGAAGTAGGAAACAATGTATTAATATTGATAAATGACCTGAAAAATAAAATTGGTAAACAATGGAAAGGTCCATTTAAGGTGATAAAACAAATTAGTGATGTGAATTATCAAATTGAAATAAATGGGAAAATTAAAACATATCACATAAATAATTTGAAACTGTATCATGATAGAGAAGATGAGTTGATACAAAACATTCAGGAGGAAATAGAAAATAAATTTTCAGAAAGAGAAGAATGCTTGATGATAATAACAAATGAAAATCATAATGAAAATGATATTAAGGAAATACCTGTAATAGAAACAAAAGAGAATCAAACTTGGCAAAAGATTAATCTTAATAATTTAACTAAGGAAATGTCAAAAGATATAACTAAAATAATACAGGAATACAAAGAAATTTTTTCCAGTATACCAGGAAAAACTAATATTATTAAACATGACATTAAAGTAACAGATCCAAAACCTATCAAGCTTAAGCCATATAGAATACCGCTACATTTACAAGACAAAGTAAAGAGAGAAATAGACAATTTACTAGAATCAGGTATAATTGAACCATCAACATCTCCTTATGCTTCACCAATTGTGATAGCCAAAAAGAAGAATGGAGATATACGGTTATGTATTGATTATAGGAAACTTAACAACATCACAGAATTTGACCCATATCCAATGCCAAATATAGAGGATATTTTACATAAATTAAATGGAGCAAAATTTTTTACTAAATTAGATTTAACTAAAGGTTATTGGCAAATACCTTTAACAGAAAATGCAAAACCTTACACAGCATTTGTAACACCATATGGTATTTTTCAATGGAATTATATGAGTTTTGGATTAGTAAATGCACCTGCCACATTTAATAGAATGATGAACATGATAATTGGAAACAAAGAAAATGTTATTTGCTATTTGGATGACATATGCATTTTTAATAATAGTTGGGAGGAACATTTGGTAGATGTAAAAGAAGTATTCAAAATAATAAAAGAAAGTGGACTTACAATTCAAGCAGAAAAAGTAGAAATAGGATTGGAGGAAATAATTTTCTTAGGACATAAAGTAAATAACAACATGATTAGCCCTATTGAAGATAACATAAAGAAAGTACTTAATATTGAAATACCTACAACAAAAAGACAAATTAAAAGCATATTGGGAATAGTAAATTATTACAGAAAGTTTATAAAGAACTTAGCAGAAATAGTGAATCCACTAAATGACTTACTTAAAAAAGGAAAACCTCAAAAAGTAGTTTGTAATGAGGAATGTGTGAAAGCTATTGACAGAATTAAAGATGTTTTTAGTCATGAACTAATATTAAGACTACCTGATAAAGACAAAATATTTTATGTCACAACTGATGCATCTGGTAATGCTATTGGTGGTTGTTTAATGCAGAACTATGATAACTTACATCCTATATTATATGTAAGTAGAAAATTGTCAGAGGCAGAGAAAAAATATAGTGTCATTGAAAGAGAAGCCTTAGCTGTAATATGGGTAATTACTAAGCTAGAGAGTTATTTAATAGGAAGGAAATTCATATTATTAACTGATCATAAACCTATTCAATATATACAGCAAAAGAGCATGAAAAACAGTCGTGTTTATAGATGGTTCTTAGCACTACAGGAATATAAATTTGAAGTGAAAGCTATTAGTGGATCTGTGAATATTGTAGCTGATCTATTGTCTAGAATGACATTGAAATGAAATACTTTTGTAAATAAACTATGATTATATTGAGTATGTAATATATATTAATATATTGACACCATTTATATGTTATGAAAAAGGGAGATAAGTAAATTTGATGTTAAGCATTTAAAAGTAAGTATGGATATATTTTTTTTTGTGTGAATCATTTCATATATCATTGACGAAAGTTAGTTCTATGGAAAAGGGTGAGTATAAAAGAAAAATGGACAAAAGCGTATAAAAGGGTGGTAAGAAAAAATGTATTGAATGTGTAAATAAAGTTTGTAATTGTTTTTTGAAATATTGTATTTTATCAGATTACTGCCAGTGAAGAACATTTGAGATGTGTAGGACATGCCCATAAGATGCCACATTTTCCTCCATGATGAACGGTGTACCAATGAAGATGATTTTGGAATGTTATGAACTGTTATGAACATTGAATATGAGGAACTGTCAAGATGAAGATGTCAAGATGAAGATGTCAAGATTTTATGTTTGTGGTCTTCCCCTTAAATTGAAAATGCCCTTGTAAGACTTGACAGTAGTGGAAAAATATTGACATATTTTTTTTCAAGGGGGGGAGGAATCTGTTAGACACCTTATTTATATAGGTTAGTTATTTTAGTTATTTAGCGACGCACCATAGTAGACGCATATTGAACGGGACTAGTGACGTTTGGGATATGTTGGGTTAGAGACCGGAAAATCAGTTAGCGTTAGAACACTCCAGGGTAACGACGTGTTTAGTGACAGAGACTTCTACTGTGGCCTTTTATCATAATAAATATATATTAACTTGTTCATCATCGTTGACTACATCTCTTCACCTGTTACAATTGATGTGCCAGTTCTTGTTTGTGTTGTTGGTCAACTACACGTAATACACCCGAACAATTACACCCAAACGATTGCAGAGTAATTGGTTGACTTCAAGACAGCCTGAACTAGCAACATCACATAGGATCCGGGGGGCTTCCATTTTTTGTACTTGGACCAGTCTCCACCTTTTTTGTACTTGGACCAGTCTCCACTTTTTGTACTTTTGTACTTGGACCAGTCTCCACCTTTTTTGTACTTGGACCAGTCTCCACTTATTGTACTTTTGTACTTGGACCAGTCTCCATCTTTTGTACTTGGAAGTCTCCACTTTTTTGTACTTGGACCAGTCTCCACTTTTTTGTACTTGGAAGTCTCCACTTTTTGTACTTGGCCCAGTCTCCACTTTTTTGTACTTGAACCAGTCTCCACTTTTTTGTACTTGGAAGTCTCCACTTTTTGTACTTAGCCCAGTCTCCACTTTTTTGTACTTGGACCAGTCTCCACCTTTTGTACTTGGAGGTCTCCACTTTTTGTACTTGGCCCAGTCTCCACTTTTTTGTACTTGGACCAGTCTCCACTTTTTTGTACTTGGCCCAGTCTCCATCTTTTGTACTTGGAAGTCTCCACTTTTTTGTACTTGGACCAGTCTCCACCTTTTGTACTTGGACCAGTCTCCACTTTTTTGTACTTGGACCAGTCTCCATTTTTTGTACTTGGACCAGTCTCCACCTTTTGTACTTGGCCCAGTCTCCACCTTTTGTACTTGGACCAGTCTCCACTTATTGTAATTGGACCAGTCTCCACCTTTTGTACTTGGAAGTCTCCACTTTTTGTACTTGGCCCAGTCTCCACTTTTTTGTACTTGGACCAGTCTCCATTTTTTGTACTTGGACCAGTCTCCACCTTTTGTACTTGGCCCAGTCTCCACCTTTTGTACTTGGCCCAGTCTCCACTTTTTTGTACTTGGACCAGTCTCCATTTTTTGTACTTGGAAGTCTCCACTTTTTGTACTTAGCCCAGTCTCCACCTTTTGTACTTGGAAGTCTCCACTTTTTGTACTTGGCCCAGTCTCCACTTTTTTGTACTTGGACCAGTCTCCATTTTTTGTACTTGGACCAGTCTCCACCTTTTGTACTTGGCCCAGTCTCCACCTTTTGTACTTGGACCAGTCTCCATTTTTTGTAATTGGACCAGTCTCCATTTTTTGTACTTGGACCAGTCTCCACCTTTTGTACTTGGACCAGTCTCCATTTTTTGTAATTGGACCAGTCTCCACCTTTTGTACTTGGACCAGTCTCCACCTTTTGTACTTGGACCAGTCTCCACTTTTTGTAATTGGACCAGTCTCCACCTTTTGTACTTGGAAGTCTCCACTTTTTGTACTTGACCCAGTCTCCACTTTTTTGTACTTGGACCAGTCTCCATTTTTTGTACTTGGACCAGTCTCCACCTTTTGTACTTGGCCCAGTCTCCACCTTTTGTACTTGGCCCAGTCTCTACTTTTTTGTACTTGGACCAGTCTCCATTTTTTGTACTTGGACCAGTCTCCACTTTTTGTACTTAGCCCAGTCTCCACCTTTTGTACTTGGAAGTCTCCACTTTTTTGTACTTGGACCAGTCTCCACCTTTTCTACTTGGACCAGTCTCCACTTTTTGTACTTGGACCAGTCTCCACCTTTTGTAAATGGACCAGTCTCCACTTTTTGTACTTGGACCAGTCTCCACCTTTTGTAAATGGACCAGTCTCCACCTTTTGTACTTGGACCAGTCTCCATTTTTTGTAATTGGACCAGTCTCCATTTTTTGTACTTGGACCAGTCTCCACCTTTTGTACTTGGAAGTCTCCACTTTTTGTACTTGGCCCAGTCTCCACTTTTTTGTACTTGGACCAGTCTCCATTTTTTGTACTTGGACCAGTCTCCACCTTTTGTACTTGGCCCAGTCTCCACCTTTTGTACTTGGCCCAGTCTCCACTTTTTTGTACTTGGACCAGTCTCCATTTTTTGTAGTTGGAAGTCTCCACTTTTTGTACTTAGCCCAGTCTCCACCTTTTGTACTTGGAAGTCTCCACTTTTTTGTACTTGGACCAGTCTCCACCTTTTGTACTTGGACAAGTCTCCACTTTTTGTACTTGGACCAGTCTCCACCTTTTGTAAATGGACCAGTCTCCACTTTTTGTACTTGGACCAGTCTCCACCTTTTGTAAATGGACCAGTCTCCACCTTTTGTACTTGGACCAGTCTCCATTTTTTGTAATTGGACCAGTCTCCATTTTTTGTACTTGGACCAGTCTCCACCTTTTGTACTTGGACCAGTCTCCATTTTTTGTAATTGGACCAGTCTCCACCTTTTGTACTTGGACCAGTCTCCACCTTTTGTACTTGGACCAGTCTCCACTTTTTGTAATTGGACCAGTCTCCACCTTTTGTACTTGGAAGTCTCCACTTTTTGTACTTGGCCCAGTCTCCACTTTTTTGTACTTGGACCAGTCTCCATTTTTTGTACTTGGACCAGTCTCCACCTTTTGTACTTGGCCTAGTCTCCACCTTTTGTACTTGGCCCAGTCTCTACTTTTTTGTACTTGGACCAGTCTCCATTTTTTGTACTTGGACCAGTCTCCACTTTTTGTACTTAGCCCAGTCTCCACCTTTTGTACTTGGAAGTCTCCACTTTTTTGTACTTGGACCAGTCTCCACCTTTTCTACTTGGACCAGTCTCCACTTTTTGTACTTGGACCAGTCTCCACCTTTTGTAAATGGACCAGTCTCCACTTTTTGTACTTGGACCAGTCTCCACCTTTTGTAAATGGACCAGTCTCCACCTTTTGTACTTGGACCAGTCTCCATTTTTTGTAATTGGACCAGTCTCCATTTTTTGTACTTGGACCAGTCTCCACCTTTTGTACTTGGACCAGTCTCCATTTTTTGTAATTGGACCAGTCTCCACCTTTTGTACTTGGACCAGTCTCCATTTTTTGTACTTGGACCAGTCTCCATTTTTTGTACTTGGACCAGTCTCCATTTTTTGTAATTGGACCAGTCTCCATTTTTTGTAATTGAACCAGTCTCCACCTTTTGTACTTGGACCAGTCTCCATTTTTTGTACTTGGACCAGTCTCCACTTTTTGTACTTGGACCAGTCTCCATTTTTTGTAATTGGACCAGTCTCCACCTTTTGTACTTGGACCAGTCTCCACTTTTTGACTACAAAGAAAGTGTGAGCTTTGTGTAGGAATTGAAACAGAACGAGAAAGCCATAACAAGTCAAAGCCATAACAAGTCAAAGCCATAACAAGTCAAAGTGAACATGTTCACCATAGAGACCTAGAGGTTCAAGGTTAGTATACATTTCATCATTTTGAAGATACAAGTTGTCATTTCAACAGTTATGACAATGATATGAGTGAAGTATATTCAATCGTTTCTGCTGCCATATTGGCGAGCGAGGGAGTTGCTATGGTGACCACAATTTCTTCCTTTTCGTGTATTAGGTCATGTTTCTATTTACAGCGGGCTAAATTGAGGAAATTCCGACCAGCATTCCAATCAGAGCATCTCCAGCAGTCCGACATTCTGTCAATACGGTCTATATTTATGACTTGAATACAAGAAGATTGGTCCTCAGCTTTTCTTCTGTTAGCCATCCTCGTATGAAAAAGTCTGACAAGTCTAAATAACAGGTCGGTTTAACGAACACCATTACAGAATCCTTGAAGTCGCTCTGTGAAATGTTTTTCTGCGGAGGGATTTGAAATCAGACGACAATAATCATATAGTAATATAATAATGGGCTACCCACACAAGTAAGAAAGGACAATTGTAATCGTACGGAAATAGACGTCTGGCCAGACCGATTCTTTCATTATGAAGACATTTATCAAGGGATATAACTAGTGTTTTTAAAAACTTACCAGTTGGCTGGCAAGATAATTAAATAAACGTATACCCCCCCCCCCCCTTTCCAAAAAAAAAATGTTTCGTTTCTATGTAATAAATTAAAATGATCAGACATTTGGCAGAAGTAATCTAATAAATGGTTGCATAATTACATTACAAGTACGAAGTACTAGATGGCGTGAGGAAAGGTTAAAAGGGATTAATGAGCAGGCGAGATTTATTTTAAGTAGGATAAAGGGAGAGAATAGTTCAGGAGATAAAAAAACATATAGACACATATACTTCTTCTAGTTTGGATCAGCCCCACCCATACACACATATACTTCTTCTAGTTTGGATCAGCCCACCCACACACACATATACTTCTTCTAGTTTGGATCAGCCCACCCACACACACATATACTTCTAGTTTGGATCAGCCACACCCATAAACACACATACTTCTTCTAGTTTGGATCAGCCCCATCCATACACACATATACTTCTTCTAGTTTGGATCAGCCCCACCCACACACACATATACTTCTAGTTTGGATCAGCCCCACCCACACACACATATACTTCTAGTTTGGATCAGCCCCACCCATACACATATATACTTCTAGTTTGGATCAGCCCCACCAATACACACATATACTTCTTCTAGTTTGGATCAGCCCCACCCACACACACATATACTTCTTCTAGTTTGGATCAGCCCCACCCACACACACATATACTTCTAGTTTGGATCAGCCCCACCCACACACACATATACTTCTAGTTTGGATCAGCCCCACCCATACACATATATACTTCTAGTTTGGATCAGCCCCACCCATACACATATATACTTCTAGTTTGGATCAGCCCCACCAATACACACATATACTTCTTCTAGTTTGGATCAGCACCACCCACACACACATATACTTCTTCTAGTTTGGATCAGCCCCACTTACACACACATATACTTCTTCTAGTTTGGATCAGCCCCACCCACACACACATATACTTCTTCTAGTTTGGATCAGCCCCACCCACACACACATATACTTCTTCTAGTTTGGATCAGCCCCACACACACACACATATACTTCTTCTAGTTTGGATCAGCCCCACCCACACACACATATACTTCTTCTAGTTTGGATCAGCCCCACCCACACACACATATACTTCTAGTTTGGATCAGCCCACCCATACACACATATACTTCTTCTAGTTTGGATCAGCCCCACCCACACACACATATACTTCTTCTAGTTTGGATCAGCCCCACCCACACACACATATACTTCTTCTAGTTTGGATCAGCCCCACCCACACACACATATACTTCTTCTAGTTTGGATCAGCCCCACCCACACACACATATACTTCTAGTTTGGATCAGCCCCACCCATACACACATATACTTCTAGTTTGGATCAGCCCCACCCACACACACATATACTTCTAGTTTGGATCAGCCCCACCCATACACATATATACTTCTAGTTTGGATCAGCCCCACCCACACACACATATACTTCTAGTTTGGATCAGCCCCACCCATACACACATATACTTCTAGTTTGGATCAGCCCCACCCATACACATATATACTTCTAGTTTGGATCAGCCCCACCCACACACACATATACTTCTAGTTTGGATCAGCCCCACCAATACACACATATACTTCTTCTAGTTTGGATCAGCCCCACCCACACACACATATACTTCTTCTAGTTTGGATCAGCCCCACCCACACACACATATACTTCTTCTAGTTTGGATCAGCCCCACCCACACACACATATACTTCTTCTAGTTTGGATCAGCCCCACCCATACACATATATACTTCTAGTTTGGATCAGCCCCACCCATACACATATACTTCTAGTTTGGATCAGCCCCACCCATACACATATACTTCTAGTTTGGATCAGCCCCACCCATACACATATACTTCTAGTTTGGATCAGCCCCACCCACACACATATACTTCTAGTTTGGATCAGCCCCACCCATACACATATACTTCTAGTTTGGATCAGCCCCACCCATACACATATACTTCTAGTTTGGATCAGCCCCACCCACACACATATACTTCTAGTTTGGATCAGCCCCACCCATACACATATACTTCTAGTTTGGATCAGCCCCACCCATACACATATATACTTCTAGTTTGGATCAGCCCCACCCATACACATATACTTCTAGTTTGGATCAGCCCCACCCATACACATATACTTCTAGTTTGGATCAGCCCCACCCATACACATATACTTCTAGTTTGGATC
This sequence comes from Biomphalaria glabrata, assembly GCF_947242115.1. Lineage (NCBI taxonomy): Eukaryota > Metazoa > Mollusca > Gastropoda > Planorbidae > Biomphalaria > Biomphalaria glabrata. The sequence continues at coordinate 72,542,503 of NC_074711.1, forward strand.
AGCCCCACCCATACACATATACTTCTAGTTTGGATCAGCCCCACCCACACACATATACTTCTAGTTTGGATCAGCCCCACCCATACACATATACTTCTAGTTTGGATCAGCCCCACCCATACACATATACTTCTAGTTTGGATCAGCCCCACCCATACACATATACTTCTAGTTTGGATCAGCCCCACCCATACACATATACTTCTAGTTTGGATCAGCCCCACCCACACACATATACTTCTAGTTTGGATCAGCCCCACCCATACACATATACTTCTAGTTTGGATCAGCCCCACCCATACACATATACTTCTAGTTTGGATCAGCCCCATCCATACACATATACTTCTAGTTTGGATCAGCCCCACCCATACACATATACTTCTAGTTTGGATCAGCCCCACCCATACACATATACATCGTATTTACATTTTTTTATTGAAAAGTCCGACAGTCTGGTCGGAAAGAAAAGTCGATGCTAAGTCAAGAAACTGCACGCTTGCATTGGTTGTTATTTATTCACTACGATAGAGCGCAATTCATTGACGCAGACTGTCTTTCGGTTGTCTCAATGGTCCCGGGTTCATACCCTGCTCGCTGCCATCCCCCGTCGTCCTGCGGGAGGTTTGGACTAAGAAGTAGATTATCTTCAACAAAGGACACAAGACGTGTTTGGTCATTGAACTCTAGAAGTTCTTAAAGGCAATTATATTTTGTTTTATCTGAACATTTTTTTTAAATGGAATCTTTACAATGACTCCAACATATTTTTTTTTGGCCTTCTCATATATAGACATCCACCACACGTACACAACCACTCATTTTTTGGAAGTTATTTCCCTTTTATGATATTAAACAAAATAATTATAATTACAAATAATTAATCGACTAAATGGCAATTTTTTAAATTGATTCATGTTTTGTTAGGTACAATAAATAATTATTTTAAGTTTCCACTTGAACCTACAATGGGTGTGGGAGAACTAACGTGTGCAAGGCGCTGTAATAACATTACAAACACAAACACGAGAGCTAAAATGACAAACAAATCTAACAAAGTTTTAAACAGATAGGTCTTAATGTTCTTGAAAGTAGTGTAGCCTATTGTCAGTCTGAGATGAATGGGGAGTTCCAAACCTTTGGTCCGTACACTGAAAAAGCCTACAGGACGAGGCTTTTGAGGGAGAAACGTGGCACCATTAAAAGCAGGGCTCTCTGAGGGACATATGGAGTGATCGGTTCGCTAAAGTACAAGGGCATGCCTTTGTTATATATACACTGATGACAAAGTGTGGCCACCTTGTAGTTGATTCTCGCTTTCACGGGAAGCCAATGGAGCGTGCGCAATACTGAAGAATTTATTTCATTTGTCAGTATTAAATACCAAAAAAATAATTACCAGTAATTACATAAGACACTTTTTTTTTCATTGATTCATGTATTGTCTTAGCCAATGAATCATTGGGCGATGTTTCAACTTGATCCGAGAATGGTTGTAAAAGAAATAACGTGTTCAAACTTTTGACTAGACAGACAGTGAGTTGACATAAGCCTCTGAAAGAAGGTAAATGATTGTGCAGAATCCTGGGTAAAGCCTTGTCCTAAATTCCTTCTGCGTGACATGCTATTTTGTATGGTTGGCGTTAACATTATTATCAGGTATATAGTATTGAACATGGAAGATTGTAGAGTTATCTCTTGTTTCTATTTCATGTTTGTGTTCACTAAGCCTCAGACGACGACATTTAAAGAGGACTAATTTTGCTTATGCCACTATTTCTGTCAAGTGCTATTTCTTTCCCTTGTTCGGGACACCAAACAAATAATTATTTACCAATAGTCAATTAACTAATAGATTATTTTTTTTATGGATTCTTGTGTTGTCAGGTAAAAGAAATAATTGTGCAAAATTTCAGCTTGATCCGAAATTGGGTGTGGGAGAAATAACGTGTACAAAATTTTTACCAGAGAGAGTAAGTTAATATAAGCTTTGTGAAAAAAAAAAGGCTCGCTTTCATAATAGAAAGGGTAACCGTTGCACCTATAATTTGCAAGCTGTAAAATTTTATGCAAATGAATTTTCACAATCTTTTCTAGTTTTTTTTAGATCTAGACGTGACTGTCAGACGAGCACAATCTAAACTATTCTGAACTCTACAAATGTTAGATGTGTCGGCTTCATTGAAATGTATTGGGACGAAACTTCGAACACATTACATCATTGATCATTGTGTGTAAATTATCACTTCCGTTTCGTGAAAACGTTTCAGTTGTGCTAGGTACACAGTGTGTGTGTGTGTGTGAAAAGGTTAAATTGTCGTTATTTTGTCAACCATTCCAAGTTAGTGATGAATCGAGTCAGTCAGTAAGCTATTGCTTTTACTTGTCTATTTACAGATAAGATCTAAAAGACTACTGAGGCTTAAAACACAAGACTGTTAAGGACGAAAGGCTGCTGTTTAAATCCCGTTGAATACTGAGCAACAACCTCAGATACCCACTTCTAAACATAGACACAAGACGTTGAACAAAGGAACATTAAGCTCGCTATAGTAGCACGGAGCTATAAGAGTTTAACAAACAACTAACAATGTCCTGTGTGCACAGTGGCGTAGCATGTTACCCGTGGGCCTCCCCACCCACACATAAAACTAATTTACCGGATGATGCGGTAACCGAGTAGTCTGTATATTGGCCAAATGACATTCGTATGCTAGTAGGTTTCAATCGGCTTGTACAAAAGTGCATAGTGTCTTCCCCAAAGGATCATGTGGGCCTCAATTGGGCACGAGCCATAGCGATGTTGTTACGCCACTGTGGGCTCCTAATGGTCATAGGCCCCTCCCCCCCCCGATGCCCCATCTACTAGTGAGGCGAAGCATTTTAGAAAAGTTTATTTTTGTTCATTCTACATCTTACAGGGAAACTATTTCTATTACTACAGAACTGAGAGGAGAAAATTATTTTTTTTTTTGGGGGGGGGGGGGAAGTAAGTAAGGGAAGAGATAGGGGGGGGGAGATATGGATAGAGGGGCGAGAGAGGAGGAAGAGAGTTAATTCTACATCGCGCTATAAAAAGAGAGATATGCTACACGAAACTTGAGGATTATCTGGACATCCTTGTGTATGTTATTGTTTTCTTGACCCGCCATTGTCCCAATTCTTGCCCATCATTGTGCAATTATAGTGTAAAAAACCTTTTAAGTATAAACAGTTCTTGCATTCCATCATTCACTGAGTTATGTCCCTTTAAATAGTCTATCAAGAGCGTCAATTACTTTCCCAATCTCCGAATCTAATTACCGACATTGTTACAGCAGGGCCATCTAATTAAAACACATGATTTTTCTGCCTTAAACAGCCAGCAAAAAAGAAATCAGCAATGAACGATGGAAACCCAAACGACATAAACATGAATTGTTGTTCAATGTAAGATGTAAGGAAGTTGTTCAAAGTAAGATGTAAGGAAGTTTTAAACATTGTTTTGTAATGACCGAATATAAAAACAATGAAAGCACACATTACACTTCATATGTAATAGTTTACAGATCTTGTAATCATATCTAGATCTTGTAATCATTTATATGTAATCATTTGTAGATCCCTGTAATCATTGCTATGTAATCATTTGTAAATCTATGTAATATGTAATCATTAACATGTAATCGTTTTTTAGATCTTTGTAATCATTGACATGTAACCATTTGTAAATCTATGTAATCATTAATATGTAATCGTTTGTAGATCTTTGTAATCATTGACATGTAATCATTTGTAAATCTATGTAATCATTAATATGTAATCGTTTGTAGATCTTTGTAATCATTGACATGTAATCATTTGTAAATCTATGTAATCATTAATATGTAATCGTTTGTAGATCTGTGTAATCATTAATATGTAATCGTTTGTACATCTATGTAATCATTTACATGTAATCATTTGTATATCTATGTAGTCATGTATATGTAATTATTTGTAAATCTGTGTAATCATTTATATGTAATCTTTTGTAGATGTATGTAATCATTGATATGTAATCAATGAGATATCTATGTTATCATGTACATGTCTATGTCAACAGTTTGTTCTACGTTCTGTTTTAACAAAATTTTTTCTACGTCATCCACAACATTGATTGCGTCACAGCATTACTTATGACTCGGTAGCTCTAGTCTGTGAACTAGGTCAGTCGGACAGAGAAGTGAAACTGCTAGCCTGCAACGATTTAGTACGCCTCAAAAGATAGCCAACGTCAATGTCTGGACATCGAGATCTGGCACTATGGGCGAGTCTAATAGCGGCTTTTTTTTTTCTCTCGAGTCCAAGAATTGTATGCAACCGTAGGACAATTTTTAGCTTTCTGCTTAAGACATTTACATAAGACGCGGGGTAGAGTTTTCATGAGTCTAGTGTTCTTGGACCGTTTGAGATTCAGCTACCAAACCCACACGATCTGTCGACCCTAGGAGCTACTAGAGCTGGGGTTTCAAAACAAAAAAAGTGTGGCGCATTATGAAATAGAATGCCTTCTGCTACCAGGACATCATTCTCATGTTTGTAGCTGGCAGGTAAGTAGAAGGCAAAGGGGAGAGGGGGGCGGGGTTGTGTATACCACGAAAAGAACTCTTCAGTGAGCCGAGAAACATTTTTTAAAATTGATTTTTGTCATTTTTGTATTTTGTTTCGTTACTTCTGCAATTATTTCCAGATAGCTATTTTTTTTTTTGCTAATTTTTTATTATCTTAAGCTGATTATATGAATATTAATTCCTTAACCCGTTTAAAAAAAAACATTCGTTAAAAAAAAACGGTCCAGAGAACTCATGGGGCACTTTAAATGTATCTCAAACATGTAATCCATATGAAGAAGGGGGGGGGGGTTGCTATCATTTCAAACAAATGTTCCATAGAAGGCATGGGGCGGTTTGAATGCAATCTTTATTCTAAATTGATATGTCAATAAATGGATCGTTCTCGTAATATTTAAAACGTTGAAACGGGAATTCCCCTTGAATAGATTTATAAATCATGACGCGCACGCACACACACACACAAAGTCAACTGAAGAGTCAAGTGTTTTCAAACAATATGGCATAGCGTTGGTACACCCACTACATTGAAACCAAATCAGCATTGCCCAAGGAGTAAAATTACAAATTAAACGTAAACCTAAAACTAAGCTGCTACATAACCTTGGTTAGACCAATTTGAGAAAACTCAAGAAAACACAAAGAAACTAGAACAGATACAAAATTGAACGTTTGACTAGAATAACACAATGATTAAAATCACCAAACCTAGAAACACTTCTGGGCAGAAAACTAGAAAGCAAATAAACAACAATACATAGAACACTCATTCATCATTTACAAACCTAGTGAGATAATCAGAAAGATACAAAGATAGGCACATTTCTTAGTCCATTTCTTAGTCCATATTTCAGGACACACTGGTATGAGTGCTCCTTCTTCCCTAAATTATTAGAGCACGGAACGGGTTGCCTGAATCAGCCATGACAACAAATGACTTAGTAGAGTTTATGTCTCCAATTAAAATGAAAGGACTAGATTAAGACATGGATAGGCGTAGGACTTAATTGTCTTCTCTTTTGAGATAACTTCTGTAATTTATAAGCTAAGAAGATGATCACAGTGTAAATTGTAAAATGAAGCTTCGATCAGGAAAGAGCTTTGAATAGTTATTACTTTAAGAATTATATAATTCATGGGAAACGCCGTAAAAGATTCTATGTAAACGGAATATCCTCCCTTGCTAGCAGAGTCACACAGTAGAAATGGGAAAACCTCGAAGTGTCTGACATTAGAAAGCAGCTTCAGGCTCAGTGGATAAGAAAGACAATATGAAGACCTAAGGGTCTAATTTCATTACAAGGCTTACATCAACTCACTCTGTCTGTCTGGTACATTTTTATAATCGTTATTTGAAACCCAATAAATCGAACTGAAATTTTACATAAGTATTTCATTTTCCTGACAACATAAAAATAAATGTAACCAATTAACCAATTAGTTATTGGTAATTAATTATTTTGCTTGGTATTTCAAACAAGGAAAAGAAATATTACTTGACTGAAGTGGTGGAATAACCTAAATTAGCCACCTTTATAGGTTGACGCTTTTAGGTAAGTTTGCTAGAAACAATAGATACAATCTTCTATTTTCATAAGCACCTCACTAGCAGAGTGGTCAGTATGTCGGTTTGAGCCATGAGTTCAAATTCTATAAATGCTTTTAAAAGCGTGTACGGTAAATATTCTCCCAGATATCCCTTTCTTACCCCCCCCCCCCAATTGGTCCAGACAAGTGATAGGATCACAGGGCATTGAGAAAGCTAAATGCATGAAATTGCGCTGAACAAAACAAATGGTACAAATATTTTCTAACGCACAGATTAATTGTTGTTGGTCTAGATCTATTTCAGATTTAATGACATAACTGATCCAAACTAGTTGATACAATTACACTTCGTTTAAGCTTTGTTTTTTTATAAGTATTTTTTTTAATGTTTTTTTTTTCTTATTTCAAGCGATAATTTACTAGAAATATTAAAAGTACTACGTGTTTTCACTAGTTGTGAGACTACATTCAATGTATACATTCAATGTGTAGCAGTGAGACCAAGGCTGGTACATTCAATGTATAGCAGTGTGAGCGCTGATTAATAATCTCATGATCCAATGTCATAGACTGTCCTGAAAATAATGAACACGTTTGTAATATAGGAGCGCGTCATTCTCTCATCCAAATACGAGGCCCACATATCATCCCGATGACGACTTCTATTGACCTGGTAAAGGTCTACGTTTGATCAAGACACTTCAGTGGATGGAATGAATTCGATTGCAATAACCAATGGGAAAACTGGGATTCTTGCTCCACAGCAATGGCGTAGCCACCTGTTCAAGTGAGACGGAAGAGTTATCTCCTTTCCGCAATGATCTCAACTTGTTTGGCCATCTATCAACATCTCAGTTCGAAGCTCAAACCAGAAAGATGAACCCTAATTACTGTGTCTCAACTAAGAATGTGTCTTTAGTTAGAGCTCAGCTGATCTAGTCGAAATAAAGACCTGATTGTGAATGGTTGTACTGAACTATGTGTGATGCTCTGATGTCGTGGAGAGAACAAAAGGTGGATTCATTGCTAAACAAAAAACGACAAACAAACGAGTGATTTGTAAACCGTAAAAATATTTCATGAGGCGATCTATGGTTAGCATCAAGGGCATCAAGAAATTACACTACGAGAGCATATAAAGTGCCCAATAGATATTCCAGAGTTCTTGACAAGGTTTAATCTTAATATCTCAACCCTTTTATATGGCTCTGAGACATGGACACTATACCGAAAACAACTTAGACTTCTTGAGCGCTTCCACCAAAGATGCCTGCGCTCCATCATGGACATACGGTGGCAAGACCGCACTACAAACAGCGATGTCCTTGCGAACGCCGGTATGGACAGTATAGTGGGACTTCTTTTGGTCCTACAGTTACGCTGGGCAGGGCACGTATCCCGTATGGGAGACGAACGTATGCCAAAGGCAGTCTTTTTTGGTGAGCTAAAAGGTGGTCGACGTAACAGAGGCGCCCCACGGAAACGCTTCAAAGACCAGCTTAGGCGTTAACTTTCCTTGGCTGACATAGAAGAGAGCACCTGGTTGCATGCGGCCTCAGAACGAGACAGCTGGAGGTCACTCACGAAGGCCGCGGGATACACATTTGAGACCAAAAGAAAATCCGCTGCCTAGGACAAACGCAGACGGCGAAAAGAAAATCTAAATCGACCACCTGCGGATAATGGTTATGCTTGCCCTGGATGTGGCAAAATATGTAGGTCACAGCTGGGACTGCGCAGCCACGGAAAATACTGCACTCCTCACTAATCTTCGGACTCGAAGACAAGCCTTATTATTATTATTATTATTATATATAGAGATAGATAGATAGATAGAGAGATAGAGAGAGAGAGAGAGAGAGATAACTGAAATGTAAGACTAGTACAAATAAATAAATATCAAATAAAATTGTGTGTGCGTGCGTGTCTTTTTTCTTTTGTATTTATGTAGTCTATGTCTCTTCTGTTTGACTGTCTGTCTGTCCGCCTGTTTATTTGGTTTATATTTATTTATTTCTAATTTTATTCCAATTAATAGTCCAGAATGTAGGAACGTACATGTGTCAGGTGCTTAGCTTTACATCTGCATATCCCATAATTTCACACCTGTCGTCTACTATAGGAAACGATTAATAAAACAAGAGTCAAAGTAAATGAATGATGTAGTAACATGGTCAACGTCTAGTCATTTTGAAACATTACTTTGGCATCTATTAAATAAATAAATACAAAGTCTACATATGTCAACAGATCCAAAGTTATTCAAATGCAAATCTTACCAGTTACTTGAATATCACAAGTTGCTAGACCTGTCTATTTCTAGATCTAATTGTACATTTCTCCATCTGGTTCAAAGGAAAATAAACTGAATGCTGTCCAAAAGACGAGATGCTCCGAAATAAGACTTTGATTCTCCAGAGACCATTTAGTCCACAGAAAAGATACACCTGTTCCTTTTCAGAAACCAACGCGAAGTGTGACGATGACAGGAAGTCCACAAGGAGAGCACGATTGGTTCATCGCTGGCCACCAGAAACTAGTTAAGGCCATAAGTTGAAATGTCAAAAACAATAATGATGATAAATGAACGTTGTTCCTGGTATGCACCGCTATCACGTGACATCTCGGGAATGTTATTGCCTGTGTTGACTTTTCAATTTATAAATGATAAATATTAAAGTCTTTTAAAACAAAAGTAAAACAACAACCGATACCACACAGGTCAGTCCACTACTATTGATCCTCTCAAACCTGTACGATTGTACAAACGAGCAAGTGATCGAGTTTCTCTCCCTACGCAGCCCAACGAGCTTGTTCTGGCCGCGTCTCCGCTAAATTTTGTTTCGTAGCTTTCAATCTGTGTGTCATGTTGCCGCCAATAAGCCTTCAAGTTTTTGTGTTTTTTTTCCCCCTTGTTTTTCGGTTATCTTACAATAAGAGAAAATCTATGCTCCGAGTCGTATTTTAAGTTCATGTATTGTATATTCCTGAGGGCTCTGGTTCACTGACTGACATCACTAATTCTCCCACTTGCGTGAACGAAAAATTACAAAAGTTTAACCAGTTACTCTTTTCCAAGTGACTCTTACAAGTAAGCACCTTTCACGATCACTAGCCGAGAACGATTCTTTAGTCGCAATATCGACCCACTATTGTTTTGAAACACGACATACTACAGGATTAGCTCCGTTCTTGTTCTATGCAGCTTGTACACTCTAGACCTCATTTTAATTCTGCACATTTGGATCTAGAACTAGATAAGAAATCTTTGGCATCTGAAGTACTATTGTTTTACAACTATCTTCCGCTAGAACAGGGGTTCTCAACCTGTGGGTCGCGACCCCATTTGGGGGTCGAATGACGATTTTCCAGGGGTCGCCTAAGAGCAGCGGAAGAATACATTTTTTTCTCTTAAAAACATGTCATTGTTCAATATTTGTAGTGAGTAATTACTACTTTATCCTATAATTGCCATTCGAAAATAGATGTTGAAAACAACTAAATTAGAATATTTACAAGCATTTTGATTTTCGCAGCATAAATATTTGTAACAGTTAAAAATAAATGTCCTTCACATGGCGCGGTGAAATGCTGCGTTTCACCATAGCAGAATCCTAGATATTATTTTAATGCTGAAAATGTACGCACATAATTTAAAAGTATACTTATGTATAATTAGCAATACATCATATTTTTTCATTATGGAACAAATCAAGATAATGGATCTCGGAAAAATAAAATATAATGACGATTTTTGACGCTATGGTTTTATTTCAATACTTAAAGCATAAACAGAAACATTTCATTTGTAATAAAGCTGTACTGCTGTATTACCAGTACAGACTAAAACGATATCAAACATCCCCGAGCTTTGCTGACAAGGACATACAGTAGTTTAGATGTAAAGCTGATTGATTCTAGAAAGTCAGTAGGCTAAAAGAGGGTAATTTTAAAGTCGAGTGTCTTTTTTGCAAATCCTTTGAAACGACTACTATAGCATCCGATGTATTAGTAGTGTCTCCAAAGATTATGCTCTAAGTATGCCTTGATGTTGTTGTTGGTTTCAACATGTGGCTCCTCCTCGATGCAGACATAATGTGTTCATTCATTGGAACTCACTGTAGTTGACGAATATTAGTAATTTAAAAAAAAATGTTGGTGTTGGGAAATGGACAGTTTCAAAGTGTTGTAATGAATTGGATGCGTCCTAAAAATGTTCTGCTATTGCCAAAATAAAGTGAGATGTTTTTTACGAGGCAAAGTTTTTTATTTTCCTTTTTAAGTTAACAACAATCCCAGTTGTAAGCGCTCTTTAACACTGAAAGTGAACTACAGAAAATACACCCAACTATCTGAGTTATCAAACATAACAGAACTAGTGGTTTTAACCAGAAGCAGTTCCGAGAAGTAGCCAACTTGAAGATTTGGAAACAAAACAATCCGATGTTCGGTACCACAGTAGTATCCGCTGGCTTAGCATGGGCAAGGTATTGAGAGGAATATAGAATCTCAAGGAAGAAATTGCTATGTTGCTCGAAGGACATTGACTGTGACTGTGTTACTAATATTTCTAATGAAGAGTGGAAGACAGATTTTATGTTTTCCATACATTAAATAATTTTTAAATGCATGAAATGTATGTGCATATTAAATTTTTTCAAATCAAGCTATTACATTTCTTCACTGGTGAACGATGCATGACGCGTAGGACGTAATCATCTTTTTTTTTAAAGTAACGTCTGTATTATATAAAAAGATAAGATACTCGGTTATCTCAGTAGGTAGCGCATCAGACTATGGATCTGATGGTTAACAGTTCAAGTCTCTAACCGCAAGATTTTTTTTTCAGATATTATTTTTAATAGTGTTTTTCGCACAATTCAATTTCAGTTATTCGAGCCACATAAAGTTGAACCGTAATTTTTAACCTTGATCTTGAGATGATTTTTAACAATTGATTAAAAAAAAATGATGGTTTTTGAACCATTGGCAAAAAATAACGTGTTTGGGAGAAGGAGCGTTACACAGCGGGCCGTGCAATTAGAGGGACACGGATACTAATCTTCAAGTATTTTGAGGTGCGGGGGGGGGGGTTGAGATAGACCAGACATGTGTTTGGGAGGGCGATTGGAAGAGGGACATTCCAATTAAACGTAACATATACTAGAATACACTGGCCAAACTGGAGGGTGTTGTTGAAATGTGGGCAGTTTTGTTGAAAGTGCAAATAAAGGTGGGACGTACGACCAAAGTATGAGGTGAGTATTTGCAAGATGGAATAAAATAAGAACAAAAAAACAACAAATCAACGGGCGAAGCCAGTGGATATATCTAGTTTTTATATAAAACCTAAATAATAAAACACCAACGCATGGTCTTTATATTACCAGTACCTAGTCTTAAAAAAATAGTTCTAAAAAGTAATCATAATTTTACATTTGATGTAGATCTAGTAATGAATCTAAAATTCGATAAAATCTTTGTATCTAATTATTGATAAATATACTTACATAAACAGTATAGCCACTTGAAAGTGACATTTAATTTGACGTAGGGCCTTCTTACTTACCTCAATCTAAATACTCTCGCACCTTTCGACGCAATAGGCGGAGAGCTGTTTCCATAGAGATTGGTCCCTTTTTCTTATTTTAGATGGACTTGTAAGAAATATCTTCAGCTACAAATACAATACACACTAGCACGTCACAATGAAGCTAGATATCTCAGATTCTGACACAGCACCCAGACGTACAATTAGATGTATTGCTGGTATTCTCTTCATGTAGTTCCCATTTACTTGTTAATTACTGTACACCTTTTAATAAGTGCTGAAGTGATAGATCTATGAGTACGTCAGTAGTTTGACTCTAGATTTGTCAGTGATAACGATCTATACATCTGACACGCTGCACACTTCTAGCCCCATTATAACCCTGTTTGCTGTTCTCAGTTTATTCAACTTTATACACTCAAGTTCTGGCGTTGTTGACATTTTCTATGAGAGTATTTTCTGATTTTCTTATCTCGTTACTCGCTACTTCTTATTTCATAACAATTTTGTTTCCATTCTACGACCCGCCATTGTTTCTTCTGGTATCATTTGTTTCGTTCTTCTGTTTCATTAACAAAATGTTCCCACAATGTCATCATGACCACTACAGGTCTGCGTATCATTAGAAGCTTCTACAAATGTCTAATCATCTAATCCGAAAAAAAAAACACATTTCTGCTATGCTCTCTTTTTAACTTTACAAATCTTATATTAACTCACTCCGTCTGTCTGTCTGTCTAGGTGGGGGAATCTTAAGGTGTTATTTCTCCTACTGTGTTATTTCTCCCACTGTGTTATTTCTCCCACTGTGTTATTTTTCCCACTTCTCATTCTCGGATCAAGCAGACACTTTATACAATCTGTTTCATTGTCGGTGAAAAAAAACATGAAAAAAAAAATATAATTAAGCAATCAGTTAATCAATTAGTCGTTATTAATTCGTTTTCTATGAAAAGTGTTCTTAACGAAGAGTAAATAAACATTATGCAGAGAATTAGGTCATTCCCTATAAAGTCTTCTATTATTTACAAGTACTTGAACAGCCCAGTGGCAAACGCGTGGGTATACTGTTGTGGAGGCTTGAGTTCAAATTCAGGCTGAGCTACTTTTTTTAAAAATTGCTTTTGAAAAGGCAGCACGAAGAACTTCTCCCTCGAACTGCTCCACAAACGTGATTGGACCATAGCGCACTGAGCATTATGTAAGCATGAAAGTGAACTGGTCCACAAAAGTGATTGGACCATAGCGCACTGAGCATTATGTAAGCATGAAAGTTTGACTAAACAAAAACATTAAATAAAATATTTCCATAGCACTAATGTGTTATTGTTAGTCTAGATCTATCAGAAGTTAATTACATTATTGATTCAAACTAATTGATACTCAATATAAGTTGTGTTATTTAAATATATTATAGTTGTTTGTCCTTAACTCTTCAAGTTTTCTGGTTCATTCATTAGCTAACGTCAGTCGTGAGACCGCTACAGTTTATCTCGTGGAGCATGATTTCTTATTGTGGCTCTAAAGTCTGTTTTGAAAAGGCTCTCTCTCACCCGAATACTTCACATGTTAAAGTAGATCTTGTCAGTGTGGTGGATGAGCCAGTCTGTTTCCTTTCGACTCGCATTTTTTTTTGTTGTCAGTTGAGATGATTGTTACTTTGTTGCCCTTTTTGTTGTCAGTTGAGATGATTGTTACTTTGTTGCCCTTTTTGTTGTCAGTTGAGATGATTGTTACTTTGTTGTCCTTTTTGTTGTCTGTTGAGATGATTGTTACTTTGTTGTCCTTTGGTTATCAGTCCACCACTTCTTCTGCTAATGCATTTCTTCAATTGACAGATTTCTTATTATTAAAACCATAAGGAGTTGAGGCTCTGCTAGGGACAAACAATAGCAATAAGGAGTTGGGGCTCTGCTAGGGACAAACAAAAGCAATAAGGAGTTGGGGCTCTGCTAGGGACAAACAATAGCAATAAGGAGTTGGGGCTCTGCTAGGGACAAACAAAAGCAACAAGGAGTTGGGGCTCTGCTAGGGACAAACAATAGCAATAAGGAGTTGGGGCTCTGCTAGGGACTAACAATAGCAATAAGGAGTTGGGGCTCTGCTAGGGACAAACAATAGCAATAAGGAGTTGGGGCTCTGCTAGGGACAAACAAAAGCAACAAGGAGTTGGGGCTCTGCTAGGGACTAACAATAGCAATAAGGAGTTGGGGCTCTGCTAGGGACAAACAAAAGCAACAAGGAGTTGGGGCTCTGCTAGGGACAAACAAAAGCAACAAGGAGTTGGGGCTCTGCTAGGGACTAACAATAGCAATAAGGAGTTGGGGCTCTGCTAGGGACAAACAAAAGCAATAAGGAGTTGGGGCTCTGCTAGGGACAAACAAAAGCAATAAGGAGTTGGGGCTCTGCTAGGGACTAACAATAGCAATAAGGAGTTGGGGCTCTGCTAGGGACAAACAAAAGCAACAAGGAGTTGGGGCTCTGCTAGGGACAAACAAAAGCAACAAGGAGTTGGGGCTCTGCTAGGGACAAACAAAAGCAACAAGGAGTTGGGGCTCTGCTAGGGACAAACAATAACAATAAACATGTGTCTAAGAGGCATAAATTGCTTGGCCGCCTATCAAGGAGGCTTGTGTTCGAATCCCGACTCGAGCTGAGTTGTGTTTGCTGAACGCATGGAAATCTTCTCCCAGATACCCCCTCCCCTAGGGGTCCACAAAAGAGATAGGACCAGGTCGCACTGAACATGCTTATAGCATCAAAGTTGTCCTATACAAAAGTATTTCAAGCCAATATGACAAAACATTTCAAAACTTAAACTGAAGCTAACAGCAGCTCTATGGGAGTTATGTATGGCATGAGGTTTGGTGTCACTGTATTAGGACTAGTTAGGGTATGGATTTGTCTTGACATTGAATAACAGAAAACTTTGCCTCTCTATACATTTCTATTCATTCCGATTTTTCATTCTTTTTTCTCTGATGTGGCCATAACGGAAAAAGAGAGGGAGGGGGTGGATGGCCAATCAAACGTCATTCAATGGACAGTGTCCAAGAAGAAATATGAGCGTCTTTTGATTTGATTATATCAACACAAATGTTTCAATTCTTCGATGTAACCTGGTATCAACGACTGAGATTGTTTAACAGTAAAGCCAAAGTCTTTCGAATGCAAATACATTCCACGATTGTTCCCAACAGGAAATCCAATAAATCCAAGGAAGCGGGCGATCCATGGTGCCCCGAAGAGCAATGTAGAGAAAAGAAATGCAAACTGTTGAGTTGGACAAGGACAATCACCACTGGGCTGCCGTTAGACAAACGACTTTACAAAATAGTTACTGCCTTATGCTACCCTCGGAGCGTTACAGAAACGTACAAACCCCCACAGAGTAACCAATTACACAGAGAAAAAAATATCCCCACAGAGTACAAGCAGTCAACGCAACATGGTGCAAGTACTTTAACGCCACAGAATACAAGTACTCAACCCCACATTGTGCATTTAAACAACCTCACAGGGTACTATTGCCACATTGTGGTAAACCCATATAATGTCACCTTTTTTTGTTTAACTGTAAGTCAGGAGACTTAGTTTTCTAAAACACGCAGGGCCACAGATGTTAACATCAATCAAACGTTTTGTACTCTCCAGTTGTCTTGTTGAGTAGACATCAAACTGCTGTGCATTAAACTATCATCCAACACATACATATTTGAGTTGGTCAGCTGTGTATCTCTAGATGTCTTGTTTAGTAGACATCAAACTGCTGTGCATTAAACTATCATCCAACACATACATATTTGAGTTGGTCAGCTGTGTATCTCTAGATGTCTTGTTTAGTAGACATCAAACTGCTGTGCATTAAACTATCATCCAACACATACATATTTGAGTTGGTCAGCTGTGTATCTCTAGATGTCTTGTTTAGTAGACATCAAACTGCTGTGCATTAAACTATCATCCAACACATACATATTTGAGTTGGTCAGCTGTGTATCTCTAGATGTCTTGTTTAGTAGACATCAAACTGCTGTGCATTAAACTATCATCCAACACATACATATTTGAGTTGGTCAGCTGTGTATCTCTAGATGTCTTGTTTAGTAGACATCAAACTGCTGTGCATTAAACTATCATCCAACACATACATATTTGAGTTGGTCAGCTGTGTATCTCTAGATGTCTTGTTTAGTAGACATCAAACTGCTGTGCATTAAACTATCATCCAACACATACATATTTGAGTTGGTCAGCTGTGTATCTCTAGATGTCTTGTTTAGTAGACATCAAACTGCTGTGCATTAAACTATCATCCAACACATAAATAGTTAAGTTGGTCAGCTGTGTATCTCTAGATGTAATCATACATATTTGAGTTGGTCAGCTGTGTATCTCTAGATGTAATCATACATATTTGAGTTGGTCAGCTGTGTATCTCTAGATGTAATCATACATATTTGAGTTGGTCAGCTGTGTATCTCTAGATGTCTTGTTTAGTAGACATCAAACTGCTGTGCATTAAACTATCATCCAACACATAAATAGTTAAGTTGGTCAGCTGTGTATCTCTAGATGTAATCATACATATTTGAGTTGGTCAGCTGTGTATCTCTAGATGTAATCATACATATTTGAGTTGGTCAGCTGTGTATCTCTAGATGTAATCATACATATTTGAGTTGGTCAGCTGTGTATCTCTAGATGTAATCATAAATATTTGAGTTGGTCAGCTGTGTATCTCTAGATGTCTTGTTTAGTAGACATCAAACTGCTGTGCATTAAACTATCATCCAACACATACATATTTGAGTTGGTCAGCTGTGTATCTCTAGATGTCTTGTTTAGTAGACATCAAACTGCTGTGCATTAAACTATCATCCAACACATACATATTTGAGTTGGTCAGCTGTGTATCTCTAGATGTCTTGTTTAGTAGACATCAAACTGCTGTGCATTAAACTATCATCCAACACATAAATAGTTAAGTTGGTCAGCTGTGTATCTCTAGATGTAATCATACATATTTGAGTTGGTCAGCTGTGTATCTCTAGATGTAATCATAAATATTTGAGTTGGTCAGCTGTGTATCTCTAGATGTAATCATAAATATTTGAGTTGGTCAGCTGTGTATCTCTAGATGTAATCATAAATATTTGAGTTGGTCAGCTGTGTATCTCTAGATGTAATCATAAATATTTGAGTTGGTCAGCTGTGTATCTCTAGATGTAATCATAAATATTTGAGTTGGTCAGCTGTGTATCTCTAGATGTAATCATAAATATTTGAGTTGGTCAGCTGTGTATCTCTAGATGTAATCATAAATATTTGAGTTGGTCAGCTGTGTATCTCTAGATGTAATCATGTCGTTCATGTCAACCTTTCTTCTATATTCAAAATATTTATAAGATATTTTTACTTTTTTAAAATGGTATTACCGTTAAATCTGTCTTGTGTATAGTTCTGTTCGTGAGGTAAGCACTTCGGACTGTTAGCGTGATGGTCTCAAGTTTGACCACTGCTCTCTGCCATCCCCTCCCGTCATGCAGGATGTTTGGTCTTGGACGTAATCATCTTCATATATGAAGGAACATCCAATAGTTGAATAACAAAAAGAATTATCTAAACTTATACAACAAAACAAATTAGCCTTTAAACTAAGACAAAAATACAACTAATTAGTCCTCTAAACTTATAAGACAAAACGAATTAACCAATAAACTTATAAAACAATACAAATTATCCTCTAAACTTATATAAAACAAAACAAATTCTCTAAATTTATAAAACCAAACTAATTAGCCTCTAAGCCCTAACACAAACTTTAAAAAAATAGCCTTTAATCTTATAAAACAAAAACAAAATGATAGCCTCTAAGTAAAACAAATACAGCTACACTATCAAAACACACACACACACACACAGCTCTTATTGGGAATTTTCACGATAGACTATAAACAATGTCAGAACAGTAAATGGAACTTTACGGTTGCCAAGGCTCGACTGGATCTGCATAGAAATTATTCTGAGCTACAAGTAGATGAGCTTAGAAAATGAGATTCTGTCTGCAGTGCTACAAAATGCACAACAAACAATCGTAGACTTTCTTAAAACAGAATATCTTCAACATTTCCATAAACACGAAATAACAAAAAGCTAGATAAATAAACAAAGTTTTTACAACATAGATACATCTCTAAGAAGTTCTCCGTGTAAGTAAATATGTCCCTATTTTATTTTTAATTACTAAATCTATGTCGACTTCAAAATTTCGATGGCCTTAAAAAAATAATTATTATACATTACAGGGGGTCTATTCTCCAGACAATAACCAGAGGTCAGATACCCGTGAATTTACAAGATGAGAGCGCTAAGAATGATGGCTATACGTATCTTATATCATTCAAGTGTATGTACCATCTGAAGGATGGCTATACTTATCTTATATCATTCAAGTGTATGTACCATCTGAAGGATGGCTATACTTATCTTATATCATTCAAGTGTATGTACCATCTGAAGGATGGCTATACTTATCTTATATCATTCAAGTGTATGTACCATCTGAAGGATGGCTATACTTATCTTATATCATTCAAGTGTATGTACCATCTGAAGGATGGCTATACTTATCTTATATCACTCAAGTGTAGGTACCATCTGAAGGATGGCTATAAGTATCTTATATCAGTCAAGTGCAGGTACCATCTGAATGATGGCTATACGTATCTTATATCACTCAAGTGTAGGTACCATCTGAAGGATGGCTATAAGTATCTTATATCACTCAAGTGTAGGTACCATCTGAAGGATGGCTATACTTATCTTATATCACTCAAGTGTAGGTACCATCTGAAGGATGGCTATAAGTATCTTATATCACTCAAGTGTAGGTACTATCTGAAGGATGGCTATACTTATCTTATATCACTCAAGTGTAGGTACTAACTGAAGGATGGCTATACTTATCTTATATCACTCGAGTGTAGGTACTATCTGAAGGATGGCTATACGTATCTTATATCACTTAAGTGTAGGTACCATCTGAAAGATGGCTATACTTATCTTATATCACTCAAGTGTAGGTACCATCTAAAGGATGGCTAAACTTATCTTATATCCTCAATTGTAGGTACTATCTGAAGGATGGCTATACTTATCTTATATCACTCAAGTGTAGGTACTATCTGAAGGATGGCTATACGTATCTTATATCACTTAAGTTTAGGTACTATCTGAAGGATGACTATACGTATCTTATATCTCTCAAGTGTAGGTACTATCTGAAGGATGGCTATAAGTATCTTATATGACTCAAGTGTAGGTACTATCTGAAGGATGGCTATACGTATCTTATATCACTTAAGTGTAGGTACTATCTGAAGGATGGCTATAAGTATCTTATATCACTCAAGTGTATGTACCATCTGAAGGATGGTTATACTTATCTTATATCACTCAAGTGTAGGTACTATCTGAAGGATGGCTATACTTATCTTATCACTCAAGTGTAGGTACCATCTGAAGGATGGCTATACTTATCTTATATCACTCAAGTGTAGGTACTATCTGAAGGATGGCTATACTTATCTTATATCACTCAAGTGTAGGTACTATCTGAAGGATGGCTATACTTATCTTGTATCACTCAAGTGTAGGTACTATCTGAAGGATGGCTATACGTATCTTATATCACTCAAGTGTAGGTACTATCTGAAGGATGGCTATACTTATCTTATATCACTCAAGTGTAGGTACTATCTCTTAAATAACTACTTCATGGAGCATGTCTTACCACGACATATAAAATCCTTACAGGTGGTCAGCTTCTCTCCATTAAGGCTATTTTATTCCACTCTCAGTCAGGATGCTTCAAGGTCAATCGTCGTCATTGAGAAGTACATTAGAGCCCATTTGATCAGCTGCTGGTTGTTAGTGTGTAGGCCCCGTTCTATTTCTGTAACTGTGTGTATAACACTTATGTTTGTGTGTGGCCCCCGTTATTTTTCTGTAACTGTGTGTATAACACTTATGTTTGTGTGTGTATAACGCTTATGTTTGTGTGTGTATAACACTTATGTTTGTGTGTAGCCCCCGTTCTATTTCTGTAACTGTGTGTATAACGCTTATGTTTGTATGTGTATAACGCTTATGTTTGTGTGTGTGTATTGCTGAGCTGCACCAGTGGAGTTGAACCGAGATCAATCGTCATAGAAAGCCTGAACACTGACCTGCAACGTCACAACCTGTAGGGTGTAGAGAACAGAAGCTCGTTGACACATTACACGTTTGTCCTCGCTGGTCGAATAAAAAAATGCTTAAGTTCTAGCAGCTGACGGTGTGACGGGTTCGACACCAGAATCGAACCAAAATTTGTCTCTCTATATTTTTTAAAATTATTTTATTATAATTCAAGTTTAATAATAAGGGTATTGTCTTTTTAAAAAAAATATTTAATAAAAATGTTTTTCTTGAGTATGTTCATGTGGTAAAGTAAAAACAAAACAAAAAACAACAATTAGAAGAGTAGATCCTAGAATCAGATCTAGGTTTAGCCTTAGCGAGATTTTCTGCTCCGCGCTTGCGTGACCTTTCGGTCTTGTCTTATGATAGAATGGCTATATGACTTTGTTTGTTTTTTTAGGGTCTTCAGTTTGTTGTAGGACTACTTTACACATGTTAGTTTTCTTGTAAGTATCTAAGGAATATTTATGAGATGTTTTATCAAGATTGGTCAAATAGTTTTGATTTGTACATACATACATACATACATACATACACTTAAAAAATGCATACATACATACATACATACATACATAAAAAAACATGCATGCATACATAATTACATACATACATTCAAACAAACATTGAGTACATATATGTATACTTACATACATACAAACATGCATACGTAGAGAACATACATAAATATATAAATACATAGATACATACGCCTTACTTTCTGCTTTATATTTTAGATTTGTTCTGTGTACATTCTTGCATAAACTTTAATGACATTATCCCTAGTAAGAATAAGTAATCTTCGCTTATGTGACATTGCGCAAAAGTCAGAATTGCTTTCTCCTGAATGTTTTAAATCAAAGTCCTTAATAAAAAGAGTTCGATAATTCATTTGCATGCCATGTTTTCTTTTTAAATATTAGATTGAGAAGACATGACCTCGACTGTCTGCTCTGTTTTAAATATGCTACGATGTATATTAATTTACAGATGCCCATTCATTCAATATTGATTACATTATCTCAATAAAAACATCCAGCACTCCAACAGTATCCCCTTCGCCCAGCCTTTCTGTTGGACACGTGTAATGTATTGGAAAGCAATAATAATAATAATAGAGATTGCATAAAATTGGATTTTCTGGACACAAAATCTATTACACTTGGACACAAAGTATTAATGAAGAGATGCAGTGATCATTCTGGTGTGCGTCTGTATGACCAGCTCAAAGGTCATCTGGTAATCTGGTCTTTAAAAAAGACAGAATAGTTATGAAGTATAGGCAACATTTTGGGGCCATCAAACTTGCATTAGTTTCTTGCGTTAGTTCAGCAACAAAAGTCTGATTATTTGCAGACGATTGCATAAAATAAAAAACAAAAAAAAAACTCACAAGATGCAGAAAGTTTACAAAAAGAATTAGAAGAATTAAAGAGCTGGGAATCAAATTGGAGCATACTTTTTTACCTAAAAAATTCCAGTTATTAAGAGTAACAAAAAAAAAATAAACTAGATAAAAACAACTTATTTTATTGGTTAATCGGCGCCTGGTGATTTCAAATGCCCAACCTGTGACCGCGGCTGTGGATCAAGCATTGGCCTTTTTAGTCACACGAGAAGTTGCAAAGGGAAAGGGCCATTCCTAAAGACGTAAAATGCCACAGAAACCAGTCGCACTGACTAAAAAACTCAAAAAATCATGGATATTGATGAAATAATTATTTTACAAAGTAATACATTATGGTTAATTAAAAGAAATTTTTACAAATCAATCGACCAAAAAAACTAAAAGGCTATTTAACTTGAGTTAGGCCAATATTTCACTAGGCATCCTCTATTTGGGATCCCTTAACTCAAAAACAAAACATAAAGAATCTAGAACAAATACAAAATAGAGCAGTGAGATTTATTACCAATGAATAATACAATTGGACCAGTAACACGATTAATAGAATCACTAAACTTAGAGACACTACAGGACAGAATAACAGAATAATAAATAGTAAAGTAGCTATAATACATACATTAAATATTTTCTCTTTACAAATAGAAAAAAAAATACAACTAATGAAATACTCAGACACAAAGATAGAGGCACATTTCTTATTCCAAACACTAGAACAAATTCGTACAAGTGCTCCTTTTTACCTAGTGCCATTAGAGAATGGAATGGGTTGCCTGAATCAAAAAGAAAAACCAAGACTTAGCAGAGTTGAAGTCATTAACATACATGACTAGATGTATTGAACTGTCTATTGCATGTCATTCTGTTGAACTATTGTGTGTTGGCATATATCATAGACGTTATTTCATTCATATCATATAATAGAATTTCATTTCATATCTAAGACACCATACCAAGTGGATGCTTCATATTGTGTTAGAGACTTCATATCTTGACTTCATAGCACAACTGTCAGGTTCTTGTGTTTATCAAATTATTATTATATATTTCAAATGCGAATATTTATTAATATTAAATATTATTTCAATTTGTATTATTGTTATTATTTTCTGAACTTATAATATATTGGCTCAAGTTCAGCCTGACAATCACATCATACACATACAGTTGTAGATAAACTAATAAACTAAGCGTATGATGTAAATAACAATAAAATTTATTCTTGTGATATATTTACAAATGACTGATCCATGATGAATGATAATAATAGTATGAAATATCAATATGTAATAATATGTAATATAAAATGATCCAGTTAGTCTCTTTAGAACATTCAAATAATTATGAAATACATAATATATTACCTTAACTATAATAGGTAGTTCAATGGATCACATAGACCTTCAATCTCAAAACAACAACTGGTAATATATGTAGATCTAGCCTCTAGATCATGTACTGTCCACTGACGACAATTCCAAAAGTAGAAGTTCATAGTTGACACTACACCATCAGGTCTTACCAATGCAACCCACAGTCTGGAATCTTGAACCTCAGACTCATGTAAGAAGCAACTTGCACACCAAACGACCAACTGGAAGGACAAACCTCAGTCCTGTAGACTGTAGACCTAAAGTTGTACTCTCAATATAGAACTGAGACTGGATAAACAAGTCTTGACACCAAGACTTGACACTGAGTCTAACACATAGACTTGACACCAAGCTAAGATCACTACTTAGACTTGTCGCTAGAACTTGAAATAAGAGTCTTGAATTGAGACTACGACTAAAACTTACACTTGACGCTAAAGCCTATGGAAGATAAAAGAAAGGATTCTTCTAATCATCTATATCTAGTCTAATTATAGACTTACAAATACGAACGAATTCAAATAGAAAAACTATACAATGAAAAATAAAACTCACCCTAAACAGGGGTCAAGATAATCCAACAAGAAAATGTCCAAGGCAAATGTTAAGGCTATCCAGTAACAAAAACCAAGGAGAAATTCAAGAGCTCTCAAGACACGCCTATCTGTACCAACGTACAAAACAATGGAGAGACTGTACTAGACGATAAATGACGCAAATCACACACACACTAAATTTACGTCACTAGAAATTGTGACAAGCAACAAAAGCTCAGTCCTCTAGTCTACAAAGAAAAATATTAATAGTGTAATGACGTCATCAATATAGTGATCAACGCCGCACTATCAATTAGAGAAATAATTCTACTATACAGTTACATAGATAACTGCGACAACAACATATGATTCATATAGACTTTATATCTTGACTTCGTATCACAACATAGGATTTATATATCATAGACTTCATATTATATTGTTGATTCAAATCAATCATATCTGAAGTATAGTTCATAAAGCGCTGGTTGTGGGTGTGTATGTGTTTTGTGTGTTAATGTTGTTCGTATTTGCATCTATATTGTTATTGTTACAGTAGTTACGCTGAGGAGGTCAATTGTAGTCAAACTGAATTTGCAATTGATTGGACCAATACAAATTATCTTATCATATCATATCTGCTTAAGATTATAATCTTAATTATTTACACATATATTATAATCTCACATAGTGCATACATATAAAATTCGAATTTTGCAAAAGTTATCATGTTTTGTTTTGGTTTTTTTTTATTAAATATATTTTGACTTATTCAAATGTTAAAGTCCTTTTCATGTTTATTTATTTTGTTTGCATTAAAAAGAAACTTAATCACATATTGTTATAGCTTGTAATAATAGTAATACTAAACAACTACTGTAAGAAGCAAGCTTATATGTAAAATGCAACAAACATTACGTACAGCTAGGTTAGAACTATTTACAGAATCATTTGAAATGCTCGTATCTTTAATTTTAAAAAAAATGCATTTTACTCTATGAAAATAAAAGTTGACGTCTCTAAAAGTGCTAAATGATTTGAACTGTAAGGCTATCATCCTGATTATCTCTCCTATAGACCTACAAGTGTGCATTCATTTTGAACCAATTTAGAACTCTATGTAAAAACTACATTTAGACCTCATGTACTATCTATGTTTACACCACTATGTACCATCTATAGTTCGACCTCTATATAGTATATACAATCTATGTTTAGACCTCTATGTACTATTGAACATTCTATATCTATAGGAAATCCTGATTTGTACCTATAAAAGTCGGACTTAAAGTCAAAACACATTGCCCTAATCCAAATGCAAGAATCCAATGTGAAGAACGTGATGTAAGTTAATCAACGAAGTGACCTAGAAGAACGAGCCTTTCTAGAGAGAATCACACTTCAACACTAAACTATCAAGAGTTGTACCAAACCCAACTGTACACACATCAAAGATCTCAGGAAAATGAGCATTTTCTCTACTGCGAGATAATCAAGATAAACCGATAACTTCAGTTAACCCTCAGAAGACAACGGCTCTGTCTGCATCCGTTCTGCCAAAATATGTAGATTACATCGGGCCATTATTGCGACGTACATTTTCTGCAAGCTCTCTTTAATCACTAGCCTCGATAGCCAAACCTCATTATTTGTGTATAAAGTGTGTCCCCGTTGACAGTGAACTCTGGAGGAAATGCAGCAGCTAGATGTGAGAATTCAATATTTGTTCCAGACTTGATCTTTCTTCTATTTTTAACGTAAATATAGACTTCTATATAAAGACTTCTACGTCACTGCGGCCTACACGTGACTGCTTTGAAAGACAGCTATTAGATAATTAATTTAAATGTGTAACTAAAAATGGAAAGCTTGAATATAGATGAATGTGAATGTGATTCCACATTACTTACTTCCCTTTATGATTGATCACTACACAAAGTTATGTACCCTGAACATGCCAAGAATAGCTTTAATCTCCAGCATATCAGGCCTTACGAGCCGCACACTAAATCTAATGCTGTGTTCTGTGGACAGTATTTGTTCATGTTTTTTCACCACAGATTTCGTTTTATTCCAGCAAAACACATCAAACACATTGTATCAGGGGTTGAAGAAAAAGAAGAAAATACAGGGACTGGGAAATTGGGCTAGTCACTTTATGGAGTGATCTAGTCACTTTAGCAATGAAGTGGGCTAGTCACCTTATGGAGTGTGCTCGTCACTTTAACAATGAAGTGGGCTAGTCAATTTATCTATGGGGTGGGCTGCTAAATTTATCTATGGAGTGTGCAAGTGACCTTACCTATGGACTGGACTTATCTTATAAAATGCAGAAGTTAATTCATAAAAAAAGAAGATAATTACGGCTTACGCGTGTTTCTAAGTCAATCTAGTCATGGATGTTAATGACTGACTTAAATTCTTCCAAGTCATTTATTTTCCTGGCCCACTCGGCCCAACCCATTCCATGCTTTTATAGTACTAATAAAACAAAACGAGCGTTTGTTATGAATCTCACTGAATCTCTATTTTGTGTCTGTTCCAGTTTCTTAATGTTTTCTTGAGTTGAGGGGTCCCAAACGGAGGATGCATATTCTATTATTGACCTAACCAAGGTTAAATAACATTTTAGTTTTATGTTCTTATTTGATTTGTAGAAATTTCTTTAAACAAATCCTAATACTTTGATTTTTAAAAGTTTCATCAATATGTGGATTCCATGACCACTCAATTTATGTATGGAGTAAGTTAGTCACCTTATCTATGGAGTTGGCTAGTCACCTTATCTACCTCTTTCTCTCTCTCTCTCTCTCTCTCTCTCTCTCTCTCTCTCTCAATTGCGCGCCCGCACGCATACATATATATATATATATATATATATATATATATATATATATATATATATATATATATATATCATGGGCGTAGCCAGGATTTTTTTTCGGGGGGGGGGGGGAGGGGTTTAGGGGGGTATTTTTTCTCCCCCCCCCCGCCCCCCCCCCTCTCGAAAAAAAATAATTGTATATAGGTATGTGTGTGGGTGTACATAATCTTTATTACATTCTGACCCTTCATTCTTTCGGAACACCTTTATTATGCCATAGAATAGGTTCTTCCTGTAGTTAGTGGAAAAATTGTTGACTCCCCGCCATTGCTAGCAAGGGTTCTGGGGGAGCGCCAAGCAATATTTCGGATATTGAATGCCAACAAAATGCATATTCTGAGGTATCTACAGTGCATTGTCCTGCTATCAAAAAGTCTTATTTCAAAAATTAATGTGCTATTCTTACTGACTTAGACCCTCCCGCGCCGTTCGGCGCATTTGCCGTCAAGCCGTTTCCACAAAAATTTGTCACTGGTAATTTATGAAGCCTCTTCCCACCTGCTCCGAGGACCTCCATGAATGTGTGGCGCCAAGTTATACTATGATGTCATCGCAACCCCTGTTAGGGGTTTTAAACTCAAAACCCCCTAGTAGGGTTTTAAACTCAAAACCCCTGGTAGGGGTTTTAAACTCAAAACCCCCTTAGCTGCGCTGGGGCAAGTGATGGCTTAGTATTAAAATCTCATCTAAAATAAACAAAATCAAAGCAAAAAATCAGTAACTAAAGTTCGTCTCCCCCCCCCACCCAGTGGGGTGGGATTTCATTTCGGGAGGGGGGGGGGTTGAGCCCCAAACAGCCCCCTCCCGGCTACGCCCACGATATATATATATACTTTATGCCTGATAAATTCTGTCAGAGTTAGGGATAAAAGGTTGGGGGTGGGGTGCTTTACATAAACTATTAAAGTCAAGAGACTCTTTCATGAAAATATGTTTATAGCATACTCAGAGCGATTTGACACACTCAGCCACACATCCCACCACCACTGGAAATGAGTCCAGGGAGGTGATAAAAATCTGTTTACAAGTCACTGACTTAATTGTTGGTATTGTATTGTAACAAGTAACAAGTACAGCACTTTTCATTTTTAGAAAACAAATAAATCCTTTCATGGTAATTTTGTTATGCATTTCTAGACTGCTAGTGGGTAAGTGGAGAACGAATAATAAAGATAGATAGTTAGATAGATAGATAGATAGATAGATAGATAGATAGATAGATAGATAGATAGAGATAGATAGATAAGATAGAGATAGATAAGATAGAGATAGATAGATAAGTTAGATATATATATATATATATATATATATATATATATATATATATATATATATATATATATATATATATATATAGATAGATAGATAGATAGATAGATAGATAGATAGATAGATAGATAGATAGATAGATAGATAGATAGATAGATAGAGATAGATAGATAAGATAGAGATAGATAAGATAGAGATAGATAGATAAGTTAGATATATATATATATATATATATATATAGATAGATAGATAGATAGATAGATAGATAGATAGATAGATAGATAGATAGATAGATAGATAGATAGATAGATAGATAGATAGATTTCATGACTCATATCTTGGATAAATTAAAAGACAGAAAAATAAAAGATGTACACAAATAATACCTCGGTCTGTATGCCAAACAGACAGACAAATCGATCTTGTGTTGAAGACTCAAAGGTACTGGGAGTTATTCTTTCTCTCTATTGTAATAATCCAGTCCTCGTCCAGGGAGACTTAATATCTGACATTAGTATCTCTCGTCAGACTTTGGTCTCACCACGATGCTCACTTATGGTCGTTTTTTTTTTTTCTTCTTCTAATTCACTGATATTTTCTTATGTTTTTTAATGTTTTGAAAAGCAACCATTGGGAACACGGTCCTAGCGAGGAACGGCGCCGTCTAGCTCCACTATGTGCAATGTACTCTGGACTGCTTCAGCCTATAATTTGTTCGCCTATTGATTTCTTTATTTATATGAAAGTTTGAACCAGGGCACCAAATTTGAGGCAAGAAATAATTTGTCATCGTGAAAAAGTTCTATCACTTTTGTCTGGTCAGATCATGAAGATTAAGGCCTGGTCCACTGGTCATTTTTATTTGACAATCCTACCATTGTTTATCCCCCATGCACGCAGTCACCAATCTGAGAGTCTCTTGCAGCATGCTTCAAAGTAAGTTGGCAGTGCCAATGAGTTTTTCCCATTCTCCGTACATTATACCATTCTTTTAAAAAAATCAATTTCTATACTGGAAAGTTCGTACATAGCGGAAAACCTATAAATAGCAAACTCTTTGTGTTTACGGTGTATGAAGTAGAGGCAGTGTTGATAAGCTTTGTTTTTTTATTGTCAATGTGCACATTATAGCACTGCAGAATCATTTTATAAGTTACTCTGCTTGTAGCTTTTAGTTGGCAATTTCGAATCTCAATTTCGCGTCCTTGACATTGGTTAGTTGATCGTCCTTGACATTGGTGAGTTGAACGTCAGCATCTCCAATAGACTCAAAGTCGATACAAAATTATTTCATAAGGAAAAACACAAGACACAATAGAAATAAAAATAACTTTCCGTAAATGAGATCCTGGCATTGCTGTAATTTGACTTATTTTCCCCTTAAAACAAAAATGCTTACGCTTGAGGGCAGTGGATAATTGTTTGATTTTATTTATTTTTTTTTAAATCTTGTTAGAAGTTTAAAAATCTTCAGTACAGTAATTGAAATATATTAATTACTGTATCTGTACTGGGATCAGTTCTTAAAGGGGAAATGGTCTTATTATAAACTGAGTAGACATGAGTACAGTTCAGTAAAGAGAATCAAACAGTGTCATTAAATTTAAAAAAAGGTAAAACTAGCCAAATGGTCGTATAGATCGAATTGAAACGCTGCTTGTCATTCAAACACAAAAGGACCGAAAAGGGTGAAAGCGGGTGTGTGTTGGGGCGGGAGAGGGGATTGCAGGTTAGATTTTAAGTAGGACTAACTTTTTGTTGTTGTGGGCCAGCGGAGGGAGAGGGGATTGCAGGTTAGATTTTAAGTAGGACTAACTTTTTGTTGTTGTGGGCCAGCGGAGGGAGAGGGGATTGCAGGTTAGATTTTAAGTAGGACTAACTTTTTGTTGTTGTGGGCCAGCGGAGGGAGAGGGGATTGCAGGTTAGATTTTAAGTAGGACTAACTTTTTGTTGTTGTGGGCCAGCGGAGGGAGAGGGGATTGCAGGTTAGATTTTAAGTAGGACTAACTTTTTGTTGTTGTGGGCCAGCGGAGGGAGAGGGGATTGCAGGTTAGATTTTAAGTAGGACTAACTTTTTGTTGTTGTGGGCCAGCGGAGGGAGAGGGGATTGCAGGTTAGATTTTAAGTAGGACTAACTTTTTGTTGTTGTGGGCCAGCGGAGGGAGAGGGATTCAAGACGTACACGTGATGTTGTCACGGAACAAAAGCATATGTGTGTGTGTGTGTGGAGGAGAACGTCTTTCCACATCAAGTTCAAAGTCTATGTCGCAGATTTAAAAAATAACCAATTGGGGGGGGGGGGGTTCCAGAGAGAGAGCGGGCCTTTTAATTTCATTGTAACAGATACAATAATCCACATGCTAAAAAGGATGTTAGGGGGATGTAACCCATTTACAGAAGAAATAAACGAAAAAGAGTGTAGGTTCAGGTCATACTAAAGAATATAAATCATGGGAACAAATCAACGGGTTTAGTCGGTGTGTACTGCTACTTAATCTAGTTACTTATACAGCATTCCTTCGGACTCTAAGACTAGCAAATGATTCTCTTTAGAGTCTGATTTTTTGTGTATTGTTTGTATTACTTTAATATTTTTGTGGTGAAAACAAATAATGCTATGTTTTTTTTCCCTACAATTGTTTCATAGAAGTTTCGTTTGTGAGATTCCATTTAAAAAAAAGAACAGTAGCGAAATAATAACAATCTACTAATATATATGTATTTCATTGACTGATTGGTCAAAATGAACAGAAGCAAAAAACACGCACATACACATGCAAAATGAAAAGCCTGTAAACGAATAATATTAAAATCCTTATAACATAAATCCTTTTCAGATGAAGTGACCATATAACGGCTTAATAAACAATGATTCCAAATCTTACGGGGAAAGTACACATAGAATGCACATAATTGTCACAGAAATACACTTACACAACAAAAACATGTATCTATCTTTTGAAAACAGTCTCCCGTAAACGTCCTGCTTTGACTAATATGGTTAGGCAAAAAAACAACAACAAGCAAACTGCAAGATGAATTAACGGTCCCACTTCATAAGCATATAGTGAAAAGAGTACCTCCTTATTTAGAAACATCCCACTCCGAACAGGCAAGAAAAGTAAACAGTCTGTAACGGTCGTTCACCGCCTAGGATATTTTCGTTCCTTTTTAAGAAACATTTTACAAATTCATTAGAAGTCGCGGAACAATTTTAATTTGCGTCAAATAAGCTCATGTAACTAAGCAATTTGTATACTCTTTCCAGACTATTTCTTCTAGACATTGTAATGTTGGTCTCGGTGTCTCTGGCTGAAGCGAACATAAAAAGTCAATGAACACAAAAGATATGAAGTATAAAGAAGAAAATTGGATTTCGTGGACTGGAAGAGAGAGTGGAAACAAAGGAAGTGAGCACACTGACACAGACGTGCTAAATGGCTGGAGAGTGTTTGCTTTTAAGAGACGCTTTACTTAGTCACTTAAATCTCCCTACTTGTAAAGACAACATATGTCGAGAGTCATTCCATGATGTTTTCCCCTAGAGATAGACATGTAATGGTGTGATGTACTCTTAAAACAAAGTCTAGTTCTTTATCGAACTCGGTCTCTTCCTGAAGACCATTAGGTTTACGTGGACAATGTCCAGACACACACACACACACACACAAGTAAACAACCCGTTCTGAAGTACAGCAGCTCTTCTCAAATCTTGCATTTCATTTAGGACAGCGGCGGCGCCAAGCATTTTTTTAAATAGAGGTTCGACCATTTTCCGACCAGTCACGAGCCTCATTGCGCCACTTGTTTATGTGCTATTATTAGTTCATCACGTCATTGCGCCAAGGGATATTTTTACTTTATTACGTCATTACTTTATGTGGCATCATTTCATAATTGCGTCATTACTTTGTGTCCTATTATTTTATAATGTCATTCTTTTTATGTTGAAGTAAATGTTTTACACCTTAGTATGAGATTAAGTCTAAATACAATTCAACTGTTACATTAACAAGCTGTATGTGGGCATTCTGTGAGATTAACTTGTCTTCTCTTATAAACAGAAAGAATTTGAAACAATGGAAAATAAAAGGTTACAAGTGAAGAAACAAGATGAACATATAACATATTTACACGAGTAACTAGACTTCATTAGATTTACTGTAAATGTTTGGCTTTTTAAACATTTTTTATATCATTGTGTGTTTGAATAGATAAAAAAAAGCATTTTAAAAATGCATGAAATTATTTCCCTTTTTCGATATCTATAATTACCAATAATTAATTGACTAATTGGATAATTTTTCAATTGATTCACGGTATGTTAGGTACAATAAACAATTGTTTAAATGTGGAACAAATAACGTGTACAGTGATATAAGGGAACGAAACCAGTCATATTTAACCATATCTGTGAATAATAAAGGATTAATATTCCCTTGTTGGTATCAAACAAAATACTATAAATAACCAGTAATTAACTGACTAATTTGTTCATTTTGTCATTCATTCATTGATTCATGAATAATTGTGCAAAGTTTCAGCTTGATCCGAGAATGGGTGTGGAAGAAGTGTGTTCAAACTTTTTACCAGACAAAGTGAGTTTATGTATAAAAAAAATTGTTGTTAGTTCGAATACGGATTTTTTTCTTTCGGTAGAAAGTTTTATATGGTTTACATTTGTTCAGAGAGTATATTTAAGACAAGGGGCAGAACAATCATTGATATATGAGCATAACTCCTGGTAATGCATATATCTACATAAAAAATTCTTGGACTAGACTAGTACATTTTGGATATAGTTTATCTCTGTAGTTTACTAAAGGAATCGAGGTTACTTAAAGCGGACATTGTTTATTAAAACCTTTAGAAGCAACACTTCGGGTATTATCTAAAATTAAAACATAGTGTATAAAATCCTGAAGATAGACATTTACATTTTACTCCTGGCAGATTTATTAAACTTGCATAGACTTATCCTTATTTGTATATTTATGATGGTTTAGGAAAGGGTAGTTACGGTGGACATTACGGCCAAAGTATATTAATAAAAATATACAATTTCCACTGGCCAACTGCGTTGTCTCTTAAGAAATCTGGGAGTCGCTATGTCGCGAGGTTCTAGATATGAAATCATCCTTAAGATGTCGGCGGTTTAGGATCTTAAGCACCCTACACAAGCAACTTAAAGAGACTTCGGATAACATTTTTTTTAGCACAAGACGCCAATTTTAAGCCCCAAAACTAATTTATTTAGAAAAGATTGCTTCTGGGCTTACAGTGGTCGGGCTGTGGTCACTGTCTCTAGAAAAGAACTTTTCCAAATATTGTCAAACTAAACCATTTACATACATAACAGGAAGTGGATTCTTATTATGTATGCCTTTTCTGGCACTTGAGACAAAAACGTGTTTATTTTGGACTGGATAACATGTTTATGTTGGACTGGATAACACATTTTTGTTGGACTGGATATAATGTTTATGCTAGACTCGATAACATGTTTATGTTGGAATTGTTAACATTTTTATGTTGGATTGGATATCTTGCTTATATATAAAATGAGAAAAATGGGGGTAGGGGGGGTAGGGGGGAGGTAAGCGGGAACCTAACAAATATTATCACTTGCATATATATGAGAAACTAATGCTAACTAAAGTACATTAACATAATACAGTCGACACAGCGTACAAGTAGTTTCCATTAGCAACCAGATGCGACATGTCTTGAAATAGCCTACTCCAGTCACATAAAAGTCGATTTTTTTTCAAGCGTAGTCCCCACTAGTCTTGTGTTGCCACTTAAAAGTAATAATTGTGCAACATTTCAACTTAATCCGAGATTGGGTGTGGGAGAAATAACGTGGACACACTTTTGACCAGACAGACAGACAGAAAGAGTTGATAGAAGCTTTGTAATAAAAAATATTTTAATCGCACAGATTTTTTGTTGTCAGTCTAGATCTAGATCTACTACAAATTTAATTACATGACTGATTCAAACTAATTCATACAGTTACACTTCGTATAAGCTTTTTTTTTTAAGAAAAGTATTTTTTATTTTTTTTTTCTTATTTTGTTTATAATTCCTGGGAAATAAATAATGTGGCTGACATCACAGCATCGCTCCCAGAGTTTCGTGCAAATCATCCGAGTGGGACCTCATTGTTGCGAATTAAACGTTACATAGATGTAGCTAAGGGTTAACTTCTGTTTTAGGTGAAACATTTTGACCAATAGTATGGAGTAGTAACGGAGTTTAGATTTATATCTAGTAATCGAGAGAATATCTATCTAGTAGAAACCATATTTATAACAGTGCTTTTTTTTGTG
Source organism: Biomphalaria glabrata (assembly GCF_947242115.1). Lineage (NCBI taxonomy): Eukaryota > Metazoa > Mollusca > Gastropoda > Planorbidae > Biomphalaria > Biomphalaria glabrata. The sequence continues at coordinate 72,576,234 of NC_074711.1, forward strand.
ACGGTACGCACCGGTACATCGTACCGGCAACCTTTTTCAATGTGGGGAATTTTTGTTTACTTTTCTTGTATGTTAACTTTTAGTATTAATTTATTCCTAGTTTAAAGCTAGGCAATTCATCACTGAGTACCTGCACCTATTTTTTTTTTAATCTAGCAAGAAAATATTTACGAGCTGTGATTTTTACCCTGAATTATTACTTCTTTTTAAGATAAGATAAGATAATTTATCTTTCATCAACTCTGTCTATCTGGTAAAATGTTTGAATCCGTTATTTCTCCCACACCCATTGTTGGATCAATTTGAAACTTTGCACAATTATTGTCAGGTTCTTTTCTAATTTGGCTCAATGGGTTACTTAAGATCGATTCATTTCTACTCATTACTACTGAATAAACTGCACACACACAAAAAAACTCTAGCTATCCAGGAAAACTAAAATCCTAATATTCCACTCTCAGAGAACAACTGACTACCAATGTCACTCTATCGTACAAGGAAAAGTCATTCTGTCATCGCGTGTGTACATTCCTATCTGGGGATATAAAACAAAGGGGTACAACTCTTACATTTCAATACATTTACAAAGAAAGAACACATTCACTCTCACCATACCAGCCCCTGACACATTACCATCCAATCAAATTCAAGGATCTACCCCCTCCCCCGCCAGCCACCTTTTTCCATTTTAGAAAAAGTCAAAAATTTAGAACAATGCAAGAATGATTGGTCTTACTTACACTGGGGCAGTGAACACCAGGGGGAGGGGAAGAGGCTTCAGACATTGCCAGTGACAGATCTTTGTGGAGACAGCCTGTCACACAACGAGCCGAACGGAGCGTGAGGACCTAAGTCTAAGGACTTAAGTAAAACTTGATAAGAGCCCGCGGCTCAGCAGCAATAACTGTCGGCAAGAAGTAAAAAAAAAGGGAAAAGTTTCCCTTTCAGACCTAGCGCTCTATGGGGCGGATGATGTTAAGGTCATCTGTCTGCACAAAGTAGAAGATTATTAGCGCCAAGAAAATAAAACACTATTTTATAAGTGAAGGGATCTTAGTTTTCTTCTTTGTGTGTGTAAAATGTGTACAGAGTTTATATCATTCATGTCTTGTGAGACAAAACACACAAACGATGACGCCAAACATTTAAACTGTTTAAAGACCACTGATTGAAAATTAAACCATGACACGACATGGCCTAGATTGTGCCGATGTGCCAAAAACTCACAACTCTGTCTAACTAAGCCCAATGATACAGCAGAGTTTTTTTTTCTCTTTGATTTCATTCGGGATCAATTCGTTAAATGAAATGCCATAAGAACTCGTGCAGAAATATTTATTAACCCTAGTCAACCTGTCGTGTTTAGTAGTAGTGGTTTAGTAGTACTAAACAAGGAAGCTTTCAAAAGTCTTTTAGAATGGGAACCAGTTTCAGAACGAATAATTAGAGCCAAATTTTTGTCTAAGTTCAAAAATGTTCACATCATTATGTGCTATGCTCCCACCAACCTTGCAAGTGATACTGACAAAAATACATTCTATGACCAACTGCAAAGTATAGTTGACAAAATACCTACAAGAGATGTTTTGATCGTCATGGGAGACTTGAATGCCAAAGTGGGAAGTGACAACAGAGAGAGAGAGAAAAGTATGGGCACCCATGGACTTGGCACCATAAATAAAAATGGAGAAATGTTTGCAGACTTCTGCACATTTAATGAATTAGTGATAGGAGGCAGCATTTTCCCCCACAAAAAATGCCACAAAGTGACATGGGTTTCACCAGACAATAAAACAGAGAATCAAATCGACCACATTACCATACGGCGGAACTGGAGAAGCACATTACTAGATGTACGAAACAGAAGAGGAGCAGATATTGGCTCAGACCACCACCTAGTTGTTGCCAAACTAAAAATGAAGCTGGCCAGCAATAAAACAGAAAGAAACAAAAGGAAAAGATTTGACCTAGACAAGTGTGACAGGTGGGGAGATGTGACGTGTGTTTGGCTCGTTTTATGTCTAGGGGATGATTATTTTTAAAGCTATCACACCCCACTTATCAGCATATGAATCGGGAGCAGACACGCAACGAGACAAAGCAATGAAAGATAGATACAAAAGTTAAAATAAAGGATATTTATTTACATAAATATACATATAATAATAAAAGGGGGAGGGTTTGCATCTATCTCTAGTATGTTCTATGTTTAATCATCACTCTTGCACATAATAAGAGAGTATGTCACTTTGTCCTCTGACTTAGCTGGTATTCCTGTTGATGTCGCAGCTGGCTGTGTCCTGGCTTGAGGTTCTGCAGCTGGAGGTGGCGCTCTAGCGGATAGAGGGACGCCGGTGATATAGTTCTTGCGGAGTCTCAATCCCCAAAATCTAATATCTGTAGTGGGCACAGTAGGGCGGGCGGCCGGCTACCGTGGGCACAAGGTTACTGCGGGCAGAGCTGATCTGCCGTGGGCAGCGTAGTTGACAGGATATGTCCAGTGAGTTGCAGAGGGTTGGCGTAGCTATGACGTCTCACACAGATCTGAATCTATAGGGACGTCGCACCTAATAGCTTGACAGGTGGGCTGTCGACTAGGCGGGCAATGCCGATAGCGCCAAGTGGTAGAGTTGAGTAGATCTCAGTAGGCAAGTGCAGTGCTGAATAGCACTAAGCGCAAAGATAGTAGGTGATTCTTGATATCAAACAAATAGGCAAATCTCAGTAGGAAAGTGCAGTGCTGAATAGCACTCAACACATAAATAGGCAGACACCTGAGGGAGGCTGCGGATAAATAAAGACAAGTTAGGACATGTCTCTCATGCATCTTATCGATGCCCTCGACTGAGGTGCATTCGTCAGATTGGTAAAATTGCTTTAGAGCACAATAGGGAGATGATAACAAATGGGATTTGGAAAATAGATGGCAGATAGTAGCAATATAGAAATGTACATAAAAGGGGAAATAATAACATAAATGTACATAGAAGGGGAAATAATAATCTCAAATGAACAACACAGGTGGATAGAGAAAGAAGGGGGGGGGTTGAATTGGGCGGTGGTCAGCGACCCAGATGATTGTTTACATATGACCGTGGGTCGAGAACAATGGAGCGTGCTTGAATGTCCCTTCAAGCGGCGCAACTCTCATTAGAGTAAAATGAGTAAAGGGGAGATAATTCATTACAGGGGAGATAACTCATATCTCCTTTCTAAGCGCAGTATTAGTGCGATAGTAAAATTATCAAGGCGGCCAACCGAGATAAAGGAAATAGACTAAGATGTACAAATATATACATGGTTGCATCAACGATCAATTGAGCAACGTAGCATTAATAGATTAATGCAATACATAAATAAATACATAGGACATGTTTATGTTTTCTACTTACGCCAGTGAGAAATACACAATGCACTAATTAAATATAAATGAACTAAGCAAAATACACATGATAATATCCAATGGAAATAGCACAAAAGTAATTAAGATGGAACTTGTGATTAAGTTCGGCTTACCACCAGGTATTCCTCTAGGAGGGAGAATAAATGATATAGTCCAGACTCGATCGACAGCGATAGAGGAGTGAAAGGGTCTGGCTTGATTTGAATCTACTTATATACGCCTGGGAAATGTGGGCGGACACCGGAAACGTCCTAGGCTAAGAATTAGCTTACACGTGGGTGAAGTCCGACAAGCGTCACACCTTGGTGTATCACGCGGTATGTTGACCCGTGTAATCTCTTAGATCAAAGAGAGACGTGGGGGGAAGAGTGACCTACATTCCACCCAAAAGGGGGGGGGGGTCAATCGCGGCGGACATCCGCGGATAAGACTAAAGAGAACGTGTCTATCTTTGCCCCGGTCAAGGGCAGATAAATGAAAGGACTGGCCTAACTTCCTCCAAGGTGGTGGACTAAGTCTAGCCTGGTAGAGAGGAAAGGTGGGGCGGGTGAAGAAATTGGAGGTAGGATGGGGAAATAATTAAAATAAAATAAATAAATAATGAAAAATAATAATTAATGCTGTGATAATTTAGAGTGATTCTGACAGCGAGTTTTTGACTTGTCACAACAAGCTCCACAACACCCAGATTAAAAAGGAATTCCAACTATCCCTTCAAAATAGATTTGCTGTGCTACAACTAGATGAGGCCAAACAAAGCGTCGATAAATCTTGGCAAAATTTCAAAGAAATTATTACTGAAACAAGCAATGAAGTACTAAGCCTTAACCCTAAGAAGAAAAAACAGTGGATTAGTGACGAGACATGGAAATTAATCAAAGAAAGGAAATGCGCTAAACAGGCAGTTAACCTAGCAAAAACAAGAAACCACAAGCAACAATCAAAACAAGACTACCAAGCAGTTTCACAGAAAGTCACCAAAATGCTTACACAAGACAAACGATCATTTTACAATAATCTGGCATAACAGGCAGAAGAAGCAGCAGGTAAAGGAGATATAAAACAACTATACAAAATCACCAAACTTCTCAGTACCAAAAAGGCTAATTGCAATGTTCCAGTCCGAGACAAATACGGAAAACTACTTTCTTCAATAAATGAACAACTTGAAAGATGGAAAGAATATTTTCAAGAAGTGCTCAATAGACCTAAACCACGAAATCCACCAGATCTAAATGCAGGACCAACACTAGACATAAACATGGAAGAAATAACAAAAGAAGAAATAAGGAATGCACTCAAACAAATGAAGACAGGTAAAGCAGCTGGAATTGACAACATACCACCCGAAGTCCTAAAAGAAGGAGGAAGTGAAATAGTTGACCAAATGCACAAACTATTCAACAAAATTTGGTTAATAGAAACACCTCCGGGTGAGTGGAAAAAGGGCTTGCTAATAAAAATACCAAAGAGTGGAGATCTATCACAATGTGAGAAATGGCGAGGCATCACTTTGCTGTCAGTACCAAGCAAGATTTTTAGCAGAATCCTACTAAACAGAATAAAGGGAGCATGTGATGAACACCTAAGGGAAGAACAGGCCGGATTCAGAAAAAGGAGATATTGTGCTGACCAAATAGCTACACTCATGATAATTGTAGAACAATGTGTCGAATGGCAATCTCCTCTCTATGCAACTTTTGTCGACTTTGAAAAAGCTTTTGATAGTGTCGACAGAGAATCTATCTGGACTGTAATGAGACATTATGGGATCCCCAATAAAATAATAACCATAATCAAGAACCTTTATGATGGTTTCACCTGCCAAGTAACCCACTGTGGCAAGCTGTCAGAGGAATTCCCAGTCACAACAGGAGTCAAACAGGGATGTCTTCTTTCACCACTCCTGTTTCTTCTAGTACTGGATTGGGTCACAAAAGAAGCCTACTCCAACGCAGGGAAAGGAATCCAATGGACTCTCACACAAAAGCTGGAAGATCTGGAATTCGCTGATGACATAGCCCTATTATCACACAGACTACAGGATATGCAAGAAAAGGTCACAGCTTTAAGCGAAGTAGAAAAAGAGTAGGCCTCAAAATAAACCACCAAAAAACAAAAGTACTTAAAGTAAACAATAAACAAAGTGGAGACATAGTATTGGATTCTCAGACAATAGACCAAGTAGAAAATTTTATATACCTTGGGAGTGTAGTCAGTATATCAGGTGGAACAGATGAAGACATTAAACGCCGTATAAATCTAGCACGTCAGACATTTACACAGCTAAAACCAACCTGGAAATCTCCTTACATCTCAAACAAGACTAAACTAAGAATCTTTAACTCTAATGTCAAGGCTGTCCTACTGTATGGTTCTGAAACATGGAGAACAACTGAAGGCACAACAAAAAAATACAGACCTTCATCAACAGATGCCTGAGAAATATCCTAAAAATACACTGGTATGACAAAGTAGAAAACACCAAACTGTGGGAGATGAGTGGACAGAAAAACATAGAAGTGCAGATCTTAGAGAGGAAGTGGAGATGGATTGGTCACACCCTTAGAAAAGATACCAGCAACAGAGCTAGACAGGCCTTAGAGTGGAACCCCCAGGGAACAAGACGCAGAAGAAGACCAAGAAGAACATGGCGACGCAGTGTACTTGAAGAAGCAGAGAAGACCGGGAAGAGCTGGGACACCATCAAAAAGCTAGCAAGAGACCGTGGAGAGTGGCGTGTTTTTGTCGAGGCCCTATGTTCCATGAGGAACTCAAAGGAGTGATGATGATGATGAACCTGTCGTGTTAACCCTAGTCAACCTGTCGTGTTAACCCTAGTCAACATGTCGTGTTAACCCTAGTCAACCTGTCGTGTTAATCCTAGTCAACCTGTCGTGTTAACCCTAGTCAACCTGTCGTGTTAACCCTAGACAACCTGTCGTGTTAACCCTAGTCAACCTGTCGTGTTAACCCTAGACAACCTGTCGTGTTAACCCTAATCAACCTGTCGTGTTAACCCTAGTCAACTTGTCGTGTGAAAGGTGACGTAGTAGAAAGTTGTGTTTCTATGACGTCACTAGGAATGAATTCCTCAAATAAAATATTATAAAAACTGGTGCAAAAAATGTTTATTAACCCTCGTGACCACTGTCGTATTGACAAAAGACGTTTCTTAGTCTAAATAAGCCGTGTGACGTAGTGGAAGTGTGACGCTTCGTAAAATGTTTTCCATTTTACGTCATTCGGAATGATTGTATTCAATGAAATGGTCTAAGAACTCGTGTACAAATGTTTAGTAACTCTCGTCAACTCTGTCGTGTTTTCCAAACATGTTGTCAAGCCGCGAGACGTAGAGGGAAACAAAGCCTTTTTTCCTTTTTTCACTTTCACGTTATTTGGAAGGATTTCACTAATAAAAAAATATTGGCTCTTTGCAAATACTTTGTTTATGAACCAGATGAATTTTTCACGAAGTGCTTGTCTTTGAGTTGATATAAACAAAGAAACATTGTGAGTCCATTTACAACTGAACCCATGGTAAAAGAAAATCTTTTTTTTTCATTCGAAACAAGACGTAAAACGAATTTAATTTTAAGTCTGGAAAAAAAAGTTACAATGGTTCTCACTGTGTGACAAATTAGCTAGTTGTTTTTTTCAAAGATCCTGTGAAATTTCTAAGAAACTCGTTGGAGCCACTTTCGTATTACGAGAACTGTTTCCTTTTCCATTTCTGATCTATAGTGTCTCCTTTTGTATGTATGAAGAGAGTGCAAGTTAATAATGTAAAGTGTACATTTAGGGGGTATTATACAAATACATATTATTTAGACGTCGTATCGATACAACAAAGTTGTAGTTGTTATTTATGAATTAGGCGATCAACACGATTCCACGGTAGCATATATCACGTGATTGTATATCATTGGTATTTTCAAAGTAGTACTCTCACCAAAAGTAAGAGATCATCATCATCATCATCAACATCATCATCGTCATCAACATAATCATCATCATCAACATCATCATCAGCATCATCATCATCATCATCATCATCAACATCATCATCAACATCATCATCAACATCATCAACATCAACATCATCATAATATTCCACGGGAAAAGGGGGGGGGGGCTGGAAGAGTAATATCTTCCCTTACAAAAGCCATGGACAGAAACTCTGCTGTTGTACGCGCCATACGTTATGCCACTCTAAAGGTCAAGAGAAACAAGAACATGTGGAATCCCAGACCTATCGAAACGGAATCCAGCAAGTCTGCGGCAGTGGAAAAGAAGATGAGATTCAGTTTCCTCTTCCCCCGCTGCGAGGGCACGTTGAGTGACAAGAGTGAGAGATCAGACTACTAAGGAGGCATCCAAGTCTGATGACACAGTTGAAATCAATTGTTGTATCGCGTTTCAATTATTTGTAAAGATAGCTCTCTATTCTAATCCTCCCTGTGCCAAAATGTCTAAAACATAGCATGTAAGCTCTTATATTATTGCACTAATCATTTTCGTCTTTTCTTATCAAATACAGACGTTACTTCAAAAAAGAAGATGATTACGTCCTACTTAAATTCTGCCAAGTCACTGGTTTTCCTGGCTGACTCAGACAACCCATTCCATGCTCTAATAGCACAAGGGAAGAAAGAGCTTTTGTACAAATTTGTCCTAGCATATGGAACGAGGAATGTGCCTTTATCTTTGTGTCTTTCTGAGTATTGTATTAGGTTTTGTTTTTATATTTGAAGATTAAGGTTCAATATTTTATGTATAATTGCTACTTTACTTATAAGTCTTCTATCCTGAAGGGTTTCTAAATTTTGTGATTTTACTAAAGGTGTTACTCTAGTCTAGTCGAATGTGAATATTTGTTTGTTATGAATCTCACTGCTCTATTTTGTGTCTGATATTAATGTTTCCTTGAGTTAAGGGGTCCCAAACAGAGGATGCATATTCTATTATTGGCCTAACCAAGATTCAAAAAAGTTGTTTTTTTCTTATTTGATTTGTAGAAATTTCTTTTAATAAACCCTAATGTTTTGCTTGATTTGTTTTATAATTTCTTCAATATGCGGATTCCATTATTTTTCATTAATTATAATGACCTAGATATTTTAAGTTTTTAGTCAGCGTTACATGTTTACCATGAATTAGATAAGTGGTATTTATTTTTTTATATTTTTTTCATCTTAATAATTGACATTTCCAATGAAAATGAAATAAAACGTCTATATTCACGTCTATATTCACGACGCCGGCCAATATTTATATTCCGTATGTCAGGTAATTCGGAAAATCAATACAACGAGGCGAGAAACAATGGAAACATTCGTGAATTATTTGGTCACATACAGGCCCACATCGATTGCTTCTATCTGGTAAACATCGTTATATGAAGCGCTTTCAGTTTAGTTTTTACAAAGCTTGTATCAACTCATTCTTTCTGTCTGGTAAAAAGTTTGTACAGGTTTTTTCTCCCACACCCAATATCGGATCAAACTGAAATTTTGCACAATTATTTCTTATACGCTGTGACGATACGAAACTTGCATACATAAGTTCATTTTAGTTTTTCCCAGCAAACCGTGAGAAACTTTAATTTTAACTTAAAACAATTATTTTCTTGTCCACCCACAGCTAATTTCTTTTAGGATTTATCTCCCCTCGCACCGTTTCTCACGGGACGAATCTCGAAGTAAAACATTAACTAGCCTCTCCAGGGCTAACTTTTAATTATTGACCGCTGGACAGGTGACCAGCACACAACAAGTCGCTCCGCGGCCTAATAACTTTTCACACCTATCCCCCCCCCCCCCCCCGCAGGATACGCATCGCTCAAGAATAGCATTGCACTCGGGCTGGACAGATACATATTCGCTTAAGACTTTACTCTCACGGTAGGCAACGAATATTGACCATAAATCTGACCTGACGCCTGACATCTCCGGTACATCGATACATGTGAAAAAATAAGTTAGCTTTCTTCCCCACCCGATAAACGAAAAGTCCCATCTATATATAGAGAGAGACCAAAGCATTCCAAATTAGGCCCGCTAGGATTCATACAGTCTCCTCTGTTAGGAAGTTTAGTTGTGAGATTTCATTAGGGACAAACGGCCTGGTTGCTACCCCTGATTGCTACCCCTGGTTGCTACCCCTGATTGCTACCCCTGGTTGCTACCCCTGATTGCTACCCCTGGTTACTACACACGATTGCTACAACTACCAGATCTCCATAGAAAGCTGTAACCGAGGCAGACCACACCAGATACACCCCCCCATTACATACCTGTTAGCAAGAAGGCATTGCCTACTGTCCTTGGCCTTAACATATTGCCCAGTGTCCACAGTGCCCTATACTGCCCAGTATCATCTGCCCAGTACCCGGCCCAAACTGTCCACTGCCCAATAGTTATTGCCTAATGCCGACAGATTAGAGCAACCTTCGCAGCAGAAGATAAACTGGTGTTGAGTTAGCACGGCTCTCTACGAGCTAGAGATCACAGCTGAGAGATCGTCCCACTACAACTTAGTCTGCAGCACCAACCATCTCTATTGCTAAACAGGCAGCGGCCTCACCCTAGAGCCAGCTTGCCTACAGCATAGAGAATATCCCGAGCCGACGTCCTAAGACAGAGCCGGATGACTCATCCTTCTGAGTGCCAGTCCTACGACCGCCAGAAGACGACCCACGGGCTAGCAGCTAAGAAAATAAGTAGCAGACATAGGAACATTCTTCTCCTCCAATCACTCAATAATTAGCAATCCATGATGAACAGTTATTTTAGATATTAGCACCTTCATTTCATTTCTTAATTATAATTTTATTTGATCATTTATCTTGTGTAATTTTTCATTTATTAAATTATATTTATTTATAAACGCATAATATTGGTCTGTTCTTACTGTTAGTTGCGGTGTGCCTGTACAAAATCTTATATGTGAGCGGGATAAAATTAATCAAATTTCCCCTAGACCTAAACAAACAAGCCAAATATTAACTAATTAACATCTCATCACATACGCGACAACACAATAATCAATTTTTTAAAACATTAACGAATTAGTAATTGATTATTAGCACCCTAAAAATCCCAAAATTCCAGTCTTCACCGAGATTCGAACCCAGGACCCCAGGTTCAGAAGCCAAGCGGTTAACCACTCAGCCTTCGCGCCACCGACCGAAACATTGACTATCAATTTTTGATGATATATACTAGATCTCGAAAAGATCTCTATATGTATTCTTCGTGTAATCCTTTTTCTTTGGTAAACCCATTTAATTTAGGGATGATGTTGTTGAATATTCATGAGTAAATGACATCATGACTAGACCGAGAATGAACCAACCAACTTCAGAAATGTTCGAGAACTATCAGATCTAAATATCTAGAGTACTGAGAAAGTTGGTCAAAGGGAGAGAACGGTCAACGGATGAAACTACTTGCGAGGAACTACAATGGTAAGTTGGAAATTGCAAGAAAATCTTGAGTTCAAACATGTTTTTAAAATTGAGTATGTTAGAATTTCCTTTTAAAAAAATAGTTTCAGAAATGTACACACACTTCAGGAAGCAACGATAGCATGAATAAGGTTTAGTCTATCGAATATTCGAGAATTAACCAGAAATCCATAGCAAAGGCTGATTCATACATGCCTGGCACTAACAGCCATTTTTAATGACATGCCAAGAACATGCAAGACATAACTCGTGTTAAAACATCACGATGTTATGAATGTTAGATTCTTTTTTTTTTTTGTCTAAAATAATTCTAACAAATAATTTTCACTACTTTGCATTCAAACGTGGAACCTGGAAATGTTGATCTAGCACTTTTATGTCAATTTATTTGATGAGGATTGACTTGCAGGCAGTTTCCTGGCATCATTTAAAGTGAGCAGAGCTTAGATTAGAGAATAATATTACGTACTTAGATCATTCAATTATATTACGTTCTTAGATCATTCAATTACATTACGTACTTAGATCTTTCAATTACATTACGTACTTAGATCATTCAATTATATTACGTACTTAGATCATTCAATTATACTAGCCAACCGGCGGCGTAGCATACGCCGCTATTTTGCAGGGTCGGCCTTAGGACCCGCATTTTCATAGGACCCGCGCTAATTCTAGGTGTATAAATGATTAAATTAAACCATTATAACAGATTCCCCGCGTCCTCCTGTCAATTTACCAGGAGCTCCTGGAAATCTCCTGAAATTGCAAAATATACGAAAAAGTCCTGGAAATATCCGGAAATTATTAAAATCTTGAGAAAAACACATACAAATGTCCTGAACATTTAGACAAAAATTGTCATTTTGGGGTGTCATTCAATATGGAAAACGCCACTCCTACGCGCGATAAAAAAAACGGCATTATGCAATACCCGTAATTTTGGAATCTAGTGAAAGAAGCTTTTCGCGCCTCAGACTAATGAAGAATTACTTGATGTCAACAATTCTCAAAGAAAGATTGAAACATTTGGTAATTCTTGCTATTGATCTATGTAGGAAACAGAATTCTTATGATGTACTGTATGACTTTGCTACACGCAAGGCTCGTGTAGTAATTATGTGCGTAGTAACGAATGAATAAAATGCATAGACGAATATACGAATATATTTTCTAATACAAACTCTTAATTTTCACTTGTTATCCGTATCCCTACCCAAACTGGGCCCCTCGAAATCCGTTTCACATTGGGCCCTACAATGGTTAAGTCCGGCCCTGCTATTAAGTGACGGGTGAATACAAAGTAGATTACTTGTTCTCTTTCCATGACTTCTTGGTCATATTGATTAAGTCCGGCCCTGCTATTTAATGACGGGTGAATACTACTTGTCTCCCCCAACCCCTCTTTTTTTTCACCTCTAAAATTACGTGGGGTAACTCTAGTCCGTCTGGCTTGCAGAAATATAAGAGTGATCTTTGCTTGGTGTCCAAACTCTTGAGCCATGAAGAGAATTATATATATATATTGTTAGACACCTTATTTATATAGGTTAGTTATTTTAGTTATTTAGCGACGCACCATAGTAGACGCATATTGAACGGGACTAGTGACGTTTGGGATATGTTGGGTTAGAGACCGGAAAATCAGTTAGCGTTAGAACATTCCAGGGTAACGACGTGTTTAGTGACAGAGACTTCTACTGTGGCCTTTTATCATAATAAATATATATTAACTTGTTCATCATCGTTGACTACATCTCTTCACCTGTTACAATCGATGTGCCAGTTCTTGTTTGTGTTGTTGGTCAACTACACGTAATACACCCGAACAATTACACCCAAACGATTGCAGAGTAATTGGTTGACTTCAAGACAGCCTGAACTAGCAACATCACAGTGGCGACCCCGAACCTCGAAGCCGAACCTCGAAGCCGAACATCGTACCGGACCTCGAAGCAGAACGTTTACTCAGGTGAGGGTCGTGCACTCGAAGTTATAAGATTTCATCGGAGTACGGCTGAACACAGCAGCATCGCAGAGTGACTTTGTTCTAGATCTACATACAGTCATCGCCTGTTTGATCGCACGTTCAACGAGCCGTTAACTCAGGGTGACCTTCGTCAGGGCAGTAATCATCGCAACGTCTGGTCTACTTAACCAGTATATTATCAAAGCCTGATCTTCATATGCTGAATCGACCTACAACCAGAGAAACCGTTCGTTCATAACGGGTGAGAGATCGTTAGTGAACCTGTTGGACATATTTTTTTTCTTCGTCATAGGAGCCACATTGAGTATCAAGTTTTACCTCGTCAGTTTCGAGAAGGACAGTTTGCCCGCTGTCAGAAGTATTGTGAGTACTACAAGTTTGGTAGCTAACTAAATCGAAATCGCTCTGTCGTCTTACCCTTGGAGAGATTCTTGTGGAGCAGTTTGCTCATTGAACCGGTTGCTTGCCACGTTTATAACGGTCACTGTGTTTAACCTTTGGAAGGTTAGTGAAGTAATCTTTATCAGTACTGAACATTGATATATTTAGTATTCGTCGGTCTAGACGTTATCTAGACGTGCTGATAGTGAAGTTGTGGAAATAGCTACATCCACTTAATTTCGTTGAAAACCGTTAATCGTCTAACGGAACGTCGTCGGAGGTGACCTTGGTCTCACCTAGTCTACATTGGACAGTTTGGTCTAGTGAAGCAGAGTACAACAGCAAACTTCGTCGTACTACCAGAGTAGCAGCAGAAGCAGTGAACTATTTTAGAGAACCGTTATTCGTCAGCCCAGATCAAGTCATCGTCAAGAAAGTCGTTATTCGTCAGCCCAGATCAAGTCATCGTCAAGAAAGCCGTTATTCGTCAGCCCAGATCAAGTCATCGTCAAGAAATTCATTATTCGTCAGTCGTCCAGATCAAGTTGCCGTCAAGAGACTGTTATTTGTCAGTAGTCATCTACACAAGTCAAGTCATCGCCAGAAGAACCGTTAACCTATTCGTCAGTAACTGTGTACACAAAGTCGTCGGAACTACACATACGGTCATCAACAGTCGTCGAAGGAACTGGAACATTTTGCTGCGGCATATCAGGACATCTGTGGCATTACGTGGGATACTGGTAGCACCGGAGAACAGAGTCAGAACTGGAAGAGAGGCAGTGGAATTTGTTGTGATCTAGCATATTCGGGAGTCCGAACAAAGGGATCTTTCTTATCAAAAGCTAAGTGCCATTTTTCTTATTAGTATATGTTTAGATTGCCCTTAGAAATAGATTTTGTCTAAATTTGGTACGTTAGCCTGAGTAAAATCAGGTGGTGCGCCTTAAAACCCGTCGGGGTAGAAGACGTAATTTAGATGAAAAGCTATATTATACGTTTAGGATTGTAATTTGTTTTGTTTGTGTAAACGTCATATCCGTTGTTGCCTGGTTACTTCGTGACGTCATCATTGTGTGCCATATTGTCATATCCCAACCCATAGCGATAGTCTCATTTTAATTATTTCATTTGTTTATATTATTTTAAATTATTTATTTTTATTAATTTAATTAGATCTGTATTTTTTTTTCACTTAATGATAGAAAGTGCGGGTAGGATTCTTTCATTGTGAATCAGACTAAAATAATTTTTAGTTTGAGCGGTTAAAATCAAATATGATTTTGCCATGAGAATAATGCCGAAACTGGCTATGTAGTCAAACACTATCGTCTGGCTAAATTTAGATCTGCAAATTGTTGTACATCTCTTTGGTACAATTTAATTATCTAGACTCTACTTAAATATTATTAAGTTGAAGATGAATGAAGGTAGTACATTCTAGATATATATATCTTGTTGAAGATATATTTGACACTGTATACACATATTTGTTTCGTATGGTGAAATAGAACCATAATCTACTCTAGATCTAGACTCTAGACAGTCTTTGAATTTACTCTAGACACTTCACTGTGACTTCAGTCATACCAGATTTTAAAAGTGATAATAGTTATTCATACTAGATCTAAAAGTCATAGTGCTCTTGATAACTATAGATCTAAATAGTATTATTATACATACTATAATATACTAGATTTAAATTTGTGTGTAATACTGGACCTAATATACAGATTTGAATATAACCATAATAACTCAGACTAGATTTACACATTTACTAAATCTATAGATAGAGACATACCATTTAAAATTTGTATAAAAGTGTGGAAAAACTTAAATATAAAATAAGTTTAAAGTATAGCCATAACTAATATAGGCTAAGTAAAAATATATATAAAATATAAAACACAATGGCTACATCATCATATGTGGACCTTAAGGAGGTTAAGGAAACAGCTATGCAGGATGGAAAGGCCATGGAGTTAAAAGGAAAGGACTTAGCAGCTTATGTACAGCAAGTTGTGAAGGAGGAAACGGAACGTCAAAGACAAGAGATAGAGAGACAAGATAGGATCAGAAAGGAAGAATATGAGAAGCAAAAAGAGGACCGAGAACATGAAGCTAAAATGGAGAAGATGAGACTGGATGCAGCACAAGTCAGAGCTCAAACTGAACAAGGAAATAACACAAATAACTCAAATAATTATACCACTCAAAGAGACAACCCTAATTCACAAACATGGCTAAAGAGAAAGATACAAAGTTTTGATGAACAGAAGGATGACATTGGTGATTTTTTGAAAAGATATGAGGCAAAAATGTCTACATTTAATATGCCTGAAGAGGAATGGTCTGAAATACTGATAGACTTTGTTCATGGTCAAGCTCTAACAATATGCCAAAATCATGACCATCATATTGATGATAGCTATCAAGTTTTAAAAAGAGAATTATTGAATGCCTATGGTCATAATGCTACAACTTTTAGAAAGAAATATTTTGACAATATACCATCATTAGAAATAGAACCCCAAACTACTATTAATATGGAAAAGGATTTTTTCAATAAGTGGGTAAAATTAGAAAAAGTGAATAGCTCTTATGAGGGATTAAAAAATTTTATTCTAGTGGACAACTTTGTAAATAAATGTGATCCTCAGTTACAATCTTTTATTAGAGAAAGAAACCCAAAAACTATAGATGAAATAACAGAAATAATGAGAGTATACAAAAATGCCTATCCAAATAAACCATTTTCTGATAGGGATAAGAGCAAAGTAGATTTAATAGGATACACCAGAGAAAATGTTGATAGAAGTAGAAATAGAAACAGATCAAATAGTGGAAATAGAAAATATAGTGAAATAACCTGTTTTAAATGTCAAGGAAAAGGTCATATAGCAGCTAACTGTAGAAGAGGGAATAGTAGGTCTGGAAGTAGAAATAGATACAATGAACAAAATAACAGTAGATATAGGAGTAGAGATAGGAATGACAGGGGAAATTATAGAAATAGAAGTTACAGTAGGGAATACAAAAATAAAGGTACAGATAGGATATATTTCATGGAAGGAAATAGGAACAATTTTGCAGTGTACCCAGGGTTTGTAGATAGAATTCCGGTGGAATTAATCAGGGATTCAGGTTGTAACACTTTGGCAGTAAAAACTAAATTTGTCAAACCTCATTGGTATAAAGGATTTACTAAGAAAGTAGAATTAGCAGATGGCACTGTAAGGGAATTTAAAGCTATAAGGGTATACATTGAAACTCCATTTTTCACTGGTTATTGTGATGGCATTGCAATACCAGAAATGAGATATGATATGTTAGTAGGAAACATAAAAGGAGTTAAAGAATGTTCAAGAAAAGAATTAGAAGACTGGCAAAACAAATACAAAAACATAAGACAAAATCATGGAAACATAGAAACACAAAATATAACAAGTATGGTAATAACAAGATCAATGGATAAACAAGATGAGAAACAGGAAAATACAATAAATGTAATAAGTAAGGATGAAGAAAAAGAAACCAGTAATGTAATACAAATAGAAAATACAGATGTTAAGGAAAGTGAGATAGAAAATGAAACACAAAATAGTCTGGAAACACAAATATCTCAAAGTGAAAAAGAAACAACACCCACATTTGCATTAGAACAAATGAATGACAATATTATTGGGAAAATTTATTCAAGAATATCAGATAAAAACAATAATAATCCAATGGAGAAATTTTGTATAGAGAATAAAATATTGTTTAGACAAACAAGTAATGATAACAAGAAAATAAAACAACTTGTCTTACCACAGAAATATTGGAAAGATGTTTTAATCATGACACATGATAATAATTTAGCAGCACATAGGGGAGTAAAGAAATGTTATAGGAATTTGTCAAAACAAGTATTTTGGCCCAAAATGAAAGCAACAATCAACAAATACATAAACTCATGTGACATATGTCAAAAGAGATCTAACAAAAGTCTAGTGAATAAAGCACCTATTCAAGAAATGGATGAACCTACAGCACCATTTCAGAAAGTATCTATTGATTTAATAGGTCCTTTAATTCAAACTGAAAATAATAACAAATACATTCTAACAGTAATAGACATGTTTAGTAGATACCCAGAGGCAATTCCATTATCAAATACAAGTGCAGAGAATATCATTAATGCCATAACTCAAAAAGTAATTACAAGACATGGTATACCTAAAATTATATTGAGTGATCAGGGATCTCAGTTTAAGTCAGAACAATTTAAGAAATGGACTAAACAATACAATATACAACACATATACTCTTCGGTTTACCACCCGGCGAGTAACGGGTTATGTGAACGATATGGTGGTTCATTAAAAAGATCACTAACAAAAATAATTCAGAATAATCAGAACAAGTGGGATCATTACATTAACTATGTACTATTTGCTCATAGAAACAACATCCATGAAGCAACACAATTTTCACCATATGAAATAATACATGGAAGAAAACCCAGAGATGAATTAGATGTTTTTAAAGAAAATCTAATAGACAATGAGAATAAATTAAATAATGACAGTGAAACAACAATCACAACAGAATTGAAAGAAATATGGACTCAAGCATATAACAACAATAAGAAGTACAAACAAAGTACTCATGAGAATCTAAATAAGAAAAGACAATTGAAAACACTAGAAGTAGGAAACAATGTATTAATATTGATAAATGACCTGAAAAATAAAATTGGTAAACAATGGAAAGGTCCATTTAAGGTGATAAAACAAATTAATGATGTGAATTATCAAATTGAAATAAATGGGAAAATTAAAACATATCACATAAATAATTTGAAACTGTATCATGATAGAGAAGATGAGTTAATACAAAACATTCAGGAGGAAATAGAAAATACATTTTCAGAAAAAGAAGAATGCTTGATGATAATAACAAATGAAAATCACAATGAAAATGATATTAAGGAAATACCTGTAATAGAAACAAAAGAGAATCAAACTTGGCAAAAGATTAATCTTAATAATTTAACTAAGGAAAAGTCAAAAGATATAACTAAAATAATACAAGAATACAAAGAAATTTTTTCCAGTATACCAGGAAAAACTAATATTATTAAACATGACATTAAAGTAACAGACTCAAAACCTATCAAGCTTAAGCCATATAGAATACCGCTACATTTACAAGACAAAGTAAAGAAAGAAATAGACAATTTACTAGAATCAGGTATAATTGAGCCATCAACATCTCCTTATGCTTCACCAATTGTGATAGCCAAAAAGAAGAATGGAGATATAAGGTTATGTATTGATTATAGGAAACTTAACAACATCACAGAATTTGACCCATATCCAATGCCAAATATAGAGGATATTTTACATAAATTAAATGGAGCAAAATTTTTTACTAAATTGGATTTAACTAAAGGTTATTGGCAAATACCTTTAACAGAAAATGCAAAACCTTACACAGCATTTGTAACACCATATGGTATTTTTCAATGGAATTATATGAGTTTTGGATTAGTAAATGCACCTGCCACATTTAATAGAATGATGAACATGATAATTGGAAACAAAGAAAATGTTATTTGCTATTTAGATGACATATGTATTTTTAATAATAGTTGGGAGGAACATTTGGTAGATGTAAAAGAAGTATTCAAAATAATAAAAGAAAGTGGACTTACAATTCAAGCAGAAAAAGTAGAAATAGGATTGGAGGAAATAATTTTCTTAGGACATAAAGTAAATAACAACATGATTAGCCCTATTGAAGATAACATAAAGAAAGTACTTAATATTGAAATACCTACAACAAAAAGACAAATTAAAAGTATATTGGGAATAGTAAATTATTACAGAAAGTTTATAAAAAACTTAGCAGAAATAGTGAATCCACTAAATGACTTACTTAAAAAAGGAAAACCTCAAAAAGTAGTTTGTAATGAGGAATGTGTGAAAGCTATTGACAGAATTAAAGATGTTTTTAGTCATGAACTAATATTAAGACTACCTGATAAAGACAAAATATTTTATGTCACAACTGATGCATCTGGTAATGCTATTGGTGGTTGTTTAATGCAGAACTATGATAACTTACATCCTATATTATATGTAAGCAGAAAATTATCAGAGGCAGAGAAAAAATATAGTGTCATTGAAAGAGAAGCCTTAGCTGTAATATGGGTAATTACTAAGCTAGAGAGCTATTTAATAGGAAGGAAATTCATATTATTAACTGATCATAAACCTATTCAGTATATACAGCAAAAGAGCATGAAAAACAGTCGTGTTTATAGATGGTTCTTAGCACTACAGGAGTATAAATTTGAAGTGAAAGCTATTAGTGGATCTATGAATATTGTAGCTGATTTATTGTCTAGAATGACATTGAAATGAAATAAGTTTGTAAATAAACTATGAGTATATTGATTATGTAATATATATTAATATATTGACACCATTTATATGTTATGAAAAGGGGAGATAAGTAAAGTTGATGTTAAGCATTTAAAAGTAAGTATGGATATTTTTTTTTGTGTGAATCATTTCATATATCATTGATGAAAGTTAGTTCTATGGAAAAGGGTGAGTATAAAAGAAAAATGGACAAAAGCGTATAAAAGGGTGGTAAGAAAAAATGTATTGAATGTGTAAATAAAGTTTATAATTGTTTTTTTGAAATATTGTATTTTATCAGATTACTGCCAGTGAAGAACATTTGAGATGTGTAGGACATGCCCATAAGATGCCACATTTTCCTCCATGATGAACTGTGTAACAATGAAGATGATTTTGGAATGTTATGAACTGTTATGAACATTGACATGTATATGAGGAACTGTCAAGTCAAGATGAAGATGTCAAGAAGAAGATGTCAAGATTTTATGTTTGTGGTCTTCCCCTTAAATTGAAAATGCCCTTGTAAGACTTGACAGTAGTGGAAAAATATTGACATATTTTTTTTTTCAAAGGGGGGAGGAATCTGTTAGACACCTTATTTATATAGGTTAGTTATTTTAGTTATTTAGCGACGCACCATAGTAGACGCATATTGAACGGGACTAGTGACGTTTGGGATATGTTGGGTTAGAGACCGGAAAATCAGTTAGCGTTAGAACATTCCAGGGTAACGACGTGTTTAGTGACAGAGACTTCTACTGTGGCCTTTTATCATAATAAATATATATTAACTTGTTCATCATCGTTGACTACATCTCTTCACCTGTTACAATCGATGTGCCAGTTCTTGTTTGTGTTGTTGGTCAACTACACGTAATACACCCGAACAATTACACCCAAACGATTGCAGAGTAATTGGTTGACTTCAAGACAGCCTGAACTAGCAACATCACAATATATATATATATATATATATATATAGAGAGAGAGAGAGAGAGAGAGAGAGAGAGAGAGAGAGAGATTACATACTTAATTCTATTGACTCCCAGTGGAGCATAGGACCGAAACAGTGTCATCTGACTCTGAGCGATTCCTCCCAGCTGGGTCCATATCCATCCTGCCATCTTTGATTCTTGGTCAACCGATCTTCTCCGTGTTTGCTTTGGTCTCCCAGACTCAGTAGCGGCCCTAGGGAGTAGCAAGTGAGGCAACCACCCCAGGCCTGAGGGGGGCCCGTGATCGTGGATTTCCTTGTCACCTCCAGCTTCGCAATCCAGATTAGTTCCCATGAAATAGGACTTGTGACTTGTTACTCAATAGTTTCGAAGCTTTCTCGGAATTCCCGGCATCTATATGATACCAATTACCATCCAAGCTCTTGACATGACATTCTTGGTTTCAAACAGCGTTCAGTTGCGGTAAAAAAAACAGCATCTTATCACCTGTCGATTCTACGAGGCTATCATTGTCTAAGTTAACCTTGGCATCTATAAAAAAAACAATTAGCCGGAAGCGACAGATTAACATCGTTTATTTCGTAAATAAACGACATCCAAATGGATTTGAATAGGAAAACGCGTTGTGATCAAGTTTGAACCAGTTGCAAGGCTATAGTTATATCTACAGGAAAGATTTACAGGTCATTTATATTGTTGTAACTTTTGAAAAAAAAATTATAATAATAATAATGAAGAAATAAAGTGTTTTCTTGACTTCCGTGGTTTTTAAATCAATATATTTTTGGATATCACAAGACATCCCCTAACACTTTAATCTCCTAAATGACTATTTCCCCATTGCATGTCACCTGTTTCTGACGACGCAACCTATGATGGGGCAATGAGCAACTGGTCTACACAGGTTGCGATTTCGCAGGTCAGTGTTGAGGTCATTATAACGATTGGTCTAGACTCTAGATTGAACCAGTTAATGTTAACACCCCATCATTCACCTCTACAAGAGAAAGGGAAATAGGCAATAATGCGATAACGCTCGTGACATATCCCTTCTATGCATGGCTGGCAAGATTCTGGCTAGGGTGCTATTAAATAGACTACAACACCACCTAGAAACTGGTCTACTTCCAGAGAGTCAATGTGGCTCCAGGCAGGATAGAGGTACGGTTGACATAATCTTTGCAGTCCGCCAACTCCAAGAGAAATGTAGAGAGCAAACTTCAAATCTCTATACTGCATTCATAGATTTGCTCAAAGCTTTTGATAATGTCAGTCGTGAAGGCCTTTGGCAAATCGTGTCCAAATTCGGCTGCCCGGATCAATTCATAACAATGGTGCTCTAATTCCATGATGACATGCAAGCAAGAGTCTGTAGTTCTCCTGTCACTCTTATATGCAACAGAGTCCTGGACCATATATTCCCGCCACATTAAAAAAGTTAAACTCCTTCCACCTACGCTGTCTAAGGAGTATCCATAAGGTGCGTTGGTCCGACCAGAAACCAGACACAGAAATCTTAGAGCTGTCCAACATGAACAGTATCAATGCTAAAGTGAAAAGGCCCCAACTTCGATGGGCGGGACATGTAGTCCGCATACCAGACAATCGCCTCCCCAAACGACTTCTATACGGGGAGTTGTGTGCAGGAAAGCGCTCCCAGGGAGGTCAATACAAGCGCTATAAAGACAGTCTCAAGAGCT
This sequence comes from Biomphalaria glabrata, assembly GCF_947242115.1. Classification (NCBI taxonomy): domain Eukaryota; kingdom Metazoa; phylum Mollusca; class Gastropoda; family Planorbidae; genus Biomphalaria; species Biomphalaria glabrata. The sequence continues at coordinate 72,598,545 of NC_074711.1, forward strand.
CCTTCAAGGAATGCGATATTGACATTCATGGCTGGTAAGCACTAGCTCTTGATTGCTCCTCATGGCGTGAAGCTGTAAGTCTCGGAGTCTCGAGTTTTGAAGAAAAAAGAGTGACCAGGGTAAAAGAGCGCCGAACCAACAAAAAGCTGAGAGAGAGAGAGAGAGAGAACCAATTAATGTGCTATACGGTTATTCCGCCCAGCAGCATCCAGAAAGTTTGGCGATGAGGTATTAATGTGTTTTTTTTTCAATAGGCTACTGTGTATATACAACGGGTGGCTTTGAGGAAAAGAAAGCGCCTCTCTGTCCCTCTCTACTGCCTGACGGGTAAATAACAAGGCATTAAAACTTAAAATTCTAAATATATATGTAGTTAGTCTTGAAAGATTTTTCATGTGTTAACCTTATTTTAAATGTTCGTTCATAAACAAGATGAGATTTCTCTTGTATCTCTCTAACATTTCAGTTCTCTCAACATGTTCTCCACCAGTATTCTGTTGGTTCAATTGACCTTTTAGCACTTGATTTATAATCAGCCATATTTTGTTCACAGCTCATTAGACTGCCATTTGAAATCCTCTGCTTTTGTGTGTGTGTGTGTCAGAAATTAACCGTTGAATGAATTTAAATTGCTACTAATTAAGTCATTAAAATAGTTCCGGTGTTTTAAATTCTATGCAGTCTCTAAGTTACATTCAAACATTTTCACAGCGTGATGTACATAGCAAAATCAAAAGTGATCAAGAGGGTCCTACATGTAGGTCAAGGTGTTTTTCTGGTAGTAGAATAAAGGCTCTATGTTTCAGACTAGTCACTAGTTACTTCTTGTTGCTCCCACGTGGAAACAAAGTCTAGCTGTGTCTGGAATATCCGTGGGACAAAGTGGCGTTAGACAATGGTCTTTTGTCCGTCATCCAAAGAGCTTTCTTTATAAGGGGACATATATTTATGTGTCAAGTGAAACAGGCATAGCCATACACTTGAATAAAAAAAAACACAAATTTACACTTGGTAAAGAAGCACAGCTTTACACTTGTTTTTTAAACAGCTTTAACATTGGTTAAAAGCCTTTACAATTGGTAAATAAATACAGATTTATACTTGGCAAACAAATACAGCTTTACAATTGATTATAAAAAGAAACACAGCTTTACACTTGTTTTATAAACAGCTTTACACTTGAAAATGAAACAATAATTTACACTTGGTAAACAAAGACAGCTTGACACTTTTAGACCAAGGGGTATACAAAAAAGGACAACAGTTTGTTGCTAACAGATTTGTCTGACACTCATTGCCACTGTTGAGTAACATAATTATGTCAGCGTAACTAAAGGTGCGGCTTTTATCAAATAGTTTGAGCATATACCACAGTTCCTACGTATTCATGAGAAACATTCAATAAAAACGCTCCAGTGATCAGCAGTGATCATCTTATTGAACTGTTTCTTTTACTAAAACATAGTCATATACAAATAATCTACTTTTAGCATAAAATATAAAATATATATAAAACGCCATTTGAGGACTCTGGCGATGAATTTTTATATTTCAAATAAATTACAATACAACCAGTGCATAGCTACGACATCGCGGGTAGTCAGTTTTAATTGGTAATGAATTCTTCTTCGTCCAAAGGCCAATGGGGTACTGGCTGGTAGATCACTGCTGAGTCTTTCATATCATCTCTAAAAGTCTTCTACCAAATGTCTATATCTGTTATGGAGGCGCAGTGGCTGAGCGGTAAAGCGCATTGCTTATAAGCTGGGGGGCCCATGTTCGAATCCTGGTGAAGACTGGGATTTTTATTTTCAGGATCTTTGGGCGCAGTCTACCCAGCTTTATCAGGTACCTGACATTAGTTGGGGAACAGTAATAGGCTGTTGGTCGTTGTTCTAACTACATGACACCCTCGTAAACCGTAGGCCACAGAAACAGATGACCTTTACATCATCTGCCCTATAGACCAGAAGGTCTGGAAGGGGAGATACTTTACTATATATGTTAATAAAATCTCAATTTAGAAAATAAAATTATCTTGTTTTATCTAGGTTTTAAAACTGACACTAAAATCAAATGTAATCTAAAGTAATGTGTAATGAGCTGGGGCTGCTGAGGTACGTTTTCATGTAATGATACACTAATGTCTCAACTCTTTCCCTATTGCGTAGGTCTATAGCCCGATGGCGATGCTACTGATGGAAGTAAAGATAAAGCCTTGCCAGTATTGAATCCATCTATCACGATAATCCTTCCCATGAAGGAAACCAGTCCAGTCTTAAGGGTCAAATCAATTTATTATACTGGCAGATGAATCTATCCTAGTGAAATACTTCTGGGCTTATATTTTATTCCCCAAGCATATAAAGCAAATGCTAACACTTGTAACGCCTCGAAGCAAATGCTAACACTTGTACGGCCTCGAAGCAAATGCTAACACTTGTACGGCCTCAAAGCAAATGCTAACACTTGTACGGCCTCAAAGCAAATGCTAACACTTGTACGGCCTCAAAGCAAATGCTAACACTTGTACGGCCTCGAAACAAATGCTAACACTTGTACGGCCTCGAAGCAAATGCTAACACTTGTACGGCCTCGAAGCAAATGCTAACACTTGTACGGCCTCGAAGCAAATGCTAACACTTGTACGGCCTCGAAGCAAATGCTAACACTTGTACGGCCTCAAAGCAAATGCTAACACTTGTACGGCCTCAAAGCAAATGCTAACACTTGTACGGCCTCAAAGCAAATGCTAACACTTGTACGGCCTCAAACCAAATGCTAACACTTGTACGGCCTCAAAGCAAATGCTAACACTTGTACGGCCTCAAAGCAAATGCTAACACTTGTACGGCCTCAAAGCAAATGCTAACACTTGTACGGCCTCGAAGCAAATGCTAACACTTGTACGGCCTCGAAGCAAATGCTAACACTTGTACGGCCTCGAAGCAAATGCTAACACTTGTACGGCCTGGAAGCAAATGCTAACACTTGTACGGCCTCAAACCAAATGCTAACACTTGTAACGCCTCGAAGCAAATGCTAACACTTGTACGGCCTCGAAGCAAATGCTAACACTTGTACGGCCTCAAAGCAAATGCTAACACTTGTACGGCCTCAAAGCAAATGCTAACACTTGTACGGCCTCGAAGCAAATGCTAACACTTGTACGGCCTCGAAGCAAATGCTAACACTTGTACGGCCTCGAAGCAAATGCTAACACTTGTACGGCCTCGAAGCAAATGCTAACACTTGTACGGCCTCGAAGCAAATGCTAACACTTGTACGGCCTCAAAGCAAATGCTAACACTTGTACGGCCTCAAAGCAAATGCTAACACTTGTACGGCCTCGAAGCAAATGCTAACACTTGTACGGCCTCAAAGCAAATGCTAACACTTGTACGGCCTCAAAGGAAATGCTAACACTTGTACGGCCTCGAAGCAAATGCTAACACTTGTACGGCCTCGAAGCAAATGCTAACGTCTCGTTAGTTAGGAACTAGGAATAAGAAACAATTGAGTACAAAAATAAGGACTGAGAAACGGGTTGCAGTCCAAACATATTAGCGCGTTCGAATCCAGATGTTTCTAATTAAGATTTACATCTTTAATCTAACTTAATCTAACATTTCAACATAAACCTAATTCAACCAACTTTATCTTTGGTTCTGAACTGTCACAGTTTTCTTCAGCAGTAATACCCAGACTACGACCCACAGGCCATATCCGACCTGTAACGTGGCACCATCCGGCCCATCGACAGTTCTGCCCACGGTACATAATGGACTCGTAGAGACTCGGTACCAGTGGACTCGGCCACTGTTTAAGCGGTGATGCAGCCAGCGTCTGACATTTAGAAACCCCCCCCCCCCCCTTTTGCTAGACCTAACAAGGCTGTGCACCATTGTTCAACAGTTTAATTATTCAATTATCTCGAATTGAACTTCTAATAGCCACAGCCATTAACACATAAGATACAGACCTGGGCATGTCCGACAAAATGAATCCAATTTCAACCTGGAAGATCGAAACCTAAATTAGCCTAAGACAGTGATGGGCAAACAGTTTTAGGGGAGGGTCAAAAAACCTAAAAGAAACATTTTGCGGACCATAAAATACCCCCCCCCCCCAGAGATACATGAAATCTAAGGCTTACAAAATTAAACTAGCACCGTGTATGATATGATTTCAAGATACGAGGAGTTCGTCATACATTTTTGTTTAAAATCATGAAGTAGTTATTCTTAACATTGAACTGTGTTTATTGGTCCATCCAAGATTGGACTAATGTGTTTATTGATCTTATCCAAGATTGGACTGATGTATTTATTTAACCTTCCAATGTCTAAAAATAATTATTTTAGACAAGATAAGAGTTCAGTTAATTAAAGCTGAAGTCTAGTTTTACTAATTTACAAATACTCATTAAAAACACTTTCTAAAGATATTTTTTCAATAGCACACAAATCTTAAAATCTTTGTAATTTCCCATCAAGTTTTCAAGATATCTTCATAATGTGTGGGTTTGTCTTCACGACACTCAGTGAATTTTAACTCGTGAAATAGAAGTTATTTTTAGCTGATTTGAAAGTAGAAGTTTTTTTAAATCTTTGCCGCTGATATCGTCAGTAAATCAATTTCTCCTTATATCTTAATATTGAATGCGTTCCTGTTATATACAAGATCTGTGAACAATGAAATATCCGTCAAGCCAATTATTGAAATTTTTTTTTTTTCACAGAAGAAAGTGTCAAGAAAGAAAATGTCCTTACTTTTGTGTAAGCAAGCAAATCATTTAGCTTGTAAATCGCAGGTCCAGCAAATCATTTAGCTTGTAAATCGCAGGTCCAGCAAATCATTTAGCTTGTAAATCGCAGGTCCAGCAAATCATTTAGCTTGTAAATTGCAGGTCCAGCACATCATTTAGCTTGTATGGAATCAAGCAAATCATTTAGCTTGTATGGAATCAAGAAAATCATTTAGCTTGTATGGAATCAAGCACATCATTTAGCTTGTATGGAATAAAGCACATCATTTAGCTTGTAAATTGCAGGTCCAGCACATCATTTAGCTTGTATGGAATCAAGCAAATCATTTAGCTTGTATGGAATCAAGAAAATCATTTAGCTTGTATGGAATCAAGCACATCATTTAGCTTGTATGGAATAAAGCACATCATTTAGCTTGTATGGAATCAAGAAAATCATTTAGCTTGTATGGAATCAAGCACATCATTTAGCTTGTATGGAATAAAGCACATCATTTAGCTTGTATGGAATCAAGCACATCATTCAGCTTGTATGGAATAAAGCACATCATTTAGCTTGTATGGAATCAAGCACATCATTTAGCTTGTATAGAATATAGCACATCATTTAGCTTGTATAGAATAAAGCACATCATTTAGCTTGTATGGAATCAATCACATCATTCAGCTTGTATGGAATAAAGCACATCATTTAGCTTGTATGGAATCAAGCACATCATTTAGCTTGTATAGAATATAGCACATCATTTAGCTTGTATAGAATAAAGCACATCATTTAGCTTGTATGGAATCAATCACATCATTCAGCTTGTATGGAATAAAGCACATCATTTAGCTTGTATGGAATATAGCACATCATTTAGCTTGTATAGAATAAAGCACATCATTTAGCTTGTATGGAATCAATCACATCATTCAGCTTGTATGGAATAAAGCACATCATTTAGCTTGTATGGAATCAAGCACATCATTTAGCTTGTATAGAATATAGCACATCATTTAGCTTGTATAGAATAAAGCACATCATTTAGCTTGTATGGAATCAATCACATCATTCAGCTTGTATGGAATAAAGCACATCATTTAGCTTGTATGGAATCAAGCACATCATTTAGCTTGTATAGAATATAGCACATCATTTAGCTTGTATAGAATAAAGCACGTCATTCAGCTTGTATGGAATAAAGCACATCATTCAGCTTGTGTGGAATCAAGTACATCATTTAGCTTGTATGGAGTCTGTCAACTTATGGGAGAGAATAACATTGAGAAATGTACCTTTACATCAAGGACTATAAATGTAAAGCTTCTCTATGTAGTTGTATTTATGTTGTCCATTTGTCATGATGAGAGATACACAATTAGATAAAGCTAATATTTGTTTAATACAAACGGCTGTGTCGGCTCTTGTTGAAATAGATAAGGTGAGGTGAGGGGGGGGGCGGGGCTAGCTGGGGCGTGTGACCATTGACCACTGTGGTGGTAATTTGCATGCGGGCGAATGACTCTGGACCAGAAGAATGTATTTTAAACATTCCTAGGGTCTAGACTAGATTCAATTCGCTTTGCTGTGCGTTACTGCTAGGCGGTGTTGTCGGTTCCAGGGTGACTGGTTCGGGCATCGGTCGGCGTACTCGTTTATTATCGTCGCATTTCATTCACTTCTTTCTTTCATTTAAAAACTTGGTCCCTGGTGCTGCTGTTCATTTTTTTTTTTTAAATGTCTGCATCGAGTACTTTTAATATTTCAGGTTTCGAATGAAGAAAGTTTCCCAGAGGATACAGCCTAAGAAAACAATTTTGTTCTCTGGCGAGTTTTGATTGAAAATTCCAGATCCAGATGTTTCCTTGATCTTTCTAGGAGCTCCATCCGTCGCAATATGGCATAATCTTGTTGTAGGTTTAATATTGTTTAACAAAGTCCCTATTAAAACGTGTTTAATTACTTTTAACAATGCACAACATTAAAAACTTACATTTGTTTCCGCTTTCTGATGAAAAGATTTCGCAGATTAATTTTTTTTTTCGTGGATTTTCGACATATTGTTTTATTATGTCATGGTCATGGATGCATAAATAGGGATATTTTGTTTCTGAGTCAAGTATTAGGATATATAGTAGAGTCACTATTGCGGAGCAGGCATGTTTGCGGAAGAGCTCGTCGAAATTAGATAAAATCTACTTTATTTTGAAATTTTCTGCTAAACTACTGTAACGGTACTGCGCATGGTCCATTTCTCTACACTTCCAATATAAGGGTTTTCCTTTCACAGCAGATAATTTATTTTGACTCCAGGTTAAAGTTGACAGGTGTGGAATCGTCCATTATTTTTCACGTACCAGGAGAACCGCATAGGCCAGGGCTTAAGGCTTTTTAAAAATGATAATGACACATCACCTGCATGATACACCTATTTTTCGGTTTCGGTGAAAATATTCATTTCGTATCTATCTACCAGGAATTTAATTTTTAAAAAATCGGTAGGTGTTTACCCAGTTTTTACCTTTTTAAAGATAGTCACAACTGTGGAACACTATAGATGTTATCTATTTGACCTGCGCATTTAGCTTAATATTCACATAGTGATTTAGATTATCGGAATTTAAATATGAGTTTGTATTAGTATACATAAATTTAAAAACATTTAGAGAATAATATTACATATAATATATAATTTATGATTACCAGACGTCCAGCAAAAAGAGGACAAATCATAATATCAAATGATATCATATAGACCTATATAATATTAATATAACAAAAAAGAATTAAAGAATAGTGGAAAATAAAACCTTGTAAGGAAAATCAGGGTAGTGTGACGTCAATTAAATTAAAGAGGTAAAGGATTAAAAAGTGACAATGTGTTGTCTTAAGCTTTAATAAAATGAAATTAATGTAAAGGATAAGGAGTTCAAGTATTATATAAGACTAATAAATGTATGCTTTATATAGGCTTTGTTCCGACATTTTTACCGTGTTCCGCAATTGTGACTTCTTAAAAAATCCTGTTCCGTAATTGTGACTGACCATATCTCAGTCGATTTGAATGTAAAATTTAAATATCTGTTGAAAAACTAAACAAAGCATCTATTTTTATCGGAAAATGGATGGGTAATGCCTAGATACTTTTAGTTTTTCCATAGGTCTAACCATTACGGAGTAAAAAATTGAAAACTAAAAGTAGCTGCAAACTGTTCCGCAATAGTGACTCTACTCTATATTATAATACTTAGGAACGACCACATTGCAAATGACAGACAGTCTCAGTTCAATGTTTCAAATACTATTCAAAAGTTCAATGGGGTTTTTTTTTTTGGTTGCATTGTGAATAAAATTGTTATTTTGATTAATATTACAAAATATATGGCGGGCCTGATGAAACTTCTCCGCGGCCGTAGTTTGTCCTTCACTGGCCTAAGAGATTTAATGCTCCTCACGAAGTGGGTCATACTGAAGAGGTGAATGTGAGGGGTACTGAAGAGGTGAATGTGAGGGGTACTGAAGAGGTGAATGTGAGGGGTACTGAAGAGGTGAACGTGAGGTGTACTGAAGAGGTGAATGTGAGGGGTACTGAAGAGGTGAATGTGAGGGGTACTGAAGAGATGAATGTCAGGTGTACTGAAGAGGTGAATGTGAGGGGTACTGAAGAGGTGAATGTGAGGGGTACTGAAGAGGTGAATGTGAGGGGTACTGAAGAGGTGAATGTGAGGGGTACTGAAGAGGTGAATGTGAGGGGTACTGAAGAGGTATATGTGAGGGGTACTGAAGAGGTGAACGTGAGGGGTACTGAAGAGGTGAATGTGAGGGGTACTGAAGAGGTGAATGTGAGTGGTACTAAAGAGGTGAATGTGAGGGGTACTGAAGAGGTGAACGTGAGGGGTACTGAAGAGGTGAACGTGAGGTGTACTGAAGAGGTGAATGTGAGGGGTACTGAAGAGATGAATGTCAGGGGTACTGAAGAGGTGAATGTAGGGTGTACTGAAGAGTTGAATTTGGGGTGTACTGGAGGTGAATGTGAGGGGTACTGAAGAGGTGAATGTGAGGTGTACTGAAGAGGTGAATGTGAGGTGTACTGAAGAGGTGAATGTGAGGGGTACTGAAGAGGTGAATGTGAGGCGTACTGAAGAGGTGAATGTGAGGGGTACTGAAGAGGTGAATGTCAGGGGTACTGAAGAGGTGAATGTCAGGTGTACTGAAGAGGTGAATGTGAGGTGTACTGAAGAGGTGAATGTGAGGGGTACTGAAGAGGTGAATGTGAGGCGTACTGAAGAGGTGAATGTGAGGGGTACTGAAGAGGTGAATGTCAGGGGTACTGAAGAGGTGAATGTCAGGTGTACTGAAGAGGTGAATGTGAGGTGTACTGAAGAGGTGAATGTGAGGGGTACTGAAGAGGTAAATGTGAGGCGTACTGAAGAGGTGAATGTGAGGGGTACTGAAGAGGTGAATGTCAGGTGTACTGAAGAGGTGAATGTCAGGTGTACTGAAGAGGTGAATGTCAGGTGTACTGAAGAGGTGAATGTCAGGTGTACTGAAGAGGTGAATGTCAGGTGTACTGAAGAGGTGAATGTCAGGTGTACTGAAGAGGTGAATGTCAGGTGTACTGAAGAGGTGAATGTCAGGTGTACTGAAGAGGTGAATGTGAGGTGTACTGAAGAGGTGAATGTCAGGTGTACTGAAGAGGTGAATGTGAGGTGTACTGAAGAGGTGAATGTCAGGTGTACTGAAGAGGTGAATGTCAGGTGTACTGAAGAGGTGAATGTCAGGTGTACTGAAGAGGTGAATGTCAGGTGTACTGAAGAGGTGAATGTCAGGCACACTGAAGAGGCGAACGCGAGGCCTGCAAGTTTGTGGTGATGACAAAGTGAACTCAGATATCTAACCATGCAAGAAGAATATATTTCGTCTCACAGGCGATTTAGAAGGAATTAGTGAAATGGATGTGTAGCCCATTTGAAGAGCTCGTTGGCAGGTGGCTTGACACGTCAAGGACGGATCCAGGCACTCCGAGAAGGGGCGAGATTTCCTTGTGAATGGGGGTCGGGGGTCAAGTGGAATCGCAAGAAAAGAAACATCATTCCATTCATTCATTTAATAATAACTAATCATTCTTACATTTATTTTTTTAGATAGGGGAGATTGATTTAACTGTCTATTATGAACAACTGTCTATTATGAACAACTGTCTATTATGAACTGAGCGCAATGAACATGCTAAAAAGATGTTAACAGGAGTGGAGGCAATAGTTACATCTAAAATACACACACACACACACACATCTACGGAACAAAGTAAATAACATTGGATGAAGTCAGGTCCAGATTTTTAGTTATTCATTTACTGGTATTAACCACCGGATACGCTCGTTGATGTGTTCCCTAGGCTTTCTACTCTCTCCCTAAACTGTACTCTCTCACTCTCTCCCTCTCAGTCTCTCTCTATCACTCTCTCTTTCTCTCTCACTCTCTCTCTATCACTCTCTCTTACTCTCTCTCTAACTCTCTCTCACTCTCTATCTCTCTCTCTTACTCTCTTTCTCTCACATACACACTCTCTCTTACTCTCTCTCTCTATCACTCTCTCTCACTCTCTCTCTCTTACTCTCTTTCTTTCACATACACATACACACTCTCTCTCTCTCACTCTCTCTTTCTCTCTCACTCTCACATACACAATCTCTTACTCTCTCTTTCTCTTACTCTCTTTCTCTCACATACACACTCTCTCTTTCACTCTCTCTTTCTCTCTCACTCTCTCTCTCACACACTCTCTCTTACTCTCTTTTCTTCTGTCTCTCCATCTATCTCCTTCCTTCTCTTTTTTTTCCAACTCTCTCCTTTTCTCACCCTGGAATTTTTGGACCATTAATTCTAGTGTCACTTACCCCCCCCCCCCCACACTTTTTTTCTGCGGCCCCCATCCTCAACACAGACCACGCCCCCTAACGCTCTCGATTATTGACTCTTATTAAAGTTTCATTTCAACTTTTCACCTCCTATGAAACAGTTCGAAAGGGGACACCACTGTTTGCAATTTACTCCACTTATTGTTTTATTATTTCATCAGTTCTCTAGGGATGCACCATGTACTCACGTATTATTTATTGCTCGTGAAGACCCAATTGCCCCACCATCATCAACATTATGAAACAAAACACACACAAAATCCTCCCAAAAATAAACACTTTTATTTGGCCTTCATTGTGTCAATTTTAGGGATTTTGTTAATTCTAGATTTCGATTTCATGTAGATCTAGATATTTATCATCTCTGCTTTTTGGTCCCGTCTGGGGCACGGGCCACCAACCAGAGTTCTCCAGACGTCCAAGTTCTGGGCGAGTCTCAACTGTACCACCGTCTTCAAATTATCTAAGGCTACAGACTTTATTTACATTTCAAATTGTTGTAATTTTCTCCACACGCGCAAACGCGCAACTTATAATAGACATTCCGTGTTTTCAAGAGAAAAAAAATACGTATAGTATCAATTTGGTTTTATTAATGAACTTTTGGGAGTGTCTACAGTGGCGAAATGCAAGCAGCAAAGTACTTCTACAATATTTTTTAATAGCACGGACATTTCTTTTATGGCAACAAATTATTAGATAGATAGATAGATAGATAGATAGATAGATAGATAGATAGACATTAAAATTTTACAGTTATTCCGTTTCATATGGCATAAGGAAAAAAAACATTATTGAGAGATTTAGTTGTACGTGTGACGTTTTTTAAAAGGTATTTTTGTTTTTATTTAGCCTAGTGGGGATGGGGGAATAGAATAGGAATTTAACTCGGCACTCGCTTTCCCACCTCTATCTTTCCAAAAAAAAAAAAAGAAAAAAAATTATGGCGGCTCATTGAAAATCCAATTTCTCCAATACGACAAAATTTTCTATAGCCCCCGCCAGTTGTTTCCCTTTTCTTGTCCATTTTCTAAAACCCTTTCAAGTTCTCTTCACAGTTTTATTGAAATACACACACACACACGCGCGTGGGCCACATAAATATCAATGCCAGAGACAGACAGAGAAGGAATGATGGACATTCAGACAATTGTAAGATAAAGTGTCACGTTTTGTCCAGGGCGGGCCATAACTCTCTTGGCTAACAATACGGCTCGAAAATCCAAATCCTAATAATGTAGACCAGGAATGTTCCATTGTGATTTGAAGCCAGCTCATGTTGTGTTTCAGGAGCGATTAAAAGCAGCAAGGAAACCTTCTCACAAATATTTTCCCCCACGCCCTCCTGGGGGCACTGGATCATTGCGCAATTAGGAGGCTACAACGTGAAAGGCGCGCCATGCCATAGAAGAAAGAAATAACAGCGTCTTGATATACTTGGATGGTTATTTCATATAATAATCGAGATCTATAGACCTATTTTAAAAGTGGTAAAAAAAATTAATAACCTTGTGGTGGTGGGGTTAACATCTGCATAGAGCAGACCAGAACCAAGAGTTCGACGGAGCTGGCGCCACCTGAGGCAGTTAGAGTGATGATTGCTCCCAACTTCACACACGCACACCTAATACCAATGACTACCCACAAAGCGACACACACTAGGAGGCAGTGCCCGCTGACCCAAGGGCTGAGCTCTTGCTGACATGGTTTTTCCACGCTCGACTGATGTCTTAGTGATGGGCAAAAGTTAACTAAAAAGTTAGAAACGTTTAGTTTAACTAAAAAAAAATTAGTTAAGGCCATTGTTTAACTATAAAAAAAAAAGTTTTGATTAAAATCGAAGTTTAATTAATTTTTTTTAGTTACTAACTAAAACGTTTAATTAAAATTTGTAAAACTTTTCAACATGTGGTCAGGGTTCAAAGCACTCCCTGTTTTTTGGTCATGTGATATCAATAACTTTGATTATCAAAAAAAAAAAAATGATGCAGTTAACAAATATTTAGTCAGTCTGCATTTGAAGAGGGTTAGGTAAGATGCTGGTAGAAGTCATGGGATTAAATATTTGCAATTGAAAGTAGCAGTATAATAAAATGTTGTTAAACATTTTTTGCTAAAAGCTTCTTTGCAATATTATGAATGGGATTATTCCAAATTTTTTTGTGAACCACGTGGTTGGTGTTTAATTTCTGTTTCTAGTGGGAATCAAATCAACTAATTGGCTAATTTTTTATTGATTCGTGTATTGTCATCGACTATGAATAATTATACAAGACCTGTAAAACCCTAATATAGGGATTATATATAGTACCCCCAAATGAAATCTACCCCCCCCCCAACGCAGGTGAAGGTTGAGAATTTAGTGACTGATTTTTTGCTTTTTGATTCTGTTAATTTTAGGTGAGATTTTAATACTAAACCATCATTTCCCCCCCCCCCCAGCGCAGCCAAGGTTTTTTTTAGTTTAAACCCCCCTACCAGGGGTTTTGCGTTCAAAACCCCCTCTTCTATAAAACGAAACCAAAAAAAAAATGCAAACGATAATCCCCGAATTCCAAGAGCATGGCTAGGGAAAATTTTGATTTTAAAACCCCCTCCGAAATTTACAATACCCCCCCCCCCTCTTTAATATAAGACTATCCAAATATCAGTCATCATGTTCTATGAGCGTAGCCAAGAGGGGTTTTGTGTTTAAAACCCCCTCCACGGGGTTTGAAGCTAAAACCACCTCTTCAATATAAAAAGCAAATTACACACTCAAAATGATATGAGCGTAGCGAAAGGGGTTTTGAGTTTAAACCCCCCTCCAGCGGGGTTTGAAGCTTAAAAATGCCTCTTGAATATAAAAAAAAAGCAAATTACACACTCAAAATGCTATGATCATAGCCATAGGGGGTTTTGAGTTCAAATCCCCATTTACAGGGGTTTAAAGCTAAAAAAAATACCTCTTCAATATAAAAAAAGCAAATAACACTCAAAATTCTATGAGCCAAAGGGGGTTTTGAGTTTAAACCCTCTCCTCCAGAGGGCTTTTTTAAAAGTTTAAAACACCTCCTGATAGTTTTGAGTTTACATACCCCTATACAAAGAGTTTTGAGGTTAAAAATCTCTCTCTTCAATTTTATTCTAAAGCAAACTGCAGTCACCAAATTCTAAGAGCGTAGTTAAGGGGGTTTTGAATTTAAAAAAAAAACTCCACAGATTTTTTAGTTTAAAACCCCCCCAAAAAAATTATTTTGACGATAAAACTTCTTTTTCATTATATAAAATCTAAAGCAAACTACAGTCACCTAATTCCAAGAGCGTAGCCAAGAGAGGTTAAAAATTTCTACCAGTGGCTGGGCTCCATTAATAAAGTGCTGTGAATAGTCATCTGTCGAAATTGAAAAAGACTAAATGTGGCTCATCAAAGATGGCTAAGAAGAATTTTAAGAGTCAGTTATAGAGATGGATCTCAATCAAGGCAATGCTATGCCGAACTGGGAGTCGATCCCTTAGTAAGGTTGTGAAAGAGCGTAGCATGAAGTTTGCGGGACATGTTCTCGGACAAAAGGAATTACGCTTAATAAGAGTTGCGATTAGATGGAGGCCATTACGAGGAAAGGGCAAACAGGGACATCCTAGTACAACTTGGCCCCACACTTTCATGGAGGTTCTCAGAGGCTTCCACAAAAATCTGTCACTGGCAATGTCTCATTGCCAGTGACAGATTTTTGTGGAAGCAGCTTGCCGCACAATGCGCCAAACGACGTGGGAGGATCTAAGTCGGGAAGAATAGCACATAAGCTTTTTGAAAAAAAAAAATTTAATAGCAGGATAATGCACTGTAGATACCTCAGAATATGAATTTTGTTGGCTTTCAATACCGGAAATAGTGCTAAGCGGCTGGCTCCGCCCCGCGGTAGGGGAGCTCACAGCGCTCCTCCAGATTCCCTTGCTGGCAATGGCGGGGAGTCTAAAATAAGTTTCCACTAACTCAGGAAGAACCTATTCGAGGATACAATAAACGTCTTCCGAAAGAATGAAGGGTCAGAATGTAATAAAGAGTAATTATGTACACACACACACTCACGCCCACACACACACACACATATTTAGCGTCTATTCTATTTGAAGCGATTCTTATTTAATAACGCTTTATCAATAGTTTTCAGTAAAAAGTAGCACTAGCAAAACTTGAAATAGAATCGTTCTCTCTTCAGAACAAAACAACAAAAACATTTTTCACTTGCGTCACTCCTGTGACAAGTGCCCCCAAGTGGGCTCCGCCTCGCACCACCCTAGGGACGCTACTGGATCTGAAGGCAAGTTGTTATTATGAACTAAAAATGTATGATGTCAATCATGAAGACGTTGGAACCATTGATGAAGTCGCTAAGGAAGTGTTTTAATGTCGATGTGATGATAGTAATCTACCCAGCAAGAATTTGACGTCATTCCGGTTCAAATTAAAACGACATCTCTCGAGACAAAACAAAGAGGAATAGGGATAAGCTAAGGCAGTGGTTCCCAAACTTTTTCTTTAACGGAACACTTCGCAATCCTGAGGATTTAGTGGAACACTTTCCTTATTTTTTTTAGAGAGATTAATTCACGTGGTGGCCTACTAGTTAATTATTCCAAATTATTCCAGTAGTTCGTGGAACACCTATTCAGACCTTGTGGAACACTAGGGTTCCGCAGAAACAGTTGGGGAATGCCTGAACTAAGGAATATGAGAGAGAGAGAGAGAGAGAGAGAGAGAGAGAGAATACAAAATGGAAGACATAGATGGAGAAACTAGAAATAAATACAAAAATAGAAAAGAAAAAAAAAAGATGAGGTGAAGAGACTTCCGCTATATTGATGTCAACGGAACTGGCCAATCACAAAATTGCCTCACATAAATGTCTTGAATTAATGGGCGTTGTAGGCAAACACACACACGCTTACTTGCACACACATACACACACACACACCAAACACGCATACATTAGCTGCCTGCGCGTGTGTAACATGTCTAATTTCCAGGTGGTAATGGCTTAATTTAGCTTTAATTAATACTCCAATATAGCAAGGACTTGACATTCTAATCGATGCTTCCTTCTTTTCAATAGGCAGGGCTCTCTTCTCTTTCTCTAATCATTTATCTAGCATTCTATCAGTTGAATGTGTCTGTCTGTGTGTATTAGTGGAGAGAGAGAGAGAGAGAGAGAGAGAGAGAGAGAGAGGGAGAGTTGGAAGTACCTGGATCTAGATTTTACTTTGATTTTATCAAGTTTTTTTTCAAAGCATATATTACTGTTGTCTTTTCCCAGTGTTCTTCCATGTCCTATTGTCGTTCATGTCCTTTTTTTTGTACATGTCCTGAAGATGTCAATGTCCTTTTATGTGCATGTTCTGTAGTTGTCAATGTCCTTTCGTTGTGCATGTCCTGTATTTCTAAATGTCCCTCTGCTGTACATGTTATGTAGTTGTAAATGTCTTTTTATTGAGCATTTCCTGTGATTGTCAATGTCCTTTTGTTGTTCATTTCCTTTACTCGTCCGTGTCCTATGAAACTAGAATGTGTTTATTTACTTATTTTATCTTATCTTATATAATACAGACGTTACTTCAAAAAAGAAGATGATTACGTCCTACGCGTCATGCATCTAGTCATGCATGTTAACCAATGACTTAAACCCTGCCAAGTCACTGGTTTTCCTGGCTGGTTCAGGCTACCCACTCCATGCTCTAATAGCGCTAGGGAAGGAGTATTTGTACACATTTGTCATAGTATACGGAACAAAGACAAATCTTCACGTCACCTACACACAGTCTTTTGTTTTTGTCAGCTTATTTACCAGTGAACTTTGACGAACTAACAATTATCTTTCAGGTGTCAAACTTTTGATGAGAAATCTTTTAAGAAACTTTCAGAAGGACACAGAAAGTCAAAAGTTAACAAGATAAAACCCAACCCAGTAATGGCCGCGTGGACAGGACTTGGGGTGAAGAGCTTCCAGTCCACGCCTGTGTCCGTGAAGAGCTTCCAGTCCACGCGCCTGTCCGTGAGGAGAAATCCTAACAAGATAACGGGGACACGATCTCCCTGATAGACTTTTTGGAATAACCTGCGAGGCTTTGCTCAGATGTTACACAGTACTCTGACCAAGATGCTAGATTCCCTGATAGACTTTTTGGAATAACCTGCGAGGCTTTGCTCAGATGTTACACAGTACTCTGACCAAGATGCTAGATTCCCTGATAGACTTTTTGGAATAACCTGCGAGGCTTTGCTCAGATGTTACACAGTACTCTGACCAAGATGCTAGATTCCCTGATAGACTTTTTGGAATAACCTGCGAGGCTTTGCTCAGATGTTACACAGTACTCTGACCAAGTTGCTAGATTCCCTGATAGACTTTTTGGAATAACCTGCGAGGCTTTGCTCAGATGTTACACAGTACTCTGACCAAGATGCTAGATTCCCTGATAGACTTTTTGGAATAACCTGCGAGGCTTTGCTCAGATGTTACACAGTACTCTGACCAAGATGCTAGATTCCCTGATAGACTTTTTGGAATAACCTGCGAGGCTTTGCTCAGATGTTACACAGTACTCTGACCAAGTTGCTAGATTCCCTGATAGACTTTTTGGAATAACCTGCGAGGCTTTGCTCAGATGTTACACAGTACTCTGACCAAGTTGCTAGATTCCCTGATAGACTTTTTGGAATAACCTGCGAGGCTTTGCTCAGATGTTACACAGTACTCTGACCAAGTTGCTAGATTCCCTGATAGACTTTTTGGAATAACCTGCGAGGCTTTGCTCAGATGTTACACAGTACTCTGACCAAGATGCTAGATTCCCTGATAGACTTTTTGGAATAACCTGCGAGGCTTTGCTCAGATGTTACACAGTACTCTTACCAAGATGCTAGATTCCCTGATAGACTTTTTGGAATAACCTGCGAGGCTTTGCTCAGATGTTACACAGTACTCTTACCAAGATGCTAGATTCCCTGATAGACTTTTTGGAATAACCTGCGAGGCTTTGCTCAGATGTTACACAGTACTCTGACCAAGATGCTAGATTCCCTGATAGACTTTTTGGAATAACCTGCGAGGCTTTGCTCAGATGTTACACAGTACTCTTACCAAGATGCTAGATTCCCTGATAGACTTTTTGGAATAACCTGCGAGGCTTTGCTCAGATGTTACACAGTACTCTGACCAAGATGCTAGATTCCCTGATAGACTTTTTGGAATAACCTGCGAGGCTTTGCTCAGATGTTACACAGTACTCTGACCAAGATGCTAGATTCCCTGATAGACTTTTTGGAATAACCTGCGAGGCTTTGCTCAGATGTTACACAGTACTCTGACCAAGATGCTAGATTCCCTGATAGACTTTTTGGAATAACCTGCGAGGCTTTGCTCAGATGTTACACAGTACTCTGACCAAGATGCTAGATTCCCTGATAGACTTTTTGGAATAACCTGCGAGGCTTTGCTCAGATGTTACACAGTACTCTGACCAAGATGCTAGATTCCCTGATAGACTTTTTGGAATAACCTGCGAGGCTTTGCTCAGATGTTACACAGTACTCTGACCAAGTTGCTAGATTCCCTGATAGACTTTTTGGAATAACCTGCGAGGCTTTGCTCAGATGTTACACAGTACTCTGACCAAGTTGCTAGATTCCCTGATAGACTTTTTGGAATAACCTGCGAGGCTTTGCTCAGATGTTACACAGTACTCTGACCAAGTTGCTAGATTCCCTGATAGACTTTTTGGAATAACCTGCGAGGCTTTGCTCAGATGTTACACAGTACTCTGACCAAGTTGCTAGATTCCCTGATAGACTTTTTTGGAATAACCTGCGAGGCTTTGCTCAGATGTTACACAGTACTCTGACCAAGATGCTAGATTCCCTGATAGACTTTTTGGAATAACCTGCGAGGCTTTGCTCAGATGTTACACAGTACTCTGACCAAGTTGCTAGATTCCCTGATAGACTTTTTGGAATAACCTGCGAGGCTTTGCTCAGATGTTACACAGTACTCTGACCAAGATGCTAGATTCCTTGATAGACTTTTTGGAATAACCTGCGAGGCTTTGCTCAGATGTTACACAGTACTCTGACCAAGTTGCTAGATTCCCTGATAGACTTTTTGGAATAACCTGCGAGGCTTTGCTCAGATGTTACACAGTACTCTGACCAAGTTGCTAGATTCCCTGATAGACTTTTTGGAATAACCTGCGAGGCTTTGCTCAGATGTTACACAGTACTCTGACCAAGATGCTAGATTCCCTGATAGACTTTTTGGAATAACCTGCGAGGCTTTGCTCAGATGTTACACAGTACTCTGACCAAGATGCTAGATTCCCTGATAGACTTTTTGGAATAACCTGCGAGGCTTTGCTCAGATGTTACACAGTACTCTGACCAAGATGCTAGATTCCCTGATAGACGTTTTGGAATAACCTGCGAGGCTTTGCTCAGATGTTACACAGTACTCTGACCAAGATGCTAGATTCCCTGATAGACTTTTTGGAATAACCTGCGAGGCTTTGCTCAGATGTTACACAGTACTCTGACCAAGATGCTAGATTCCCTGATAGACTTTTTGGAATAACCTGCGAGGCTTTGCTCAGATGTTACACAGTACTCTGACCAAGATGCTAGATTCTCTGATAGACTTTTTGGAATAACCTGCGAGGCTTTGCTCAGATGTTACACAGTACTCTGACAAAGATGCTAGATTCCCTGATAGACTTTTTGGAATAACCTGCGAGGCTTTGCTCAGATGTTACACAGTACTCTGACCAAGATGCTAGATTCCCTGATAGACTTTTTGGAATAACCTGCGAGGCTTTGCTCAGATGTTACACAGTACTCTGACCAAGATGCTAGATTCCCTGATAGACTTTTTGGAATAACCTGCGAGGCTTTGTGTTACACAGTACTCTGACCAAGATGCTAGATTCCCTGATAGACTTTTTGAAATAACCTGCGAGGCTTTGCTCAGATGTTACACAGTACTCTGACCAAGATGCTAGATTCCCTGATAGACTTTTTGGAATAACCTGCGAGGCTTTGCTCAGATGTTACACAGTACTCTTACCAAGATGCTAGATTCCCTGATAGACTTTTTGGAATAACCTGCGAGGCTTTGCTCAGATGTTACACAGTACTCTGACCAAGATGCTAGATTCCCTGATAGACTTTTTGGAATAACCTGCGAGGCTTTACTCAGATGTTACACAGTACTCTGACCAAGATGCTAGATTCCCTGATAGACTTTTTGAAATAACCTGCGAGGCTTTGCTCAGATGTTACACAGTACTCTGACCAAGATGCTAGATTCCCTGATAGACTTTTTGGAATAACCTGCGAGGCTTTGCTCAGATGTTACACAGTACTCTGACCAAGATGCTAGATTCCCTGATAGACTTTTTGGAATAACCTGCGAGGCTTTGCTCAGATGTTACACAGTACTCTGACCAAGATGCTAGATTCCCTGATAGACTTTTTGAAATAACCTGCGAGGCTTTGCTCAGATGTTACACAGTACTCTGACCAAGATGCTAGATTCCCTGATAGACTTTTTGGAATAACCTGCGAGGCTTTGCTCAGATGTTACACAGTACTCTGACCAAGATGCTAGATTCCCTGATAGACTTTTTGGAATAACCTGCGAGGCTTTGCTCAGATGTTACACAGTACTCTGACCAAGATGCTAGATTCCCTGATAGACTTTTTGGAATAACCTGCGAGGCTTTGCTCAGATGTTACACAGTACTCTGACCAAGATGCTAGATTCCCTGATAGACTTTTTGGAATAACCTGCGAGGCTTTGCTCAGATGTTACACAGTACTCTGACAAAGATGCTAGATTCCCTGATAGACTTTTTGGAATAACCTGCGAGGCTTTGCTCAGATGTTACACAGTACTCTGACCAAGATGCTAGATTCTCTGATAGACTTTTTGGAATAACCTGCGAGGCTTTGCTCAGATGTTACACAGTACTCTGACCAAGATGCTAGATTCCCTGATAGACTTTTTGGAATAACCTGCGAGGCTTTGCTCAGATGTTACACAGTACTCTGACCAAGATGCTAGATTCCCTGATAGACTTTTTGGAATAACCTGCGAGGCTTTGCTCAGATGTTACACAGTACTCTGACCAAGATGCTAGATTCTCTGATAGACTTTTTGGAATAACCTGCGAGGCTTTGCTCAGATGTTACACAGTACTCTGACCAAGATGCTAGATTCCCTGATAGACTTTTTGGAATAACCTGCGAGGCTTTGCTCAGATGTTACACAGTACTCTGACCAAGATGCTAGATTCTCTGATAGACTTTTTGGAATAACCTGCGAGGCTTTGCTCAGATGTTACACAGTACTCTGACCAAGATGCTAGATTCCCTGATAGACTTTTTGGAATAACCTGCGAGGCTTTGCTCAGATGTTACACAGTACTCTGACCAAGATGCTAGATTCCCTGATAGACTTTTTGGAATAACCTGCGAGGCTTTGCTCAGATGTTACACAGTACTCTGACCAAGATGCTAGATTCCCTGATAGACTTTTTGGAATAACCTGCGAGGCTTTACTCAGATGTTACACAGTACTCTGACCAAGATGCTAGATTCCCTGATAGACTTTTTGAAATAACCTGCGAGGCTTTGCTCAGATGTTACACAGTACTCTGACCAAGATGCTAGATTCCCTGATAGACTTTTTGGAATAACCTGCGAGGCTTTGCTCAGATGTTACACAGTACTCTGACCAAGATGCTAGATTCCCTGATAGACTTTTTGGAATAACCTGCGAGGCTTTGCTCAGATGTTACACAGTACTCTGACCAAGATGCTAGATTCCCTGATAGACTTTTTGGAATAACCTGCGAGGCTTTGCTCAGATGTTACACAGTACTCTTACCAAGATGCTACCTAATGTCTACGTAATCACATAGCTTAATGCACCATAATGTCTAAGTAATCACATACCATAATGCACTCTAATATCAAAGTAATCACATGCCATAATGCAACCTAATGTTTAAGTTTTCACATCACGTTTTTGTAATGAACTCTGGTGTGGAAACGTTAATATTCTCCCGCCCACTTTGCTTCAATTTTATGATTGCCTATTATTCTTAGGTTTCTTGAACTGTTTCAGTCCTGGTTCACAACATGGGTTTGAGGATCGCTAAGGGGACGGTACAACATAAGAATAGGAATATATATATATTTTTAGTCCTTTGTTTCCTTGTTTACATGAAAAATGTAATTTTTCCACAGTAAATACATTCTCTTTATCCCATGGGAGGGAAACCCGCCAAGGCTTCTACTTAAATGTATTTACATACCTAATACATATGCATTGGTCTCTAGGACTATTACTCTACACACTCACATATATCATCCATCTTCCAGGTCTGTGACACCTGCATACCACCAAAAACAAAATGTCAAGGATTAAACGCACATCAATCAAAAAAAGGGAAGGGGGGGGGGAAGGGGGCATTAAGTTGTATTGATTTTAGAATTTTAAAACCCGGTGAACAAATTAGTCTCAACATTTTTTATCTCATTTTTGTACGATAGTTTTGTACACAACTCCCTCCACCCCGCCTCTTTTTTTTACAAAGTCCAAGTGTTAGTCTAAGACTAAGTGTTGCTGTAGATATTGGATGTTGCTGTAGATATTGGATGTTGTGTTTGCCGGCTGGGGCCATGCGATGTAGAATATTGCTTTTAACATAATACTAAGGCTTGTCTTCGAGTCCGAAGATTAGGGAGGAATGCAGTATTTCCTGTGACTGCGCAGTCCAAGCTGTGACCTACATATTTTGCCACATTCAGGGCAAGCATAACCATTGTCCGCAGGTGGTCGATTTAGATTTTCTTTTCGCCGTCTGCGTTTGTCCTCGGCAGCGGATTTTCTTTC
Organism: Biomphalaria glabrata; assembly: GCF_947242115.1. NCBI lineage: Eukaryota > Metazoa > Mollusca > Gastropoda > Planorbidae > Biomphalaria > Biomphalaria glabrata. Next base: position 72,621,144 of record NC_074711.1, read on the forward strand.
GGTCTCAAACGTGTATCCCGCGGCCTTCGAGAGTGACCTCCAGCTGTCTCGTTCTGAGACCGCATGCAGCCAGGTGCTCTCTTCTATGTCAGCCAAGGAAAGTTTACCCCTAAGCTGGTCTTTGAAGCGTTTCCGTGAGGCGCCTCTGTAACGTCGACCACCTTATAACTCACCAAAAAGACTGCCTTTGGTATACGTTCGTCTCCCATACTATTGTCATCTATTATTACTAGATTTACTAGTATTCACTAACTCTAGGACTAGATCTAGATGTAGGACTAGATCTAGATGTAGAACCAAGTCGGCAATTCAACCATTGGGCAGACTGGGCTCTATAGCTTTGGTCGGCAGCCAGTCTAGGAGAGGGAAACTCCGATATAACATCTACGTCTCAGACTTCTGTGCTACTGTGAACTGCATTTAGCTTAAAGAGTGGTATTGGTCTGCGCGAGCCAATTATCACTTTAAAAATATGCTCAGGCTGGAGGCAATGCTGTAATTTGAACATACAATAATACTGAAAACACTAAGATTCTTATTTGTCAGATTTATGTTGCTAAAAGACTTTAGCTTTGAATGAAGCGTATGACACGTGTTTAGACCTTGACCAAGTGGTCTACACGCTTTACAATGAAATTTGTTCAATGCTAATCCGACCCGAGCCTTGACATGTAAAGCCTAAATGTAGGTTCACGTGATTTAAATCAATATAAGACAATTGTTATCATTAGCGAGACTTTGTAGTTGTGTGGTAAAGCACTTGGCCTCTGAACCGGGGTTCGGGTTCGAATCCTGGTGAAAACTGGAATTTTGAACTCCTTTCCTTTAAGATGCGGTCTAAATATATAAAAAATTGCTAATAGCTTTAATAAGATAGATCTAGACATATAGAGTCTTTTTCTTTTTTTTTTTCGAGAGAGAGAGAGCAAGTATTGGTACTTTATAACACTGTCAAAAAAACATCTAATTCTAATAGCATTGAAACTATAAATCTAGACCTAGTGTCATTTCGCTACATACAAAAGGGGACAAATAAACGATTACAATGAATAAAACCGAATTGATATTACTTTTTATAAAAGATAAAAATACCAAGAGAAATGTAGAAATGAGAACAGAAATGTATACGAAAAGGGGGGGGGGGTAAAGGATTTACTTTTTTGTTAGCCCGGGGGGGGGGGGCGGATAGGTAAAAGTGCTTCTTAAATTAACAGGCCCTAAATATGAGAGCGTGTATGTGTCGGGGGCGCACTATGGAGCGGGTCTTTCCAATTAAAGTTAAAAGTATATGTGGGAGAGATTACGTTGAGCAGGTTTAAAAAAAACAAAATGGGGGTTCCAGAGAGCGAAGGAGAGAAATTTCGTTGTAACAGATACACTCATTCACGGGCTAAAAAAGTCTTTTAGGTTGATCGTTTAAATGTGGCCCGTTTATTAAAGTTCTAAAAAAATAAGAAAAGAAGGAGTGATCTAGCCATAATAAACAATATAAAGCCCGGAAATAAATCAACGGGTGTAGCCAATGGGTACTACAGTTGCTGCTATATAGTTAATTATAGAAAACATCAACCACTCTTGTCATCTTGATTTAAAAATGGTTTACAAGTACATTCATAATATGAAAGTAAAGAGCATTCCGTCGTAAGGCTAGAATTGACATTTGCACTTATTTTGAGCACCATAAAGAGTCAAATGATATAATAGCAACCTCAACTTCAGGGATAAGACCGCGGACATTAGAAGAATGACCTATTCATACAATATGCACTTTTAATTTTAAAAAGCAAAGTCAACTCTTTCATTTAACAAACAAGCCGTCACTGTTTCTAGGACTAGAATAGCAAAGATAAAATAAGATTCTATCAACGGATCAATCGCGATTCGATATAAATAACAAAATAATAAAAGGGCAGAATGATAGCACAGAAACAATAACAGCTTGCTCGGCGGGGACCCTCGTGAAAGCAATTTTATTTTACTTGGAAATAGAAGAAAACTACTTGACCTTACTCTGTCCAGTTCATCTCCTCCATTTCCAAGAGAGAACCCTTGACGTGAAGATAGACTCGTGTAGTCTAAATGATAGAAAACTCTATTGTGTACCTCACTTCTAAACCCAGGCTAAGCTAATGTTAATTTATTGGATTAAGTCCCGTGAGAATGGCATGTAACAATGACATAAGGACAGCATTATTTGTTTTTATTTTTTTTAGTTTCCATCAGACCATTGTTGTCAATTAAATAAATAGTTGTATCTATTTGTAAGGGGTTGTGGCCATTTCTCTTGCTTCATTGTATTGCTGTCTAGTGACTCTGGTTTCTCTCTGTAGCATTATCTCCCCAACATTGTTTTTCTCATCTATAATTTGTCTTCATTCATCACCAAACCATCCGATTATCTCTTTCTATTGTTTAAATCCACACCTCTTCTGCTGTTCTTTTGATAGTATGCTTTATTATTTTCCAATGTTCATTAAGTCATTTTCGCTGTCCTTTTCCAATGTTGTTAGTTGCGTTTGGAGTACAATTCTATACTTTTCTGCTCCAAGAGGATCCTTGACTATCATATTGCTGTGCTGCTTTTCTTTGGCAATTGTGTATGGTACTTATTCTTTGTCTAAGTTTAGCTTTTACTAGTAGGTGGTCTGAGTCAGCATTAGCTCCTCTGAAACTTCTTACATCTAGTATATCTGATCCATGTCTCTTATCTATGAGTATATGATCTATTTGATTCTGGGTGTTGCCATCAGGTGAGATCCAAGTTACCTTGTGAATATTCTTATGTTGAAATTTAGTGCTGCAGATAGACATTCCTTTTCCTGATGCAAAATCCACTAATCTTATGCCATTATTGTTGGTCTCTTCATGTAAGCTTTTTTTTGCCAATTGTTGGTCTGAATACTGGTCCTTTCCAATTTTTGGATTGAAATCTCCTAGGACTATTTTGATGTCATGCTTTGGTGCTTCAGCATAAATTCTTTCCAGTCCATCATAGAAGGCTTCTTTTGTGTTATCATCTGCATCTTCAGTAGGGGCATGAACATTGAAAAAAATCAAAACTCACCATGATTTTTACCTAGTAGAGTACTTTCATATAAATTATATATGTATTATTATTATTGTTATTATTATTACTAAAAAATATGTGTCAGCTATTTTAACCGTCAACTGGTCAAGGCATACATAATGAGGTGGCTCATTTTCTTGGGGAAAAAAAAGTGTCATCATTAGACATTAACGCCTTTTTTTTTCTTTTCATTGCAAATTCAGAATATTTTTTTTACAAAGACATGTTAATTATTGAAACTATATTTCTTTCACAAATGTTAAAGTGACATGATGCATTTGAACCACGAACAGAAAATCCGTAACATAGTAATCCTCCGAAGAACTTTATGACCTCAAGCTGAAGTAAAAGATTTACTTAATATGAAGGAAGAACCTGAAGTAAGGTGTTGACTTATTTGACTGAAATAAGAAGTTGACTTAATTGACTGAAGTAAGAGGTTGGCTTAAATGACTTAAGTAAGAGGATTACTTAATTGACTAAAGAAAGCTATTGACTTCACTGATAGTGACTTAATTAACTGACGAAGTAAGAGTTTGCCTTAACTGATTGACGCTGAAGGTTTACTTGACTAGCTTCAAATGCTTGCAACAGTCTTGAGGAAACAGTCATACACGCGAATGTTTAATAGCGAGAAAAAAATGATTTGTAATAATAATAGTAAAAAAAAAAAGCTCTGCACTCACTGACCTCCATATCATATTTCCCCAATCCTGACATTTTAATGCCAGTAATATTTCTCTGAAAGTCTGTGACATTAAGCCAGTGTTTCTCAAATCTTTACCACTAAGTGGCTAAACCAACGAAAAATACGCTCGCTCCACCCTGGTAGCATGTCGCAGTCCATTTAGCGTTTGGCGACGTGAAGGAAGTGGGAACTTTCCACAGTTGGAGAAACGTTGAGCGCTCAAAGGATTCTCTATTACTTCTTTTAATACAATCGAGAAATAATTAAGATTTATTAGGCTGCAAAATAAATTGAGCTGTCTTGCATACTAGAAATATTTGTCTTTTAAAAAAGGTAGGCTTAAGTGAAGTGTCTGGACAGAATTTCTGTGCAGTCGCCTAGTTGACATCTAAAATTAGTATGAACATCTATAAACAGTATATAGACAATTGAATTTCAAAACAACTGTTTACATTTTAAACAACCTTTAAAAAGTAAATTTGTATTGTCTCATAGTGTGCTCTAATAAATAAGAAAAAAATACTTCAGCATCATGGACATAGTTATGTGTCTAGAAATGTGAAATAAAATGAAATAAAAGCTAAAATAATGTATTTACACAGCAGACATTTTGGAACATTAGCCTTAGGCGAAGTCTTCAACATAATTCTATTGAGTCCATCTCTATGTGTCCATCTTCTCTGATAATGCAATACTTAGAGCTCATTAAGCTTGAATGTTAAAAATCAAAAATTTGATAAAAATCTTAAAATCTCTTATGTCAGCTATTCAGGGCCTAATGTAATATAAATGTGATGATGGATTGCTTTTAGAAATAAAATGTTACACACTTCACTCTACATTTAAACAGGTTTATTTACAATGATCTAGTTTATTTAAAAAGTAGAAAGTAACGGTATGTTCTCATCTCTATTCAATATAATTTTCTGATGCAACGGCTACTTTTTTTCTTTTCCGAAAGTGAACAACTGATGCAACGGCTACTTTTTTTCTTTTCCGAAAGTGAACAATCTAATTTTTTAAATTATATACGCAAGCAGATTTTTCAAAAAATTACACCACTTTCAATGAAAAACTTCAGGCGAGGTAACTTTTGTAAAGGTCATGGACTTCTTCATTAATAGCTCAAGCTTCATTCATAGATTCGTGCATTGGTACAAAAAATTAGCATTTAAAGTCACAATGGTAAAAGTGTCAATGGATCATTTTAAAATATATTTTCCATTTATTAACTAACTCATTGAATAGAATACTGATTCAAATGTTGTTTTTAAAAAAGAATTTTGATACGAACTTAGTTTTAGTTATAAGTTTAGGCTGGTCTTTGATTTGTATAGGTAAACGGAGCGATTCATTCCGCCAAACTCTCGCCTAAAGGCGTCCAATAGCACTGCAGGCCCTAGCCCTGGCCAGACGGTTATCAAATTCCCTTGAAAGCGAGGCGTCATTTGATACCATACTATTCACGTAATTATATTGAGAAATCCCAAAAAAAAAGTTATGTTATTGGAGACTTTCACGAGTTGAGCTTCACTGTTGCCGAAACAAAAAATCGATCTCTAATTTTAGACAATCTTTTAACAATATTTAAATGCGTGGCAGTTGATCTCCAACTAGTCTATAAAGGTTAATGTTCCTTTATTTCAGACAAGTTCTTTTCTCTTTGTGTTGCCTACTTTGATTTTGTTTGTTTTGTCAAATATTTGACATGTCTCGGATGTTCCTTCAGAGTTGAAGATAGTTTACTTCCTAGTCCAGACCTCCCGCAGGACGATGGGGGATGGGAGCGGAATATGCTTGAACTCGGGACCATCGATAAATCCAAACGACAGTCCAGCGCGCAAACGCAAGACCAGGCAGCCATCCTATGTCCAAAAGTCATCGCTTTTGTTTATACACCATAACAAAATAACGGCAGCGATGCTTGGTTCACGTGACCGTTGGAGAGAAGAAACCTAGTCCTAATCCATTTATAAAGAGATGTATTTATGTATTTATTTTTAGTCTCTCCTAAGATAGGCTAAGTAGCTTATTTAGCACCAGGATGCTTTTACAATTAGATTGAAGACATAGACTGTATTGATTGAAGACATAGACTGTATTGATTGAAGACATAGACTGTATTGATTGAAGACATAGACTGTATTGATTGAAGACATAGACTGTATTGATTAAAGACATAGACTGTATTGATTGAAGACATAGACTGTATTGATTGAAGACTGTATTGATTAAATACATAGACTGTATTGATTGAAGATTTTAAGTTTTTAAAACCATGTCTTCTTATCGTTGATTTTTAGAAGCTTCTTAGTTCGTATATTACTTGGTACATGGGTTATACAAAATTAACAATAATGCTAATCAAGAAACATGGACCATGACCAAGTGAAGTCAAACGAAGGGATCTAACTGCAGCGCTGATAATGTTATCTCCCCTAGTGTACTGTAAGCTGTTTGGTAGCGCTTACCTACTGTTTGAAGAGGGCGATTTGGTTTTTTGCACACCGGCGCATTGCATTCATTCTAAAACGCTTTATTTTTAAGTCATTTAAAAAAAATACTTATTTGAGACTCTTCTAGTTCCCCTTCCTCATATACGGCACGTCTCTATGCGTGGGAAAGATTTATATAGACCTTAAATGTGTAACTATTTATTAACTTATGCATCCCTGCTTCGTGGACATTTACTTACCGTGTATAGACCTGCAACGGAAAACCCTTGAAAAGGGAATGAATACTGTACACTTTAGCTGAATGAAATAATTATTGGATATGAAAAATTTACGACACCGCATAGAGTTTGTGCTTTGTTAGTCCTCTATCACTATTTATAATTATATCTATATCCATTATATAAAGCAGAAAGTAAGGCGTATGTATGTAGGCCCCTATGTATGTATGCATGTATCATGTATGTATGTATGTATGTAGGCCTATGTATGTCCAGAATAAAAATAAAAACCGTTTGAACAATTTTGATAAAACTTGGCATGAGTGTTCTTTAGACCGTAGTGTTTAATGTACCTCCCATAACTGGAGGGTCTGTAAATGTAACAAAATAGTAAGCCTACCTAATTATATCTATTAAAGAACGAAACTTTTTTAACAAATCGGGTAAATCCGTTTTCACATCTATATATATAATTCTCTTCATGGCTCCAAGAGTTTGGACACCACTAAATCGAAAGATCACTCTTTTATTTTTGCAAGTCGGACGGACTAGAGTTACCCAACGTAATTTAAAAGGTGAAAAAAAAAAGAGGGAGGGGGGCGGGGAGAGAGAGAGAACAAGTAGTACCACCCATCACTAAATAGCAGGGCCAGACTTAACCATTGTGACCAAAAGTCATGGAAAATGAACAAGTAATCTACTCTCGCGAAATTGCAAAATATACGAAAAAGTCCTGGAAATATCCGGAAATTATTAAAATCTTTTGAAAACTCATACCAATCTCCTGAAATATACAGACGAAAATTGTCTTTTTTTTTTTACTATTAAATTACCTAGGATAACTCCTTCCGTCCGAGTTGCAAAAGTAAAAGAGTGATCTTTCCATTGTGTCCAAACTCTTGAGCGTGCTCTGTCGCTTCGATAGTTACTATAGAGTAGATTACTCCCACCCCCAGGGGCGGACTGGGTGCCAAAATTAGCCTGGGCGCCAAAATTAGCCTGGGTTTTTCTGTACCATCCGGCCTATAATTTGTATACCATATGTTGGGCATCCAATTCTACCTGTCCTCAAAATCATTATGTTAAGTTTGATAAAGTACTCCTTTTCAGACCTATGAGTCAGATGATGTAACGTTTTTGTGGCACACGGTTTTTGAGGGTGTCATGGGGCCAGCACAACAACCAACCACCTACACTTTCGCCAACTAATGTGGAATTAAAAATCTCAGTCTTCACCAGGATTTGAACACGGGACTCCTTGATTCGTAATCTAAATTTTTCCACTCAGCCATCTCGCCTCGTGTCTACGGGTGTAGGCTGTTACAAGTTCGGAAAATGTGTTAGATTAAATTAGTATTACACGTAGAGTCTGTAAAAGATTTTCTTTTGTAAACACGACGCTCAAAGGGTCACTTTATAAGAGAATATTATAAAACCTTTAACATTTCAGTAGTGTCACAGTGGCATCCATGCGGCACTTTTGGTGGACCTTCCGGCCCTTTTAGGTATCGACCCACCGGGCATTGGCCCGAATGCCCATATAGCCAATCCGCCCCTGCCCACCCCCCTTTTTTTTAACGTGAGGTAGAAATAAAAAAAAAGAGTGATATTTCAACGGTCCTGCCCTGCTAGGTTGTGACTACGTGTTCTCCCCCCCCCCCTTCTTGTTTTCTCGTGGACTATCCGCAGAGTGATCTTTCCTTTACTCCCTTCTACTCGTTTAAACTGTTGAGAGAAAAAGAGAAATATATATATTGATAGGAACAGGTCGGCTGCACGGGTGAACCCATATTCACACTTTACTTTTATTTTGAGGCAAAATAAAAAAGAATGTGAAGGGAACATAATCCATGCTTGACATTCATCTCAATTCAATCGGCACCTTCGACACGGAGGTCAAGATTCAATCCAGTAGATCACTAATACCCAGCCCACAGGCCGCGGTTCATAACCATGTATATATATATATATATATATATATATATATATATATATATATATATATATATATATATATATATATATATATATATATATATATAAATTAATGTGTATATAGGCCTATAAGGTAGAAATACATTGGGCTAATTCCCGGTAAATGCATTAAAACTAGGATATTATCACCAGGACGATTTGACACCCTAGTATATTGTTACTCAATTTATCAAATATTGAAAGCAGATTATCAATTTCATTGGTGATTATAGAGTAATGGTTTATACTAAGTTACAATCTTGATTATTTTCTTAATTTTCTCTCAGCGCACCAATAGACTCTTCTGTACAGAAAGTTCAGATTTTGCACCAACTGACCCACAGACCTTATAATATATACAGGTCTGTGGCTCGACCTCATTCACTAACCAATTGGAATTGACATAATTTTTGGGGAATACTTTGCTAAACAATCAATTTTGAAAGGCGCGTTGAGCGTGCTTTGGGGAAAGAGCGCGATGCCATTAACTTAGTTTTATGGTCTCTCAGTGAATCGTCACATTGAACTATGATTGAACTAATAAAATGAACGACATCAATAGTTTTGTTTGTTTTATTGCTTCAGTTAAATGACTTGGAAGAAATTAACAAATTGAAACTATTTGCTCCAGAAAGGCGTTATTAGGATTAATCGTGATTTATTTTTAAGGTTCTCAATATTATAATTTTTTGTTTTATTTACAACGGCATTTTGTGGATTAAAAAGTTCTCCCCCCCCCCTCTTTTTTTTTCGCCGTTAAAGCAACGTGGAGTAACTCTAGTCCGACTTGCAGAAATAAATGACTTCTTGGTCACAATGGTTAAATCCGGCCCTGCTATTTAGTGACGGGTGAATACTACTTGTTCCCCCCCCCACCCACGCACACATTTTTTTTCGCCACTAAAGTTACGTGGGGTAAGTCTAGTCCGACTTGTAGAAATAAAAAAGTGATCTTTTCTTTACTTCTTGGTGTCCAAACTGTTGAGCCATGAAGAGAATTATATACATAGATGCCTCTGCAGGGATTGGAGAGTTACAAATAGCAATGCAGACACGCTCCTGGAATTCACCAACAAATACTTGCGACATACCAGTGGCGTAGCTAGCCATGTGCGGGTGGTGCGGGCCGCACGGGGCATCAAGTGATGAGGGGCATCAAACTGATCGCAAAATTTCTTAGAAAAAAAACGGCACACATTGTACATACATAAACAAACAAAAAACTACTTTATAATAACGTATTTTCGTTGTTTTATATCGGGGGGGGGGGGGGGCATCATGAGGAGATGCCGCACTAGGCATCAAACACCCTAGCTACGCCACTGCGACATACAATGGGCGTTAGAGGACGAAACAAAATCTCTTACTAGCCTATAGGAAACAATCAACAGGGCAGGAAGTCAAAAGGCTCACATGGGGCAGGATTGGCCATACAATGCGGAGAACAAGGGAAAATCTTGCAAAGCAGGCTCAGGGCTGAAGCTCACAGGGAAGAGAAAGGAGACAAGGGCAAACATGAATAAGATCAAAAGAGATAGACGAAGGACGGCAGGATGGACATGGACTCAAGTGAGGGGAATTTCCCTGAATAGAGTCCGATGGCAAAGTATTGTTGCCGCCCTATAGGCCTACGCCACAGGGAGTCTAAAGGACTAAGGCAAGTCACTCAAGTCAGTGAATTTAAAGTTTTTAAAAATCTAACTTTGGTTGCTAACTAACTTAGCAACCAGACACACTCGAAAATTGCGCTTCGCTTTTACACGTAAGTTCAGTTTACAATTTGTATGGTATGAGATATTATCCCGAGTTAAGTTATTTTTTATTTCGGGATCTTCGGGCGCCTCTGAGTCCATCCAGCTCTAATAGGTACCTGACATTAGTTGGGGAAAAGTAAAGGCGGTTGGTCGTTGTGCTGGCCACATAACACCCTCTATAACCGTAGGCCACAGAAACAGATAACCTTTACATCATCTGCCCTATAAACCACAAGGTCTGAAAGGGGAACTTTACTTTACAAGTTGTGTCACTCTGTACAAGTCTATTAGGGCAGCTTTTTGAGTTAATTTTGTGAGTGGATCAGACAAAACTTACTCGATTCGAAAACAAACAAAAAATCTGTCTAAAGACTGTAAATAAAATGGTAGCCGAGAAGAATGTTCGATTATGTAGGCCAGTGAGGCCACATAGTATAGGCCTAATCCCCTAAAAGCCATTATCAAATAGATTTTTAAAAATAAATGTATAATTCTATAATTAGCAAATGGATTCAAGATTTATGTCCTTAAGTCGACGTTTTCAAAATGTTGGTCCTCTCTACGAGTTAAGGAAATTTAAAAAGTAGGCTATTCCAAAAAGAGTCATAGAAGTAGTCGAGACCAGTGACTTATAATCTTACTAATTGTATGAAGAATTATACAGCTGTCAGTAACTTCCTTGATTTCATATAACATAAGCAGCTACTGCAATACGTTACAAAACAATACTAAAAACAATAGTGATCATAACTTGTAAGAAATTACTGAATTATTTAGAGCAGAGGTGGGCAATCACACACACACACTTACAACTTATAAAGATACTCTAGCTAACTGTCATAATGTCTTTTAATTCATATTTACACTGTATTATACATTCACATTTTTTTTCACATTCCCAATTGAGGAATTACAACAAGAGTTAGCAATTTCTGAAACCAATTTTACGATTTAATAAAAAAAAATTAATATAGTCTTGTTACATAACATTTCACCACAAATGTACAGTTGTTCTTGAAGTATTTATCTGTTATCTCGTGCGTAATGTTCCGGCACTATGGAACTAGCTTACTAGTTGTTACCATTGTGACGGATGTCAAATAACAGTCAGTAACCACCGACACTTATTTAGTTTACAACAAAAAAAATGCTTGTTCACATATGTCTGTGTACCGAACTAATGTGAACATTTAGCAGTAATTTTTTTTTATTTTTGAAGTGTCGAAATACAGCTTCTTGCACCCATAAAACTTTCGCGGAAGTACTGACTGGAACTTCTCATTCAGGTCATAATTTGTTGGGAGTTATGCTCTCGGGAGCTGAATCAGCGTCTGCGCTAAATGGTGAGCTGATGGTATTGAAAACTGGTTCTTGGCGCCTACATGTCAACATTACCTTTAAGTACAGCTTCAGCGAAAGAAGTTTTTCAAAATTCAAACTAATCAATAGTTCTTTCAGAAATAGTGCCTACATGTACAGTGGTTCAGCGTTGACAGCTGTAGCTATTAAACCAGATATAGGCTTAGATTCGAGGATACATTACGATACTATCATAAAGGAGTTCAGTAGTAAGGTTAGAAGGAAATTTCTGTTTAATTCTTTTTTTATATATATAATTTCTCTTTCACGTTATTTTTATAAATATAATAAAATGTGACCGTTTCAAGTGTTTATTATTTATAATATGCATCTATTTCTTATATAAGAGGGCCTCACAAAGTAGGCCTATAACTCTAAAATTTAGGTCCTGTGCCGCCACTAGTAACACTAGTCCATTGAATTGTTTTCTCTAGTTCCAACAATCATTAATCATTACACACCACCTTGTCCTCACCCTTCTTACAATATATTACAAAAAAAAATTATCCTTCATTTTTTTTTCCCTTATGTATACATTACCTATAAAGCGACATTTTAAAAAGGCAAGAACGAGTAGTCCTACTTTTCTAAGCGCTAATTCCAACGTCTCTATTAAGTAGTCTACTAGAATTATAGTGGTCACTTTTTATCTCCATAACCTATATAATACTATTTTTTTTAAAGCACCCAATGTCTGAATACCTCTATTTATTTATTTTTTCCCTCTCTCTTGTGCTCCAATCCTAAAGCCAACACTAAGATAGTTACCATTCCCCAGTGCATTCAAATCTAACGATAAAATAAAACAATAATGAGACATTCATTTTGATATGGTTTTATTTTATTCTTATACAGTTTTTACATTTTTAGCAAGGATTTTTGTTCTTTATTTCTTACTGTTTATTTTTGCTAACAATGTCATGAAATTTTTTTTTCATTACTTTGATAAAGGGCTACAACTTATTTCAGTCGGTAAGTTTTATTGAAAGTTATTACCTCCCTTAACAAAGATTAACAAAAAGATAGTTTCCAGTGCACGAGACAACATCAAATTGTTAACTGTTTTCAAACTAAATTGACAAAGTGACTGTTAATTTTAAAGATGTTGCAACAGAAGTTGTTGAATGATTTCCCTAAAGCAGACTAGAAAATACACTTCCCAAACTAGACATGAGTTTTTCCCCCCAAGGATTCTTAAACTGGAGATAAAGTATCTCCATATTTTTCTTTAGTGTCCAGAAATGATTCCTTGTTTTTCAGAGCCTCAGCATCTTCTGAGTCTTTTACTTCCCTGCTCACATCCACATGTACATTATCATTGGTACTGTCAAAAGAGTTAGGTGGAACATTGTCTGTGGTCTCAGTCTTATTCACATCTTCCACTAAGTACAAGTAGCCTTCATTGATGCTTGTGGCCCCTGAGAAGCTAATGGTGATAGGAAGCAGTCTGGCCCGATTCTTCCTAGCAGTGTTCAGCTCCTTCATTCTTATTAACACTTCAGTCAAAGGCCTTGTCTTCACATTAATGCTGTTGACCCAGTAGTTTAAGTAGGCCATTTCGGAAGTCATCCGTTTTTGAACATCTACTAACAATAACTTTCTGAGAAATTCCTAAAAAAAAAATGCAGTTTATAATCAATTTTGATGGTATTTCTGGATTACATTTTAATATTTTAATATAAAAAGTTAATTTCTTTTAAATTCAAACCTAACACTTTACTACAATAAATAAATCCATTTTAAAAAATTGTTTCTTAACTTTTAATAAAAGGAGTTACAGTCATATACAAATTCACATGTTAATAACACAAAAGTTGAGAATTAATATTAAATGCCTTATAAATGTTTTTCTATATTAGTACATTGTTTTTTCAAAGAAAAAAAGTGTGGCTGTTTTTAAGACCATAAATGTATGCAAATTATAAATAGCTAGCTTTTTTTGATGCATTGAGTGTACAGAATACAGTATAGATAAGCTCTGCATATTTTGAAGTGTATCATTTTTTTTGCTTCTTTTAGGACATGCAGGATCAAATTTCTCAGCTCTTTTGCTTATTTAGTTGACAACAGTGACCTTTCAAAACATTGTTTCTTTTGTCAAAATATCTATCCTTTAGGTTCAATTACATCCACACACCCCCCCCCCCTCAACATTTCTCTCCTTTTCATGGTGGTCTATTGTTACTGAAACTGATACCTCAGGGTAAAATGTAAGGGGGATTGGACCCAAGATGGCATGGCCCATCTGTTATCAGAACAAACTTTTTTAAGTACTGGGTGGCGCATGAAAAAGTATTCCAGAGTGAAGGAGTAGAATAATACAAATATAGAGTATGACAATCTGGTGCCACATTTTTCTAACAGAGTAACACAGTATTTGTCTGCTGGAAATAGTGTGTTGTGATAGTCCCTCGGTAGCATTGAGTGAGGGTTGTGAGCCAAAATAATGACCTGAAGAACAACTTTCTCACTGAAGTTCAAAATATCTCAGCGGCTGAACTGCAAAGAGTTTATGCTAATATGCTGCAACAAGCACAACAAAGCATTCACACAGCAAGAGATCACTTTCAGACCCTCTTGTAACAGTCCAGTAGTAAGTAGAGATTAACATCTTACTTGAATTACATTTCCTCCCTACCTTCCCATTGAGGCGGGCTACTTTTTTCATGCGCCACCCTGTATAATGAAAAATATTTTGCTGGCAAAAAAAAAAAGTTAAAATAAACATAGAGTTAAAGTTAAATTTGTATCTGAATGATTATGTAGCATTTATGTGGAATATCAAAGTGTATGATAATTTTAAAAGAAGAATCCTATTTTCCTCTAATGTATCACAAGGTAGACAATAATAATGAAGGCAATATCTTCGATTCCAAGATTAGAGATGAGTGTGGTGTAATAGACAATACTAATCAATAATTAGTTGTATTAATAGTACCAAATAACTGATACCTGAAAATATTCTAGCTGAGACACTATTGAAAGATAATTTGGGGAACCTCTTGAGTATTTTACACTTCTACAAACTGCAAAGAGGTCTACAATTAACCTTATGATTGTATGCATCAATAATTGTTTAAAAATTATTTTGGGACATCATATGGCACAAAGCATATTACCAGAAAGATATACAATTTTATAAAGGCAAAGACAATTGCAAAGAAAAAGGAAAGGAGGCTATTGGGCGATGTTATGGCCATTTAGAACTTTCTTATTTCACTTAATATATCAATGAAAACATCCTAATGAACTAATTCCAACCTTAGCTCCTGCACTTAAATCATCCTGATCATGGGGAGGAAACTCATATTGGCCTTTAATGATCTTTTTATACAGAGCCATAGGGTCATCATGGTAAAATGGTTCAACCCCAAACAGTCTGTAATAAAAGAACAAACAAAATTTAATGTCAGAATGGCATTTTAATTGTTTAAATTAATCGTGAAGTGACTTTTGATTGATGGTTCAGCAAGAGTAAACAAATGCTTGGTACGAAGAAGTCAAAATGACATGCTTTATTTACACACAATATAAGGCCTGCTAAGATCTTATTGTTTTATTGTTATATCAAGACATGAATGATGTCTAAACATGTTTAAACAACATACTTACAGAATATATGCTATAGTTCCTAAGCTCCACATATCAGAAATTAAATCAGCTTTGATATTTTTTAAAATTTCAGGAGCTGTTAAGAAAAAAATATTTCTTATATAAATGAAAATCTGAAAAACATCAAACAAAATACATCTATACATCTAGGTTCATATATAAATAATGACTTCTTTTGTTCTGTTTCTACAGAGAATTAAATTACTGTAGACTGATCCACACTAAAACAAGTAAATTGAGTCTTTAATAAGATTAGACATTAGAGATCTGATTTTATGAATTAACATCCTGACATGTAGTTTTCACAAAAGAAACAATTCATGAAACAACATGTAACAATAACATAATATTATCACATCCTTCCTTTTAAAGTTCTTAAAAATCCTACCTACTTGCTCATAAATTTATTTTACGAATCAGAAAGCTCAAGTATTTTATAATCTCTAGGTGTTGTTTTTTTTTCTTAAATATTCAATGTTCCTTAAAACATATTTTCTAAGCTTACCCGTGTAATAGGGCTGCCTTGTAATGGAAGCTAATAACACTTCTTGTTCCACAATGGTCGACATGACAAAATCAGCTAAAAAAAATAATAAAGTATCTCATTATATTTCATTGAACTAAAAATAAAAGATAATTTTCAGATAGTTATGAAACTTTATGTGAATTTAAATATTAATTAAAAGAACAATAATAATGGTTTCTTGTCACTTGTTAATAAGTTTATCATCAACTTTAGGGAAACGTTTGTATTTTTGGAGTTCATTTAATAACCTATAAAGTGTTGTCTTTTTTTACATCAGAATATATTGTCATTTAACTAAAGAATATGATACAAATTTTCTATTATTTTTTTTTTTTTGATGAATCAAAAAAAAAAGTCAAAATGATTTTTAGCTTTATGATCGAACTGTAATCTACAATTACAAACATTACACATTTTTAAAAAATCTTTTTTTTCCTATATGCTTCCAAAAGATTTTGTAATGACAAAAATGAACACAATAAATGTATAAACAACTCAAAGGTTCACTGAAGTAAAATTTAAAATTTGATATAAAAAAAAAAAAAATTACATAAGTCAATGTTAAAAATGAATAGTAAAAATTGATTGAAAAGTCTCACTAATTTTAACATGAGCATCATCAGAGGTGCTATTGAATATTAAATTTTCTGGCTGTATAAAAAAAAAAGAAGGTTTTCTTTTGTTATCTGATAATTGTTGAATAGGATAACAGTCACTATGCTAGATTTCTACTATTTTATTTCAAAAAATTCTAACACTTTGTGCAGTTGAAGCTGTTTTAAGTTTTCAAAAAGACATTCACAGTTAAAATTTACTATTCAAACACATACCTTAAGATTTCCAAGATACACACCACAGAAGTGAAGATACTGAAACATTGCACACAAAACAGAAGTCATTGACAAAATTATATTTATACAATTACAAATAATTAAATAATTTAACAAAAAAACTGCCAAGATAGAATTAATAAACAATACACAAACAACTATATATGTAGAAATAAGATTACCAAGATAAAAACAAAAAGAAAATGTTAAAATACTTTATATGCTACTAGAATACCACCATAACCATAATCATTGCTCAAAATATTTTGTACAACAAATAGCCAAATTAAAACTTAGACATTGGAGTTCAATGTTGAAAGGTACAACCCATAAAAAGCAATTGTGATGACAGCAGCAAAGTTAAGTCTTTAACCAATATGTTGACTGTTCATAGGTCAAATTACTTGCAAGGAGGTAGGGGATGGTGTAAGTGATATAAAAGACCAGCTCATGATAGTTGAAAGGACACAACTTTTAATTAAATTAAATTTTAAATTATTCTACAAATAAGCCTAACTATTAAAGCATCTCAATGATCCCAAGTTTGAACCCTGCCGGCTGTTATCCCCCACCATCCTGCAGGAGGTTTGGGCTAGAATGTAAATAACCTTCGATTCGGAAAGAATATACCAAACATGGAAAACAAAACAAAATCTTGCCTTGATTCCAAGCACGATATCTCTCACTAATTTTGTTATCAAGAGTTCATTATAGGTGGACACTTCTAAATTAGCTACCCTTATAAAATAAAGAGAAAAATATTGTCTCAGTTATCAACCAAAGAGTTCAAACAAAACTATTCATACAAGTTCTGACACAGACAATAAAAATGTTAAGATATCCAGCAGTTCCATCTCTTGTTAGGTTTTCATTAAGTTTGTTGTTTGTTTTTTTTTACTTATATTTGGCACGGAAAGATCACTTCGTTTGTTTATTTCATAAGGTAGCTTTAAAGTGCTAGACATTTAAAGTAGCTTATTTGTAAAAACTTGTTAAGCAACACTGCCATGATTTTCCTTATCTTGCTATTCAACAGTAGAAAAATTATGTTATGAACATGCAGACCAGCTAAAAAATATGCAGGGACATTGGGGGAGTACTTAGTGCAATGAGTTGCTGCAGAAGATAATTGAATGCATCTCTTAGAATGATTATCAAAAACAATAAATAAAAATCACACATTGATTAACAAAGTTTAAATTAATGACAAAGCTCACATTTATCTCTGAGGTAATTTAACAAACAGAATCTGAGATATTGAGCTGGTAAATATTAACCTGCATTTCATCAGAATGGAAAACTTATTGGTGTGCTACTTGTGCCACTTTAATAATTATGTTATCTCTTTGAAAGTGAACTTGAAAACACTTAAATTGTGAATTCTGATCAAGAAAGCAAGATGGTTAACTGCATAAATCAGCAAGAACACTATGTGAAAAGTTTCAAGGATGTTAAATTGCTTTGCAGAAACAAAATGGCCACCTCTTTACCCAGACTTCATAGACCCTATTTTCTAAAAGGATATTTGAAAACAAGAATGTGACCAGCAAACTCAAAAAAAGAATTAAATAAGTCCATCAGAATTTAGCTTTAGATAGCACTCAAAATTTGGTTTGCATGCTCAAAAGTGATATAATTTTTTGTTTATTGCAAAACAGCATTTTAATGTTTTAGTCTGATATTTCATTAATTTTGAAATAGAAATCTTTTACATGTTTTTAATTAATTAAGATCTAATAAGAAGAATTTAAGAATTTTTTTTCCAATAAGCTGTAGACCTACCTCTCAAGTAAATTTTCACCAGTCAATAGCTCCTGTACAACATATATTTTTGTTCTTGTCTCAAATATTTCCTG
This sequence comes from Biomphalaria glabrata, assembly GCF_947242115.1. Lineage (NCBI taxonomy): Eukaryota > Metazoa > Mollusca > Gastropoda > Planorbidae > Biomphalaria > Biomphalaria glabrata. The sequence continues at coordinate 72,639,484 of NC_074711.1, forward strand.
TAGTCTTGCCTAACAAAAAAAAAAAACTTGACTTTTTAAACAAATCAAAATTCAAAATTGATCATTTTCTAAAGACTTACTAAGATTATTATGGATTCATCTCAGCTATATAAGATGATGCATGGTTATGTGAAGATCTTGAGGATCTCAGTGTTTTTAACAATATTCTTTAATTATTTTTTTTTATTTATCTTTAAACTGACTTTTTAAAAATTGATTAATGTTATTTCAAAAAGAAAATGTTAATTTTAATTATGATATATGGTTTTAACTACTGTTAAATTAGACAAAAAGTAGAAAAAAAAACACTAAATTTCTATATAATATGAGAAATATAAAAACTTACCAAATTTTTATGGTCCAGCTTGAGAAGGATACCTGCATCAACTAAAGAAACCTTTTTCGCTAACTGAAAGAAAAAAAAGAGGATTGTATGTATAAATTAAAACTAACTGGTGTATTAATAAAATAGTTTCAGAAGAAAAAAGTTTTCTACACTTACATTTTTTCTCATACATTTCACACTGTACATATCTGTTAAACCTTTCCTCTGACACTGATATACAATGGAGTTTGGCCCTCTGTTACAAAATTGTAAACAAATATTTTTTTTACATTTTTTTGTTAGAAAAAGTAATATTCTCAAGTCATAAATGTTACTGATTTACAGAGGACTATAACTAAAAAACTGTACTAATAATAGGGCCTTAAGCTTACATAAAACATTGAACCATAACGTACACATACAAGAGGACAACCTAATGGAAATTCAGAAAGACATAAAAATAAAAGCACATTTCTCATTCCATGTAAAGTTGTTCCCCTTACAGACCAAGGGAAGATGATGTAAAAAGATATGTTTCAGTGGTCCATGTTTAATGAGGGTGTCATGTGGCCAGCACAACGACCAAATGCTTTTACTTTTTCCCAACTAACGTCAAGTACCCATTAGAGCTGAAAGGATTCAGAAGCACCCTAAAGATCCTGAAATAAAAAATCCCAGTCTTAAGCAGAATTCAAATCCTGGACTCTCGGTTGGGAAGCCAAGCACTTTACCACTAAGCCACCAAGCCTCCTCTCATTCCATTTTCTAGGACAACTTCATACAAGTGGGTATTCTTCCCTAGTGCCATTAGAGCAAGGAATGAGTTGCTTGAATCAGCCAAGAAAACCAATGACTAAAAAAAAAGTCTGACTTCTTCTTGTTCATTCTAATTATCATGTTGGAGAGTTCAGATCAGTAATCCTATATCTGAAATGAATCACGCAGTGGTTTCCAGATCAGCTAATTCTCCATAAAGTTTTTGCTCAATAGGAGGGTTTTGGGGCCATTGTCTTGTTCAGGCTTCTTGATAAAGTAAGCAGCTTTGAAGGACATGGTCAGCATTCTCTGGTGATGCTCCACAAAGACAGGTTTTGCTAGTTCCAACTTTTAACTTCTGAAACATATGTTGTCTCATTCTGTTGTGTCCAGTTCTGAGGTGAAAAATTATGTGTTGGTCAAGTCAGGATAGCCTATAATAGGTGTAGTTTTTCTTGCAATTGGGATGTGAGCTGGTCCAATTCTCATTTATTCTATTCTTATCATTTTCTTCACTTCTTCTGAGTAGAGAGAAATTTTCATGTGTTTGTTCGATTTTACTTCTTTGGCTAATATGTCTGCTTTTTCATTGCTTTCTAATTCAAAGTGTGCTGGAATCCATTAAAGAAGTTTCCTTGCTGTTGTGTTAAGGTTTACAAGAGCAGTCCTGGGTTGCATTATCAGAGTTTTTCAGGCTTTGAAGGACTGTTTTGGCATGACTCTGTAAGACAATTTGGCTGTTTGGTGTACATGGGTAGTTTATTAGTGAGGTTGCTGCTAGTTCAAGTTCACGCCTTTCTGCTCTGTGGCTGTCTGAGAGATAGCCAGTTGCAATTGACTTTTCTAGTTTTTCTCCATTGGGCCATTCTATTAGTATGCCAACTCCTCTGTTTTTGTTGGATTTTTTAGAGGATCCATCAGTATAAACTCTGACCCATTGCTTGTTGGGGTAATGGGTTTTTAGAAAAGAGTTCACTAACTGAGTTCACTTGAGCTGTTTGGTTGTGGTCGGATTTTTTTTTTTTATGCTGTCTCTTATAGTACCAGGGAGAAAAAGCATTATGCTGCTTTGTTGATTGAATAGTTATATTTTCTAATTTTTCTATAAAAAAATCTTTAATTAACATGCATGACTAATTGACACATGGATAAATAAACAGAAATAAAAATAAAACACCCTCTGGGTGAGGAATTTGTGATTTTACCATCACAAAGGAGATACAAGACACCAATTACAAAGACAAACAGACACAAAAATTCCTTTGTTCCCCTGGTTTATTGAGCTACCTGATATATAAACATTTCACATGTAACTGTTGTGTGAATCTTGTCAAGTGTAAAGTTCTATAGTTGTAATGTTTTGTTTGATGTAGTGCATAGATTGTAAGACAAATTTCCTTACGGACAATAAAGATTATTATTATAAGCATAGGTCATAGATCTAATTATCTTCTCTTTTGAAGGAACATCTGTAATTATAAAATATCAGATTTATAAGATTTAAGCTGTGACTGTATACCCTTGCTGATAATACTCACATGTGATGAATGGATGACCTCAAGAGACCAAACAAAGCAATATTCTAATAGGGATTATAAAAAGGCCCTCTACAATTCAAAGGGGACAATAAATAAAATTGTAAGGAACTTAAAATTGAACCATTTATAAATTTATATGTATTTTAATTGTATGCCTTATTCAGTTATTGTACCTTATATAGACTCATTTTTTACATTTCAATTATGATTTTTCTCAAATCCTTACCGGATTGAGCAGAGAGGCATAAAACAAAGTTAAAATAAAATAAAGATCACCTGCCCATCTCGTTCTTTATTTCATATTGGCTGAAAATACCAAATCGTTTAGTGCTCTGAGCAATCCAATAACTGCGTTGACGTTGTTGTACAAACTTAACTAAGGGCATTCTCTATAGAGGATCTAGACGGGGCATTAATCAGTGAAATGTAAACAGCTCGTTTTCCATCAGTGTCTCAAGAGCCGTTACATTTTGGTTAGATCTAGACCTACTAGATCTATAGACTCTAGATCTAGAAAATAGATCTAGAAATCTAAACTTTAAACGATGTCTTTATAGATCTATATAGTTTCGTTACTTTTACATACTGTTGTACTTTTGTGTGTGGTTCCAAAAGGGAAAGGGGGGGGGTGTCAAGATCTATATAAACTGCACATAAGATTGAAAGTAGCCTACTTAGATGATATTTCTATTTCTGGTTTTAAAGAGTTAGACTAGTATATAAGTATAAGTCATAATATAAGTCATAAGTGTTCAAATTAAAATTTGATCTATTATTGAAAATAGATTTTGGATAAGGTAAATTTCTAGATCTACCCTGGTATTCTCCAAAATAGGGCTCCAGAGCAACATGTCACATGAAGAAGTGCGTGAGATGAACCATAGTCGTTCTACAACTGAAGGAGGCCAACAATGATATAAACAATCTAGACTAGTCACTAGACCTAGATCTATTCTAATTCTGGATAGTAGATTTGACACTATAATAGATCTTCTATATAATCTAGTTTGTGTTGTGTCTGCCAGGAACTAATGATCTTACTGAAAAGCATTCTCTGTAGTAAATGCTATGTGCACCAGTGGAAAAATACAATTAAACTAATTAAAGGTAGAAACACTAAAAGGACTTATAATTATCATTAGGTATCGTTGGCACAGCAGGAGTTAAGGTAGTTATATAAAAGATATCTTTAGATAAACAATAACAAATTTTATAGTAGGCCCTAATTGAAATTCACTTGTCATATCTTAACATACCTTAAAAATTACAATGTTCCTTCAGAAAAGAATATATTAATATAATTACATCCTTATTCCCATGCGTTAATCTAGTCAAGCAAGAAAATAAGAGACTTAAACTCTACTAGATCATTCATGTTTACTTAAAGATATTATTATAATGTTTACTGAATTTTTTTTTGTCTTATTTCTTCTTCAGATGAATAGTTGGTTCTCATTGCTTCCATGGCCATGTCGTAGGTACCGTGATTCACATTCAAGAATTGTTGCAGTAATTTTTGCTTGTTTCTTTTTTATTCTTCTTCATTTTTTACTCAAGTGGGAATCGGGTGACACTGATATTTTTGTATCATTGAAAATTGAAATACCTGATGATTTCAAACCTGTTAGGATCACAAAGAGAGAATACTTTCCATCAAGTGGAACACCAAAAATCCCTAAAATAATTCACCAGGTTTGGAAAGGAATATTTGTTCCCCCTGAGTTTGTGAGTTGGATAAAATCATGGAATAAGCATCACCCTGATTGGGAATATTGGCTTTGGACAGATAAAAGTGCAAGGCTATTTATTGCTGATAGATACCCACATTTGCTCAATGTCTATGACCACTATCCTGAAAACATCAGAAGAGCTGATGCTTTTCGTTACATTGTTCTTTATGAATATGGAGGATTGTATGCAGATATGGATATGGAGGCCTTAGGGTCATTTCTGCCTTTAACCCTTAAATATTCATGTTTCATAGGGAAAGAACCATATGAACATCCTATCATTGACACCAATTTTGATGAACTACTAATTAATGCTCTCATGGGGTGCCGTCAAAAACACCCATTTATGAAGCTACTGATAAACAATTTAGCCAGCTTCTCAAGACTGTGGCACTACTTAGACAGTACTGGCCCTCATTATGTGACTTTGATGTATAGACAATATAAATCTTCAATATCATTAGAAAAGGATGACGATACAGTTAATATCAGTCCATCTGAATATTTCTACCCAACCATTGACCCAGCTAAGTTCAGGTACATGTTTAATAAGTGTCAAAATACACAGAAACTTTCTGAACTCCAGATTCATGCTTGTATGAATCTGAAATATAAGAGTCTTCCAGAAAATAAATTTGACCCTGTAACAATTGCTTTTGCGAATCATCATTGGTACCACACTTATCTTAAAACAATGTCAACTGTTCTAACAGGATACAAATCTATTTTTGATATTGTACCTAGAGTAAATATTTATAAAGATCTTGAAGAGTAATGTACTAGTAGGATAGCAAATGAAAGCTATTAAGAGCTAGTTGTTGTTTTGGTGGTTTTGTTTTTTCATTTATATTTCTGTGATAACTGCACGAAAGTGAGTTTACTTTTGAACTTTGGATATGAAATTTACTTGAGATTTAAAATATTTTACCAGAGAAATTCACCAGTTAAAAGGTGTTATATATGTATATATTTAAGCTGAAAAAAAACATGTTTTTGGGACTGTTCTTGTCACTTTAATTATAAGAGATCTTAAAGCGAAAACAAAATTACCAAGGAAAGTTTTATTGATTTGCATTTTATGTTAATTAAATTATTTTTTTTTACATTATTCCAAGTGCCTTCCTTCCCATGTAATGTTGCTTTTTGTTTTCAGTTTTTTGTTGTAACATGCAATTACTACAATAATATTACTGTTCTTGGTGTTGTAATATTTATAATAAATATTTTTGACATTCCGTAATGTTGTGATTTTTTAGAAATGACTTATCATTGTGTCTAATTTGATTTCAATAGATTTTGTTTAGATACTGGGTATACATTTTTTTATATAAAATATTTATTGTTTATACTAAAGAACAATGTTTTTTTAGATTGTTGTGAGAGAAATTGAAATTCCATAATCCTTAAAAGATCAAAATTCAAGACACTCTCCTGCATTAATCAATGGATGGCTGCTGCCTTTTGGTATGGTATTTACTTTGGACTGCCAACACAATGGTACTAAGTTAACATCCTGCCCGTTTTGATCCCATGCAATCCTGGTTGGGACTAGGGCATAAACTTATTAAACAAAAACACCCTTTACAAAGATTCATGGTTTTCAATACTAGAAGCTTGGCAAATAGACATTTGTAGGCTTAACAAGGTGGAATTGTTGTATGTAGTATAAATGTCTGTAATTTATTTGAAAAGTGTTTTATTAAGGTTTATCTGTGATTGTTTTTTTTATGAGTATTTACTTTTAGATATTCTATTTTTCTTTTTTTTTTTATCATTGTAACATAAAAATATATTCATTTTGTTGAAATCATGATCTGTTCTTAAAACTTAGAAATTAAACATTTTAAATTTGTTTTTTTTTAGTTTGTTTACTTTTTTATATATAATGTACATATCATACCATTTATAGATTTTCCAACTTAATGTGTAAACCATGTTATGCTTTATGGAGTCTTTGTTGAATCAAAGTAAATTACTAAGAAGGGTTCTGAAATAAACTTCTTGTTGTCATACTTTGTGGAGTCTTAGTTGAATCAAAGTAAATTACCTGTTCTTAAAACTTAGAAAAAATTTGTTTTTTTTTAGTTTGTTTACTTTTTTATATATAATGTACATATCATACCATTTATAGATTTTCCAACTTAATGTGTAAACCATGTTATGCTTTGTGGAGTCTTAGTTGAATCAAAGTAAATTACTTCATAAGAAGAGTTCTGAAATAAACTTGTTGTTGTCAAAGGATGTACTTTATAACACAAAGTGAGGCAACAATAGATAGAAAAGGTTTTTTGGTTACTTCAACCTGAACCTTATATTTTAACAGTAAAAGAAAGGATAATTTAATAGCAGCTAAGTTTATAAATTTGCCAAGTTTTTTGGCTCTTTTTTTCAAGTAGTACAGAATTTAAACATCTATACTGTTGATTTTTAGTTTTTTTTGTTTTATATGCAATTTAAGTTGTGAACGTAATGGTCTTAATCATTAAGTAACCAAAGCTAACTTTTTTTGTTTTGGCTGCACAGTCTTTACATTAACACTTCAATATTAAACAAGAATAACTCACAATCAGATGGATCTAAATCTATATGTATTTACTGCAACTGGCTTCTGTATGTTTTTAAGTGCATGTGAGAGATTGTATACACATTTCAAAAGGTTCTGTTTTTGTTAATAAGAAGCCAAAAAAGTCTTTTAAAATGGAAATATAATTTGTATTTTTAAAAGATATGATTTTTTTAAAATTCTTATAAACAATAAAAGTTTAAATGTATGTAGCCTTAATTCATTAGTTATTGCAGTTTTTTTCTTTAAATACCAATTTATATATTTGGCTTAATTAGTTGTGCTTTATAATGGACTATTCGAACAAAAGAGTTCTCATCTAGAAGGTATTGATCATTAAAAACGAAGCTGTGCAATTCTGGATCAGTTTTCAAGCCCAAGTCTATGAGAAGACTAGCATATATTTTTTGTCTTCTGTTAAGATCTCTAGGAATGCGACAGACAAATGTAAAAACTTAACCGTGACATGTTATTTGTGTACAATAAATGCAGTAAGTCCTTGACATCGTCATTAACTGTTGAGCATAGAGACATTGTATAAAGAGAAATGTTGTTGAACTGTTTTCACGCCTGGAGGAGACGTTTACTTATGTGTTTTGTTTTGTTTATTGTCTACAAAGGCAATAAGAACTTTTTTTTTTACTGAAAGAAGAGCAAAAGGTTGTAATTAGATCATTGAGAACAATCATGAACCTTTGATAAATGTGCTCGATATAAACCTAGGCCTGCAACACAATATTTCAGAAAAGTTGAAGTTTAAAACAGACATAGAAAATAAGAACATTAGAAAGACATCAAGAGAGAAGCTCATTGTGGGCTGGCGTATCTACCTAGTGTAGCATTTCAAGAATTATTGACACTTTTTATTGGCGGGTGTCTTAAAATTAAAAGTTGTGTATATCCACTGTCAATCAGACTTAACTCTAGCTCCGTTTGCACAGGTCTGCTTAAACTAGCAACTTGAACAAAGTTAAGCTCCTGAAATATCTGTGATACAAAAGGTCGATTTTTACTTGAAAACCGATTTCAGAAGTTTTATCTACGAGAGGGAAATTTATAAGGAAATTATATTTTTTTCTTAACGGGAGACCCTGAAAGGGGAATTTAGGCTAAGTAGGCTACTCATTGTCATTAACATTTGATCACCCGAAAAAAAAAGGACAATCTTAATGCATGTTAACCTATCATTCACACCCTAGATTTACTTACAACAAATGATCCACTACAATACTGGGAAGCAAAGTAACTAATAGGTCTCACATTTATAATCGAAATGACTTTTCCTCTCCCCACAGTTACTTTTCCTATAAAAATAAACACTACACACACACACACACATGCTTCAAAGAAAAATCGCCCGAGGCTCCTAATAGATCTATATCCCTGCCTGAATATATTTGAATATGACTTCACTAATTATTCTGATAACTGCGTTTTGGGTGCTTGGTGATTTAGGCTCAGTTCCAGAGGCGTAGATGACATCACAAATGATTTTTTACAGGAGAGTCTAGTATTGTTCAAAATTAAGTCAAAATTTAAAATAAATAATCCCTATAGATTATTCTACCGGTTGGAAAGTCTCATCGTTATATAATATGTATGTGACCTGAGGAGTTGTGCTTTCACTAGCCCACATACCCCCCCCCCCCCCCAGGACAGCTACACTTCTGTCTGCTCCATGAGCTAGTCTATCGAGTTTCCCCGCTCTGAGCGTATACATTTTATTTTCTTTCATTAATGATATTGTAGTCAGTAGGCTACTCACTAAAGTAGGTGTTGTTATTTTTTTACTAGATTAAGAAGTTTTTCTATAGTCAACTTAACATTAAATTCATCTTTATGTTAACTGTTAGACAGCTGATACCAATGTCAAAGTAAGTGTATTGTACTAACAAGAAATGCACTAGTCTATATTCCTAATCTTAGATTAACATAGAGATAATCTAACTATCGATAGTTTAAAATGGGCGTAGAGAAGTCATATAAAAGACTTGGGCATTGTGGCTCACGAGAACTAAATATTAGATTTAAATGTTTCTTTCTAAAGTAACAAAAATAGTCAGTCTCCCATAAATGAAACATCTACCTATAGATTGAATAGATCAGTGAAGAGTAGGTGTGCTTATAAGATAGTCTCTCATAAATGAAACATCTACCTATAGATTGAATAGATCAGTGAAGAGTAGGTGTGCTTATAAGACAGTCTCTCATAAATGAAACATCTACCTATAGATTGAATAGATCAGTGAAGAGTAGGTGTGCTTATAAGATAGTCTCTCATAAATGAAACATCTACCTATAGATTGAATAGATCAGTGAAGAGTAGGTGTGCTTATAAGACAGTCTCTCATAAATGAAACATCTACCTATAGATTGAATAGATCAGTGAAGAGTAGGTGTGCTTATAAGATAGTCTCTCATAAATGAAACATCTACCTATAGATTGAATAGATCAGTGAAGAGTAGGTGTGCTTATAAGATAGTCTCTCATAAATGAAACATCTACCTATAGATTGAATAGATCAGTGAAGAGTAGGTGTGCTTATAAGATAGTCTCTCATAAATGAAACATCTACCTATAGATTGAATAGATCAGTGAAGAGTAGGTGTGCTTATAAGATAGTCTCTCATAAATGAAACATCTACCTATAGATTGAATAGATCAGTGAAGAGTAGGTGTGCTTATAAGATAGTCTCTCATAAATGAAACATCTACCTATAGATTGAATAGATCAGTGAAGAGTAGGTGTGCTTATAAGATAGTCTCTCATAAATGAAACATCTACCTATAGATTGAATAGATCAGTGAAGAGTAGGTGTGCTTATAAGACAGTCTCTCATAAATGAAACATCTACCTATAGATTGAATAGATCAGTGAAGAGTAGGTGTGCTTATAAGATAGTCTCTCATAAATGAAACATCTACCTATAGATTGAATAGATCAGTGAAGAGTAGGTGTGCTTATAAGATAGTCTCTCATAAATGAAACATCTACCTATAGATTGAATAGATCAGTGAAGAGTAGGTGTGCTTATAAGACAGTCTCTCATAAATGAAACATCTACCTATAGATTGAATAGATCAGTGAAGAGTAGGTGTGCTTATAAGATAGTCTCTCATAAATGAAACATCTACCTATAGATTGAATAGATCAGTGAAGAGTAGGTGTGCTTATAAGATAGTCTCTCATAAATGAAACATCTACCTATAGATTGAATAGATCAGTGTAGAGTAGGTGTGCTTATAAGATAGTCTCTCATAAATGAAACATCTACCTATAGATTGAATAGATCAGTGAAGAGTAGGTGCCATTTTTTCCCTACAAGAATTCGTGTTCCCGGCAACAATTCACACCATATGATTTTTTTTTAATTTGATAGCTTGAAATAGAAGCCTATAGGCTGCATACTATGAAACGATTGACTTATCAGGGGAAAAAATGCAACAACAGTAGAAGCGGCCTTATTGGGTGGCGAGTGTGGTAACCGGGCCCGCACCCAGGTTATCCCTCATTAAAGATAGGGCCTAGTCTTTATCACCCTCATCCGATTGTGGCCCTGATATAGGCCTAACATTCGCTAAGGGCCCCTTTCACTGTTAAGATAGTTTCTGCAGCTGTAAACCTTTCGTTTTCTCATAATGAAAAAAAATTGCTAGAACTTTTTAAGATAATTTCTGATTCTTTTTCCTGTGTACGTTTTTATTCTAAATTCTCGATCTCTGTCTATCTATTTATATCTCTCCATAAGTGGGTGCAGCACCTTTCAACTATAATAGTTAGAATGTGTTGTTGTTTTTAAAGCGTCTTTCTTCAGGTTATTATTTAGATTACACATGATTACATCATTTCTTTGCTTTCCGCCCTTTCTTTTCCCGGTTCTGTACTTGGCAGAAACATTTTTACAAGTGATACCTTAGCAATGCTGTCTCTAATGGTCTGCAATATATAAGTCTTCAGTTTTTAAAAGCTCTGAAATTGACAATTGTAATTAAGATAACTTGGATATTTCATTCGAGTTCTTTGTTTCCACAGATGAATGGCTTGTTTTCTTTACGATCACTTCCAAGAATAAGTCGCTGTAAACCAGGCCTATCTACACTAATAGTTGCAGCTGCGCTCACTTGTCTAATTATAATACTGCTTCATTTGTTAGCCAAGCAGCAATCAGATAACGTTACATACAAGGACTTTGATATAGAACTACCTGATAATTTCAAACCTGTTAGGATCACAAAAAGAGAATCTTTTCCTTCCAACGGACCTCCGAAAATTCCCAAAATTATTCATCAGGTTTGGAAAGGTATCTATGTTCCTTCAGATTTTGTTGGTTGGGTGAAATCATGGAACACGCATCATCCTGACTGGGAATATTGGTTGTGGACAGAAAAAAGTGCCAGGCAATTTCTACTTGAAAGGTTCCCATGTTTTGTAGAGCTTTACGACAACTACCCTGAAAAGATTCGACGAGCCGATGCGATTCGCTACTTAGTTCTGTATGAATTTGGAGGAGTCTATGTTGACTTAGACATGGAGGCTTTAGGATCAATTTTACCGATGGTTCTAAAATACTCATGCTTTTTTGGGAAAGAACCCTTTGAGCATCCAATCTTTGATACGAATTTCAAAGATCTTATAAATAATGCCATTATGGGATGTCGCCCAAAACATCCATTCATGAAGCTGTTGGTAGACAATTTAGATCGTTTTTCTAAGCAATGGCACCACCTAGACAGCACTGGTCCTCATTTCGTTAGCTTCATTTATAGAATGAATGAATCTCAAATAACTTCAGAAAAAGGCGAAGACGCAGTCTACATTGCTCCTTCGGAATATTTCTACCCAACCATCGAACCCTATAAGCTGTGGAACATGAATACAATGTGTCGAAACAAGCAAACACTTTCTCAGCTTCAGATTCTTGCTTGTATGAATTTAAAATATAAAAGTCTTCCACAAAACAGATTTGATCCAATAACGATTGCTTTCACCAATCACCATTGGTATCACACTTATCTCAAACAAATGCCATTTGTGAGAGCCAAGTACAAGTCAATATTTGACATCATACCTGAAGTGCATATATATAAAGATCTTCAAGTGTGAGAAATGTTTGATTTAAATAAATTCATTTATGTCAAAAATGTCACTTTTGTTTTAGTTATTGAAATCTTTATTGTACTGGAACCGTTAGATCGTCTAAGAGCTGAGCCGAAGGCTCTTCGAGCTCTAAGTTTGAAAAAAAACCTGTTTGAGCGTCAAATAGTAAAAAAAAAAAAAAAAAAAAAACTATGTGAACACACAGTTCTGTCTGGAAGAGACCCAAGTCAATGCCTATTGAAAGCATTGCTTTTTCCGATGCATCTGGCCCCCAACACATGGGCTAGACATGGACGAAGGCCGAGTGCACCGGGAACCTCCATTTTCCTATGTTGTACCAAGCTAACCATGGGGGACTCGCCATTAGTGTAAACGGTCCCTTGAGGAACGGCGCATGGATTATTGACAGGGTCATGAGGGCTCTCTTTCAACTCCGCTCCGTGCAATGGGGGAGCTCTCGCCAACCCGTGGATACCCCCCACGGGAGTTTTGTTTTGCTACTCATTTAGCCTAACCACTTCCTCTAACGGTCGTTTCCACACAAGCGCCACGTTGAGGCAGAGTAGCGTGCTCGCGTGTACTGGAACCTTGACATGCGATCGTCCATTTTGAGATTATTTCAATTATTTAGAATCATTCAACTAATGTAAACAATATTAAATACCAACATATCTGGTTAACATTGATTTGCGGTACCCCGACAAAATAGCGCAAAAAATATACTTCAGTCATTTTGAAATAACTACTTAAGATATCGTAAAATATGAATAGAGCCAATATTTTTTTGTTTTAATGTTATCATTATTCTTCAGTCATTTGCAGGATATCTTAAAACACAAATAAGCAAACAGTAGGCTAAGCAAAAATTATAATAAGCTAAAATGAATAATTTCAAAATATATCCTTTATTTATATTCCAAAAGTGTACTTTAAAAACAGGCAAAGATACTCGTCAGATTTATACACACACACAAACTTTCACAAAGTTAAATTGTAGGAAATGTCACATAGAAATTCCATCACTGCTTGAAAGGGGTCACCACATTTCAAAATCCTATTTTTAGCAAGTTATGCATTTTAAACATTGGTGAAAAAGGGTAATGATATAAAATTTAAAGTACTCTCGTTCTCTGCAAATATGGCATACTTTCAGATCTATTAATATTGAAAAAGATAGAGATATCAACAAAAATGCTGCCTAGGACATTAAATTACTAATAATTCGGTACTTTTATACACATAGTATACAAGTCCGCGCTATTTTGTCGGAAAATTTCGCGCTATTTTGTCGGATCACCTTGATTTGCACGTGAATGAAATTATTGAAATAAATATATCCGACAGACCTAAGTTTTAATTTCCACTTCAAAGGATTAAAGTTTTTCCTACGGTGGAGATGTTCGCTTTCGGAAATGTAGCAGAGACGCTGTTATTAGATGTGAGCTATGAAGTGTCAGAAGTCCATCCTCTTAAATCTTCATCTTTCTTTCACCTTTAGGCAATGACGAGATAATTAAAGCTCCCTTGAAAAGAATTACTCGTTTCGTTAGATGAATTTTAAAGTTCCAAGGACGAGGTGTCATAAAGTTCCAAGAAATAGGCTATGCATTGGCTGCGGCCTTATTAAAGATTCGCTAGTCTCTTCCATAAGTAGTTTATTTATTTGTTGTTTAATGCCAAGAGACATGTACTATTGACTATACTAATTCTAGAAAGCTTTTCATCTGAAAGAATTTATGAACGAAAAATAAGTTTAAAAAGTGGTGAGGTTTAGAAGGTCAACTGAAACTCAGGTTTTATTAACATTGTAGGGTATTTAAAAACAGAACAATTTATACTAACAATAGAGGACAGTGAAACAAAACACAAGAGAACAGTGAAACAATGATGCTCTAATAAATCTAAAGTGTTGTGGTATATTAAAAAAAAAAAAAAAAAGTTGCAGTAACAGAATGACAACGGCTATTGGACCCAACTTAAACTGTGTAGCCATATCGCGAGTACAAGTGAAAAGAAAATGAGGTGTACACGGAAAGGAATGGAGAGAGACGGTCACCTGATCATGTGTAGTGCCCCAACAGACCGACAGATAAGTGAAGTAACACAGAACATGATGCTACAGAAAAACAAGTCACACAAAACTTTTCATTATTTTATTCTAGTGTTAGTTCATGCAAACTTTCTTTCATCTTTATACAAACAAAATGGACGAAATACAGTGAGAGTTAAGGCAATGTCCACAGTTTCTAATCACTGCTCTTCTGCTTCACTGGACACCCAGCCTCTATGGCACTTTCAAGGAGAACCAGTTGTAGGAATTGGTATAAAAACATGTTCACTGTTACAAGCCACAAATGTTAAACAACAGTTGTGTGTGTGTGTGTTGGATCAACATACTATTACAAAATGTTACTGGTGTGTTGATGGAATGATGACCTTCCATTAACTAACATAGAACAGTAAAAAATAAACAACAAAGAATGTACAGCTAAAGTAAAAGTCTGGGCACAAAGTTTGCATACAGCCATTCAAATTTAGACTATATGCTTATGTCTTTTGTATCCAATTCATCAATGAATCAGTTAAGTTAAAAATACAGGAAAAATGCAATAAATATGGTTTAAATGATAACAGTTAAGGTCAAAGGCATGAACATGTCATTTGAAGCAATAACAAACAAACAAAATTATAATTTATAAATGCAACTTCATGTCACAGTGTTATTGTCACAATGTAGAATAACAAAAAATCTGGTCAACAAATATTTACTCAATGAAACCTTTTCTGTTCACTTCATGGTAAGTAGCACACACTTTTGTACATCAAAACTGGAGCGTTTCTAGCTGACCAAATGTTGAGGCTTAGTATTCAAGGACAGGATGTGGTCTTGACATTTCTAACTACAATTGGTATACATGTTAAGAGGAGATCCTCAGATTGGGAGCACAATTTCTACCAATAAAGTTAGAGCACTTTACAAAACCTTATTTATGGAAAACATGTCTAAGGGAAACTTGAATGATACATAACCACAGCTACACTAACCACAGCACCTAACAGCTACACTAACCACAGCACCTAAAAGCTACACTAACCACAGCACCTAAAAGCTACACTAACCACAGCACCTAACAGCTACACTGAAGAGGATGATGTAGAAAATATAATAACTTATTAATTTGTTTTTCCATAATTCTAATGATTTATGAGTTAATTGACATTTTCTGAAACAATTCACACTTTAATTCAAACAATGTGAGTTGTTGAATGTAGACGCACCAGTATAGTTTTAATTTATAAAATAAATAAAACCATGAAACAATCATAACTTGTTCAATACATCTTCACGAGACCAACTTAATTCTTTCGAAATAAATTGCCCTTATTTTTTGGTCAAGAAAAACATTCAATACCACATGACAGAGCAAAAACAGAATTTGTCAAGAAAAAACAGCAACTACTTTTTTTTTCCCTACCTAGAGAATCTGAAAAATTTGTTTCTTCAAATTTATTGTGAAACAAACCTTAATCTTGTTATCCAATTTTTTTATTTTAGAGGTATAAAGTTATGTTAAACAGTTTCACCTTCTGAACACTCCACTGATCATTTCAAACTGTGACTGTCAGGTTCTAAAATAGTTACATTAGAAAATATCCATAAGTAGATTAAATACTGAATGCAACCATGTTTCCACTTCAATATGAGCAATATTTATATTAAAGATATAATTGTAATTAAAGGATTATATTTTAAAACTAAAATTTTTAGAAAATTAAAAACATTTTTAAAGCAGGATCAAATAGTTAATTTTAAAAATTGGATTTTAGTACATACATGAGGATATAAGTTGAACTGGCAGCATTCACAAAAGTAAATTAACCAAATCAGCATTAACAGAGCTGCCTACTTTGCATAATGAGTCCAGCTTGTGGCCAAAAATTATATTCTTACCCCAAATATCCTAAACTCTGTCATATTTAGAATATTAGGGAAAAAAATCACATTTTAATGAAAAAAATACGTAAAAATTTGCTTTCGTCATTAAAATGTGTTGAAATGACATTCTGAAAGAAAATAAAAATATTTTTTTATTTTGTTTTATCAGGATATTAAGAATAAAATGTAATGGCACTGGTGGGACATTTTTAATTAGTAGTTTGTTTTTTTTTAAATGTAGCGTATACGTAAAAATTCAGACAACATTGATTACAAAAATGTAACTTAGTATAGTCCATAACACAGTCTAGATAAGGTAGACCATAACCCCTCGACATTGCCTGAATACCAAGCCCATATAATAGAATTAGGCTTACAGAGCAGTAATAGCAGCTTGTGTAGCCTTGATCTAGACCTTGTCACACACCTGTTACAAATAATTAATTATTGTTTTACATTACTAGTAGCCAGTCTAGTATCCAGGTAAGCTTTGTATTAGACAGATAGTGTCTATTAATGAAAAGTTTATTTTTCCCACTTGGTAAAGCTATAAAAATGGGAGTAATAAAGAACAAGTTCACAGCTACTTTATGACACATTTTTGACTGGTATATCTTTTAATAGAATAGGCCTAAAGCAGTGATTCCCAAACTCCTTGAGTTCTGCGAGGCCTAAATAGGTGTTCTGCAAACTACTGTAATAATTAACTAGAAGCCACGATGTGAATTAATCTCTCGAAAAAAAAAAATAGGCAAAGTGTCCCGCTAAATATTCAGAATGTGCTAAGTGTTCTGTTAGTGAAAAAGTTTAGGAAACACTGACCTAAAGAAATAAATTCAGATAGAAGATTTTCATTGTAACTGCTGGTATTGTACAAAATTAGTGGACCAAATACCTGTGTGAGGCAAAGAGACAATGTACATAATCTTTAAGTTGCATCAGTTCTATATCAGTAAAAGAAAACAAAATAATCCAAGTGATCCCCTTTCAAAATGTATCTATTATTACTCTAATCACTTTTGTACCACTTGTTTATGTTTATCAGGTAAGCAACTCTGCTCAGCCCTTCTCTTATTAAAACAAACAAGATTTAAAAAATGACCGACAGTATTTACATATGGCATATCTTGCAGAACTGACTACAAACAATCAAAGCAACAAATCTATAATACAGTCACAAGTGATTATCTGACCATTTAGTCCTTGTTTTTGTATGTTTATGAAAAATAAAATAATCAAGTTTGTAAAAAAAAACAAAAAACACCTGAAACAGTAGGGAGGGGTGGGTAAAACATGCAAATTAAAAAAAAATTGCCAGTACAATGAAATCCCCAGAAAGGGTAGAGTACTACTGTACATGCTGATACACAGAAGTGGTTTGATGATGTTGACCTAAGTCAATATCTTGTCCAGGCTGGGGCACACACACACACACATATTTTGTCCAAAAGTGAATGGATTTTGATTTCAAGGAATGCTTAACCCTCTACCATCTTAACATATGATCTGGTAGAAGAAGAACCAATCACTCCCCATCCTTGCCCAATATATATATGTAAAACATTGGATCATAAAAAGCTCCCTTTGTGTGTGTGTGTGTGTATTCTATATGAATGTATGTAAATATGTGTGTATACTTAGACAGATCAAAAGGTATATACCAGTATATGTACATATACAGGTTAATACCTGATATTAATCTCATATGAATACCAGTGACATGACCATTTTTTTACAAACTTGTACTAGACACAATTTAAGTTGTGCTGGTCATATGCATATATAAATATATATATATATATACATACATGTTTAAGTTGGCATATATCAGTTTGCCATTTTTTTTGTGTGATATACATTGCAAGAAATCACTAGAAACTCTTCCTGACTAAGAGGCAAGCAATAAAAGTAATTATATTGCCAAAAGGATGACTCTTAGGCAGAATCCAGTCTTCGACCCAATCCAAGAAAAGGTGAAATTATTTGGCTTTTTGTCTTATGAATCTCCCATGTATCTCTTCTTATGATTAGTCAGCATTTCTGTCACAACCACAATCTTTCTAGTAGAAACCTGAAATGAACATAAAAAAAAATATTTTTTTTTAACCACTGTGTTATAATGGTACCAGTGGGTAATTGGCTAGTGCTGTATACTTTACTACACCAGACTTGATACTACCATTTAAAGGGCTTAGCTAGTGTCACTTAGGATGTTCTAAATAAGCTTATCTATAATGTAAGGACGGACTATACATTTAACAGCTGAGACAAAGAAGAAAGAAACAAAAGTTGAAAATGTGGAGCTCTTCTTTACCAAAGCCTAAAAAAAAAGCATGTAATGAAATAATGTGATTTAAAATTATCCGCCCCAAAGTCCTGAAAAGAAATCTTAAACCAACTTCACACACAGACACTTTCCACTAAATGATAATATATTTAAACACACTTCAATGAAATATTAAGCTTGGCCAAACAAAAATTTTTTAACTTTCAATTCTATGAACAAAATGTTTACTTTCTTTAACCTCCTAATCTAAGTGTCTTATAATTAGCACAAGTGGGTGCTGAAATTAAGAGCAAATATGGTGTGCTGGATGAGCATTACACAACTGAACTGAAATTTGATTGAGCTCCAAAGATGTATTGATTATGTCATTTTAACAGCTTTTCAAAAATATGCCCATGAAAGCAAATGCAACATGGACCCAAGAGGATTAAACATACAGTAATAACAGGGTATAAAACTACACTTGACTGATAGGCTAATGTCTTAAAAAAAAATAAAAAAAATTAAGAAGTTTCTATGCAGATGCCTCAAGGGGTTAAGAAACATGTCTGGGTCTTAAGTACCTGAATCAGATGTCCTTTATGGTTCGAGATGACCTCATCCCTTTTATGGACCATGTGACCCAGGAAAGGCTTTTATCCCATGGCCAAGATGAGAAATTGGCTCTTCACCAACTCCTCTGTCAGGAGTCCCCCGGCAACTAGGTGATGATGTAGTCACACCCGGCTTGTCATGTTGCACGGTCCTCCAAGCCCTGACAAGAGTTCCTACCTTCATGCGGGGCCGGAGGCCCAAGCCCCACATGGGGGCCCTCCTTATGCCTATACTGTCCCATCACACCCATGAGGGGACCATCACCATTTGTATGGGCCCCATTGGGGAATGGGTGATTGGGTTTTGGACTGGTTAGCAAGCCTTTTTCACATTCCCACCACGTGCAGGTACACTCGCTAGAGCATACAATGGTAGCTCACTGGGAGCCATGTTAGCTCTCGTTCTTAGCCTATCCACTTCCTCGGGAGGATGTTTCCATCATGAGGCGATGGGAGCTGGTAATCCGCCTGGGTCTTAAGTACCAGAATAGAAAGTCAAATTTTTAAAGCAGAAACATGTAATATTTCAACTTCTCTTTGTAACCTTTTTTGCTAGACTCTTTTGAAACTTCTAACAAAATATTTTCACAAGGTTTTCACTTTCTCAGTTTAAATAGAATGGAAAACATGGAATATTGCCATAATTATAAAAAAATAATAATAAAAGAATTAGGGTTTATTCTACATAATACACTGAACCATAACTTAATACTCAGTAAGACAATAATAAAATGTCCCTATGCTAGGACAAATTTGTACAAGTGTTCTTTCTTTCCTAGTACCATTGCATGAATCAGCCAGATACACCAAAAAAACTTAGCAGAGTTTAAGCCTCTTATTAACATGCATGATAACTGATGGATATGCATAGGACAAAATTATGTTCTCTTTTGAAGAAACGATGCATTCATTTAGAGAGGCAACACCTTGCCTTTATATATGTAGCCACAGGAAATACTGCACTCCTGATTAGTCTTCGGACTCGAAGACAAGCCTTATTATTATTATTTATGTCTCATTCATTGTTTCTGCACTTAGCTTCACATTTTTGTAATTACTTTTGAAGAAGCATATAAGTCATTTATAAGAAAAGAAGATAGGAAACAAAATGTTTGTTCATAAACACTAATAACCTTTTTGACATCTTTGGCAATAAAGAAAAGATTGTACATAAAACAATTACTTGTCTTTGCATAATGTCTTTAAGTGCTTCCAAATGAGTATCACACAAGTGATGTATAGTTGCCAATTCACGGGCTGGATCTCCAGGTAGTATTTCATGGACTGAAGGTTCACGTTGAACACTCTGAAAATAGACAGGATTTTAGAAGCCTCTCCACCCAAGTTCAGAAAATCAAGTGTAAAAACATAGAAGACAAACTACAATAATTATTTAATCATTATTGAAAATAATATTTCATTAAAAATTAAGAAAAAAAAAATTGCCTCTTCTACTTATTTTTTAGAGTACTATTAGCTTGTTAATAACAGAGCTGTATCAAAATTAATCTTGACAATTTTACACATAATTTTAGATATTTTACATAATAAAAGAATTTTTAAATGGCTGTAATTAGAAATCCTACAAAATTCTGGATATCAGATACCAAGAAAATAGGTTGAGTTTAAACATTTAAAAGTCAACACTCTGGCTGGCAAAAAGAAAGAACTCCTCAATACTGTGAATAGACAAAACAGCTGGTTTGGTCATATTGTAAGACATGACTCACTCACAAGTCATTCTTCAAGGTACAGTGGAGGAAAAACGATGAAAAGGTTGTCCAAAGAAAAGCTGGCTGGATAACATAAAAGAAAGATCAGCTTCTCTCTTTAAGTTTGAGTTTTTTGGCACATCGGCACACTTTAGGCCATGTAACTTGTTTTAGAGTGAGATGATGATGATGCTGATGAATTAGACATGAAACTTGTTTTAGAGTGAGATGATGATGATGCTGATGAATTAGACATGAAACTTGTTTTAGAGTGAGACATGTTACACAAAAATAGTGTCACAAAGTACAAATTAAAAAAAAAAAGACAGTGATAACAAAAAGGTACCAAGAGGAAGACTGATTATTTCAGTTTTAAAACAAAAATATAAGCTTAACATTCAGGAGATCAAAATAAAAGTCATGGAAGCTACAAAACTGACACAGTAAAAAAAATATATATAAAAAAATAAACAGTTTGATCAATTTGAAAAAAAAATATCAGCAAACAAATTTTTAAAATAATTATTAGCATAGTTTAAAATTTGGCTTACTGAAAGCTCATCAAGATATGAAATCATTCTGTCTTTGTTCTTCTTGACAAAAGGTTGAACCACTTCCATGTAAGCTTCCTGAAATTGAAACCCATGTAAAAAAAAAGTCCTAAGACTGGCTCAAATTTCTTTAGTATACTGAAAACTAGAAGAATCTAATAAGTTTGTTATGTACAATAAAAAAAAGGGGCTAAGAAATACATTTAGATTAAATACATAAAAATACTTTTTACCTTTGGTCCAACATCTACAAGATTGGCCAAGTTTTGTAAAGCTTTTGCTACAAGTTTGAGTGTTCTTGCTGCCGTTTCAGAAGGATTTTCTGGGGAAAAGAAATTAATCTTAACATTATTTCCTATTATTGTAAGTACAGAAAAAAAAATTTATGTCTAAAAAATTATATGAAGTAAGATTTTTTCATCAAAAAAATTAAGTATACATATTAAACATAACAAAATTACCTGTAACTAAATTGAAAGACTTTGGGTTTAAAATTGCAGGGCAAAGCAGCCGAAGAAAAATAAAACCACTGTTAAAGAAAGAGAACATGATTGTAGCTCAAAATATGGTTAAAAAAAAAAAAAAATAATAATATTTTTTCAAGTACTAAAAAAATAAGTTAAAAAAACAAGTTGCAATCAACTAGGTACAAAAATAAAACTTTTACCTTACTACTCTAGTTTTAACAGTTTCATCACCTGGCCATTTTGTTTTTGCTCTTTTTTGTAAACAATTGCATACATAGCGTAGTGTGCTTTGGAAAAGAAAAATGTCAGATTGTTAAGAAATTTCATCTGAATGATTCTACTATTAAGGCTTACACTTCAAAGTAGGATAATTTTTTTTTAAACCTTTAAAAAAAATTATAAAGCAAATCATGTCATTCAAAACTTACACAGGACAAACATCTATAGAAGAAAAAATGGATTCCACAACCTCTGTCAGAAGGCGAAGAAAAAATTCAGAATTTGATTGCTGATCAGTTGAATTCTCTAAGAATTTAGGATCCAGCTAAAAAAAATGTTAGGATAAATTTTAATGTGTTGAATGCACTGTATAGGTCACAAATACTTAGGCATTCAATAGGTAATTTTGAGCGAAATAAGATTTAACTTTGCCTAGGCATTCAAATTCTGACTAATACTTGTTCAGGCAAGACAAAGTATACAACGATTAAAAGTATTTATTAATAATAACATAAGTTTCTCTAAATATTGACTTTTATTTGGCAGAAACATCAACAGTTGTGTTCTTCAAGGTTCTGGAGTTCGTTTTAATTTGGAGAGGGGAAGTATGTTTGTCTTGTCTTAATTTAATTCTGCAGGGTAAATTGTTGATACAGAAGATGCTCCACACCATGTTGTATGAAAAATGGAAAAAGATAATGTATGTGCAATTATCAGGACTTTCTGACATGCAAATATGATTCAACAAAGCACTATGTATGTCATACGAGCTAATGATAAACATTTTTATTTGTCTTGCAAAATTCACTAGCAAACCAACTGGCAGTGAATGGTGTCAGTATGGTTAATAGAACTACTTAGAAGAAACCAGACTAGATTTGAATCTATGTGATGTGATAATAGTAGAAAACAAGTGCAAGTTAATTTAATTCTCTTAAGCAACCCTTCAGTGCTATCCAGTTTAATGTCTGAAATATATGACACAATTCAGGACATTTATTAGTTAGGCCATTGAGGAAAAGGTAGAATGTTGATAGAGTCTGCACCCAAATACAAGAATCCATAAGAACTTAGAAGCATTAATAAGATTAATAAAAAAGCAATTACCAGTATATGGTATTTTCCCGATTTTTATTTTAATTCTTTTTTTTTTTACATAAATTAATATATTGATTATTTATAAATATCTTTCTAGCTAAGACATTTTATACCTTGCTTGAAGTAGTTCTAGTCATTTGATAGATTGCCTACTCTTTCTATACAATGCCTAGGTAAAGTAGGAAATAAGTTCAGCTAACTGATAACAAGAACAATTCCAACAATGAATGTTACATAATATTTAAATTATACCTCACAAGATTGCTTGAGCTCAACAATTTTCTGAACTGATTCTTTAACAGCTTTTTGAACAAAAGCCGTAGAAGTCATCTTCATGTATTGCACCATCAGGGTTGTTGCTAAAGAGCCTGCTCTAAATAGAGTAGAGACCTCAGCTGAAAAAACAAACAAACTCATTTTTACCACTGTAACTTATCTACTATTCTTATTATTTACACGAACAATGAAAAAGAAATGCCGAAGGAAACACAATATCAAGAAAACTTTTTAAATTAAGTTACTTCAAAAACCAATTTATGAATATTTGAATACATTTCAGAATAAGAAATGTCATGTAATAAAAAAAACCTAAGTGATTTGTTGGGAAACACTATAGATTGGAGGGGATTGAGTACTTCAGCACTTGGCTTCCAAAAAGAGGTGTCTCATGTTCAAATCACATTGAAGACTTCTGGAATTTTAAATTTCAGAATTTTTAGGATGCCCTTAAGTCCACCCAACCTTGATAGGTACCTGACATTAGTTGGAAAGTAAAGGCAGTGGTGATTCCCAAATGACACCCTCATTAACCATGGACAATCAAAACAAATCAAAACCTTTACATAATCAGCTTTATAGATAGCAAGGTCTGAAAAGAGTTTGTCATTACTGTACTACAGATTGGACCCATATGTAAAATGACACACTCTATAAGCATTGGTATTTAGATTGATTAGAGCATATACCTGTTATGCATTATGGTTTGATATTTATAAAATACATTCCACTGACCTTCTTTTTCAATTTCTTTATCATTCAATGTACATAAAAGTCCAGCCTCTTTTTTCTCATGCCTAAAAATTTGCAACAAGGCATAAGCAAGTGTTGTACGTTCACTTTCTCCAGAAACTTGGGCTAAGGTCAGAATATGCTCGTACCCATCATCTAATAATAACTGGCAATACAATGTAAAAGCAAAATTTGTGTAAAAATCATTCAATACAATGTAAAAGCAAAATTTTAGTAAAAATCATCCAGCGATAAAATGCAATAGAATAAAAAATGAAACATTTTATTTTAGATTCAGATTTCTCCTCCACTCTCTAAGAAACAGTAAAATGGACTTTATTGTTTAAGAAGGTAAAAACAGAGAGAACAAGAAGAGTAGTTTGATAGTGTAGATTTATTTCAACCATCCTAATGAAAATAATTTATGTTTGCAAATTTTCTTAGATTTGCTTCACCTAAAGATTGTCTAAGTTGAATGATAGAGCTTTAATCAGGACTGGTGACTTAAAGTTCCTGGATTCACCCAACTCAAAATATATTTACATCAGCAGCTGCAGAGAGAAGAGACTTGACAGTCAAAACTTTTGTTAGCCAATTCAAATGAACACTTTTGTTCAGGACCCATAAGTAATGATGAGTAACAAGCTTATTTATGATAAACTCATTCAACTGGCTACTCTATGGCATTGTTCAATTCAGACAAACATATTAGGTCAAAAGAAAATATGGTATATGGCAGGATATGACACATTATAAAAATACATATAGTATTATTATTATTACAAACCTCTTTTAAGCTTGTGTATTCATCCTGGGGCATAATTATTTCATGCTGATAACGTGACTTCAGTCGCAGTGAACCTACTTCGTATTTAGTGCCAGCAACAGGCTGTAATGTGTAAGCATCATCAACGTACCCTCTACCCGAAAGTTCTGATAAGGATATTGTCACTGAAGCTGAAAACACATAGTATTAATTTTCAGATGAATTATTAAAATATTTTTTTTTAATTAATACATTTTTTGTGTAAATAGTAATGGGGAAAAACAAATTACCAATCTCTGTATCTTTCAATCTTTTTATTTTGTTGAATAACAGAACAGTAAAGGATTCAACTGTTGGTGGAATATCACTAGAAAAATAAGGTCATGAATAATTAAATTAATGTGTATTGTTAAATTTACAATGGTGTATAGTCAATAAAATAGTGTAAGCATTATCGAATTGTTAAGAAAAAAATCAAAGATCTAAATCTCTAAAGCGAACTTACTCTAAAAAGAAACCAGCCGACCAAAAAGGATTTGAACCTTCTCCCACATCTGTCTTGCCAACACGAACACCATTTAAGGCCAGAACACAGTAAGGGTGGTTAAGAAATTTAGGCGGAAATCTGTGAGCATCTAGAATACTGACTTCCAGTTTGTGAAATTCTTTAAGTGCAGCATGGTGACCAGGTGATCGGGTACCTCTTGAGTTGTCACAGTAAGGTTTTAGAAACTGAATCCATTTCTGAAAGATTTTTTTTACAAATTTTTTTACAAATAGTTTAACTTATATTTTTCAAGAAAATAAGGTTACCTGTTACTAAAATAAGAATAATTCAGAATAGCATTTAAGAAACTTAAGTAATAATTAAAGCTGCAAGGTTTCTATATTCCTAAGTACTGACATGCCAACAGAAATGTCCAGGTGATAAATAAGAGCTAAATATAAACATTTTATTTTTTTTTTTAATTTCTTATATAACCAAATTATTTTTTTTTATTAAGCTAGATCTCTAGAGGTATATGTATTTTGTTTTTTTTGCACATTGGCACAATTTAGGCCATGTCGTGCCAGTAATCTCTCAGAGGTTATTCTTCCTTCGTATCACAAATATCTCTTATACAAGACTGGGAAGATAAAATGTTTTATACTATTATTGCTATACATTGTATAGAATAACCAAATTTCAGATAAAATAACTATTTCATAATTATACCTGTGTCAAGTCAGAGCTGTCAGCACAAACATAACAAATCTGTTCATTTATATTGTCATAGTTACTAACTATCTGAAAACAGTTTGCCCTGAAATATAGGAATAAGTCTTTTTACCATCATAAGAGATATAGTAGATAAAAACTTTCATAAATTACTTAAATATACATTTAACAACAATGAGAGATTTTTTTTTAAATATATTTATTTTTACAAATGTCATATCATTACTTTATATAAAGAAATGTTTATCCACATTGTGTACAATGAGAAAATACATTTTAAAAATACTTAAAACAAAAGATTTTTTATTTGAATTTATAGATTAAATAAAGTGTTACCTTCCAAAAAGACTATCATGAACTGGGTAGAGGGCACTATAACTCAAGTCAATGATTCCCTTGGGTTTGGATTTCTAGAGAGAGTAAACAATTTCATTGAAAGAATATATACAAGAAAACAATACAATAATGGGCATTTATTTTTAAATGTTAAGTCTACAGACACCAAAACTTTTTTTATCAATAAATATTTATAAATGAAATGGTTTATGATGAGTGTAAGTATAATGTTGAAGTATAAAGATATCATATATGTCTAAGTGATACAAATTATACAGGAAATGGAAAAAAATTTTATTACCTTGTCATTTTCAAAATAATACAAATATTTATCTGTTCCATTAAGAACAAAGTAGAAAGGCTTCCAAATCTTTTTTCTATCGCCTAAGAAAAAAAGTTTTAACTTTGTTAACAAAGATTGAAACAGAAAATCTTGATAGAACAAAAATATCCACAAAAAAAATGTTTCCAATCAATGATTAAAAATAGAAAAATAACTACTAGCATACTGCGTTTGTTGAGAAAGCCAGTCATATCAATACGATCATTGCTGCGTGTCAGCAAACTTGGTCCTGAGCTTTGTCTGATGGAGGAGTATGTTTCATCTGTGCCATCCACTGCTTCAAACCGATCATCTATATTACTAAAATGCTGTAGATGAAAATAATATACACATTGTTCAGAACGAGATAAATCTGCAAATAAATTTCAAATTTATCATTGATATTTGAACTGTAATCAACATAAAATCAATAGTTAAATTAGCACATCAAAAAATATTTATTGACTAACAATTTTTTTTTAAAAATAGCAAATAAGTTTAGTAAGTCTAGATAAACTAGCATAATACAAGTAAAATAAATAATATGGCCGTTCCCATTAGGTTCATTTAAACAAGACTCCAGAGCTTTTTTTGTACATCTATATTTGGGTTTAAATGACTAACTTTGTTTTGTAATTACAAAGCAATAAGGCAGGTGAAAAAATTAATAATTAGTGTGAATATTAATAATATTTTTTTAATTTACAAAGTGATGATTACAAAAAAAAAAAATGGATGTCAATTCACTCTGAGAACTTAAAAGGTATAAAACAGCATAAGTAAGACTAATTTACATTAAAAAAAAAAACTCCTTTTGAGAGACTACATTGACACAGTCTCGTTGAAAGTAAAATTTAAACTATTTGATTACAAATTAACATTATAACAACATATGAATTTTTAAAATGCATAATAAAAAAAATCTTACTCTATTAGATCTGTACACGGCTGATATTAGTTTGGACCCTTCCACTATTTCTTCTGATGTATAACGCTTGATTATATCATCCAAGCTATCAAATATACAAACAACACAGAATGAACTTAAAATAAAATTAAATAATTTCAAGAAGGCAGCCAAATATTTACCTTTATTTAAATAATAATCCTATTTTAAATCCTTAGCATTGACTTGCTTTTACCTGTCAAAATATCTCCCTCCTAAATGAAGGTAGCGCCCTTTTTTGTCAATTCTAAATCGCCTCACTTCTTTTCCACAAAGAAAAAATAATGAATAATCACCAGGGGAGTTTTCACTTGGTCGAACTAAATAACTGCCTTCACCAGCTAGAAATATAAATAAGTCAGAGATTCATTTGTTTGTATTAAAAAAAAAAACATTAAGCTAAATCTTTAGTGATTATATTGTTTTCTACTAACTACGCACCAAACTTTACCTTTTAAAAGTTTATCTACTGCTTCATCTTTTGTAATGTTGCCATGGAAATAAGGAAGTGCTTCCACTGGGTCTCCATTGCATGTCTTGAAAATATAAAAACTTGTTACATTGGCTGTCAGATTATGAATCTACACAACAAATTATTCATGTAAAAAGTTTCCATGCAAGACAATGTAGTAGGTGAGTTTGCTAGTTGCTAAGTGAACAAAGTATTATAATAGTATTTGTGAAAAGCATGATGATATTTAAATAGTTTGAAATAAACATTTGGGTCATTGGATGAAAAATCATTAACTTCATCAAAAAAATTATTACTTTGTCCAATTATCTTACTGATTGGTGTAATTATCAAAACTAATTCATAAATAACCCAAACTTTTAACATTAAATAAATAATATCAAAATTACAATAAGCAAAGAGGATTTTTAAGTCTAATTACTCGACACCTACCAATTCCTCAACAAATTGAGCAGGTACTAAGCCACTTTCCTTAGTTCTTTCTGCAGTTACCCATAACCAATTATTCTCAAGCTCATTTTGGACAATAAAAGTATCTCCTTTGTCAAAACTGAAATAAAATAAATAGTTGTTTTTATTATTATTATCATCAATCATGTTTACAAGGACTATGCATACTAGCACATTTTGACTTAGAGACTTTGTAATAATAAGGCATTTAAAGTGCAAAGTTAAATAACAATAAAGGTGATAGGTCAATAATGACAGAAAGTATTTGCTACTTACTTCAATTCATCAGATTCAGGCATTTTTCTATAGGAAAGCATGGCCAAAACCCTGCGTCTATCATTTACAGGCTAAAAATATACCAATCAAATAAATATTGTATTCAGAAAAAAGAAAGTTCTAACTGTTGGTAGACAATTTATTTAATATTCTGAGCTTATGTAGGAAACACTGTCTGTACAAGTTAAGCAAAAAAGCTATACAAAAATTACCTCTGCTGGAGGAACCGGATATCTCAACTGCTCATTTTTTATTAAGCAAGAACATGTTGTGTAATAGCCGATCAAATCTGATAGGGACTCAAATTGACGTCCTCCAATGTAATAATCTCCACACATAGCAATGATCCTGTTTTAAAACAAGGTGAGGTCATATTTCAACCAAATATATCTGGCTTGGCTTAAATGTTTTTAAATCCAATAACTTAAGGTAGATTAAAGCTGGTGTTTCCATTTATGGTATAAAATATGTATATATTTATTTTCGGTACCTGAAATGAGTAGGAGGACCAGACTGTCCGAGGTAAGACAGCACAAATGACCCTGGCTTGCTGTCACTTTCTCGTATCAGGTAACTGCCAACTTTCCCATTTTTGAGTAAGCATTCTTCTGCTGACTGTCTATCCAGTCTTCCATGATACCATCTATCAGACACAAAAAAAGTACAGGTCTTAATCTTACTACTATCAAAAACAGTCACAAGTTACTTAAATCATGACACAATTTTTATAAAACTCTCTTCGGGTGCCTAAAGACAAGAGTCTATGGCAACAGGGGGGGGTGGGGGGGGGGGGTGGAAGAGAGTCACAACCATGTCACTAATCCATACATGGTTTAAGGGGATATCTATGTGCCAGATGTGGTACAGAAAAGGAATCTGCCTTGCCAGGGTCACCTTAACCCAAGCATCTTGGGATAAAAGCCACCTGTAATAAAAGTAAAGTTCCCCTTTCAGATCTAGCGACCAATAAGGCAGTCTATGATCTTACGGTAATCTTTTTCTTTGGCCAACATTTGATGAACAGGGTGTCATATGACCAGCACAATGACCAACCTCATTTACTTACTTCAACTTAAGTCAGGTACCTACTAGGGTGGACTCAGGGGCGCCATAAAAAATACAAAATTAAAAATCCTAGTCTTCACAAAATTCAAACCCAGGACCTCAGGTTTGGAAGCAAAGTGTTTAACCACTTAGACACAGTGCCTGTCACCTGTAATATGATGTAACAAATTTACATCTCCTTGGATGAATAGAAGAGTTGATCAAATAGGCTCTTGGATGCCTCCCATTTCTGACAGGCAGAGTTGAAAAGGAAAGCATTTAAGATATATATATTAATGTATGTCCAGTGCAATGATCAAGGTTGAATCTTGGTGGGTTTCGTTCTTCATAGAAACTTTTGTAGATCTAAAAAAATGTGTTGATACATAAGGGAGCCTATTTTACAGAAAAGATCCATAACAATAGAATCCAAGAAGTCTGGCCATAATTTTTATTTTGAATTATTATTAAAATTGTGAGTATATATGTCAAGTTTTACTAGTCCAACTATATGCTATACATTGAAGGCCCATTAAAAAAAAAAAAAAAAAAAAAAAAAAAAAACAAAACATTGTCATATGATTCACTTTCTCTAGTTAAAAGTTTCCTATAATATTTTTTAAAACTATGCTCCAATGGACAAAGATTGACGTAAAACCGCCTTAAACTGGCTTAGAGAAAAATAGAACCACCAGGTATGATATTGCAGAAAAAAACACATATATATTTGTGATATTTTTAGTCTTAATCCAATGCTAGAATTAACTAGATGAACAGTCACGGATTAGCAAAACCCATATGATGTCAATTTTTTTAAAAAGAATAATTGTCTTTTATTTACAAGAAAGAACTATGCACATTACAGACCAGATCAGCTAGAATGCTAGATCTACATATATGAATTTCTATTAATACTATAACTATAGATAGTTAAGAATTACAAGATATTGACACTGATATGAACACATTGATTAATATTCATAATAACAATCCAAAACAACAGTGAATAGTTATTAATATTTTTACTAGAAATCTTAGTTAAATATCAATCTTGGCTTAGAGTATAGTATAGTGCTATGTTAATTAGAGTCAAGAACTGTTCTTACTAATTGTTAAGTGATTCCCAAAGAAGTCTATAAGACTCTATATAGACCCCCTGCGGTCTACTACAACTTTCAAGGTGTCTCAGTGAACAAAATTAATAAATTGGAGAATAGTATAAAATAGTGCAGTCTATAGAAATACAACTATAGTATACATATACTCATTTCATTACTACACTAACTCTCTCTCTCAGGCCTCCTTCAGTCATATAACGACTATGGCTTATCTCGAACACTTTTTCGTGTGACTGTGCAGTCCTATTTTGGAGAAATATTCCCTTCCACATATATCGTGGCTTCCGTTTTGGTGGTAGAGGAGCTGGCCATTTTTTGTATGCTACGCTTTTCTTCCAGAGCTGAGGCCCATTTTTTTCACTGTCCATAGCTTTCATGGCCACTGTCTCTCCCCATCTAGGGCGGTCTAGGGCTATGTCTTCCAAGTGGTTCACTGTTTTGAGATCCTGTTTTCTTGCATCCACATAACGGAGGTGGGGGCTGCAGTTTTTCTAGAGCCAGACACGTGTTGCCAGTTGAGAATGACCTTTGGGATGTGATTGTCCTCCATCCAGTGAACATGTCCAACCCAGAGCAGACGGCATTGTCTGAGGCCTGTACAGATGCTGGGAAGACCAGTTCGCGAAAGGTAAACAGTATAGCCTAACCCAGTGTTTCTCAAACTTTTTTGTCTGGCGGCACAGTACAAAAACTACAAAAATTTTGCGGCACACCACGAAGAGCAACAGTTGTTTTAAAATAAAAAGAAAAAAAGATTTAACCCGTTTTTAAGTATTACATTTAATGTGAAGGGTGTGTCTGTTTTTTAGAGCAAATGCGATCTAATCGAGGCTCCAAAATCGACAAACAAACTCGCATTTCATCGTCTATTGTAAGAAGTCTCTCTCTTTTCTTAGATTTTATTTCAGTCAGTGCTGAAAATCCAAACTCACAAAACCATGAAGATTCAAATGGAAGAATTATTTTGATCGCTTTTAAACTGATTGCAGGATATAACTTGTTGAAATCCAAAACAGGCTTTTCTCGGCAAAACTTGACTTAAGAACTGCATCGTTTTTTAAATCAATGAGCTGCTCTGCTTCTCAGTTGTCAGATTTGTATCTTCATTGTTTCCAAATGGATAGCTGACCCATCCATACTCATTACTTCCAACTGTTGGAAAGTAATGCTGCAATGCTTACTGCAGGTGTGTCAAAGTGTCCAGAATTTTGGGGGTGATTTCTTTATTTGAAGCACATTCATTGTAAGTAGGAGAAGCGAAGACTCCTTTCAAGATCTTACTTTGCCACAAAGACAATTTTTCACCAAATGACTTCAGTTTTGAGGATGCAGCGATGATGGTTTCTGATGGTCCTTGAAGACTTAAATTCAATTAATTTAATTTGTCAAATAAATCAGAGAGAAATGTCACCTTAACCCACCAGATCTCGTCACGAATAGAAAATCCAAAGTCTTTTTTTTTCAGTCTCCAAGAATGAAATCAGCTCAGCCTTGAGTTGGGTGACACGCTTTAACACTTTTCCCCTGGAGAGCCAACGAACGTTGGTGTGATACAGGAGGCATTTGTAGTCTGAATCCATTGCTTCACAAAGTTGAGAGAAAAGTCGGGATGCAAGCGGTCGAGATTTGATGAAGTTTACAACTTCAATCACTTGATCTAGAACAGACATAAAATTTTTCGGCAAAGATTTGAAGTCAAGAGCTTCTCGGTGGATCATGCAGTGAACAACTAATACATTTAATTTTCTTGACGCACAAGAGTGACGAATCCATTTCTATTTCCCTGCATGGAAGGACAGCCGTCGGTGCAAACGCTGACACTGTAGTTTGAAGAGCAAAATGTTTTCGTTCACCACTTTGAAAATATCTTCGCCTTTGGTTGTAGTTGGTAAGTCTTTGCAAAATAAGAATTCGTTGACACATTTTTCATCTTTTATGAACCGAATAAAAGCTAGCAGCTGGGCTTTGTCGCTAAGGTCAGTGGATTCATCAACTTGAAGAGACCACAGCAGAGACACTTCATCGTCAGTCACGTCGAAGTATTCGCAGATTTGATCTTGTAAATCTGACGATAAGTCTTCAATTCTGCGCGAGATACTATCATTTGACAAAGGAACTTTTTTTAACTTTTTCGGAAGCATCGGGTCCAATGATAGTTTTATCAACTATTTCTAAAGCTGGTGCAATGACTGATTCAGTCTTTGTGTGTGCTTTCTTGCGTTTTGCTTATAACTGAGCAACCTTATAACTTGCAATCAATCCCTTTTTGTTTCCAAGTGTCTCTTTAATTTGTTTGGAACAAGCGTCTCATTCGACAGAGTTGCATTACAGACCAGACAGAATGGCAATTGAGAATCTTCAGGTCCAGAAGATATGAAACCATATCCGATGTATTCTTCCTTGCTTTTCATTTAACACTTTCGCAGTTTCATTCTTGCTAACGTATTTCTCCATGGATAACAAAGAATAAGGCTTAGTGATAACTTGTTATTATTAGCATACACCTAACAAATTTACATGAAACACATCGCTTATTATTATCGTTACCAATTCAAGAACTGCTGTGCGTGTGCTAAGGCGGCCAACTTTTAGTCATTATAATAATATATGTATAGTGGACAATTCTATAACCTGAATAGCTAACACCCCTTTCCGTCATAATGGAGCGATCCACTTCTATTACTGGTCGTTGCAAGTGGGGATGTCGTCGCAACGTAAAATGAAAATTTAATAGTAAAAACTCCCGCGGCACACCTGCAAATTTTCGGCGGCACACTAGTGTGCCGCGGCACACAGTTTGAGAAACACTGGCCTAACCATTAGCATGAAGAAAACAAATGTTATGGGACCACATGCTACAGCACCACACTCCATCCAATAGACGATATAAAGCTGGATTATGTAAAAGAATTCTGCTATCTTGGATCTACAAATCAAGATGACCTGTCTCTGGAAGAGGATATCAAAAAAATGCACAGGGAAGGCTGCATTGACCTTCACTAGATTCAGGCCAAGAGTTTGGGAAAACCAGAAGCTCACTAAAGCAACTAAAATTGAGGTCTACAAGGCATGTGTTCTGAGTATGCTACTGTATGGCAGTAAGTCATGGACTACCTATATAGATGCAAAGCAAGACGGAAAACTAAACTCATCCCATGTGCGTTGCTTCCAAAGGATCTTGACAATCACATGGCAAGAGAGAGTGTGTGCTGTGACAAGTCAAAAACTTGCTGTCAGAGTCACTCAAATTTATCACAGCATTAATTATTATTTTTCATTATTTATTTATTTTATTTTAATTATTTCCCCACCCTACCCCCAAATTCTTCACCCGCACCACCTTTTCTGCTCCAGGCTAGACTTAGTTGACCACATTGGAGATAGCTAGGCCACATCTTTCGATTTATCTTCCCTTGACCGGGGCAAAGATACACACAGACTCTTTGATCTTATCGGCAGGATGTCTGACAGCCGCAGTGGACACCACCTTGTGTGGAATGTAAGTCACTCCTCCCCCCCCCCTTTTCTCCTATGTCTCTCTTTGATCTAGGAGATTACTCGAGTCAAAGCGCCTCTCGACGTACCAATGTGCGACTCCCATCTCAAGTCTAATTCACCCAAGTGTAAGATAATTCTAAGCCTAGGACATTTCCTGTTTCCGCCCGCATTTTCCAGGCCTATATAAAGTAGATCCAAATCAAATCAGACCCTCTTATTTCTCTATCGCTGAGCAATCGAGTCTGGACTACTTCATTTATTTTACTCCTAGAGGAATACCTGGTGGTAAGCCGAACTTAATCACAAGTTCCATCTTAACTACTTTTGTGCTATTTCCATTGGATATTATCATGAGCATTTTGCTTAGTTCATTTATATTTAATTAGTGCATTGTGTATCTCTCACTGGCGTAAGTAGAAAACATAAACATGTCCTATGTATTTATGTATTGCATTAATCTATTAATGCTATGTTGCTCAATTGATCATTGATGCAACCATGTATATATTTGTACATCTTATTTTATTTCCTTTATCTCGGTTGATCGCCTTGATGATTTTACTATTGCACTAATACTGTGCTTAGAAAGGAGATATGAGTTATCTCCCCTGTAGTCATTTTACTCTAGCGAGAGTTGCGCTGCTTGAACGGACACCCTCTCCATTCAAGCGCGTTACATTGTTCTCGACCGACGGTCATATGTAAACAAACCGTCTTGGTCGCTGACCACCGCCCAATTCACCCCCCCCTTTCTTTCTCTATCCACCTGTGTTGTTTATTTGAGATTATTATTTCCCCTTCTATGTACATTCCTATATTGCTACTATCTGCCATCTATTTTCCAAATCCCATTTGTCATCATCTCCCCATTGTGCTCTAAAGCAATTTTACCAACCTGACGAATGCACCTCAGTCGAGGGCATCGATAAGATGCATGAGAGACATGTCCTAACTTGTCTTTATTTATCTGCAGCCTCCCTCAGGTGTCTGCCTATTTACCTGCCTATTTGTTTGCTATCGAGAATCACCTACTGCCTATTTATGTGCTGAGTGCTATTCAGCACTGCACTTTCCTACTGAGATCTGCCTATTAGCTATTTGCAGTTCAGTGTCTATTCGGCACTACTCAACTATTTACCTGCCTTTGTGCTTAGTGCTATTCGGCACTGCACTTACCCACTGAGATCTTCTCAACTCTACTACTTGGCGCTATCGGCCTTGCCCGCCTATTCGACAGCCCACCTGTCAACCTATTAGGTGCGACGTCCCTATAGACTCAGGTCTGTGCGAGACGTCATAGCTACGCCAACCCTCTGCAACTCACTGGACATATCCTGTCAACTACGCTGCCCACGGCAGATCAGCTCTGCCCGCAGTAACCTTGTGCCCACGGTAGCCGGCCACCCGCCCTACTGTGCCCACTACAGATATCAGAACTTTGGATTGAGACTCCACAAGAACTGAATCACCGGCGTCCCTCTATCCGCTAGAGCGCCACCTCCAGCTGCAGAACCTCAAGCCAGGACTCAGCCAGCTGCGGCATCAACAGGAAAACCAGCTAAGTCAGAGGACAAAGTGACATACTCTCTCATTAAGTGCAAGAGTGATGATTAAATCTAGTATTATTTAGAGATAGATGCAAACCCTCCCCCTTTTTATTCTTATATGTATATTTATGTAAATAAATATTCTGCTCCCGATTGATATGCTGATAGGTTGTGGTGTGATAGCTTTAAAAATAATCATCCCCTAGACATTAAACGCACCAAACACACGTCACATTTCCCCACCTGTCACATGTGCAATACTGAGATCCTTACACTAACTAAACATAGTCTATTATAATATACTAGCCGACCCACAGTGTAGCATAGGCCGCTATTTAGTGACAAGTGAACACTTCCTAAAATATACTGTTGTCCAAATGGTGTGGTTTGGGGCAAACGAGTGAATGAAAAGAAGGAACTCTGGAGAGAGCAACATACAATTGTCCATGACT
Organism: Biomphalaria glabrata; assembly: GCF_947242115.1. Taxonomy (NCBI): domain Eukaryota; kingdom Metazoa; phylum Mollusca; class Gastropoda; family Planorbidae; genus Biomphalaria; species Biomphalaria glabrata. Next base: position 72,675,813 of record NC_074711.1, read on the forward strand.
GAAAACAGAACAGACAGGGCATTGCCATAGTTATCCTAATGTTTGCAAACAAAGCTCACAACCATCTTGCGAAGTTTGAGAACAACAGTTTTGTCGATGACATTTCTCCAGAAATAGGCGACTGATATAAATAAAGAGTTACCTGATGCAAGAATGTTGACTACATTGAAAGACCTGTTGACTACTAGAAATATATGTGAAGCAGTGACCATGGTTAGGAAACAAAGAGCAATACGAAGGGGCAAAATCAAAACAATGCTTTAGGGACCAATAAAGACAGGAGCAATAAGACAGACCCATTAGCGAATCGAAGAAGGTGGGCCAGAGAAGCGTACTAGGACAAACAAAGACAGCAGCAATAAGAGACCTGTTAGCAAACCAAACCAGCCGGAATTGAAGAGAACAATTGAAAGGTAACATGGCTAAGACAACTGTAGGAGATACCAAAGCAACTGAGGACACAAGGAGCGACCGAAGTACATGCTGTTTCGCATGCCTGAAGAGCGAGGGGGGACACGGGTGCGGGCGGGGGTTGGGAAGTGTGGTATGGTTGGGCAACATATAGAGAATTATACATACAGAGAAGATTACTTGTTCTCCCCCCTCCTTTTTTTTTCTGAGCCGCGCTGTCGCCTAGAAAGTAACGTGGGGTAATTCTAGTCCAACTTAAAGAAATAAAAGTTTTCTTTCTATGACTTTTTCATCGAGGGTTAGAGTTAGTGAGTCGGCATGTGTGCGTGGTGTCCCGCATGAATTATATATATATAATATATATATATTTATTAAATATATATATATAATATATAGACCGACATAGAAATAGATAATTATTTAAATTTTAATAAATAGGATTTGATTATAAACTACAATTACATATAATATTGACTATAAATATAGAGAGTAGATCTAAATTTATATTTAAAGAGACTCTAGGGTCTAGTGTCACTAGTACTAGTGATCACTCTAGTCAGTCTAGTCTAGTCAAGAGTCTATGATATCAGATTATCTAGAATAAAATCTAAAATGACTAGATATAGATCTAGAACCTAGAATAAATATAGACTCTATAGTTATAGATCTATATCTAATTCTAGATCTACATTTCTACAAATTACATATATAGAGTTTAGTCTACTACTTTAGTCTTTAGATTTTAGTCATTTTAGATTCTATTAATAAATAGATCTAGATTCTAGAGTCTAGATCTATTCTAATACTCATGATCATGATGATCTATATATTCTAGTATCATCCGAAATAAGTAAAACATTTTACAAACATTTTACAGAATAGAATTAATAGTAATAGATTCTTAATTCTTAGTGACTTAGACGTAGTGATTCTAGATCTAATTAAATCTAATACTGTAGATCTAGATTCTAGATCTAATAGTAATACAAACTTTAAGTTTAAGTCACTTAACTTGACTTCAGTCATTTACTCATTATGATTAAGTGATTAAGTCTTAAATGGGATGTATTTTAATGTTTCTAAATGTGTTTTGATTATTATCGTATAATTTAAAGGTATTTAATCTCACAGCTTTTCATCTGGAGCGTTCAGTTCATTATCAATGTGCTCTTCAGTAAGCTCCAATTCGGCAAATCTTGAGTTCAAATCGTCGTTGCCATCTGTAAATGGAACATCTGCTGCCATTTTTTCGTTCTACGGTAAATACTATAGACAAATTTTGCGATTGGTTAAAATATATACCATTGACCACTGTTTAGGTCGTTCCGCCCACGCAATACTAAAAAAAAAAAATTCATTCACTAGCCTGGCCTTGCTCCGGTGCTTGTAGCCAAATGTAATTAAAATTACAAAACAAAAAAGATACGAAATGAAAAAAAAAACAACGATGATCTATGTATAGATCTATCTATATTATATAGGTACATATCTAGACCTCTATACTAGACATTTATTTAGAAACTAGACCTTGATCTAAAATTCTAGATCCATAATATTCTGTATAGAAAATCCAGTGTAGTATAATTTACAACAAAGTTGTTGTTGTTTTTTTTTTGCTGTTGTTGTTTAAAAAGAAATCTAAATCTAGAGCTCTAGCTAGAATCTAGATCTAGTTATTAGATCTAGTTGAGTTTTAGATCTAACTATTAATCTAGATTGTTAACAAAATGTAAAAAAAAAAAAAAGTAGATGAAAGTACCATTTTATTGTAGTCTACTACTGAACAGGCCTAAATCTCAGATTGTTGACATTAAAAAAAATAGATTACTTATATTTTCTATTGTTAAATAACAGATAATAATAAGGCTTGTCTTCGAGTCCGAAGATTAGGGAGGAGTGCAGTATTTCCCGTGGCTGCGCAGCTCCAGCTGTGACCAACATATTTTGCCACATCCAGGGCAAGCAGAGTACCATTGTCGGCAGGTGGTCGATTTAGATTTTCTTTTCGCCGTCTGCATTTGTCCTCAGCAGCGGATTTTCTTTTGGTCTCAAATGTGTATCCCGCGACCTTCGTGAGTGACCTCCAGCTGTCTCGTTCTGAGGCCGCATGCAACCAAGTGCTCTCTTCTATGTCAGCCAAGGAAAGTTGACTCATAAGCTGGTCTTTGAAGCATTTCATTGGGGCGCCTCTGTTACGTCAACCACCTTTTAGCTCACCAAAAAAGACTGCCTTTGGCATACATTCGTCTCCCATTCGGAATACGTGCCCTGCCCAGCGTAAGTGCCGGACCATAAGAAGTCCCTCTATGCTGTCCATACCGGCTTTCGCAAGGACATCGTAGTTCGGTCTTGCCACCGTATGTCCATGATGGAGCGCAAGCATCTTAGGCGGAAGCGCTCAAGAAATCTTGCACACCTAAATTAGGCTAAATTTGCGAATATATCCGATACAATTAAATGGTAAATTATATATAAGGCTTGTCTTCGAGTCCGAAGATTAGTGAGGAATACAGTATTTCCCGTGGCTGCGCAGCCCCAGCTGTGACCTACATATTTTGCCACATCCAAGGCAAGCATAACCATTGTCCGCAGGTGGTCGATTTAGATTTTCTTTTCGTCGTCTGCGTTTGTCCTCGGCAACAGATTTCCTTTTGGTCTCAAATGTGTATCCCGCGACCTTCGTGAGTGACCTCCAGCTGTGGTGCCCCCAACTGTTCATTAGACTAAGGGATAGGTGAAGATAAGACAGCAGTCATCAGATTATATGACTAAATGCAGGCAGTGGTGTTAAAGGCAACGAGATGACAGACTCTGTGACTCATAGCCTAAAGTTGGGAACTTTTCTGGACTTATCATGGGATCCGCACTCTCCGCACACCTCCGAAAATGTCGCGCAATGACATGTGAATGGAACATTCAAAGATCTTTAAAAAGCTAAAATGACCAGTACTATGAATCTCAGACGCCCAGACAGGATTGATACCCGGTGGCAACTAGAAAGAAAAGATTTTAAAAATCCCCGCCCCCTTTTTTTTTTTGGAGCATGCCACTACCCAATCCGAGCCTACTTTGCCAGGATTCGTGAGGCGTTTGCTGATCCCCGATATCGTCTTAGTCTGGAAAACTCGGAGTCGGATAAAATCTATAGGCCTAATGTCGAACCATGCGCATGGTCGAACACATTCTTCATCAATGCAGAAAGTACAAAGTAATCGAACAGTTTTCGAGATTGGGCGTCAAGATGAGAAAGACAGATAAATCACAAGAAACACTGCCATCTTCCTGGAACTCAACACGCATGAAGATATTCGAATTTCTAGAAATCTAAAGGTGAATGGGTTTGTTTCATTTATACCTAGTTTAACTTTAAAAATATACATTCTGTTCTACTTTGGGAAACTAAATTGATATTTAGTTTATTAACGTAAAGGCTTTTGAGATTTCACCCTAATGCACCTCCTCCAACTTTCTCTAAAATAGCTTTACTTTTGTTCCGGTGTTGCTCCGGTTCATTCCAAAGCTTATATCAACTGTCTGTCTGTCTGGCAAAAAGTTTGTACACGTTATTTCTCCCACACCCAATTTCGGATTGAGCAGAACTTTCGCACAATTATTTCTTTTACCCGACAACACGGTTATCAATACAAAAAAAAAATTAACCAAATAGATAATTAACTATTGCTAATTATACTTTTTTTTTGGTTTGATATTTTGAACAAGGGAAAGAAATCGTAATTTATAGATGTGGGGGTATAAGTTGAAGTAGTCCCTGAGAACTCGATCCTTGAGTGAACATTTTTTAATTCATTTTAAAAAAAAAACGATCATGTAAACATTCATCAAGATACCCCCCCCCCCCCCCCATTTCCCAACTGTTCCAGACCTGTGATGAGATCATAGCGCATCGAGAAAGCGAAAAGCTAAGCAAAAACAATTGGTAAAAAAAATTCTAATCGCACATATTTATTATGTGACAGTTGTTACATGTACATTCCTTAACAGATCATAACTAATTGCTACAATTACTCTAAAATCTAAACATAAGCTTTTTTAAACAAGTATTTTTTTAATGTTTTTTCTTGTTTGTTTGTTGTTTTTTTTTACACCTAGAATGTGTATGGTAATATTTTTTTTTAAAGTTCCAAGTTCTCAAGCTGTGTGCACTTTTGGTATTCTTGAACGGAAATAGATCTATATGCAGTTATAATAAAGGCAGAAGTTCTACGCTATTCACTAGTCTACATAGGCCTATAGAATAGGCCTAGGTGTTTACAAAGAAATAGGTAGGCCTAAACATTGTATAGGCCCTATATGCAGTTAATCCTAAATTATTAAATCCTAATGATAAACCTTAAATTTCTCGTTAACTTTGCTTTGCATAGCCCACTATATAGATCTAGCCTACTTTTAGTATATAGTTAATATAGATCTAGGTGCTTAGAAATGGATGTCTGCCTGGTGTCGTGCGGTTAGCGCGCTAGACTGTCGAGTCTTTCAGAATTATCGATGGTCCCGGTTTCAAACCCTGCCCGCTGCCACCCCCCGTCGTCCTGCGGGAAGTTTGGAAGTAAACTATCTTCAACTCTTAAAAACAATTAGACTTGTAATTAGTTACAGCTTAATATATTAACTTAGATCTAGACCTAGCTCTACTTGCTGATAGAGCAATAAGGACCTTAATTTTAATGTCTAGAAAGTCTGTAGATCTATACCTATTACCCATGTTTATAAAATGAAACATTAACAAAACCTATATGCATGTTATAGTAGGTCCTACGTTAATAAGGCATTGCCACTGAATTCAAGGTCCAAGTACGCGAGGCCCTATATATAGCATATATCGTATCATATCACGCTAACGGGCTTGTGCGCCTCTAACGCTGTCGCCGAAAATGTTGATTCCTCTTTACTCTCTTAATCGAATTCTTTTTCTCTTGCGTCTTACTCTTTGTCTGATCTTTGTCTGACTCTTTTTTCCCTTGAATTTCTATCTGATACGTCCACAAAATGAAATATATAAGGGACATCTGCTTCTTATGGTTTGCAGTCAAGGATGACAGAAATATATTTAGCAAGTTTGATTTTATCAATAACTATCCCTTTTACTTCTGATACCATCATGTCCTTAAGCTCATTTTGAATCCTATGTCCGATTAAATGGTCGTGAGCCTCGGCGTTCTTAATTTGTTGAAGATGGTTGAGTCGAATTTGGCCAGCATCTCAAGTTATTCTCAACCAAGCCTAAAATGGACCTTTGTTTGGCACATAAAGTTTAACTGTTCTCCCATGAAATGCTTGTTGTTAAGACTCACGCGTTTTTAATTTTATACACTCTTAGAATCGGCAGGTGCTGTCTTTACCGAAACAGAACGGTATTTCGAAACCAAAAATATCATGTTAAAAACTTAGATAATAATTTGTATCATATCAAATCATATAGTATCAAATATCCTAGTTAATGAGAACTGATTTGGTTTTCGAAGTTGACAATCTTCAGTCGCGGGGCCCCCCCTCAGACGCGATCCTGGGCGGTTGCCCCAATTGCCACCCCCTAAAGCCGATACTGCTTGGCAGAATTCAAGTCATTGGTTGAAGCATGACTAGATGCATGAAGCGTAGGACCTAATCATTTTTTTTTAAGTAACGTCTATATTTTATAAGATAAGATAAGAAGTAGCACAAGAAGTATGTTATATTTCTTTAATACTCCAGAAAGTTGGGCTGAGCGCACCTGCTCCAAACAGGCATAGCACGTTCCATGTCATGCATATCTCGTGATCTGTCCGGTTTCCCTTATGTGTAGAAGCTTTCATAACGATTTTTTTTTTTTTTGCAAAGCCTTATCAACTCATTCTGTCTGGTTTGAAGTTTGTACACGTTATTTATCCGACACCCAATCTCGGATCAAGCTGAAATTTTGCACAATTATTTCTTTTACATGACAACACAGAATATCAATAAAAAAAATTAACCATTTATTTACTAATCGATATAACTGATTGTTCCAAATTGGGCCCCGCAATTTACATTTAGCATATCACTATCGGCCATGGCTCTTATCACAGGCTTTTATAGATGTAGGACTTAAAGGGTTAACATATTTAGTGGTGTATACGATTTAAGTAACTTTAGTTAACTAAAGCCATACATATATTTTTCAAGTATGCGCTTGAAAGGAAATTCATGAGCGCCATAATTTTTATCTTGTTCTTGGAGATATATCTAAAACGTGTTCAGATGCTATGACATTTTTTGGAACCCTGCAGCCTATATACACACTTTTCGCTTCATCTACGAAAAGAAGGACTTTAAAAAGCACATGAAAGCTTTATTAGAAACACGATGGAAATGTAGGCCTACAATGGAACGTGTTAAAGCTGTAAGATTCCAAGCTCCAGAAATGTGTGATGCTTTAGAAGAACTAGCAGGAAGCACAGATGATGCTTAAGGAAATAGTAAGGCTGAATCCTTAGTAGGTTTTTGGTTGCACTATCTTTCTGGCACTCTTAATTGTTTCAAGTAAATTTAACTCGCGATACTATGTATACACACACACATATATATATATATATATAATATATATGTGTGTAAATAGCAGGGCCGGACTTACCCATTGTGGGGCCCTATGCGAAACGGATTTCGCGGGGCCAAGCTTGAGTAGGGAAGCGGATAATAAGTGAAATTTAAGAGTTTGTAATAGAAAATGCATTCGTCTATGCATTTTATTCATTCTTTACTCATCATCATCATCATCATCATCATTGGCCTCCTTCAGTCGTAGAACGACTATCTCAGAGCACACTTCCTCATGTGGCTGTGGAGCCCTATTTTGGAGAGACACTCCCGTCCACAGATAGCGCGGGTTAAGGTGGCTTTTGCTTCGGTGGTAGAGGAGCTGGCCGTTTTTCGGATTGTGCGTTATTCTTCCTGGGCTGAGACCCATGTACTTTCACTGTCCATAGCTTTCTTGGTCACTGTCTCTCTCCATCTGTCTCTCTCCATCTGTTGCGGTCTAGAGCTATGTCTTCCCAATTGTCAGTATTGATGTTCACTGATTTGAGGTCACGTTTGATTACATCTATGTAACGGAGGTGGGGGCGACCAGTTTTTCTTGTGCCAGTCTCGAGTTGACCATAGAGGATGACTTTCGGGATGCGCATGTCCTCCATCCGGCGAACATGTCCAAGCCAGCGCAAGCGGCGTTGTCTGAGGGCTGTAAAGATGCTGGGAATACCTGATCGCGCAAGGATCTCAGTATTGCACACCTTTTCTTTCCATGTGACATTCAAGATCCTACGAGACATCTCAAATGGAATGAGTTCAGTTTTCTCTCTTGCTTTGCGTAGGTGGTCCATGATTCACTGCCATACAGCAGTGTACTCATAACGCATGCCTCGTAAGAGATATGCTATTCGCGGATGACGCAGCGGTAGTGGCACACACGCAAGAGGAACTTCAGTCACTAATGTCCCGCTTCTCTCAGCCCTGTAAAGAATATGGCTTGACTGCTAGCACGAAGAAAACAATGTTATGGGACCAACTGCTACAGCACCACCCTCCATCCCGTGACCTCCGTGTCGAAGGCGCCATCCATCCTCATAGACGATAACAAGCTGGACTCCGTAAACGAATTCTGCTATCTTGGATCCACAATTACAGATGACCTGTCTCTAGAAGAGGAGATGAAAAAACGCATAGGGAAGGCTGCCTCGACATTCGCTAGACTCGACTCAGACCAAGAGTTTGGGAAAACCATAAGCTAACTACGGTGACCAAAATTCTTTACTACGTACAGAAATACTTTACGAGCCTTGCGTGTAGCGAAGTCCTACACTATATTATAATAATTCTGTTTCCTACATAGATCACGCTCAATAGCAAGCATTACCAATTGTTTCAATCTATCTTTGAGAATTGTTGACCTCAAGTAATTCTTAATTAGTTTGAGGCGCGAGAAGCTTCTTTCACCAGATTACACAATTACGGCTGATGCATAATGTTGCGCTTAAGATTGGCGTTTTCCATATTGAATTACATCCAAAATGACAATTTTCGTGTATATATTTCCTTATATTTTTCGTATATTTTGCGATTTCGGGAGATTTTCAGGAGCTCCTGGTAAATCGCCAGGAGTGCGCGGGAAATCTGTTTTAAGTTATAAAATGGTTTAATTAATTAATTAATGCACCTTGAATTAGCGCGGGTCCTATGAAAGTGCGGGTCCTGTGAAAGTGCTCCTGGTAAATCGACAGGAGGGCGCGGGAAATCTCTTTTACGTTATAAAATGGTTTAATTTAATAATTTCTACACCTTGAATTAGAGCGGGTCCTATGAAAGTGCGGGCCCATTGCGGTCGCATAGGTTGCAGGCGCCTAAGGCCGGCCCTGCAAAATAGCGGCGTATGCTACGCCGCCGGTCGACTAGTATCTAGTAAATCTCTTATAAACAGAGACATCAAATCTCTAACAGACTTTGCTGAGAAGAAAGCAAGAAAGACCCAGTTTTAAATTATTGATTTTTTGGAAAAATTCATTTTAATACCTTGTTATTATAGCTTTTATATATATATATATATATATATATATATATATATATATATATATATATATATATATATATATATATATATATATATATATATATATATATATATGTCGATATGTCGATTTACCAGGAGCACTTTCATATATATATATTGGCCTCCTTCAGTCGTAGAACGACTATGGTTCATCTCAGAGAAGTGAGATGAAAGCCTAGGCTGGGCATTGTTTATGGTCGGAACGATGCCACCCACACAGCAGTTTCCCCCTCTTCGCGCAACTGATGTGACCAAAGGAACGGAATATCCAATACAATTTGGGATAAGTAGCGCCGCAGGCTCTGCCAGTCTGTAACACGGTGTACCACAGTCTGCCTAAGGGTCACCAGCTCCTGATTTTTCCTCAGGGTTGTCTCCGGAAGCCTTTCCCGTGTTTGGGTATAGCCGCAAGGCAGCGGAGATTTGGATTCAGAGTTTTCCTTCTCCTAGATGGGTAGCCAACCAAGGCTAACTAGCCCCTCCTGCCCGAAGCTTATACTGGTTTAGGCGCCAGTTGCTCGCCTTTGCCCCGTCTCCTGTCTGTGATAATGGTTCCGCCAGGCTCAGGTTATTATAGCTTAGATGTACAACAACTCTCTAGTGATATAATGATGTAATTGGTAGAAATAGTTGTGAAAAATAAATTAGAAGAGTGCCTCGCAAGCATATATTAAATTGTGACTCGCGATTCAGGCTGGCCCTGGTTTCACCGCTATTAAATAGTTTGAATGTTTCACCGCTATTATGGGGTTTGAATGTTTTACCGCGATTAAATAGTTTTAATTATTTCACCGCTACTGTGTAGATTGAATTTTTTACGGCTATTATAAGGTTTGAATATTTCGCCGCTATTGTAAGGTCTTAATGTTTCACCGCTATTGTAAGGTTTTAATGTTTCGCCGCTATTGTAAGGTCTTAATGTTTCAACGCTATTAAGTATTTTAAATGTTTCATCGCTATTAATAGTTTAAGCAAGCAAAAGAAACATCATATCGTTAAAGATATGGAATTTTTTGTGCTATTGCAATGAATGGGGAAATTGGTTTTGTATATAAGAATTATAGGACAGCGAGAGCTGTATGAACCATTACCATTTATCTTTAATTAACTGCGAGGCTAAGGCTATTATAATGCTTCTATTATAAGTGAATAGTACAATGACCTTCAGGCAGTCGCTTGCGAATTATGTTCACTGTGCTAACCACAACTTATACTTGGTCCTAAATGATTCCGTCAGCTGTGCTCAAGACGATACAGAATTGTATTCACAAGATGGGCGCTTTTGAATCCAACATGGACATTCAAAAAATTGTGCCTCACAAGATGGTCATCAAGGCATGATGTTTGAACAGCAATATATATTTTGATGTACTAAAGAAGTTATCTCAAATTACATTTGTGTTCCCCAAAGGAAAAAGAACGCCTGGAAGCTGCAATGAAATACAATGAAATTTTACGGCCCGCTTTCCCTTTCCTTTCTCTCTCTCACACTCTTTTTTCGCTCTCTGGAACCCCCATTCTGTGTTGTTGTTTTTAACCCGCGAACCCTTTTGGGGAAATAAAATACAAAGGTTTGATAGAAAGCTTGAGGTTTTTCGCGAATAGCGGTCGTTATGTCAAATCAAGTTCTTAGTAAAAGGAACCTGTGTACGAAATTTCATGTGAATTCGTACAACAGTTTAAAAGATTTCTTGATCAATGAATGAGTCAGTCAGTGGTATTTTACAAATATATAATAGATTATAACAATTTCATGACACGAACTCTTCAGTTTTTAGAGATAAGCCAATGAAAATTACAAAATGTAACAAAAGAGTTCGTGTTGTTTTTTGCGAGATGCTGCGTTCAGCAGGATTTATTTGATAATCTTAATGATATGTAATAAATTAAGTCAATTTGTGTTATATCAAATGAAACGATCAGCAATGAAATCTAACATTGCTATGCAACCTAGGTGTCGGCCTGAAGGTAGGCTCTTTCCAAGGCGAAAAGTTGCAGCCAAGGCGTCTTTTCTAAATGGCGTAGGAGATTTTGATATGGAATTATCACTCGCAATAAAAGAAAGCTTAAAATATGTTCAACATGAAAAGCAAGAGGTGCCCAAAGAAAACGGATACGTTACAAATGACTCATGTAAAAGTGATAATGAACACGATACTACAATCGAAGTCGCTAACAGTTCGGATACACAACGAACTAACAAAGCAGTCAATACTGTCAATAGCAAGCCGATTAATGCTGCTATGGCTGCGCCTTCCGCGGACTGTGTCACTGAGGAAGTGGGTCGCTTGAAAGATTTGGTTCTGAGTCAAGCAGAACTAATACAGTGTCAACAGGAGGAGATTTCTAAGAAAGAAAAGGAATTAAAATCACTTCGTGCTGCTAATGATGCGGTAATAATGTTTCTGCAATTTCATATTTTGTAAACTAAGATTGGAGGGAGGAATTCAATTTGAAGGTCCTGTTTATTTATAGTTTTTAATATCACGTGACATGTCATGTGACAATAAGCGCTCTAGCTATAAACCTAAAAGTTGTCTGGCTATTTGACCCAAATTGGTGTAACAGTCATGTCTTTGTTTATAAAAATAAGGTATTTCAAAAGTCAAACAACACGTTTCTAGGATTTAAAATAATGTTAATCATAAGGAATATCATTATTTAAACATATTTCCTTGAGTAAATTTATTATTAAGATCTAAATTTATTTTTAATTTTATGATTTTTGGAGTAGATCTCAATGAATCTCATCTATCTATGATCTATCTTTTCATTCTTTATTTGTCTAAGTCTAGACTCTAGAGTACTCTAGACTAACTAGAGACTAGTACTACTACTAGTAGAGTAGATTATAACTTTAATATATATATGTATAACTATATGTTACTATAACTATAATCTATCTACTAACTAATGTACCAACTAGAATCTAGATTTCTAGGTCATTCTAGGTCTAGTTCAGATGTATACATAGTCAGATGATAGACGTCATAGACTACTTAGTACTGCTACTACTTACTACTAGTACTAGATCTATAAAAAAAATATAGAATCTACGGGACTTTGACTTTAGAAGAGGGTCTATTATAATTAAAAATAACATTAATTAATTATTTTTTAATTCTAGATCTATATTCTAGAGTCTAGTAGAACGTTCAACAATTGAATATGAATATTTTGAATATAGAAATTAGAATAAATGGTCAAAAAATTTGGGGCATTTTCATCAACACAAAATAGACAACATATATACCTTCTTCTCGCTGTCAACAAAACAACAAACAATAAAATTAACATTAGATAAGGAAGCTTTAGAAAAAAATGAGAGTCCTACACATCTTGGAGTCACCTATGACCTGAGATTAACTTGGAAAAAACAAAAAGAAAAAAAACAACACAAAAAAGTAATGGCATCCAGAGACTGTCCTCTATGGAAAAAATTAGCCTCTCAGTAGCCCAAACCAACCAAAGGGAAATAGACACAGTTCTAAATATTGATCTAAGGATAATGACAGTAAAACAATAAAATAAAACAAAACAACACACATAAGAGCTATGGAGGAAACCGCTGCTCTTAGCTCTCTGGATGAAGGAAGAGAAATAAAAATCCTTTCCCAATTCTCTTAAATGGAAACCTTAGAGAGGCACCTGTTCAAAACTAAAATTCACAAAACTGTCCTAAAAGGACTAATTTCATAAAGGAATATCTGAACCTAAAAAAGAAGCACCAACGTGAAACTCTGGAATCCACTAAACAACACAGCGAATCTCCACCCTAGGCCAAAGTTTTTTTCCTTCTATAGGAGACTATTGAAAATATAACCAAAAAATCTACCTACATTCCAACATAGCTCAAGGACATAGTGAATTCTTTTCTACAAACTCATTATCTTAGCAATCAGTAGATCACAGTTTACACATATGGTTCATGTCATAAAGCCACTACAAATGGAGGTGCTGGAATACATCAAATGGCCCAATGGAGAAAAAATAAAAAAATCCAATGCAACTTGAAAGCACTCTGACAGCCACAGAGCGGTTACCACCCTAGTAAATTATGCAAGTATCCCACAAAGTCACATTGTCTTCTAACCGATGCATAAAGTCTCCCAAAACTTGAAAAACTCTGATTCTTTCTATGTGAAACTACTCAGGACAATACCTAAAAAGCTCAATAGCAACAAGAAAAAATACCAGCACATACTGAACTTTAAGGAGTGAGAAGTCTGAACAAATACACAAGTGGACTCTTTCCAGAAGAAATAAAGAAACTAATAGTTAATAGAATTAACAAGAAATGGACAAACTCACATCCAAATCACAAGGAACACAACGCCTATTTTTAAGTTATCCCAGCTGTCAGAATTTAGATTATTTAAATAATAAATATTAAGTTTTCTAGGTATTAAAAATGTAATTTTTAATTGCAAATTATAATTTCTTTTTACTTAATAAATATATCAGTACTAAGGTTTAGCCTAACAGACACACCATACACACCCAGTTGTACATAAATTAATAAACAATGTGTATTACATGATGATTATAATTGAACTATAAATTTAATCTAATGATGTTTATACAATGAAATGACATATGACTGGGAATGAAATGATGAATACAAGTACATATAGCATAAAATTAATAACTCATAAGTACTGTTTAATTAAATACTTAAATAGTATTTCAAACAAAATAACCATCTTATAGTATGATGTCCAATAATATTGTCCTCAACAATATTTCATTTCAAGACAAAGACTCTGTGATAGATTCAGTTCACTTCATCAAAAATGTTCATAGTAACACAAGTATCTTCTAGCCAAGACGAATGTTCACCTATAGAAAGACAGATAACATATTCTTCTAATCTAACTACAAAATACAAATACGACCAAATTCATATTAAAATAACTTTACAATGTGAAATAAAACTCACCCTAAATAGGGGTAAAAAAAAAGTTTTTCAAGAATATAATGAAGGCAACGCTAAGGCTGTCCAGTAACATAAAGTACATGGATAATTCAGGAACTCAAAAGATACAGCTTGCTTCTGTAGCGCAAGATGGCGAGAATGCACCAAACGTACAAGAAGAAAAATTGAAGTCATATGAAAAATTACGACGAAGTGACAAGGGAAAAAAATACTGCACAAAATAAAATAGCACAAATGACGTCATTACCTATTGAAGAAAGCTGTCCTATTAGATTGTAAGCATTTCTACCAAAACTAACTAGCTGTGACACCGGCAGGATCATTACATTAACAATATACACCAATTCAACTTGAAAGTTCAACTGTTTGAAATGATAATTCACATCCATTCAGTCCTTTTATTTTACTTGAATTAAGCCAGACTCCCTCATGGTTTCATCAGAAACTCTTCAGTCTACACAACTAAAGCATCCCTCCTACTTTCCTTATGGTTAGAACCAGCAGCATGCACATACTCCATAACACATTATATTATACTTCAAATGATAGCAACTTTTGTTTTTACTTGATATTTTAAGAACAAAAAATGTTTATGTTCTTCTTTACATTGCTCCCTAAAATTAGAAATTTTGAAGTTGATGTAATTACTGGCAGGATGTCGATGTTTGTATCAACTTTACTGTTTGTCAATGTAATTTCACTGTCAAAATTTTTTATAGTCTAAATTAATTTCAATGTTATAAGTATTGATGCTGTACAACACTGATTTAGTGCTGATCAATGGATTGAAATTGTACTTACCCTTTTTTTTTTTTTTTTGGTTTAAAATAATGAAGAACCCATTGAGTTATGACTTTTTATATGCAACTGTGTGCATACCTAGTTGTATGGAAGTGAATATAAAGCTTTATTTACCTTGAGACATATATACATAAAGTACAGCCTTTTACCCATCAGCACAGTATTCAGATTTATCAAGCAATGGATGTGTATTAGTAATAAAAGGATGAGAATATGGCAGACAAAGTAATGTCTAGTTTATTTAAGTTTATGGCTCTCCTCTTTTCAAGATTTAGAGATCTATGTTATTTATTTGATGGTAAACATTTCATGATGTGCACATTGTCCAAAATATAAATTTAAATTAAAATTGAAACCAAAATACTACAACATTTAGTTGCTAATGTATAATATATATCTAGATGTATGTGTTCTTTAAAACACAAATGTATATATAAAATAAGACTTGAAAATAATGCACATTTATAACGTTTATTTAAAAAATTACAGTTACAATGCCGATTGGAACGCATGGAGCGGCGTATGTCAATCCTGAAACACAAGGAAGAATCACATGATGTTATTGGGACAAAATCTGAAACACTACCATTCAGAACAACAACAAATTTACAATCCTCTCCACATAAAAGGTAAAACATTTTCCATCACTTGTAATTGCTTTAGAAATTTATATATTTTAGCTAATCTTATCAATAGTCAAGCTTTACTTATTCTCAAATCTTATAATGTAGGCCGATTTCAAATTATGTTTCTATTTATAATCAATAAGCAGATATGAAGGATTTAGTAATCAGTACTGGTAAAGTTTTTCAGACCTTGTAATCTATAGGGCCATTGATGTAAAGGTCATCTTTTTTTGTGGCACACGGTTAAAGAGGGTGTCATGTGGCCAGCATAACAACCAACTGCCTTTACTTTTCCCCAACTAGTGTCAGGTACCATTTCGAGCTGGGTGGACTCTCATCTATGGCCCATTGTACACATACTTTTGGCTTTATTTCATTGTCAAAAGGTGACATTTTATATAATTCTTTTTTTTTTTCATTAAATTTTTTTTTGTTTCTTCAAATCAGCCAAAATGAAATGTTGAAATTAGAATACAGAAAAAGACGAAGGCACAAAATATATTTTAGCCACAAGAAAACTCATAAGAGACAAAGACTCCTGCAATCTCATGCTAGTTTCAAGGATATGTCTTTAAATAATGAAAATGAAGAAAGTGAAGAAGTAGAGGATGAAAGAGAAAAGTATTCTAATTCTGAGTCGGAAGGGGAACAGGGAAATAACAGTGCAAATGAATCAGTCATCTCAGGAAGTAGAAAAGAAGAAAATGGTGCTAGACCAAATGAGGAAGTAGAGGAATTAAAGGAAATAAAAACAATAGACTATCCCATAATGCAGACAGAGTCACTGTATCATCTTTATTACCCACGCCATGTATTTCCAAGTCCTGATGTTAAGAAACTGATGGAACAAACTGAAGGTAAACATTCTGTTATACAGTATCAGCATATCTATTTAACTTTGAAGCAACATTATTAACAAATTATAAAATAATTATTGGGTTTAAGGGTTGTTAAAAATTAACATTTTCCCCCATCTAGCAAAAGTGTTAGTCAAATGACCAATTCAAACTTTCTTTAAAAAAAAAAAAAAATAGGTGTATATATTTAAAAAATTTAAAAGTAAGTAATATAATAATATTTTCCAGTTGAGACACCAACATGGCGCCTTAAACCTGTGACTAACATGTATCAGTTGGAAGGAACAGAGGTAACTTAATAAGAAAATAAAATATTTATAATAATTTTGTTGTGGACTGCAAGCATTCTTAAGTAATGTATTTGAATGATGGAAAATGTTCTCCTCAGAATATTACAGATGAAGCATACAACAAACGTCATCAAAAATTTGAAATGGAAGAAAAGAGAAGAAAAAGGTTAAGCCTTTAATTATAAATCTATTACTCAGATAAAATTTGAGTTTCTTTTTTACTTATATTATCTCTTTCCGTCTGGGTGGAATCTTTTACACATTATTTCTCCCACTTCCCATACTCAGATCAAGTTGAAACTTGATGATACATGAATCAATTTTAAAAAATGAAATAGAAATGCTCTAAACTAAGGGGAGAGAATTAGGTCTTCATAAACATTTTAAACAACAAACTTTTTTTTTAGGCTTTAAATCTTTCTTCCCTAAATAGCTCAGTGACTGACCCATCAGCCTTCTATTATGGATTGTAGCAATTTTGTTTAAAAATAGCTTTTGGAAAGTCAGAATGGAAACATCCCAGGTATCGCCCCATTCCGATCTGGTCCACAAAAATAATTGGACTGCAGTACACTGAGCATTCTATAAGCATGAAAGTTGTCTTTAACCCAAACCCATTAATATAAAGATTTCCAATCACTCAGATTTATTTTTGTTTTTGTAGATCTAATAAAAATTAATTGATTGATTCAAAATAATTGATGTAATTTCACTCAATATAAGCTTTGTTTTTAAATATGAATATTTTTTATATTTTACTTTTTTTATTTATTTTTTTTATTTTGAAAAGTTAGATAAGTGATTTTTTTTTTCAAATGAATAGATGGGACCTTCAGAGACTAAGGGAACTTCGTGTTTTAGAAAAATTACAAAGACAAAGAGAAGATGAAATAAGAGCAAGCCAAGATGAAGCAGATGTGGAGACATTTTTACCTTCAGTTCATGACTGTATGTCTTTTTTGTTTTAAATCATTTTGTTTAAAGATATAAAATAATTTTTTTGTTTTTTTTCAATTTAATATTACAAATTAGCTTCTACGTAAATATTTATAGTTCTAGTTTTCTATATTTTATATTTCACCAGTGAATCATATTGAAATAACTCAATATTTACCTGTCATGGCTTTTGGTCAACCAGTGCCCTATGTTTCGCCAGCGTAAGTTAAATAATTTAGCTGTTTATACTATATATAATTTATCTATATAAAAAAAAAGATATTTTGTCATATTCATACTGTTATTGCATTTAAAAGCTCACAGTTTAATTCCAGCATTTATGAAATTATTATAAAACAGTTATTACACACCAGCTATGCCCATTGACTATATATTGTTTATTTTTTTACCTGAAACCCACACTTCCAATAAAATGGCCCACATTTTAAGAATTCCATTAACTTTATTTTTTAGCCCATGAATTGTAGAATATGTTGCGTTGAATTGGAACTTCCCTCTCTTTCTCTCTAACCTCTTCTCTGGAAAACCCCCCTCCCCCTTTTCCCCCTCCTTTATTTTTTAGTTATTTATTTTTTGGAAACGCTTGAATTGGAACAACCCATTTTATAAAGCCCCCCTACCTGCACACACACCCAACTGCTACATACTTTTAGCTCACAAATTCTAGTATTACTTTTCCCCATAAGAAAAAAAGTTAGTCTACATACAAACTCTGACTTTTCTTTGGATTCCAATTCAATATCAAAATATTAAATAACTATTGCTTGTTTGGCCTAAAAATCCTCCTCTTCCCCCCCCCCCCCCCCCCCCCCAATCTTTTTTTTTTTTTGCATCCTCCATACTCTACATTTGACTTTTTTCCCCTTCAGTTATAAATCTAGACTTTACATCTGGCGTTTAAACTTTTTTTCCTATTATTTATAGCTGGTGGAAATAGCCTCACTGGCACAAACAGTATGAAACAAAAATATCCTCCCCAAACACACATTCTTTTAACAGACCCTCACTTTCACTGTGACAATTCTAAGAATTTAAAAATCTACAGCTAGTTGATCTAGATTTGCTCTCACCCCCTATCTTTGTCTCTATCTATCTCTCACCCCCTATCTTGTCTCTCAGCCCTCACCCTTTTTTTGTTTTGTACACTATGTGGTAGATTTTAATTCTAGATTTAGCATTACATAGATTTAGTTTCTAGATTCTACACACACTCATGCTCTTGAGGGAAAAAAATTAAAATATCAATTTTGTTTCCAGTATCTACTGGTATATTAATGTTGCATGATACAAAATACATATTATATCTCAATTCACTTAAATTTACTAGATCTCATCATCTAGCCTTCACGTGTCTCAGGTTCCTCTTTCATCAGCTGTCCCCCTCTTTTATACACTGTGCATGTAGTTCACCCTTCTTAAACTATCTTGGTTAAAAGTACATGTATTCCATCAGTCAGTAGAAGTACACATACACATTTCATAACATTTGTTGACCTGAATCTACTTTTACAAAGTATGTGAAGGTAGAAAATAGGCAAGTTTAATTTTTTTTTTTTTTTTAATCCACAGTGAATTTGAAATCCCTTGGGAAATGAGCAGCTCTGGACAAGTAGTGCCAGTAAATCGACAGAAAGCTAGCAATGTGCCATTGAAAAAGCACTGACTATCTTCTTTAGCTAACTTGGTACAGAACTGCCGTTTTTTTTTGGCCAAAACTTTTTCCAGGTCTAAATCTATCCCTCCTACGGGTATGAATTCATAAGATGGCTGTATGCACTAATATCTAAACAAAAAAAAGTTGTGGCTCAAGACAGGCTGCCGGACATTTTTTCTCTTGATTTGTTGAAAAACTGTTTTAAGTTGTCACTGTCAGGTCGTAATGTAATGTGTTGTTTACAAATTGTAATTTTATTATGTAAATTTGTCATCTTTTGAACTCAATGTACATATATCATGTTCAGGAGAGAACATAATGTACATAAATTTTAAATTTCTCGCATACACACACACAAAATTTCTTCAAAATGTAATTCTGTAGATCTTTTTTTGGGTTAAGTTATACTAAAAATGTTTTGTATAACTCTACAATATATTATATATTCTTTCTTCTTATTCTATATCTTTAAAGTATGTTTAACCTGTTTGCTGAAAAATGATTATTAAACTATGTGCAAAATGATTTAAAATGTATTTTTGTATACATTTATTTTATATTGTTTGATTTGTTGTTAAAAATGTGTTAGAAACACTGAAGGAGTTTCATTTTTCTTTTTCCTTATTTTATATATTGTAATGGTTCATTGAGACCCCTGATTAACAACTGTTTCACTGTGAAGAAGTCCAGGTAAGACTTATAAGTTCATGTAATTAATACATTTAATACCCTTACAAATATCTACTTGTCAGATAGGCCTCAATGTAAGAATCAGTTAATGATACAAGGAGCTATGTATAAATGTTACCTAATCAATTTTCATTTATACAAGTGTAAATGTGTTAATTTACAATTTTTTTAAACATTATTATAAAAGTAAATTGATTTATTAAAAAGGACAAAAAAATAAATCATGACTGTAACCAGAACAAAATTGAATTGTTTAATAGATAAAGCTGTAGAATCTATTTCATATAATATATTTATACATATAGCTGCAAAGTCTAAGTAATACAATCCTTCAGTATTTTGTCCTAGCACTTCTTTTAAATTTATAGGACAAATTATTTCCAATTGAAATATATATAAAGTTAAAACTTTACTCCGCCTGCAGCTGTGGCTGAAATTTGTGCCATCTTTCATTCTTACTTAACCATGATGCTATTGTAATGTAGTTTGTTAATATTGTCTACCAAAACATGTAAATATCTTCCTAGGCAAAGATATTAGTTTGACTTTTCTTACTGTTACTGGTACACTTTTGTTTGGTCTCAAAATGCATATTTATCTTTGAACAACTATGAAAATCTAAATAGCTACAAGTCTATCTGCACAACTACAGTTATCAATAATACTATATTTAAAAGATGGCTTTTTAAAAATTAATATTAATTAAACCTCTCCACAATGTGAACTAAATAATTCTTATACCACAGCTGTATTCATGAAAGTAAAATGTCTACATTTTTTTAAACTAGATCTAATTGTGGACTAAAAAAAGAATAATTTTTAAACAGTTTTGTCCAAATATATATATATATATGAACATGGCTCCAGCATCCTTACCTATAATGAAAAAAGATGATGTAATATATTAAATATTTGTATGTTCTGTTTTTCTGTAATAGTGTGTATATATATTATATATATATTAACACTACAACAAAGATTATTGTACAAAAATTAAGTTGCTGTTAATTAAATAGACTTGTTGTAGATTTGTTGATTGAATAGTTTATGTATTAAAAAAAATGACACTTTTAAAAGGCTTTTTTTTTTTTATTATTAAGGGTAAAAAAAAAATGAATGCAAATTCTAACCTAGAGCTAAATGCTTATAATCATTTACCTTTACATCATCTGCCCTATAGACTACAAGTTCTGAAAGGGGAACTTACTTTTTTACTTTGAATTGAGCAGAATTCTTTTAACATACTGTATTGAATAAATTGTTAATAGTTAACTCCTACCCCCTTTTTAAAATTATTTTTGTACTTCAGGTTTACTTTCAGATATCACCTTATGAGTGACTTCCATGTTTCTATTTGGTAATTAAAGAACATATCAACCTGTTATTTGAATTTTTCTTTAAGTTCTTAAAATTGATTAATGATCTGGAGAATATGTCTTAGCTCTGAAGATTGTGATGAGCTGGAATTTGGATTAAAGTGAGGAGGATTCGCGCAACACGTCGACCTCACTCTCTCGTCCTTAAGCCCATCCTTTTCCGGAAGCAAGATTTGGTCAAGACGTCCGGGGACAAGTTTGGGTGCAGTGGATGACCAGAGACTTTCTGTGTGTCTTGTCCTGCTCTTGAGTACTCCACAGCACTGTGCTGGTACTTGCCATTCTGTTCGATTAGTCTACTTTTGTGACGTTGCGCACAGGCCGCCAAGTCCAGACTTCACATGCTAGGTTTGACAGAACCTCAGTGTACTGAGTGCCATGGACACGTCAGATACCCTCTACCTGGTTTAGCCGGCCAGTCAAAGCCGTTTCCGGGGTGTGGCTGCTGTGCATGCTACAGCTTCTGGGAGCCACAGGTGAGAGTTGGGTACAGAGTGGGGACCAAGAGTGAGCCAAGCTACCCTCAAAAAGAGGGTACGACTGCCTGTCCACTAGAGGTGCTACCCCTCCTAGATACCCCATACACCCTTGTTTAAAACCTCTTTCAATGGTATGCCCATCTATTCTTTTATGTTGTCCTCCCATCGCTTTCTCTGTCTGTCTCTTCTTTTTCCTGGTACTGTTCCCTGAAGGAAGGTCTTTGCGAGCCCTGCAGATCTTGTAATATGGAAATAGATTTTAAGCTTCTTATTTTTTTGTCATCATAGGGTCTGATCGCTGCAGTAACCCTGTCTAATCTCTTGGTTTGTGATGCCATCTTTGAATATGATACCTAGGAATCTTTCTTGAAAGGATAATGGAAGATGCTCTTGAGGGCTATGAAGGTACTGTTAGCATTGGAGGAAGAATTACTAACAAGTGCTTCGCAGATGGCATTGATGGTCTAGCAGGGACAGAAAAAGAACAAGCTGACCTGGTGATGCGCATTGACAAGACTTCCGCAGCATATGGCATGCAAATAAATGCAAAAAAAAAAAACAAATTATGACCAATAGCCAACGGGGCTTTAAAAGGGGAATCAGTATTGGAGGTGAAAAGCTGACTAGTGTTAGCAGCTTCAAATACCTCGGAGCTATTGTTGTTGGCAAAAACTCAGAACCTCTCAGTAATTAATAATAAATTTGCAAATCTATATTTTCTGTTGTTTTTTTTTTCCCAGCAATTTGAAAACAGTGAAATCTTTCTTAGTTTTATTTCTATTTAGTAATTGATAAAATGATCATGTTTTTAAAATACCATTGACAGAAAAATTTGAACCAAATAAAAAATTGAAAAACTCAATAAAAATCAAGGTTACAAAGACAGTTTGTGTGGAAACACAAACTCAAAATCAGCCCCAAAGTGGTTCACCCAGGCAGGTTTCAATATTTTCAGAAAGAATGTCAGAAAAAAATTCAATCATAGGCAAATGAAAGAGAAGAATGGAGAAAGAAGGTTGACAGGTCTTGTGTGGTGCCCCAACAGTTCAGGAGACTACGGGATAGGTGAAAGTGAAGAAGTTCAATGTGAATATGGCCTAACTGATGTCATAAAAAATTATAATGATTATCTAATTGTTTTGTAAAGGGTCAATCTTTTATTCAAAGCCTAAAAAAATTAAATTTCCATAAATAAATAAATAGATTCTCCCTTTTTTTAGTTCTATGTTCTCTATCCTGTACTACAGTTCAGGCTATAATATGAAAAACTTATTAATTGCTGTTTTAAATTATATTCCATTTATATGTATACTAATTACATTTTTTCTCTTTAAAAATAAAAGTAAGCACTTTTTTTTTGTAATTGTAGTTAGTATGGCAGAACATACTTAACTTAGCAATACAAACAAAAAATAATTTTTTGACGAAAAATCTAAAACCATTTACATAAATGTGTTAAAAATATGGTAAATAGTCATCTCCCTTACTAAATAACCTCCAGTATTTGTTACTATTAATAGTGAATAGTTGTAAAAATGGTGTATGTTTATGAAAAAACTGCTCGCATAGTTGATTTTAAAAATTAAATTCAGAAAAGAAAAAAGTAGCAGTTGCATCAGAACTTTAAATGGTCTAAAATATGATGTCAGATTTTCAATATCTTTTTAAGTTTACGAGATCAAAACGGGACAGATGGACAGACCACACATAGCTAATAGTGTCTATTCCACTTTCGGGGACAGCTACAAAAGCAACTGAACCACTAAAAGTTTCCTTTTAAGAGGCAGTACCTCCTGTGGTTGGTGTTTATTTATATTTCATATCACAGACCAATTCAGTGATTTAATGGGCAAAGAAATCTCATGGAATCTTAATGAGGGGTTCTAGCAAAGCTGTGCCATTTACTGCTTTGCAGAATGTGATTTTGCATGATTAATTGAAATTAGGTTTTAGTTCTAGAAACAATGAAAAACAAAATGAAACATCTAAATGTACCTATCACAGTGATAGTCACTGATTTGTTTTACATTTTTGAAGGTCAAGCTGTCAATCCTAATGAGATATTACTGATGTGTAAAGAGCATTCATGAATACTTTGTATATAATGATTATACACAATCTGCACATCTTCTTAACAATAGTTGTGTATTGATTTCTAAAAAGGGGATATATATTTACAAATGTTCCTAGTTTTCTTTGACACTTTATTACATATGGAGCAAAAAAAAATAATTGAAAGACATACATTTTTAAATATAGATTTATTTCATTTTTTTTCTCAGCTCATAATTAAATATTTTTAGTTGGTTGTCTGCTCCTCCAGATAACATCAATTCAGGAATGGACCAATCAACAGCTAGAATTTTGTCATCTTGGCCAATGAGATTATATAATGGAGCCTTTGGGCTTTGTTGAAAAAAAAAGGAAAAATTATTGACATGTAAAAAAGTGACTAAAAATATACATTTTTATATAAAAATTTTGCTAACTTATTATGTATTAAAACTATTATAAATACCTTCTTGTATCCCAAAGTTTCATCAGCATATCATGGGAACCAGAAATAAAAAGATGTTCATTGACCTTAGACCAGTCAACACTTGATACCAAACCAGTATGGGATGTGTAGGTGCTCTTCATTTCTAGACATTGGAATTATTTGGAATTCACATTTATTCAAACTTGTTGTTACAAATACCAAACATGATTCAGTGAGCAAGAGTAAGTCTTAATTACCATAAATTACATCCACAAGATTTATATATAAAACTAAATATAATGTAAATATAAAACTAATTTTAAACTATGAGACAGTCCTATTAACTGTAGATACTGACATATTTTATTAATCCAAAGCCTAGGATAAATACTGCAGACATCACATTGAGATCAAGGTAACCACCATTTTAGTTTTCCAGGACAGGATAACTTTGTCAGATATTACACACTTCTAAAAGCTTATTACATTTGGGTCATTCCCATGTTAATTTAGTATATTTAACTGTAATTTTGTATTACATTTCCACGCATTTCAAACAAAATATAAAATTTAAAACAGTGTTTTTATTTCAAAAACATTAGTTTTAATAACATCCCAATTTAACTTTACATCTACAAGATCAAATTAGAATAGAGCATTAATAAACAAATTTGCATGTCTTGTGTTTAATTATTTGTGCATGTACTTTATCTCCAGATTAAGTGGGTAAATAAAATCAAAATCAACACCTGGTGCCTAGCATGAAGTGGAGGGATCATAAAGGCCAGAAACCTTACCCGAAGTAAAGGCTGTAAGGGCTCATAATCCAGTCATGCCGGTAATAAAAAATATCCTTATGAAATCTAAATGCATTAGAAAAATGGAACAGATCACAATGAAAATGCCATGTGTCTGCAAAAAGACAACATAAGCTATGTGACATTACTACAATTAAATTTGGTCTAGACAATCTTTATCGTTAGTTTTAAATAGCAAAATAAACCCCCTTACAAAGTTTAGTCATCTGAATACTGGAGGATTTTTTTTGTGTTTTTTTTTTGTTTTCTATCATCCCACCTCAAAATATTTGTCACAGGTGTTTATAGCTACTTCCCTTGTTAGAGAATTCCTCAACTATGAGTGTACTTCTTTTTATATGTTTTCGCTCTTGATTTTTCAAGTTGACAGTGTACATTGGAATACTGCAACAGATTTCTTGGGCAGCGTTTTATGTCACAATCCTGCAGCAGTGCTCTTTTCATTTCAATAGTCAGAAATTTGTATATTTTCCTCAACGGATTTGGACAAAATCATTTAAAATTGGAAAATAATGATACAGTAAGAGATAGTAATCACAACACAGAGCATATTGTCTGGCGTGTGCATGACTATAAGAGAGAGAGGGGAAGGGGGGGGGGGAGACGTTTTCGTGAGCCATTCTTTATCACTTACTTGGCACACCCACCCAGATTAAGACAATAGTATCTATACATGATGTTACACATACTTTACACCATGCATACACATACAAAGTGATGCTAAAAATGTATCAAAAGCAGAATGTTGAAAAGTTCAATTAATGCCACAAGCAAAAAAAGCATACGGCAGACAGAAAATTTCAATGTTTTATTCAAATTTTCAGCAACTTGGCATAACTGACTTTGAAAGAACCACTTTTCTCAATACGGACAAAGAAGGAAAAATACTCAAGCAAATCAACAAACAATTTTAAGCCAATACTACTTTATGTAATAGAGACCTAGAGAACCACCATCACCACCATGAGAAAATTCAGGTATTCAATATCTGCCTCAGGATGATTCTTATGAACCAATGGCTAAACAAGATCTCAAATGAGGAATTGTGGTAAAGAACATAGCAGCAGCCCATTTTAAGTAGATATTCTTCAGAGACACTTTTCACAAGCCTGCATCCAAAATCACAAGACAAGCCATTACCGTACCTGAAACCTCCAAAGAAAAAGGAAGAGGGGACGACCCAGGAATAGATTGTGCAGTGATTTGAAAGCAGATGGACAAGATTTGGGACAGTTGGAGAAACTAGCCCAGAACTGAGACAACTGAAGGATGCTGGTTGGTGGTCTAGTTTGAGGTGTGATGATAGAAAACAAAAAAAAAAACAACAACAAAGTAACAAAAAAAAAATCCTCCAGTATTCAGCTGACTAAACGTTGTAAGGGTGATTATTTTGCTATTAATAACTAATGAAAGATTGTCTAGACCAAATTTAATTGTAGAATCTATTATTTGAAATGTTTTAACTGTCAGACTTGAGTTTTCCTACTGTGGTCAATTAGCTAGTAATTCTT
Organism: Biomphalaria glabrata; assembly: GCF_947242115.1. Classification (NCBI taxonomy): domain Eukaryota; kingdom Metazoa; phylum Mollusca; class Gastropoda; family Planorbidae; genus Biomphalaria; species Biomphalaria glabrata. Next base: position 72,702,276 of record NC_074711.1, read on the forward strand.
TTCCCAAAAATATAAATCAACTGTTACATTTCTAGGTTCCACCCATGAATTTGCAAGCTGATAAGAGGAATTGTAACAAAAACAAAGCATACCTTTAGTACGAAGATCATGTAATCGGACATGTTTATCAGCTGATGCAGACAATATAAGTTTTGATAATGGTGAGTAGGCAATAGAGAAAAATGCTTTAGACCCTTCCTGGAAAAGATTAAATGAGACTTGTAAAAAACCTGGCTTTCTGTGTCACTATATTTATAAAATATACTTTACATTTATCATTTTTAGAGTCTCAGCGGTGTTTCTTACCACAATCTGTGTTTGCTCTGAGCGTGTCATATCCCATACACGTAGCGTATGGTCCCAGGAAGATGTGCAAATAGTAGATCCATCAAGCCATGTCACAGAAGAAACAGCTTCCTTGTGGCCAGACAGTGTCACTAATGGTACTCTAGTGGAAACACTTTTACCCGAGCTCTTCAACTTTTTCTTTGTTCTCTCTCCTTCTTCCTCCTCCACTGTTAACCCATCAACTTTTGGAGGAAAAAAAAAAAGAGTATATTAACTTCGTCAAAAATGTTTTAATCTTTTAATAATGAAATTAGAAATAATTTAATATTCAAATGTGGTATATATTAATATGAATGCCAAAAAAAAATTCATACAAAATAAAAGGGGATTTCTTTGCAATAAAATTGTTCAATTTCCTAAATTTTATAATTTTGTATATTAAGTAACACAGTTTTAGCAGTTTTAACAATGCTGCTTCATTAGACTTTAAGAGAACAATTCATCTTTTGCAAAAGAATGAATGCATTTCAATGTGATATTGTCACTGCCTGTTCTAGTTGTAGGCGTGATGACCCGAATGTCTCTGAGTGTTGTAGATACCTCTTCTGGTATTGCTGTAATGTTCTTTAATTAAATACTTTCTCATACGCACTAGATTTCCAGGTGCGTGAGAACACTAACGTACTGAACTCTCCAACCACAAACATTCCGAATTATTAATAAACGCTCTTGTAGCAGACAAGAATTTTATTACATATAAAATATAGATCACAAAAGATATTGGCGACTTCAGCCTTCACCAAATATAATACAATAAATACTGGCTTCTCATGCCATGTAGACAAAGTAATCATATCAATGAAATATTCACAATATAAGTCCGAAGAAATCTTTCAAGTTAACACTTGCTCAAATTTGTCACCGTACATATTACAGACAGATAAAATTATATTACAGCCACTCTCTGCTGGAGTTCTTCACTAACTGATTAACATTGACCCTTATTTTAGAGTCCCTAAACTTATTCTCGTGCTTACCAGCACAGAATATTAAAATAGGTGACTGAGTGTCACTTCATGTCACAGGGGTTCTAAAATTGGAAATTATTAACTTTCTTATAGGTAATGCCACTCAAAATTATTTTTTTTTAAACAAACTTATAATGGATAATCATGTTAAGTTTAATATTCATAACATAACAAACTCACCCAAGGACCAAAGCTTCACCATTTTATCCCAAGATCCTGTTACAATCTAAAAAATACAATAATTGTTAAAAACATTGTTGTAGTAATTTTGTAAACTTATATTTACTCTAAAATTTCTTCATAAGGGCAAATTTGTGCATGTATTTAAAAACTTCTTATATTTAAGCATCACATTTTCTGTATACAAGTGAGATTTTCTAATGGGTAATAATAATTTCTAAATACTGATTTCTACTTACAAAAGGAAATGTTAAACAACTCAGAACAAAGATTTTATTTATCAGAGTTAACAGAAATGGAAACAATGAAAACAAGAAAGATTTTTAAAAGTTTTAGGTAATGATGGAGTATGTTTAAGGGTAAGTTATTTTAGGAGTAAACTAACAAACCTGGATCCTGATCTTTGAAAAATTAATTTTGGGAGAGGTAGAGGTGGCTACTAAATTACAAAAAATATAATTAAGGCCAAAATTTTAAAAATGTATTTACTTCTGATTTTCTCAGCTCTCTTGCTACTCACCACTCTAGCTTATTTAAAAATGTTATGAACAAATCTAATTGATTTATACAATTTTTTTTGTACATCATGATCTGTTTTCTTTGGATTTTATAAATTATCAAATTTACCAAGTACAAAATGGCCTTGGCTGGAATTAGTAATGGTAATTAACCCTTGTGATAACCATAAAATAACAAGTTAACAGATGGCTAAACAAAGTGGAGAACTTTACTTGCTCCATCTTTCTTTAGAGTCTCAAAAGCTATCAAAGACAAAAAAAACTAGTCTTACCCTTGCACCATCTGTATTTACAGCTGCACAGTCAACACTTCCAGCATGACCTTTGCAGGCATATAGACAATCTACAGCTTTCTGACTTTCTTTCCAGCACCAAACTAACAATGTTTGATCTTGGGACCCACTAATAAACATACGATCAGCAGTGGAACCTCCTGTAAGACAATTTAATTACTATTACTATATTTTCATATTAGTTCTATTCTCCCCTTGAAGCACGATGTATAACTTTTAAAATCAACATTAAAGAAGAAAATCTAGAGATTAAGAAAAATCAACAGTAAAGAAAAAATTGACCAGTACTAAAAGGGTCTGTCAAGTGAGAATTCTCACGTACAAATTTTATTTTTTTTTTTAACTTTTTAAAGATTACTTTATTTCAACACCAAAAAACATTTATTATGAAATGAAACAATTTTATTGTAAAATTAGTCAACATCTTACTATTTTAAAACCATATTGATAGTTTATTGAACTGAAAATCTGAATAATGACCATCTTTATCATACAATTTTATTAACATGCAGGGTAGAATCACTAACTTCAAAATATTCCTCTCAAATAAAAATATGAAAAATTGTATGAGTTGGAGATTACTGTACCATTCAATAATTTTTTTAAAAATCTTTATATGTTTTTTTTTAATTTAAAAAATGTTATAACCATCTTACCATTTGAGGGAATCCATTCAACACATTTGACTGGTGCTAAGTGGCCTGAAATAGTGGTTAAACATTTCCCATCACGTGACCAAAGCTTTAAAGTATTATCATAGCAACCACATAGAATCCTAAACAAAGAGAAGATTATGTTCGACAAGGAGTTTTTTTTTAGTACAAAATAAAATACATATTTAAGATTAAAAAAATGCATGTATAATATCTGTATATTTAAGGACATGAGTGTGTAAATAAAATCCAAGTAATACATAAGTAACTGGTTAAAAAGTGTTCCCCTTTCAAACCTTGTGATCTATAGGGCTGATGATGTAAAGGTCACCTGTTTCTGTGGCGCACAGTTAACGAGGGTGTCATGTGGTCAGCACAAAGACCGACCGCCTTTACTTTTCCCCAACTAATGTCAGGGACCAATTAGAGCTGTGTGAACTCACGGAACCCTAAAGATCCTGAAATTAAAAATCCAATCAGGATTTGAACCCGGGACCCCCAGTCCAGAATCTGATCGCTTTACTACTCAGCCACTGCACCAGCTAAGTAACTGATTATCCAGTAACTAATATATAAAAAAAAATGTATTAAAAATCTATGACTTTTATGATTTATTGATTTTAAAACAACTTCTTAAGAAAAAAACTGGATAATTTCGCATTAGATAGTGCTTGGGATCTAAACAATGAGTGTTGTAAATGCACATTTTCTGCAGTCTGTGATGAAATGTTATCAACCTAGTGTACCTATGAATTTTACACCAAAGTTGCCAGAATAACCACTAACACCACTTACAAGCTATTGCTTCCTCTGACACAGCTAACCCAGTCATCATGTGCTAGAGAAGTTTCTGGTCTGGGGGCTGCCTGTCGCTCTACATATTCAATCTCAATAACAGCTTCCTGGAGAAAAGGTTACACAAAACTGCAATAAATAACTGCTAAGTGAAATTAAGATCCCTGAGTAAATATATTATTCAACAAAAAACTATGGCTTATTATAAAATATTTATTTTTACTGGTTATATAAACTAGTTATATACATGTATAATGTATTTGTAAAAAAAATATAACTTGATGTTTTATGTATATAAGCTTTTACAGAAACGTTTGAAAATAAATGCCAAAATATCCAACATACAGAAGATACATTTTTTTCTTCAAGATGAGTTTCAAGTGATGTCCGTAGAAATTCTCCATGGATAAGAAAATCAAATTCAATAAAACTATTAGCTGTTTTTCCTAGAAAAAGCAAAAAATAAAAAGAAACAAAAAAATTGACATTAGTAGACATAATTTTTAATACTTATTGTTAAAAAATAAAAGCTAAAAACTCTCCTCATATTTGTATAATATCCACAAATAAAAATACTGTATCCACATTAACTGAAAGCTCATTTTTTCTATTTATCAATTTTGTTTTTAAATTACTCACCTTCATTTAGTACACTGTAAATAATGTTATTCAATTCCTTGGCTGTGATTGATGCAGGTATGGAGTAAGGATTGTCTGGTATTGAATATCTGTTGTGTAAGGACAAGGAGTGGGATAGGAGTAGGACAGTCATTACATTTTGCTAATTAGCATGTAATTAAGCCTATAAACTATAAATTATCATTTATAATCTAGATTGTTGATGATCTAATAAAATCTAATTTATTCTAAATATTTAGCCTAGTTTAGACATAAATAAATGATAGCAAACTGATGTATATACTAAATCTAGTTAAAATAGCATAAAAGGTGATGCCATGATGGCCTGTAAATTTATGTACAATAATATTTATAATTATAATAATATAAATTATAATCATAATAATCATATAATAATATAATCAAATAAATATAAATTTGACTTCAAGTCCAAGTTCAAGATATTTGGGAAGTGAACGCGGACACAGGTCGATCATGGTGCATCTAGTAGGCAGTAGTAGGTTCAGCAGATAACTAGACTTACTAGATAATAGATCTAGACTCTATTATCACATTATCATTCATTATGAATGATTAGAACTGATTAGATAATAGATATATTAATTATTATTATAATTATTTATTAATTATTTGATAATCTGTGGACCTAGATCTAGAGTAACTTACATCTATCGAACACCTTCGTTTTAAGGTACTTATCGAACACCCCATTGTATTTTTTTAAAATTCTCCTTTATTTCGATGTTTATGAAGAAACTAGTCCATTCATATTGTGCATCGTCCATTTCTTTATAGTTAAGTTATATTTAGTTTCATTTTCACCCGAGGATAATTGTTTTACTTATATTCAAAGTACATTGGTAATACTGGTATAAAAATTTCACTTTTTTTGACCTCTTGGGAAGAGTGAAGTGAGTAAGGGTATTTTTTAATGCCAATGATGCTTCAGCTAAACAAAACCTATATAATATGCTTCTAATTAGGCTGAGAAATAATTTGCAACTATTTGATTAAAGTGTCCTTTGCTACCCAAACATGAAAATTGAGGTTTAAATAGGGGGTGTTCGATAGTAGCAGTTTTTATATAAGCAATCTAAGCTTCGTAGGATATCAAACACCATTTTAATATTAAAAATAAAGATCAAAGGGATATAACCCAAAGAAGACAAAATATTTAAATTATATATTTTTTAATTGTTATTTTTTAAATAATGTAATGCAAAGTTCATATATAAATTACTCATGTGTTACAATTTGTATCAGCTAATTGTGGTTTACCGTAAATGTGCTATATTTTTCTAAGTAAATAGATTTACATCGATATGCACTAATCGTACCCATTTTAAAAGCTTGATTTTATGACACATATAGTTTGATGCTATTATCATAGTTGTGATGACACAGGAACGATGAATATAGAATATATCCAATTGTGTTTTTTTTTTCAGATGCCCCATTCTATTAACTTCTGAATTATGTGTTATAAACAAATACCTAGCGCATGTGCTTGATGTGAAGAGATATTAAAAAAACGAAAATGCTAAGGGGGAGGTATAGAATGTAGATATGGTATTTTGAAATAAAAATGTCTTTGGTAGGTAAAAAAAAAAGGGGGGGGGGGGGAGAGAAACAGTCAAGACACTGTATCAAGAGATCATCAATAATTGATCGACCATTAAAATGTGACGCCAGCCTCAAATACATAGTCAGTTGTGCTTCTCGATCTAGACGTGTGGCGCAGGGTCTATGAAATTATATATATATATATATATATATATATATATATTACCATAAAGATTGATAAAGCTCATAATGAGCTACAAGGACACTCCTTTGAAACATCACAAATACTCAATAACAATAACACATTTAACCACTCTCTTATTCTGCCTACAACCCCTTATCCGCGCTTTCTTCTTACGCAATTCCACTCTCCAACATTCACACTTTTTCAGTGCAAAGTAACAACATAAATTTCAAGACTCAATTCAAACGCAGCCACCAGACTAACACACAACAAAAAAAAAAAAAGGTCAGTGATAGCCCAACACACAGGTGTAAACCAGGCCACCAACACAGCCCCAAAACATTGTTCAAGTTGTAGTAAGAACAATGTTGAGGGGAAAGGGGAAGGAGCCATCAGTCGAGTACCTACAGTCAAGCTGCTAATTAGGTCACAAACACTAGGCGTGATAGATATATAGATATGTTGTTTGTGTGTGTGTGACAAATACTAAGCGTGCTCTAAAATATGGTGGGTTTTTTTGGTCAACCAGGTGGTTTAGGGAGGGCGGATCTATCTACATCTATAGGTAACACAGCTCACAAGCTACCATAGCTGTTCAGCCCCCCCCACCCCCCTTCCCAGACCAGATCAAAAAATATCTAGCACTGACTTTTGGGCTGTTACATACACTGAGCGTGCTAGATCGGCAGCTAGTTACGTAGGGCCACGTACCGTATGTTTTGTTTTTAGGTCAACCAAGTAAACTGTTGTGTCCTGCAATGACTTGGGGAGGGCGGGATTATCTATTGGCTACCAAAGCTTATTAGGCTCTCCCTCAAATAAATAATATATATGGATTTATTAATGGCCTTATATCTCAAAATAGCTTTAGACCTAAATAAGTACTGGTATGGTAATGTGTCAGTAATGCATTACTGGGCTTAGCACAGCCAGTTTCTAAGCTGAGCTGATCAGTGATAGATTCCTTCGATTAGGACCATGTGAAAATGACTAAAATCTGTCTGTCTTGACATGGCGTAAAAAGAAAATGATGTAAATAAAAACAAATATAGATTATAACACTTTTGAAACACCATACTTTTCACAAAATTTTTAGATTATAACACTTTTAAAACACCATACTTCTTGTGTGTTCGATAAGTGATAAGTTCTTAATATGTTCGATAAGATAAGATAAAGGTAAAACAGTGTTCGATAATTTAAGCTTTTGAAATCATTGACCTGACCCACTTTAACATCAAATATAAGTTTAACTTTGAGTAGTAATAGAATAAAACATGTCTACTTTTTAAGAAAAATGGATGAGGAGTTCATAGATACAAGCAGTTTTTTCTAGGTCTAATTTTTACGGAGATACACAAATTCAAACATAAAAAATGTCGGCGACTGAGCTTAAAGGGAAACTCTGATAGTTTTTCAAATTTGAGTTATGACATATTTAAATTCTGCGTAAAAAGTTGTAATAGTAAACATTATAGCATTTTTTATTTAAATGCTTAGAAAATTTTATATTTAATAAATTAGTCAGTAAATTCTTGACATCTAAAAAAAAAACAGGATTCCTTGAGATTCTGTTTTAAGTTATTTCATGCGTCACTTCCCTCAACAATACTGAAAGAGAAACTTGATTTAACCAATCGTATCGCTTCAATCTTACAGTAGCTGTTAGGCTGTTAGGCTTAGTGACAGCCTAGTCCAGAGCTATGATACAGTTATATATATAAACATGTATAGATAGATCCAAAAGCATTAGAATAACTCGAGAAAAAAAAGTAACATTTTCATCTAAGCCTCTCCCTATCCCAAGAAGTAAATAGATCTAGATTGTGTGTCTGAATGATTCGAACAAGCTGGTCAATGTAAGGCTAGTCGAGACTACGTGTAATCGGTCATGACAAGAAAACCAAGCGATAGTGTTTGTTGTGTGTTGAGTGGTCTGGCGAGAAAATACACACTGCCGTGGTTAGTCAAGCATGTAAATCTACTTTAACACGCATTTTTTTCTTTGCTTACAAGATCCTAGATCTAACTGCATAGACAAAGATGTATAAAATGTATTTCTTTTATGAGAATGTAAACTTTGCTGTATAGTCTCCTGTTATACAATAAGCCAATAGATTAAAACACCTTTGTGATGTCACATAGAAACCCGGTGAAAGTCTGACTGTTTTGGATGCGCAGGAAAATTACGTCGGAAAAACATCAATTACTAAGTCTAAGACTAAGTTATTATTGCAAATAAAAAAAAAGAAGAATATATTCATTATCTGTAAATCAAAACACATATTATATAAAAAATTGTCAAAACCATCGGAGTTTCCCTTTAACTTGTTCAATAAACGTAAGTTACTGTAGTCAATTTCAATTGTCTGACTCTCACTCTCAGAAGTCTCAGTCTGCTAAGCTGCTAGCCTAGGGCTAGTGACTAGATGGCTGCCTGGTCGTGCGGTTTGAGCGCTGGACTGTCGTTCGGATTTATCGACGGTCGAGGGTTCAAACCCTGTCCGCACCCATCCCCCGTCGTCCTGCGGGAGGTTTGGACTAGGAAGTAAACTATCTTCAACTCTGAAAGAACATCCGAAACATGTAAAACATTTTACAAACAACAAAACATTTTTACAAAACAGTCCTGACTAAAACTTCATTAAAGAGGATTCTAGACTAGACTCTAGATCTATATCTTATTAATAGCAATTCTAGATATCTTGCAGTAAGTGTGTGTTTAAAGATCTAGTTTAAATTAATAGTTACTGTTCTTGTCTTGTAAAAAATTTAGCTTGAACATGCGGTACAACATCTTCAGTTGCCATTTTAATTTAGCGAAACCTCAAATTTACAATGTTGTGAAAATCATGTTTCCGAGCATTGGTGAGGTTCACCTTGCACTTAACTATGTATCTCCACCTAGGGGCACGCTTCCTGGTGGGTGGGAAGATGGGTTGGAGGGGGTACAACATGTTGACAAGAAAGGCGTTCAATTTATTTTTCATTTCTTATTCCATATGCTGGGACTAATTCTTCCCTAGTGCTATTAGAGCATGGAATGGGTTGCCTGAGCTAGCCAGTAAAACCAGTGACTTGGCAGAATTTAAGTCATTGGTTAATATGCATGACTAAATGCATGACGCGTAGGAAGTAATCATCTTCTTTTTTGAAGTAACGTCTGTATTAGGCCTATATAAGATAAGATGACTTAGCAAAGTAGGCTAAGTCTCTTAATAATAAGCACGATTAGATTAACAACATATAATATGGATACACAGGTAGGGGTTTTGAAGGAACGTCTGTGATTTATAAGAGAATAATAATAATCATAATAATAATAAGGCTTAGGCTAATTGTCTTCGAGTCCGAAGAATTATGACGAATACAGTATTTTCCGTGGCCAATGCGGTAGCCTACGACTTCATAAGACCTGGAGCTACATTCTGAAATTAAAACAAACAAAATATGTAAAAATCCTTTTTTTTTTAAAAAAAATAAAAAATCTTAGGGGAATAACTCCGCATCTTCTTTCCTTTGCGTTCCTCGTGGAATTATAAGGCCTCAGTAAAAACACGCCACTCTCCACGGTCTCTTGCTTGTTTTTACAAAGCTTATATCAAATCACTCTGTCTGTCTGTCCTTGTGTATGTCTGCTTTGCCAACGTGGTAAAAATTAACCACTCTGCTAGCGAAGAGTATTTGAACATGGAAGATTGTATAGCTATCTATTGTTTCTATTCATTTCACTAAGCCTCAGACGGCAGCCTAATATAAGCTTATACCATCACTTCAGTCAAGTACTTTTTGTTTCCCTTTGTTTGAGATACCAAACAAAGTAATTTATTATTATTAGTTTAAGTAACTAATCGGTTAATATTTTTAAAAAAATATTTTTTTTTGTATTCTTGTGTTGTCAGGTAAAAGATTGTCATTGTGCAAAATTTCAGCATGATCCGAGATTGGTGTCGAAGAAAAAACGTGTATAAGCTTTTGGCCAGACAGGCAGACATAGTGAATTGATATAAGCTTTGTAAAAAAGGGTGCCATGATGATTAGAGTTTATGATTTCGTGAGCAGGCATTGCAAAGTCCTGTTGGTTAGTCGTGCAAGCACACTATGTTACTCACAGGTCAAATCTATTGGCTCTGTAGGGAAAAATAAGAATCTTTGGTCGATTTGTTTTTGTATAGTGTTTTCACTGTTTTGTGTTTCTGATTTACATTTTATTGGAGATTTTGTATATATAAAGGCCAATCCATAAATGATAAATAGCAAACTTTCTGTGTGTATCCGGTGTACTGAATCGTGAGGTGCCGACTGAATATGGAAGTATTGATCAGCGATTCCTTTTAATAAACTATGAAAAAAAAAACCATTTTCATGATAAATTAAACAATATCAATGACGCTAAATTGAACATCAATATTAGCAAGCAAATAAAAACAAGGTTACAAAGACAGTTTGTGTGGAAACACAAACTTAAAATTGGCCCCCGAAGTGGTCCACCCAGGCAGGCTTCAATATTTTCAGAAAGAACATCCAAATGAAATTATATCAAAGACAAATGAGAGATAAGAATGGAGAAAGAATTTAAGGTTGACAGATCTTGTGTAGTGCCCCAACGGCCCAATAGATCAAATGATAGGTGCAAGTGAATGCAAAGTTAGATGTGAACCTGGCCCAACTAGTTCCCCTTTCATCTATAGAGCAGATGATGTAAAGTTCATGTTTTTGTGGCCTACGGTTAACGAGGGTGTCATGTAGCCAGCAAAACGACCACCGCCTTTACTTTTCCTCAACTAATGTCAGGTACCCATTAGAGATGGGTGGACTCAGAGTCGCCCAAGGATTCCGAAGTTGAAAATCCCAGTCTTCACCAGGATTCAAACCCGGGACCCCCGGTTCGGAAGCCAAGCGCTTTATCGCTCAGCTACCGCGCCTCTCTTAACCTAACTGAAGTCTTTTAATTCATGTAATTGTTTTGAAATAGCTCAATTTCTTATTCGAATGCTTTATATGTTGTTTGATTAAGCCAAGGTAAAGAAAATGCAATTTACAAGATTACTATTCGTTTTAAATTAGGTCTAAGTTATAATTCATACTAATTAGCTTTTTCACTTAAAAAAAACTGCTTGCATAAATGATTTTTAAAAATCAGATTTTTCGCTTTCAGAATTGAAAAAAGTAGCCATTGCATCAGAACTTTGAATGGACTAGTATAATATGATGTCGGATTTTCACTATCCTTTTTAGTTTACGAGATCTAAATGGGACTGACGGACAGACATTTCACACAAAACTAATAGCGTCTTTTCCCCTTTCGGGGGCCGCTAAAAAAAATGAACAGTAAACGGAAGAGTTTAGACTTAGAGAATTAGATTCTGCAATGTTAATAGTGCAACAAAATTATTACGCGCCTTTACAAGAAAATTAATTTATCAACTTTCTTTATTTGTACACCGGATACACCAAAACGTTAGCTATTTACAGATGTTTCTTCATAGATGAAAATCTCTAAAATTGATCCTAAAGGTTTCGGAGCCATATTATACAAATAATAATAAGGCTTGTCTTCGAGTTCGACCTACATATTTTTTCCACATCCAGCGTGGGCATAACGATTGTCCACCGATGGTACATTTATTTTTTCCCACCCTGTCTACTTTAGACAAAGTGTGTCAAAAAACCAAAGCCTACTTATAGACATTGATTTTTCTTGGTAGGCGGAGAGACTTATTCCTCGTTCCATATACTGGGACAAATTTGTACAAATACTCCTTCTTCCCTTGTGCTGTTAGAGCCTGGAATGATTGCCTGAGCTAGCCAGGAAAACCAGTGACTTGTCAGAATTTAGGTCATTGGTTAACATGCATGACTAAATACACGACGCGCAGGACGTTATCATCTTCTATTTTTGTTAAAGTAACGTCTGTATTTCATAAGATAAATACTCATTTTAAGGTGACCAAAATCTTTAGCCAGACTGTTGTCTCAATTCTCTATATGGTGATGCATCGATGGATACTGTGCTGCCCATCAACGTAAACTGAAATATAACATTAAGGAAGGTGGTCATTCACATTGGTTTGTTGTGCAGACTTATTTTCGTCAAGGGAGCTTAATGGACAAACCACACGAGGCAGCAGCCTCAGCAAACTCATTAAAAGAAACTTGAAACTCCGGCTCGGTGAATGCTAGGAGGGCTCAATCATCAGCATAAAGGAGTCAGCAACCATTTAATTTTCGTATTGGCGAGTACGCCTTATAAATACGATTCCGTCGGAGCGGAACTTATGTAGATGTCCTCATCGACTCGTTGTATTCAGTTTTACTCCAAATTAAATTGCGAAAAGTGTTGGAACAAGCATACACCACTGCTTCTCACCATTCTCTACATCGAAAGGACTTACCTTCGCCATGGAGTTGCTTGAAAAATAGAGACAAATCTTGAAGGGCCTCTGAAACGACAAATAGCGACACTACGCATAATTTTGGAATGGAACTCCCCTCTCTGCGTCAGTTTTATAGACTATGAGAAGGTGTTTGACAGCGTGGACAGACAGACCCTCTGGAGTCTTTTGAGACACTATGGAATGCCTGAAAAAATTACAAATATCACCAAGAAGTCATATGAGGGGATGACTTACAGTGAATTCCAGAATAGTGCATAGAAAACTGACAGACACATTTGAAGTCCAACCAGGAGTGAGACAAGACTGTTTACTCTCTCCCTTCATGAAGACAGCAAAAGATATTGTAAGACGCTCACAAACTATCATCTTGTTCATATGATGTTGAAGAGAAATTTTGTGGGTCTATTTATCTTTGAGAATTCGAGAGTTTTTCAAATATTTATCTTTTTATCAGGGTGGCATCGTCTCAAATGATCCTCCAGTGTAATTAGTTTCGTGTCGTCATAAAAGACACATAAACAACTGCTTGTTTGACAAGGGTGGAATGAGTCACAGTTTTAAATAATCAACGCTGCACAATCTACATTTCTTTTTGTTAAACATTATTTACATGTAGACAAAATTAAGCTATTTAAATAAGTGTTGAAATTAAATGCAACAGTTTTTTTTTCTTCATTAGCAGGATAAATATTTAAAGGATTAATTCAGATACAAATCATATATAAATGTATGAAATAATTACATTAATGGGATCTGGAAATTAAAGTCACGACCCGCTTAAATGAAATCCATGATCATAGACCCCCGTGGACATCTCATAGACCCAGGGGCGGACTGGCTATATGGGCAAACGGGCAAATGCCCGGTGGGCCGGTACCAAATGGGCCGGTCTGGTCGCGACCAAAGAAAAAAAAATTTCAATGCAGACAACTTTAAAAAAAGTGACAGCAGCAAGACACAAAGGCCCGAACACCTTTTCTTTTCTTTTTTTTTCTTTCTAATTCTTATTACAATTAATTTTGTTTGAAATTCAACAAGAACAAAATTTAAGAATTACACTATACACTGTACGTATTATTATTTGCAAAACGTTAGACCGTACTTTCTGCTATGCTCGAGCGGCATGGACTGCTTTGATGTCTTCGAGGTTGTGTTTGGCCTACTCATTTTGCTGGTCGGCATGGGCCTTTGATCGCACTCCTAATTTTTTTTTGTGCTCCTTCCCTCCCCCGTCTTTTAATGGTTCCAATGAAATTTAACCAAAAAAGAGGGATGAGAGAGGTTAACGCAGAAAAAAAAGATAGGCGCGACAATTACCTCTTTAACAATACTTAAAAGAAATTAACTTTAACACATATGCCCTACACACAGCCGCGAAATTGCAAGCCACCCAACTTATTCACAGCTCAATATGGGTATAATGCTCTACTTTCTGCGATTTGAAAAGAAAAAGTAAGTTTCTTTTTGTTTATTTTTAATAACATAGATTTAAAAATACTACACTTAGGGCTTACAAAAAAAAAATATTTAATTAAAAAATAAATCTAGATCTAAATTTTAATTTTTATACTATTATAATTAATGGCAAACTTATGCTTAGTAATAATAATAAGGCTAGTCTTCGAGTCCGAAGATTAGTGAGGAATGCAATATTTCCCGTGACTGCGCAGCCCCAGCTGATACCTACATATTTTGCCACACCCAGGGTAAACATAACCATTGTCCGCAGGTGGTCGATTTATATTTTTTTTTCGCCGTCTGCGTTTGTCCTCGGCAGCAGACTTTCTTTTGGTCTCAAATGTGTATCCCGCGGCATTCGTGAGTGACCTCCAGCTGTCTCGTTCTGATGCCGCATGCAACCAGGCGCTCTCTTCTATGTCAGCCAAGGAAAGTTGACGCCTAAGCTGGTCTTTGAAGCGTTTCCGTGTGGCGCCTCTGTTACGTTGACCACCTTTTAGCTCACCAAAAAAGAATGCCTTTGGCATACGTTCGTCTCCCATATGGGAAACGTGCCCTGCCCAGTGTAACTGTCGGACCAAAAGAGGTCCCTCTATATTGTCCATACCGGCGTTCGCAAGGACATCGCTGTTTGTAGTGCGGTCTTGCCACCGTATGTCCACGATGGAGCGCAGGCATCTTTGGTGGAAGCGCTAAAGAAGTCTTAGATGTTTCCTGTATAGTGTCCATGTCTCGGAGTCATACAGAAGGGTTGAGAGAACCACCGCCTGGTAGATACTGATTCATGTAGGCATTCAGAGCGATCTGTTCCGCCAAACTCTCGCCTGAAGGCGTCCAAAAGCGCTACTGGCCCTGGCCAGACGGTTATCAACTGCCCTTGAAAGTGAGGCGTCATTTGACACTATACTACCTAGATATGTGAAGTGGTCTACCACATTAAGGGGCTGTCCGTTAACGGTTATCTTTGGGGCTAAATATGTTTTATTGGGTGACTTCTGGAACATGACTTCTGTTTTCCCGAGGTTTATAGATAGACCGAAAGAGGCGGCAGCGTATGCAAATTCGTTTACCGCGTTCTGGAGGTCATGATCATTGTGAGCTAGCATAGAGAAGCTCCGTTATGACCATTTCCTTTGTTTTTTTATGGGATAGTAGACGTCGAAGATTGAACACATTGCCATAAGAACGAAACCGGATATAGATGCCTTCGAGCAATCACTGCCTCATTTGACCCAGCATTACGCCAAAGAAGATAGCGAATAGAGTAGGAGTACACTGCCCTGCTTCACGCCATTTTCTATTGGGAAGTGATCAGAAAGGGCACCATTGTGTTTGATCTGGCCTCTTTGTCCAACGTGAAGCTGCTTGAGAATGGATAGGAACGTAGATGGGCATCCCAGCCTGGCCAAAATCCTCCACAAACCATCGCGACTGACCGTGTCGAAAGCCTTGGTGTGGTCCACAAAGGCAACGTATAGGTTCTGCTTTTTGCATTTTTCTTGAAATTGTCGCAGAACAAATATCATGTCAGATGTACCTCTTCCGGCTCTAAAACCACATTGGCTTTCAGATAAGACCTCGTGCACTAAAGAGTGGGTTAGTCGGTCGAGCAACTTAGTATGAAGTCATTAATAGTGAATGTAATAGCTCTGTCACAACCAATATTTAATGAAAGGATATTTATATTTTAAATAATGGGCATGGTATATTCATATACAAATCGCGTTTTTGAGAATGTACCAGGAGTAAGCAAAAGCTTTTCACTTTGAGTAAGTGCGTCTCTAACCGTTCTGCTTTCTCTTATCTTTTAATGGAATGGGTTGCCTGAGTCAGCCAGGAAAACCAATGATTTAGCATATTTAAGTCACAGATCAACATACATGAATAGATTGACACATGAAATGCGTAAGACGTAACAATCTTATTTTTTGAAGAAACGTCTGTAATCTATAAGTAATACCAAAAAGCTTTAATCTCATTAGGCTGCTATTGTATAGTTTATAGCAGTGGTCTTCAACGGGGGCGATATCGCCCCCTAGGGGGCGTTTTCGAGATTTTGGGGGGCGCTGAGAGCCAAAGGGGCAGTAGGGGGGCGCTGGGCATAAAGGCGGAAAGAAGAAACTAAAGGTGCTCTGAAACAAAACAAATTTTAAAATTCTTCAACATTTAACTAAATATAGACAAATTATAGTTAACTTGCTTCTAATTTAAGAATAGGAATATCGTTAGAAATTGAATTCGGGAATCCCATTTTCTATTTTTTAAATTCTTACAGTTTTGCTATGATTGAAGAGTATTTATTGTCCATGGATCTCGCGCATATAAACGTTTAAGATTTGATAAACAAAGTAGGTAATACGCCTTTTAGGTTATAGTTTATTTTATCTACATATGTTAATATATTAATGTGTAAATGTTAATTGCAAAAAAACATTACAGGTAACATTTAATAGAATAATTTAACTTTTTAAAAACAAAAAACATTGATAAAATGTTACGAAAACTCACTGGTATGTCATGTAATATCTCCTTGAGATTTAGGGAATTGCCACTAGAAAAAAAGTAAGTTCTACTTTGATGGAATTTTCAGATGAGGTTATGAAACCAAGTCAGCTTCACGAACATATAGCGATATCCAAAAATTATTTAAGAATACTCATGAACAATTATAAAAATCTACAATTAAAACAATATTAAAAACAAAAAACAGCAAAGCAGGATATGTTTTAGTGGCTTCTTAGAAAAATGCATAGCTTTTTAAAAATTCTTATGATATTGTTGAAAAATTGATTAAAACTAAATTTATTTTAAAACCTGTGTAACACAAAAAGACTTTTTTTTCTGTTAGAGATGAAATATTATTTCAAAATTGTCTCGTTATGTAGCTTATGAGGACATATAGGAAACCATCAGTGGTTGGACGCTACAATGACTTCATAGGTAATATAGAATAAAGAACAAATCTTTTCACTATTCACGTTGTGAGTTATGATACACAAGAAAAGTTTAGCCCGCAATTTCATTTCTATTTGAATCTAATTATAAAACTGTAAATAAAATACAAACCCATGCCGAAAATAAGCGCATCTTTCAACAGTTTTGTGAAACAAATGATGAAAAAGATGTTAGACTCTTGTTGTAAACTGAAGTTCGCTGGATTTCGAAAGGGTTTTGTTAATGGTTATGGCTCGTTTTTTAAGCTCTTAAATTTTTTTTTTTTTTTGAGAAACGGGAAGATTCAACGATTGGCGATGACTTAAAGCAGGCTAAAAAACATTGTTTTACATGGTAGGCATCTAACACAAATGAACGAAACGAACCTCCGACTGCTGGGAAAGAGATTGACTTTTATTGATAATATCATTTTCTTTTTTATCGAGATATTAAATCTATTTTAAAAAGTTTTACAATCTCACATAACTTGTTTGTTGACAAATGAATTACTGCCCAAGGACACCGATATCTATGCAATTCACATAACAATGCTCTATGAAGAAATTAAGATTCGCTTCTAAAATAAAAGAAAAATATATAAATGACAATTATTAAACATCTGTTACATTCGTTCAAATTGATTTGAAAGAAAAAATTAATTTACAAAATCATATCTTCAGTAAAAAAGAATGTAAACATAGGAGGCACACAGTGGCGTAGCTAGGGTGGGGGGGAATTTGAAAATCCCCCGGGCCCCCATTTAAAAGGGGGGGGGGCAAATTATTGCTTTTTTAATTAATTAAATTAAATATTACGTAAAATGCACCGGCCCCCAAAGATGTCAAGCCCCCTGGCCCCCAAACGATGGAAATTCCTAGCTACGCCCCTAGAGGCACAACAGAGATGTGGCTGCATTTAAATGTTTCAGTAAAATTCCAAACTTTGGTCGAAAATGGAATTATGTTTTAGCTATTCCATCAACATACATGGTTAACCTAGATTTAGTGCGTAACAAAGTTAATGAATAAGCAAAGAAATAGACTGGATGTAGCAAATAGAGGAGACCTTCGCCTTACCTTTGCTAATTTAAAGCTTGAAATTTCTAATATTGTCAGACTACGGAGGCACAAGGTTACCATTAGCTTAATTTCATTTTGTAGTGAATTCAGCAATAATAATATTTATATTAAAAATTAAAACTAAATTTACAATTAAACCTAAAAACAGTAGGCCCTAATATTCAAAACTTCAAACGGAGACTATTCATAGGATTTTAAAGAAAGTCTTTACAATTAATTTTTGTGTGTAATCACTGCAAATTATTTGACATAGTTTTTGCATAATGATAATATTGGCTGTTTTTGCCTTTTATTCTGAAGATTACGGCTGAGTCCAGTGTTTCACATAACTACGGAAACCCAACTGCGACCTACATATTTTCCAGAATTTTATGCAGACAAAGCCGTTGTATGCTGACTTTTCTTTGACTATCAAATGTTTGTCCAGCAGTTTTTGTAAGAGCTCTCGAACTGTTTCTCTCAGAGGCTATCTGCTGCCAGAGAATGCTGCCAGGTACTTTCCTCTATGCCAGTGAGAGCGAAATGGCGCCTGAATAAATCTTTATAGCGCTCACGGGGGAGAGGGGCACCTCAAAGCTCGTCAGTCATAGGCCAAGGAGTTCACAACAATCGCCTTTGGCATGCGGTCGTCTCTCAAGCGGGATAAGTGTTATTGACAGCATAAAAATTAATAAATAGATAAAATTTTGTTCAAATTTGCCTTCTCAAGCTTCTTTATAACTGTTTTTCTTAGAGGGGGGCGCTGGCGGATTTTTTTAAAGAAAAAATACGAAAAGGGGGCGGTAGGTCAAAAAAGGTTGAAGACCACTGGTTTATAGCTTTCAGACTACATAAATGTATAAATAGAATACATTATGTAATCCTACGAATGCATACATCCAGTTTTCGATGCGTTATCAAACTTTATATATTTTGTAGAGAATTAGGCTTACACCTTTAATATAACACATAAGCGGAGCCGTCACTTGCCTCAGCCCTCATTGTCTGAAAGGGAAACTTTACTTACTGCCCCAGTGCAGCCAACTTAAGCAAACTACAGTCACCAAATTTAATGAGCGTAGCCAAAAGGGGTTTTGTGGTTTCCCTTCCCCCTCCAATTCAAAAACTAAAGCATTTTGCCATTTTCTACCAGTCGCAGGACTCCATTGAATAGCTCAAAGCGCTCTCCCGGACTTCCTAGCTGCCCTTTGGCGGTGTTTACTGTCTTTCCACTAATTATAGGAAGAGAGTATTCTAGGGTAGAAAAACGTTTGAAAGAATGAAAGATCAGAATGTAATGAAGATTAATTACATATACACACACACTAATATATATATATATTGCGGACTGGGTTAAAAATCCCCCCCCCCACATCGAAAATATATGACATGCCATTTGTGGGCCGGTTTATGTGGTAATGCCCGGGCCGATTTTGATACCCAGTCCGCCCCTGCATAGACCCCCAATTTAATTTTTCACTTTCGTAGACCCCTTGAAAGTCTTCGTAGATCCCTGGGGGTCTATCTAGACCACTTTGGGAATCACTGATCTAGAGCTTATAAATAAATGTCTGAGACTCTGAAAGAGCAG
This sequence comes from Biomphalaria glabrata, assembly GCF_947242115.1. Lineage (NCBI taxonomy): Eukaryota > Metazoa > Mollusca > Gastropoda > Planorbidae > Biomphalaria > Biomphalaria glabrata. The sequence continues at coordinate 72,721,856 of NC_074711.1, forward strand.
AATCTGGCACTGGGGATCGCGAACAAGTTGAAGAAGAATTAAAAAGACAAAATCTAGGTCATTTTTAGGGCTTTGTGAAATTAGGCCTACTATTCAAGTACGATCCAGTTATAATCCACTCATGGATAATGACGGGTACTAATTCTGTCCAACAAATTCTGTCTGTAGTCTTTCATTGACATCATCTTAATACATTATCAGTTCGAACCATTCTCTGGAATTTGGGATGAAGATAAAATCTATTCAGAAACATTTTTCAGTACACTGGACAGTTTACACAACTTTGTATCGACTTCTGCACACCGCTAGGAAGTCCTCAACAAAGTAACTGAAATCAACGCTGAAAAAAATTGCGAATTACTAATTTGGTAATGGTTGGGAAAAATAGATTTCAAATTCGCAAGCAAAAAGCAGTTGAATGTTTGTAGTATCTTGTTGTTAAATTGATTTTTTTTAAATATTTTTTTCAAATTAGCTATACTTTAACAATAAATACACTTTAGGTCGAAAAAATTCATTTCGCTGGGGGGGGGGGGGGGGGGCATCACGAGGAGCTGCCGCACTAGGCATCATATAGGCCTACCCTAGCTACGCCACTGGACAAATGTACTTTCCCGCTAGAACTTCGCGATGCCACCATTATATCCCAGTTCAAAAAGGGTGACAAATCATACTGCTCCATTACCGTGGCATTCCTTTACTGTCAATTGTCGTTACGGTAAACAATCTTTTTGCCAGAATACTACCTGACAGATTAAGTAACTCAATAGTAGGCAATGTGCTTTGTGGACGTCATTGTGGTTTCCGGGTTGGTAGACACACATTGGACATGATTTTCGTCTTGCGTCAAATGCTGGGAACAGATCCTGGACTTGTACGCTGCATTCATTGATCTCACCTCAGTGATGGCTTGTGGTGGATTCGGCTCGAAACCTCTCCAAGATTCATCGCTATTCTGAAGCAACTGGAAGAGGGTCGAAACGGTCAAATCAGATACAACAGTGACCTATCAGCTCACTTCGCATGGTGTGAAGCAGGACTGTGTGCTTACTCCAACGCCTTTGAAATATTCTTTGGAGAAATACTAAATCAATTGAGGCGACGCCTGCAAGCTCCGCACCAATGGCAGCATACATACGGCGCTTGCTCTCCCGTACAAAATAAAGAGATGATTGCTACTGAGCAACTTATATATGAGGACGATTTTGCACCCTTCATGCACACACCGAACAGAAACTTCAACCTGCTGTCTCTGAATTTGCTGAGGCTGCTGCCTCGTTAGGTCTGTCAATCAACAAAGATAATTCTTAAGAAGTCTCCAATCGGAACTAACCCGGCTCCACAAATTAATGTGACTGTCCATCTCCTTAATATATTGTTGACCCCTTTGCGGTTTACCTACCTGAGCAGCACAGTGTCCAACGAAGAGTCACTGTCTCAAATACCAACAGCGCTTTTGGTCTCTTTAAAATGAATGTATGGTGGAATAGGTTTCTTCATCTAGCAACAAAAATCAATGTTTTTAAAGTAGTGATTCTCGCCGCACTTTTGTATGAGACTTGGGTGCTCTATCAAAGGCATGGCTCTTCCAACACTTACGTCGCTCCATAATGACATATTATAGGCCTACGCTGGCAAGACTACATCACAAATAACTATATGTTCTGCTGGAGGCCGGTGTGGACAGTATAGCAACTACCATTCGACGGCTGCGCTGGGTCGGACACGTATCCTGCATGCCGAATCTTTGGCGAGATTAAAGGAGGACGGCGTAACAGAGCTAGCCCCCCCCCCCCCCCCGTAATTTGTAAGCGCTATAAAAATATCAACTCAGGTGCCATTTCGCCCTCACTAGCATAAAGAAAATTAAGTAGCTGGATAAGAGACGGTTGGAGAATTACCACAACGGCCGCGGGACACACGTTTGAGACCAAAGAAAAGTCCTTATTGTAGACATAAAGGGAGTAAAAAAGATAACTTTAAATAGACTCCCGGCGGACAATAGCTTTGTCTGCATGAGATGCGGGAAAATATGCAGGTCGCAACTGGGTTTGCGTAGTCATGTGAAACACTGCACTCATTCTTAATCTTCGGAATCGAAAACATTGTCAATATTATTATTTATATGTTACACAGATACTTGTTTGTTTTTACATGTTTCGAATGTTTCAAACCTAGTTCAAACTTCACACTGAACAACAGGCAGGGTTTGAATCCAGGACCACCAGGACAAGTCCAGTGAGCGCATTTAGGCCTACCACACGACCAGGCAGCCTTATTATAATACAATACTTTTAAATAGAGAATAGGAGAATTAAATATTGCCAAATGATGGCAAATGATATATAATTCACCAATACTCACTCATTATTATATTTTAGTGTCTTCTATTGCAGCCAGTTGTATTTAACATAACATGGATAGTAGATTTCATATTAAATTACTATCAATATCTTAATTTATTGATCAGTAAGGCGCTAAGCTTTACTTTGTTGTTCATGAAAATTAACCAATAAAAATGTTTACTTGGATTCACTGCGGTATTTTATAATGTAAAAGTAGAGTAATGTTATTCTTTAACTTCCGTATTGACTGTTTCCCATTTCGTTACACCCAAGCCAAGGCCTAGGCCCAAGGCGTATTGTTATTAAATGTAAAGTTAATGGAATATCTGTGTTCATTTAATAAATATTGGACAATATAAAAACTTTGTAAGTTCAAGAAATTAAAAAATTATGAAGTATAAATTACATTGTCTTGTCTAGAGGAAAGTCTAGAATAGATAATGATGGATCGTGAATTCAATAAATTAAAATTTAAATTTAATATTTTAATCATTTATGATTTAATAATAATTTAATGCTATTGAGTATTGAGAGATTTTGACATGAATTGAAATTCAATGATTGGTATTTCAATTATTTGATTTGATCATGAATAAAATTAAAAATAAATATTACAACTTAGAATGACTTAGATCTATATACATGTTTCTTATTCTAGATCCAGATTATCTATTCTGTTATACTCTGATAATCTGATTAGAATCATTAGATTATCATTATTAATAATAATTATTATAATTATAATTATTTATATCATATCCAGACTAGATGCATAGAAACCCAATATAGTTATATAGAACTAGATTTTACTAGATCTAGAATCTAGATAGAACCTAATAGACTTAAGACTTAAATATAGTCTAGTAAGTCTAGTAGAGAATAGTCTAGATGAGTCAATGTAGTAATGTAGACTAAGAGTACTAAGACTGTACTAAGTAACTAGACTAGAGTCACTAGACTGTCACTAGACTCTACTCACTAGACTCTAGACTGTAGTTAGTGTAGTGTACTACCTGTGATTTAACCTGTGTGTGAGTCCAGTGTAGTAGATCTGTCATCTAGTGATTCTAGTGTGTAGATCTAGATCTCTAGAATCTTGATTTGTAGTCACTCACTGTTCTGTCTCCTGTACTCACTCAGTACTGTACTTGTAGTTATGAATGATGAAGAGTTAATTTAATACTAGAATATCTAGATAGATCTAATAATAGACTAATGATGTAGAGCTATTATTGATTATCTTATATAATACAGACGTTACTTCAAAAAAGAAGATGATTGCGTCCTACGCGTCATGCATTTAGTCATGCATATTAACCAATGACTTAAATTCTGCCAAGTCACTAGTTCAGGCAACCCATTCCATGCTCTAATAGCACTAGGGAAGAAGGAATATTTGTACAAATTTGTCCTAGCATATAGGACGAGGATCGTGCCTTTATCTTTGTGTCTTTCAGAGTATTTTATTAAGTTTTGTTTTTGTATTTGAAGATTATGGTTCAGTGTTTTATGTATCATTGGATTGTATCACTCATGTCCCAGTAATGAGTATCTAAAAATCTTACAATCAATGATTCACAATGTATGTAGACTCTAGAGTCTAATTATAGTTTAGTCAACAGTTAAGAGCTAGATGAGTAGATCTAAATCATATTATAAAAAAAAAAAACATAACAAGAAAGAAACTGATACAGTGATAGATCTAGTTACTAGTAGTTAGATCTAGTAGTGATAGTCACATTCACACACATACTGACATCTAATAGTATTTTTAGTAATAGTGTATGTATACTGTAACATAGCAGACTACTACCAGATTTAACTAGATTACTATGGTTAGAGTCAGTGGCGTAGCTAGAGTATATGATGCCTGGTGCGGTACCTCATCTTGATGCTCCCCCCCCCCCCCCAAAAAAAAAACAACAAACAACTAACTAATTAATAACATTGCAAAACCTGTTCAAAATAATATGTATTATAAATCAAACATTGTTAATTAAAAAATATCACTTTTACATAAATATACTACAAATGATTGTTCAATGGACAAAATAGCCAAATTAGTGAGTCATCGTTGATCGCAAGTAATTCTTGATCAGTTTAAGTTTGGAAAAACTTCTCTCGCATGTAGCGACGCTTACTGCAATAGTAAAAAATATGCGAATCATGATGACGATATTTGGGACTGAATCATCTAGCTGATATTTTTTTATACATTTCAAGAGCTCAACAGGTCCTTGTTTTGGAAGTTCGGAGGCTTCTGATGAAACTGTGACAAACCGTTAAGCCTCTTTCGCTCCAGCAGAAATTTGTTTTTATCAATGTCGCTAGGAGTACTATCGAGATTGATTTTGACCTGAGGATTTAATAGCTAGGATGATATTCGGGATGGAATCATCTAGCTGATCTATATTATAAAGTAGAATGTGAGGTGTATGTATGTATGTTACTTATAGACATCAAAACCGCTTGACCAATCTTTATAAAACTAGGCAGGAATGTTCCTTGGGTACTAACTTAGATCGTAGTGTATGTATTGTAGCCCTAAAACAAACTTAAGACCCTCAAAAAAAAAAAAAGTTGTCCGACTCTATTAAAGCTATAGTATTTATGGATCTAGGCCATGGTTAACAATGTTGACATGAGAAAAGATCGAAAGGATTTAGACCTAGATTTAATTTTAAGAAATACACTTTGTGCAGATAGTTTTTTACTTTGACACATGAAAATACAAAAGAAGATCTATTGATTTCATTTTATATAATAAAATTAACCTTCAATTTTGTGTTTCAAAAGCATTTTTTACATAAATTAGTTCCTGATATCTGTGACTACAGATTTCCTGGCGAACCTTCTTTCATTAGACAATACCGTAATGAATCGCGTACTAAAAATTAATTCGTTTAATTGTTTAATTTATAATCCCATCCCTAGATCCAAAACTCAATTCAACTCTAAGATGATAAAACTTCTCTTCGCACAGATAGTTTTATACTTTAACACATGAATATACTAATTATAGTCCATTCATTTCATATTTTGATCAAATAAACATTCAAATTTGGTTTTCTAAAGCTACATTCGTTTACGAAAGCTGCGAAGCCGAGTTGAGATAGGCCTAGATCTATATTTATTCATGAATCGCGTACTAAAAATTATTTCGTTTAATTGTTCACTTTATAATTCCATTCATTTAACAAAGCTATCGCTCTTTTCGTTTTTAATAGATATCGGCTTCGGGTAAACCCATTTTCGCAAAACTAATTTTATTTTCGTAGCGAAAGAGAAAAAACTTGAAAGGATCATTAGCTAAGTTTAACATACATCTAAATTCAATCCACTAGATTAGTAAACGCAAACTTAGACCCGCAGGCCGCGGGTAATGTCAGGCTAGTATTTATATATAAAATTCAAGAGCTCAACAGGTCTTTGTTTTGGAAATTCTGAGGCTTCTGATGAAACTGTGACAAACTGTTGAAGCCTCTTTCACTCCAGCAGAAATTCGTTTTTATCAATGTCGCTAGGAGTACTATCGAGATTGATTTCGACCTGAGGATTTAATAACTGGGAAGGCGACAAAAATTCATATCTATCTGCTACATCATGAAGTTGCTCGAATCGGGTGATTATTTCTTGAACAATGAACAATCCTGTCAAGGTAGAATAAATTTCCCTTCGTAGCTCTTCTTTGTGTGTAAGTACAGAGTAGTCACTTTTCTCACCAGGCATCTTTTTCTTATGGCCTATACGTTTTTGAGGTTCTGTACTGATTCTCAGATCTGAACACACGCTTTCGGCAAAGGTATTGCTGGCTTCAGCGATGTCCTCTCGATTACTACTTAAAAATGTCTCTAATGTTTTTAGTTTGAGTGAGCAGTCTCAAATAGACAATCCTTGTTTTTGAAGGTAGAATTGCGCATCATTAATTTCAGTTAATACAGGAGCCCAAAATCCAAGATAGGTGAGAAAATTAAAAGACTGAACAGCAACCAATAATCCACCTGCTTCAGATCTAGTCGATGAATTTTCATCTCTGCTAGTTAATGTCTCCAGAGTTTGAGCAGGCAATGAATACTGACTTCTAGAATACGTTTTTGGACACCGTAGTTTTGACCTTTCATGACTGCAGCATTATCATAGCCTTGACCCCTGCAGTCCATTATGTCTAAGCCATCTGAACGCAGTTTCTCTAGAATCATCTCAGCGATTCCAGCAGCATGCTTGTCCTTTGTGTTGATGGAGTCAATAAAAGACTCATGAACCTGCACCCCATCAACAACATGTACCGTGTGTCCGAAATAAAAGTAGTAAATTAGATTCAAACTGTTTTATAGCTTACATTGTATTGAAGAAATAGTCAAGGAGATGAAACAAAATAACGACATGACTAGTTTATAAATCGTTAGTTCATGATTAAAATACAGCAGTTTATGTTTGTTCGTGTCCATACAATTTGTCGTTTTTACTGAAACGCTCATGGAAATAGGAAATTAATACACACTGGAGGAATTTTGGTGCCCCTCTCCACTTGGTGCCCTGTGCGGCCCGCACCACCCGCACATTGGTAGCTACGCCACTGGTTAGAGTATAGTATGCAAGTACTGTATAGAAATAGTATGTAGTTGTTGCGTGTTTTTGTCTATACTCACACTAGGTGACTAGGACTAGATTTTAGATTGACTTCATCTAGACATTCTCTAGAGATCTAGAAACAAGATCTAGAAGTTATTGACTTCATCTAGACATTCTCTAGAGATCTAGAAACAAGATCTAGAAGTATAGTAGCTAGATTCTAGATATCTACTATGATGTAGATCTAACTAGACATTTTAGTGACAGTACTGACTAGTCACACTCCGATAGACTCAAATATACTCCTATATTATGATATTATTAGACCTGGGTGGACTTAGAGGCCCCCAAAGATCCCATACTTAAAAATCCCAATCTTCACCAGGATTCGAACCCGGGACTCCCAGTTCAGAAGCCAAGTGCTTTACTGCTCAGCCATTGATCAACTAGATATATATATTATAATTTTTATAATATTACTAGTTCAAGGATCAAGATCTAATATTAGTGTATTAAGGATTGGCCTCTTTAGCCACATGAGAAGTTGCAAAGGGAAAATATTGTCTCTCTCGATATATTATATTTGCTGGGTAAACAGAATGGTGTAAAACCCATTTATATATATATCAGAATATAGATCTTGATCTAGTAACCATTTTAGTCTATCAGTGTAGCAGTTTTAAATCTAGATCCAGTTGTATCTAATATTTTTGTCATTGTGACATGCAGCTTGAACAGTTTCTGTTAAAACTTTAAACAGATCTATATATTTACTTTATAAAGTCTTAATGCGTTTTTATAGGTTACTACTGTTAATTTTAGTCTAAGTTGACTAAGTCTACTCTCAAGTCTAGAATAATTTATTTTATAGTTACATTTAGATGATAGATCTTTTTTTTTTTTATCTAATCTGGACTAAATTGACAAGATATATCTTTAAAATGTAATTATTTTTTAAAATACTTGTAGCTTATAATATTATATCTATACCTAATAGTTTGAATTATAAGTTTTATAGTCACAATAAACACTTGCCTTTTTTACATTTTTAAAGGGTTAATTAGACATGTTATGGTGCTAACCTGGACTGACCCAGTGTTTATATTGTTATGATGCTTAGCTGGACTATCCTGAAGCAGTGTTTTACATTGAAATGAATTTTTGTAACATTCATATGATTAAAACAATACTATTTATATAACATTTTTCATTATTAGGCAGGCTAGAGCTCAATTTAGAGTCTTGTTTAATTAACTTTTTTGTCCTATTATTTTTTAGATGAATATTATTAATAATGGCTGATACAGATGAATCTGAAAAAGTGGTCAAAGTTCTTTATGACTTTAACTATGCTGACGATGGAGAAAATATTGAGATTAAAGCAGGAGATATATATAGACTTATAGAAAAAACTAATGCTGAATGGTGGCAGGTCTATGATCCTTCAGATTATGATGGAGAATCTTTCTTTGTACCTGCACAATATGTTGAGATTGTTTCAGATGATAGTCATTTGAAAGCACTTTCAGATTTAGATAAAGTGCTTACCTTTGGTGATGACATTGCTCCAGAGGATGATAATAAGAAAAATAAATCAGCCTTACAAGAATTATCAAAGTCTAAGCAAAATGTGTCTTCCAATAATTTAAATAATGACTCTAATTGTGCATCAGTTAGCACATCAAAAAATGATTTGGATGAAGGAGAATATGTAAATTTGGATAAATTTAGGGAAGTAGCAGGCATTCATACTGAGGTAAGTTACAGAATTTATAAATGTTATAAAAAAGGTATTTATGTTCTCATTATGTAATTAGTTATTATAAAATACAAAAAAATAATAAAACAAAACTGCCTGAACAAGACACTGCCCCAAAACACCTCAATAGAAAGAAAACTATACAGAGAGCAGTGGCGTAGCTAGGGTGGGGGGAGGAGGGGGGAGAATTTGAAAATCCCCCCGAGCTCCCACTTGAGGGGGGCCCCCAAATGAGTGTTTTTTACATTTAAAATTAAATATTACTCAAAATGCAGGGGCCCCCAAAGAGGTCAAGCCCCCCTGGGCCACCAAACAATGGAGAGCTCTCTGATCTGGAAACTATTGTGCAGTTCATCTCATATATTGGTCTAGTCATCTGAATGCTCCAACATTAAAAATGAGAACGGGGAAGAATAAGATGAGAAAAATTATAAAAAAAATATCATCACCCCAGCTTAATGCATTTCTTTTTTCAAATACATCTCTGCACTAGATGTGAATTGTAAAAATGTCATTTTCATCACTTGTTATAAAGTCTTGTAAAAAGAGTATCATAGAATTGCCTAAAAAGATATTGAAGCATTCTTAATTTCTTCATTTAAAACTATTTCAATTTGCTTTTATTAGGAAGTTTGAATACATTGAAATGTTTCATTTTTTTTTTTTCTTTAAGTTGTACTTACTTAATCTGAAGTTGTTTTTTTTTTTTTTATTGAGTCTTGATTAGTATAGAAAAGAACAGGCTTTGCAACTGGTTTAATATCAAACTCAAATCACTTGGAACATTTACTTAGATTTTGTTAAAATGTTTAAGGTTTCCATAGTCCTTGACTGTTTTTTGTTTACTAGATATTAGTTTGTATAGTAAATGGGCATCTTAAACACCCAAGAACCCAAATAAGAACAGGCTTTGCAACTGGTTTAATATCAAACTCAAATCACTTGGAACATTTACTTAGATTTTGATAAAATGTTTAAGGTTTCCATAGTCCTTGACTGTTTTTTGTTTACTAGATATTAGTTTGTATAGTAAATGGGCATCTTAAACACCCAAGAATCCAAATAAGAACAGGCTTTGCAACTGGTTTAATATCAAACTCAAATCACTTGGAACATTTACTTAGATTTTGTTAAAATGTTTAAGGTTTCCATAGTCCTTGACTGTTTTTTGTTTACTAGATATTAGTTTGTATAGTAAATGGGCATCTTAAACACCCAAGAACCCAAATAAGAACAGGCTTTGCAACTGGTTTAATATCAAACTCAAATCACTTGGAACATTTACTTAGATTTTGATAAAATGTTTAAGGTTTCCATAGTCCTTGACTGTTTTTTGTTTACTAGATATTAGTTTGTATAGTAAATGGGCATCTTAAACACCCAAGAATCCAAATAAGAACAGGCTTTGCAACTGGTTTAATATCAAACTCAAATCACTTGGAACATTTACTTAGATTTTGATAAAATGTTTAAGGTTTCCATAGTCCTCGACTGTTTTTTGTTTACTAGATATTAGTTTGTAAATGGGCATCTTAAACACCCAAGAATCCAAATAAAATCATAATCATAATGAGCAACAAAGTTGGTTAGAGAAAAGTGGTATGAACAGGTTGGCAGGCTGTTGAGGCCAATGGTAGAATCAATCCGTAATTGTTTTAGACAATATGCTGCGTTATATTAAAAAAAATTTTTACTAAACCATTGTAATAAAAATAATTAAAGAAAAAAAAAAAGCAATGCAAATAAACATATTTAGCATTTGATTCACAAAATACACTCTCCATAGTGAAAAACTTGTTTCCAATGTGTCCTAATAAACCTACATATTTTTCAAATCACCATGAAGTTGTATTTTAAAGATACTGACAATGTTTACTCAAGAAGAAAAGAAGGACACACATTCAGTTTGAAAGACTTAGGAATCTTTCAAATTACAATTTGTTATTTCAAATCATTTTTCTATTTTGTCAGGGATCTATAAAGTTTTAGTCTTTACCTACTCAAACTGTTCCAATTGATGTATTTCAATGTAGTCATACAGCACTAAATACCCAAGCATTTGTTTTTTTTTAATGAAAATTATGAACCATAAAACTACATTCCAGTTTATGTAATTTAAGCTAATGTCTTTGAAAACATTAAAATCACTATAAAACATATTGTTGAAACATTTATTGTACTGTGATTCAATTTACTTTGGATCTTCATCTTTTGCTGTTAGTATTAGCCAAAATGGTTAGTAAAAAATACTGTGTGCAAGAACTCTGTTGGCATTTTTTTTAAGATAAATTTATTTAACAACAGATATTTCAAATATTTTCAGGGTAAAATTGGTCCACCAATTAGCGCATCAAAACCTCCACAAGAACTTATTCAAGGGACAATACCTCCACCCTTACCCAGTGAGGGCACTTATGTTAAAGAACTTTTGAAAGGTTTGCCTTGGGATATATATAAAGAACATACTTTGGGGAGGCATTTTTATGTTAATCGGGAGACTGGAGAACGTGCATGGAAACCTCCAAGGAAAGAGAAAGCCTCGCCTGATCAGGTTACAATCTTTTTTTTTCTCTTTTTAAAGTTTTGTCGTAAAAAGGAATATAAAGAATGTTCTTTCATAAATATAATAGTAATAGAATAGGTGTTAGTGCTTTAATATAGTGTAAATATTTAAATTATTAGAGAATATTCACAATTTTTTTTTATAAACCAATATTCTTAGAGTTGAGAATAATAAGCAGAATACTTTAGCCTTAGACATTATTTTGACATTGCTACTTTTTTATATATTTTTTAGATTTTACTTATTTTATTGGCACATATGTACATTAGTTAAATTTGGTTTGCACTTTTTTTTACTAAAATAATTTTGAATTAATCATGCCAGCTTTCTATTTAGTTTTCATTGAAACTAATAGAATAGTTTTTACACTAATCTATATACTTCTATATTTATCAATCTATGTATAGGTCCCCTCTGACATTACTAAATATCCCTCTTTCACACTTTGTGTTATCCCAAAAATATGAAACTTGAACCAGTAAACTCCTATTGGCCTAAGAATAACTAAGCACTTTTCATTCCTGGTTGAACCTATTAATTGTTTCTTTTTGTCCCACTTCAAATGTAATGGCTAATATGCCTTTTATGTGTTTTCATTTCCTATTGCTGTTGTTTTTTTTTTAATTGAAAAACAAAATGACACCTTGGCACAATTGAAATTATTAATAAAAGGTAATAGAAATGTTTGCATTTTTGAAAATTCTGAACTGCTCAGTTTGAGTCTATGACCATGTGACTATAGAGTAAAGGTTGATGTTTATTTCATTGAAGAAGTGATAGCAATGTCAGGGCCTAAATTGTGCTGATGTGCCTAAAAATCAAAATCATTTTATCATTAAATATGTCAGTGTTTATGTTAATGGGGACTGGCTTTTTCTAATTAAAAAAAAACAAACAAACAAAAGAGTTTTACCCTTAAGAGCTATAGGATCTGAGTGGTCAAAGAAATTAGTATGTATGTGTTTAAAAGGAAAGAGATTGAGGAAGCAAGTCAAAGATATGTTATTGTTTAAGGCAACAACTGATGGCTAAATAAATGTGTAGTCTTAGGGACGGCTAAATTGTATAAGGGGATATTCCCGCTCTAGTTATTGGAGTACAAAGCAAACAAATTTTATTCCTAGTATGAGCTTATAAACAGAAATTTTAGGACACTCATAATAAAGCAAAATATTTATTTTTCATTATATCTGTGGGCATAATTTGGTACAATAAGTAGATGAGTGTCACCTATTTTAACAAGTAAATGGATAAAAATGTAAAAAATAAAAAAAATGTGTGAAATACAAACCACATTAAATGAGAAATTATCAAATATAGTTTTCTAGTTCATTTTTATTGTAGGAATGGATTACTAACTTCCTAGAAATAGCTGATTAAATTTCATAATTTATAAATTTCAAATTATATAAAGGAAGGTTCTTTTCATCAAATAAACATTATATTAAAAAAACTACAACAAAAAACAAAGCTTTTACTGAGTGAAGGGAGAGCACAGTTTAATCACTGCCATGTCTCTCAATATTGCAATTTTATCTCCCTTTTTAATTAATTAGTTTATTACCACTAGTTGATCAACTTATATGTTGATTAATGATTCATCATCATCTATTCTGTCCCCTAAATTTTGTCTTAGTGACACTTTGCATAACCCAATCCCTCCAATTTTCCCAGTCAGTACCCGTTCTTAGCAAGATATCAAGAGAAGGGCTGGTCCATTCTTTTATTTTGCCCAGCCTGCATTTCTTTGGATGACCCTTTCTTAGTTTTCCCACCACTGTACTTTGAAGAATGACTTTTGACAGTGTATCATGTTAACAATCAAAATTGTGTGAAATTTCAACTTAATATGAGATTGGGAAGGGGGAGAAAAAAAGTTACTTATTGTTATTACAGATATTTGTAGGTAAGCCTAAACATTTAGTGTAAAAAACCTAATTGAGATAAATATACAATATCCATTTTGTCTGTTGTTATGGACTGTTATATTCAATACCTATTGTCAAATCTTTTCATCTAACTTTTTTTTTCTTTTGATTTTTTTAAGTCAGCATTACAAAATCTGTTACAAATTAATTACTTAAATTTTTTTTTTTTTTTTTTAGTTAACTACTAATTAGCATGCTATAGATCTATAAAAAGGATATGGAAAGGCTGTTACAACAAAAGAACCATCATTTTTTGGTTGGTGATAACTAAAAATATACAGGAAATGGTTTTCTAGATTGATCATAATATAATCTTGTTAGGTTCCAACTTGAGTCTATTCATCAACACATTCAGCTCTATCCTTATATTCATGAGCAAATACAAAATTGTCATCAATAGACAGCACCTTACTATTTGCACATTACATTAGTCAAGGCTTACATTGTTGTGTTTCCTGTGTTATACTAGCTTTTTGCACAAATTATTTTATGCTTCTCCTTGAAACTGCAGCCCAAAGCTCCAGAGATGAGCTCGCCGGCATCAGATTCCTCTCCTGCTAATAAAGATGGAGAGTGGTCTGGTATCCCGCCGGAATATGAACAGGTTCATGATAATGGCAATGTTTATTTCATCCATAAGTCTACCCAGGAGAAGGTGAGGCATTTATATTTGTAAGGTTGATGAGTAAACTTTTATTTTGTATCAGGCATGTCAAATTGTATATTTGGGGCTGCAAAGTGGAATTTTTTTTAAAGGAAAGGGTTACAGCAAGATGTAGTCTTACAAGCACTGGAGATTAAAAGATTAAATTTTCTTCAGTCTATATATATATGGCTTATAGCCCACCATTCTATTTATTCGCTTAATATTTTGCAACCCACAACTCATGGTATGTATATATATTGCAGCTACAAATAATATCTAATAATTGAGAAGTAACCCACATCACAAATACTTCTTGTACAAAATACAAAGTAAAAAAAATGAATAAATAGACTAAGACTTGTTGAAGACTTATATACCCATTCAATATTTCAAAAGATTAGTGATCACTTTCCAATTATTTTTTAAATTGTGTCGTAGTATTTTTTAATGCTAATAAATCTGTATTCTTTTTATGATTACAATGTATGTGCATCTCCATCTTGAATCAAAGAGGACACTAATAAATACCAGACATTCCTACTCCTATATGCCAAGCATTGAGAATATAGTGTTAGACTTATTTTGACAAAATTTTTCAAACCAGTTTTCAAAGAAGAATGCATTTAGATTATGCATATAACAAATCATTACATTACTTTTTATGATGTTGGTACAGATCTATTTTCAAAGATGTAATAGCATGTGTTACATGCTACTTTAAATGACTGTCCTCAAATCATCCCAGAAGTGATTTCAAGGGACAAAGTGAAACACTATCACTTTCTAAGCAGTTTTAATCAATGAGATTTTTTTTTTTTTTTGTTGGAAAGCACATTTTAAATTAGTTAAACTCAAAAATATTTATATACATTTGCCTATTTTGCTGTTAATTGACAATATTCCATTACCAGTTCACAAGTAGCTAGTGTGTTGCATATTTGACCTGCCTGTGCAATATTGTGATAGTTCTCGTACAACCTATATTAATGCCCCTTGCTTACAATGTCCTAAAAATGCTGTTTTTCTCTGTGTACATTTTGCAATACAGTTTTATTTTTATTGCAGTAGCTATGCATGCATCTTTGAATCATTAATGCATGTTAATTTAGCCTTTAATCTTTATTTGTTTTTCTAAAATATATATATATTTTACAATTTCCATTATGCGAATAGCATAGCCACTAAAACAAAAATGGATTGTCAATGGTAAATATAAGCTTAATATAATATTTAAAAAAAGTAATAGAAGAGAACTTTGATGTGCTGATTATTAAATGAGACTGCAGTAAAATTTGCTGCAGATCTAAACTATTATTATTATTGAAACACAATTTTTAAATACTACTTTTTATTCAAAATATAAACATTAAAAAAGGATATAATATTACAAGTAAAAAAAAAGTTTTCTATTGCAAATGAACAGTATTAAAAAGAAAGTAAGGATATTTAAATTTAAAAGTTATTTAGTGTAATACTTTGACATCTTCATTTAAAGAAACAGAACATGATTGTGTTCAAACTGGGTCTTCCCAGGACCTTTGAAATTCTCAAACACCACCACCTGCTCTTTTGGTAATATCTGGTGGACAATCGTACCCCTAAAGTCATCTGCTATGGACATGTTCAATAAAAACTGGTCGTCCCAGTCTCCAATTTGTGGATGTAATCAAATGGGACTTCAAAGCAGTAGACATTGATGTTGACTACTGGGAAAACATAGCCCTAGAACGCACTATCATTGAAGCTATGAACAGAGAAAAAGTAATGGCCTCATCTCTGGAAGAGAAACAAAAAAATGGCAGGCTCCTTTACCAATAAAGTGAATGCCAACTAAAACTGCCTTATATGTAGATGGGAATGCCTTTCGTGAGTAGGGCTCCACAATCACATGAAAAAATTATCTCTGAGATGAACCATAGTCGTTCTATGACTGAAAGATTTAGTCATTTTATCAATACATGCAGGACTTCTGTGGATCTTTTGTTTCAGTATGGTCTACTTAATATGTATTTTTCATTTTATCCTGTCACCCCCATTTCCATGAAATTTTGTACAAAATTAATAGAATCATTTTAAAACAATTTTATAGAGAGAATAAGTGGATATTAATTGTAAATAATACAAGCTCTAACATGACACCTGCCTACAGAAACCTTGTAGAGGTTAACTGACTACATTGAAGTGAAATATTTAGTTGTACTTAACTTGTGCCATTCTTCTCAATCAGATGCGATGGAATACAAATGTAAAAAAAACATGAATGCTATAATAAGATTTGCACCACAAATATTGATTTAGAAACACAATATATTTTCTTATGGAAAATCTGTTTGAATGGTCAATGCATTTTTGAGAGAAAGAATATTTCAGTGAATTAGTCTGTAACTGTATGTTAGTAAAATATGTTTACCTGTGAACTTTGATGTTGTCTGAGCTCTAACTGGAAATGTCAACCTGATATTGGTTTCCTTTGTTTTGTCTGAAATGTATCACTTTGTAATCTCGTATATAACAACCATGTTTCAGTGGAAGAGAATAGTGGACAAAGTAGGTCGAAAGTATTTTCACAAAGTTGGCTCAACAGATACTCTGTGGGCCCTCCCAGGAGCAATGGGAGCCCCTGGTAAAGAGACCTCTATAGAAAACAGTGAGCAAACTATTCAGGTATTTTGTTCCACAGAACTTACATATTTACCCAAAGCTGCCAAATTTGCATTTATCCCTTTCATAAATTTAAGAAAGAAAAAAAAAAACCTCTTAATAACCTATTACACATACATATAAATATATGCTAGATTTTTTTAGTGTGATACAGTATTCACACCTACTTAACACTCTAGATGTATCCAGTTGTTCAGCTTTTTTTTTTTTTTTTCATAAGTATTGTAACCCTGCTTTCTTTTCTCACCATTTAGATCAAACCCTTCTCTAGGGTGAGTTTCTCCATTCTCTCCACTTATATTTGACCTTGTTCCCTTGTCAGTCTGTAGAACATTTTTATTTGGTTTTGTTCAAGGGCTCCAACACTATTTTCTTTTTTTCTTCTGTTGTTATTTCAAACAATTTTTTACCATAAGAAATTTTGATATATATATATATATTTTTTGAAATATCAGTATTTTATTTTTAAAACAACTATTTTGAATTTTAATACTTCATTAAAGTATTTTTTAAATACATTTTTGTGTTGAAGCATTTATAATTTTTAAAGTAGTTAGCCTCCATTTATTCTACATTCTATACAGCTGATCAATAAATTAGCCAAGATTGCATTAGACATTTACTGTTTTGTAACCCACAAAAACCCATTAACTCTACATTTAATCTTTTATACAGCATCCTCTTTAATTTACCTTGGGTCTGAGAATCAACTAAAAGTTACTTAACTTCTGCAATTAGTTTGTATGCATTTACTGTTTCTAACAGTTTACTGTTATTTAAAAAACACCTGCTAACCTCTTTCTTTACCAGTCACTTATGAAACATTCAAGTTGCCAAAATGGTGAATGATTAATACCTTATGTTTATTGAATGTTTATCTAGCATTAGATTGAAAAATGTATAACAAGTGGTGAATTAGCAATCAGTTATAATTGCCTTTATTTAATGTAAATTCATGAAATTAAACATAGCTTTCTTTAATACTTATAATTCAATGTCTTGAGTGCATTATGAAAGATCATATGACAAAAATGTCATTGTAGTATGAAAAAATATTATAATTTTAAGTAGAATGATTTGTTTCATTAAAAAAAAAAAAGAAATTTTTACAGTTGGTTGCAATATTTTTTTGTTTATGGTTACTTCTATGACTATAATAGCACTGCAATTGATGTTGCTTTTCCAAAAGATACTTAAAAAGCCCTCATCTTTATTATTCAAGATACATTCCATAGTGTGAGCCTACTAAGAAAATTGTATTATTGAATATAACAAAGGAAAAAACCCAAATGAATTTTATTTTTAAAATGTATTTGTTTAGCAAACAGTGTTAGAAAATATATTTAAAAAAATACTATCATGCTACCTCAAAAACCCTAACCTATACATTTCATATTAGAGCAATGTCTTTCAAATTCTATTTCCTTGATTTATTATTTGTTTTTTACATCTTTGAAAGCAATGTTTCAAAGTGTTAATTATAGTTTATGTCTTAAAAAAAACAAACATAACTCTTGGTTGTTCATTTAGTCTTTATCTTGTGAAAATCTAAATGCATTGTTATCATCATGGCCTCCTAGATTTTAATAACAGGAAATATTATTAAGTAGCAGTCAAATGAAATATGAAAAAAAAAGTGTGTTTGTTAAAGATTTCTTTTTATATCATACAAATAAATTTAAGCTATAAACAATTAACACTAATCTCAAGGAATACTCAGGAAATAAATGAACTCCACAAAATTGAAATCTATTCCACATTGTGATAAATGAGCCTTTTCCAAGCACTATTTTTTTGGTTAGCTTTAGTATGAATACACCTAATGCTTTACATAAAATTCATACAAAAGGAAACCTTTCTTAATTCTCTCCTTTAGTTTAAATTTAAATGTATTTTTACTAAATACTGTGTAAATGCTATTTAATAATATTTCCTGGTATAATACATTCAAAAGTAAAAGTAGTTCTGGGTAATATTGTCATATTATATATACATTAATTTTGCCCATGCTTAATGTACACAAAAATACATTTTTATTTTACACTTCCTTTTTTATGTGTTTGTATTGTTCAAGTATAATTTCAAAATAAAACAAACAATCCTTTTATTTTTAAAGTATGTCTTACCGAATTTAGCTATAGCAGCTCAAGAAATCTGGTTTTAGTATGAAAATGTCTCTCTTGGTATAGTTCTGAATGGAAAGATAGTACTACTTTATCTCAAAGCTTTTCAAACATGACATGTGTACACTTTCTTACTGAAGACTGAGGACCACAATAATAGAATTGAATTTTCTGAAAGTTGTCAAACATTTTTGTAGACTGTCAGTGTAGGGGTGGGGAGAGGGTTAGAATGATAACACTGTTTTACCTCATTCTATTGTAACTGGGTATTGTAAATGCTGTATGTTACAGTGTATCAATAACACAAATATTCATTGGTTGCATTTTGATACCTTTCATTTACATAAGTGTAGTACACTCTTTGTTTTATTATTTGGATCTATTTAATTAATGTCTTGAAGCAATTTCAAGTAATATGGTTTTACAAATATGTTTCATATTTAGAATGAAAACATAAAAGATGAAAATTGAAAGGTTTGATTACTTTTTTTTTGAGTACACAAAAGCCTCATCATTAACGTTGAAGTGTCCTGATATGCTAGTGAAAACTTTTATATGGAATATTGTATTGGTCTGAATCTTGCTTTTATTAACTCTCATATATTGCTTGCTTTATTGCATGAATATCAAGCTTTACCGTGGCATAAATTTTTAATAGCTTAACTTAACAATGCTATCTTTTAGTATTTCAATCTGAAGTAATCCTATATCTAAATAATTAAAAACTGGCTTATCTTTAGAATTAGCTTTATTTTATCTTCTATTCTACCAACTTTGCTCACTGCATTTTTCTTTGTTGCTCACCTCTCTCAGCGTGATGTCCATTGGGAATCTCAAGGGCATCGCATGAGCACGTTTGGGGGATTGTCAATGCGAGCTAACAAGGCCATGTCCACATATGGTCAGCTGGAGACTTCCTCATCAGTTATCAACAGGTCCTCTACGCTGCCTGCAAACTTCATGGCTGCCAGAGTCCAGTCACCTGCCAATGTAATTTTAGTTTGCTATATGGCTTAATGACACAAATGTATATAAATCTTTTTTTAAAAAAGCTGCCAATGAGTTGCAAACAACACAAAATAATTTTAATCTTTTGTGTGTGTCTCTTTAAGCTTGAAATAATCACAAAACCTTTTTTTTCTTGTCTGTATTGTTTGAAAGCTGTTTGTTTTGAGATCAAAGCTCATTTAATTAAGTAGAACTGTCAAAATTATCTACGCACAACTTAAAATACTTTGATTTTCCTTTGTAATTTTTTTTTAAAATTGAATTGTTGTATTGTATTAAGTATGTCTTCTAAATTGGCTCTATTAAAAAAAAAACAACTAGCCTTTGCTGCTTGGTGGGCTTGGTGGTTATAGGAGTCTGGAGTATAGCCCCCTTAAACGTTGCGACTACCTATTAAGGTGCTCCTGGCAGCTCCTGCATCTGCTTTGATGCCAAATGTAATGTCTATCAACCCCTTTATCTAGGAATATGCCTGAAACTTTCCTTACATTCATCATATCTTAGGAACGATGAAGCCATAAAAAAGTATTTAATTAATTTATTAGATTTTGAATTCATGGCTTAATTAAAGTTGCCAACTTTTCCAAGCAGAATTGTTTTGAGTTCTTAAGCAAAGATATGCATGTCAGGCTAGACTATTTCAAATAGTTCAGTAAGCATGAATCAGGAAAGTTTAAAATAATCATTGTCTTAGGACTTGGATGGTTCTGGCCAAATATAGTTTCCATTTGAATTGTGCTTACAGGTTGAACAATCTTCATAAACTCCCCCTTCCTTCCCCCCACCCCACATTCTTTTCCTGTTTTAGTTTCTCTTCTGCTATATTGTTTCCTGGTTTCAAGTGATATGTATGATACAGAAATGACTGAAATTATACCTAATAACTCTTATCTTATTATATTTGTCACATACGTCAAAATAAAGAAAAAAAATTTTTTTCTTCCAATTAAAATTTATTTTCTCAATCATTTTCTGCTACAGTTGAGGCATCTTAATTGCATAGCAGCTGATTAGGTTTTGCTTATGAATTAAGTGAACTAAGCAGAATGCCCATCTTAATATTAATGGGTTTTTTTTTTGTTGTTTTTTTTAATATATATTTTTTATGCATTTACGTAATAGGAAATTAATTAGGTTCCAGACTGACCAAAACAAATATTTCACAACTAGATTGTGTCATCTTGATTTAATTAAAAAATTTTTTAAACTACTATTAAATTCATTCTCAGGAACGGAGCCGCAGCCCAGTAACAGTGCAGAGACCCACAAATTTATCAGCACCAAATATTAGTAATGTGACTATACTGGAGGTAATTTTCCTTTTGTTATTGGCTTAATTAGATGCCCCAGAATCATTTATAAAAGCCATAGTTCCTTCAATATTTGTACACAAGTAGAAGAACTCTTAATATAAGCCCTATTTTCTACAATTGTAACAATGTTTTTGTCTAAAAGTGGAAGGTTGTATCACATTGTTCTATTTGTACCTAAATCCAGAGTAGACCAGAATTAGCTATATAAATAAACATATGTGTTTAAAATAATTACATCATAAAAAAAGCATCATTAAGAAAGTCAATGCAGTAATCAAAAATTTGTTTATTCAAGAAATGCTTTTCCCTTGGTTGTTAGAACAAATTATTTAGACACATTTTGAAACTACAAAAAAGTATATACATTTTCAAAATGATTCATTTATTTTCAATGGATGGGTTAAAACTCAGAATCCTGTCTGTACCATGCATAGTCAAATTGAATTTCAGAAAACATAAAACAAGCACAATATTAAAAAAAAAACTTATAAAAAGAAAAAAAATGGGGCTTATTTAAGGGAAAGAACTGCACATTTATCTCTCCATTCTAATATTTATTTCCTTTTTTTGATCAAACAAAATTAATTGATTTCCACAAATTAATGATTTAATTGGTTACCTTTTATTGATTCATGTTTTGTTAGGGACAATGAATTATTGTGCAAAGTTTCAATTTAATCCAAGAATGCAAAGTGGGAGAAAACATTTTTCTTATAAAACAAACTAATCTCTCATATCAGATATTTGTCTTACAATTTGTGCATTACAACATTAGACTACAAGAAAAAGTAATGTGCATGTGAGTTATGAACACATCCTGGTCCATCCATAATGTAGCTATAATTTTTTTTTTTTAAAGTGGTAAATATATATTTAGGAAATAGTATTTTGTAATTTTCCCCTACATCCTAAGAGTCGATCTTTGAGAACTTTGGTAAATTAAATGGAGATATTTTTTTCTAAGACCTAAGTTTCAACAAAAGACACAGCCCTTATTGAATTTTACAATAGATGACTATGGTCTAGTTTATTGTTATTATTTTCGTAAGGACATTTGCTTTTATAGTTTTGTATTTAAAATCATTAGTAGTGGAGTGATTATATTCATTACCACTTCTAGTAATAACAACCATACGGAACCATATAGAACGCTTCCAATGACATGCGTCTCAAATAGCCTCTGATAACCACTCCAACTCCTGACCTTCTTATATAGTATGTAGATAGATATTGGGTCCGGCAGAACTGTTTTCACTGACAGGAGAATGAGCAAATCGGTAAGCCTTGTTTACTCACCTTGGAGAAGGAAAAATTTGAATTTAAACCTCTGCTACCTTGCAACTATTCCTAAACATGGTAAGGCCAAATCAGGAGCCTGAGACCCTTGCAAACTTTGCAACACACAGTGCTATGTCCTGGCAGAGCATGCGATGCCTTTGATGTTACTTTAGAGACATCAGTTGCATAGAGTGGGGGAATTGATGTCTGGTTGGCATCATTCCAACCATAGCTAATGCTTAAGCATTCATCTTATTTCTGAAATGATCCATAGAAAATGAAGTAGGCTATAGAATTCAAAGTCATAGGACTTTCAGTTCAAGTCCTAATGATTCTTGAATAGGGTGGAATAAAGCAAGGATCAATTAGAGTCATTTAAGTAAGATACATGGAAGGTGAGCATCATATGGCATATTTTCTTATTTAACAATAGTAATTTTTTTTTAAAGAGGTAATGATTATTTACTTTACATTTCAGCCCTTTATTAACAGCGTAAGTTTTTATAGACCTTAAAATAAACAATTCATGCATGGCTAGTGCTTGCTGATTTCTAAAGTTAAACAATTATTTCACTCCATGATTTGAAATGAGTTAAAATTTACTTTTATGTGCTTATGCATGAAAACGTTATTAAAGTCATGCAATAAAGTTTTTATTTCAAGCCTGCTCCAGACAGTATCTAAAGTCAGAATACAATAATGCAGCTTATATATGGTCTATTTTATTTCAATGTAAAATATATTTAATTAAAAATGTTTTTTTTTTTTTTTTTGAATTTTCTTAAGAAACCAACTTGATAAATCAAACATTTTTCCTAGTGATCTTTATTTACTTAAAAATTATCAACTGCTGAGGTTTATAAAAACTTTATTGTCTGTCCATTAGTGAAAAAAAATAGTACCACTACAGTCATTTATATCTTGTAAGCTCATTATATTCAATGATTTTTGTTCATATTCAATTTTATATGTTTGAATGACATGAGTTTTATTTTTACTAATGCATTTCAAAGCACTTAAACAAATTTTGTTTCTAATTAAGTTCAACATAATTTTGATTAGTGAAAAAATATAGAATAAAAACACTTTATCTGTGCAGTCAGTTAGAAAAATAATATATTGTACTTGATAATAAATCAGTACATTAATTTAAATCATTTCATTACTTCAGAAAAGACTTTAAAATAGAGAAAATTGAATAACAACAAACAAAAAAAAGTATTTGAAAAAAATAAAAATGGTTAAATTTCATTAATTAACTGTTATTCTCACTATGACAGCGTTTCTCAAACTGCGGAGGGTTGCCATTTTTTTTTTCTTCAAGTACAAAAATTCTATTGTATTAATTAACATTGTAGTTATAAATCCACATATAAAAAAACTAAAAACAAAACGATCTAAGGCTCAAGAAATGAAATGATCAAGTGCTGTCATTTTAAGTAAGATCTTTCATATTGTTTCATTAAGGTGTCTGCAGCAAGAATCATTACAAAATTCTTTGAAGAATATATTTAAATGCAATTCTTGGGTCTACCCATCTTTCTTGTGTGAGAAATTTTCCTGAGTAACTTGCCGCCATTCAGTTGATATAATTTAGATGAATAAGATGCACACGTTTAGTTTTACTCAAAGATGATCTTACAACAATTGATCTTACTTGCTTTACTGCCTTGAATGTCTTTCACACATCAATATTGGCATGTTCCATTCCTTTTTAATTTAACTAAGTTTGACCTGCGTTCTTCTTAAAAGGAAAAATAGTGTGTTGTATATGGTAGGAGAAGCAATTTTCTAAACATGGACACTTGGGCTTCATTCCTACCTCTCTGAAGTAACTTACAGTGCTCCCACAGACCCTTTTTTTTTTCTTGTAAAAGTTTGAGAAACATTGCACTGTGATGATTTCTTTTTAATTTTCTTTTTAATTTGTTGAGGGGGTATATGATGCTTAAGTGATAATTAAACCAAATAACAAAATGAACAAGAATAATTAGAAAACACTTATTAACCACTTAAATTAACCACTTACTTCATGTTGATTTTTGTTAAATGAAGAGTTGGCTGTATGGAGAAGACATTTTTAAAAATTATATAACCAATCTCTAATTGGACTATATCAAGACAAGCATGCTCTCTATTGAATATATTCATTTACAGAACTGCTGTTTACAAAATGATTTTTCAAAAAATAGTTCAAACTTACTAGTTTGTAAGATATTAATGAAAGCCCTTGATGCTGATGAATCACTGACTTGGTAAATAAAAAAAGTGAAGTTCCCTTGGCACTAATTAGTAAAAAGTGTACCAGCTCTATAGTTTTAAAGATAGTGTCTTGTAACCAGCCCATTAATCAACACACTTTGCTATTTAAAAAAAAAAATCACTTGTGAGCCATGACACATGGACTTTCTCTTTGGTTTGAAAGTTGTTGTTGTTTTTTTTACCAATCCTGCCAATCTATCAGAATGGCTTTATGCAAGATTTGATATGATTGTAAATGAAAAGCTGTCACTTGAGACTGAAGGATGCTATCTTAAGACAATTAAAATGTCAGCAGAAATGATCTTGAGCTTTGAAGATACAATACTAGGGAACATTGAAAAAGAAATGGAGATCAATGTCTAAACTGTATGTCAAAAAAAGAACTTTGAAAGGGGGAGGGGGGGGGGAGAGACAGGAAATGTATAGAATAGTGTTCTTTTTATTTTTTTGTTAAATACTAGGAAGTGTTTTATATGTGCATGACTAAAGTCTAGCCTTCACCAGTACTGTAACCCTTGTTGAACTGACTGACAGTGTTTTGTCTACTCAGAACCAATAAAACTTATTGAATGTTGGATTAACAGATTGAATGAAGGAAGAAGGAGAAGTTAAGCCAGCTTAGTCTAAGAAGATATAAATACAGATAAATTTAAGATCCTACTTTCTTTTTAATTTCATTTTTTAAATCTAAATTATCTTTTGAAATTGTAAAATAACAGAATTGAAACTATTAAACTGTTGTTTTTTTGCACTCCCATTTTTATTTGTTTCTTCTATGATGTAAGTACATTTGAATTGTAATTGATCCAATGGCATGTGTGCCACGTGCACCAGATGAATGAGTAGGAAATAGAAATCTTCATTTGAATGGCTCTTCTTCTGTACTTCTTGTTAACATAGTGGCCACTTTCTGTATGCAGGATGTACTGGAAGGCTATGTCAACAAAACCAAGCTAACACTTACAGAGCTGGGCCCCAAGAAAAAAGTCAAGTAAGTCATTAGACTTGTTGATGTCATTTTGTTTGTCAGCAGCCTTGTCATTAACATCCAAGTCATTAACAGTAGCATTGTCTCTCTCTCCTCCTCTTAGTAATCTCTGTTTCATCTGCTCTCTGTCTCTCTGTTTATCTCCCTTCACTTCTTTTTACACACACTGACACACTATGCGAATTGATCAAATTGAGATAACCATTTTTGTCTCTGCCAGTTAAATCTAAGAATCTTGAGAGAGGTACTGTTAACTCTTTTTTTTTAAAGATGAAGAGCTGTGATAACATAACATCATCATAACATAGAATACATCACTTGTTCTTTTTTGGTTTATTCCTATACTAATTTTAAATGTCAGTAGTTATCTGCTGTTATCCTTTTAAACATAGAAGCACTAAATAAGTTGGCTACAGCTGATCATGAAACTCCTGGTACAGCCATCTCACTAATCACAAAATAGCACAACATTTCAAGCTCCATTTTCTGATTCTGATTAGGGTTTGCAGTTCAGTTTGCATTGTATCATGTTTTAATTCAAAATTTAGTTCCCTCCTTTTTTAAAAAATTATCTGTGAAAGAATAAAATAGCCAAACAGATGGACCATATGACCCATCGGGAGTTGAAACTAAGGTCAGGTACCGTCATTCAAAACATTTTTTTGGACCTGGGGCTAGGTATCTTGTCTTTCCTTTTGTTTCAGGAAAGGTCACATTGGGAGGCTAGTGTCCTGCTTAAACTGAGAGGCTGCTATTCATACTGTATTAATTACAGCATGAAGTATTTACTTGTGTATATTTTCTCTCTTTATTTGATAGGAAGAATTGGTCTCAGACTTACTTAGTACTGCAGGGATCCAATTTAATATTTTACAAAGACCAAAAAGCAGCAGCTCAGAAGCAAAACTCACCACATGGCAAGCCTGAGATGGTGGTAACTCTACAGGGAGCCCATGTGGACTTCAACCCCCCGAAAGAATACACCAGCAAGAAGAACACTATACTTGTTAGTTTTAGACTCGTTTCTTGAATTGTTAGAGCTTTGTAGATGTTTAAGTAAAATTGAACAATTGAGAATGGTGGTACATATTTACTATAAGATCATATAAACGCAATCATTGTTGTCATAGTTAGATTAAGAAATTGTTAAATGTTATAATTAAGTACATTCTATTAGTTAGATTAAGAAATTATTAAATGTTATAATTAAGTACATTCTATTAGTTAGATTAAGAAATTGTTAAATGTTATAATTAAGTACATTCTAAAAATGTTGGAGTTGTAATTCTTGTATAATGCTGTAAGAAAAAAATAGCTAAGTTCCCATTGAGATCAATCAGTGTTTTGGGAAGATTATGATATGGCCAGCATTTAAAGAAACTGTCAGTTAACGTTAAGAGCTGGATGGACACTATAGAGGTCCAAAAATCCTGATTTAAAATTTCTAGCCTGCACTGGATTTCAAAATGGAATGTATTATTATTCTTATACTAAGTCTATGAAATAGCAATTAAAGATTTTCTAGAATTAAAATATAAAGCTATTAGAACCAAATTGATCTTGTTTTGAGGTGGTTTATTCAAATTGATCTTGTTTTGATGTGGTTCATTCAAATGGATCTTGTTTTGATGTGGTTCATTTAACCAGAATTTACTGTAGATAGTTTTGTAGTCAAGAGAAAATCAAGAAACAAGTAATCTCAAAAGTTTTCCCATGAGATCACATCAAGGCCACAGAAGACGTTAAAAAAATTGCTTTTGTGTAGTACATCTTTCATGCTATATGTCCAGTCTCTCTTGTGGACATGTGGGAGCTGGGGGAGATACTTGGGAGAAGATTTTCGTGTTCCCTTATGGTGCTCAGTAAACACAATTCAGATGGAATTGGAATTTGAACCCCTTTGATAGGTAGCTAAGCATTTTTAGTTACAAAGCCACACAATCCACAAATACTTTCATAACTATAGAGTAACCTGCTCAGTATTTATCAATTCTTATTTTTATTTTATATAACTTTTCTCTGTATCAAATCTTTTATCTTTCTATCCACAGTTAAAATCAAATTCTGGTATATTTTTATTTCACCAAGACAATGAGAAGACTATAAGAGAATGGTTTACTCGTATGAAGATAGTCGCTAATGATGTCTCACCTGTAAGTTGTGGTTGAAGTTTAGTTTGTGTCTAGGCTATATTTACTTTTAGCAGATTGCAAAAATGAATATTTGTACATGTGTGTAGTACTTCTAGATGGGATGTATCATGTTATTTAGCCAAAGGAAATATATTAAAAGCTTACAGAAGTAATTTTGCTTCATCTTGCAATTGTTGTTGGTTATTTAACCTTTAGCATAGCATGCCATCCTGATGATAAATAATATTTCCAAAAACTTTAAATTAAATTATTAATAACAAAAAAATATATATGTGAAGTCATTTGTTTTGTTTTTTTCTCTCCAGATTACTGATTCTAGTCCAAAGGAATTAGACGATAAGAAAAATGGTAAAAGTTTTTTTTTTTTCTCATTTGATATGCCATTTGTATTATTTTAAATTAAAATGCATACATGTACTTGGGTGAAAAATAAAGGGAAAAAAAACAACACTTAATCACTGAACTTGTCTCTGTGTGCAATAGTTACAACAGACACATTAAAACCATATTTATTTTCACACACATTTCATCTTCTTCAGCTGCTCATTAGAAGGGTTCTCACTTTTTGGTTGGAAATCTGTACTAGTCTGTTAAGTGCTCTAATCAAATCATTTTACAGTAGCAGCATTGAACATCTGTAGGTACATTGTTTGAATTGTCTATTCCCTGTCAACAGTTACAAGAAGTGTTTCCACAGAAGAAACCAACACAAGTATTAGTAATGTAGACAAGAACAAAAACATGATTGGCATACGAGCCAAACTGTTGGGTTTGATATCTCGGCGGCCAACTCAAGAGGACTTGTACAAAAGGGGTATTATTAAAGGTGAGTAGTTATTTCAAGGACAAAGGTATGTCAAGGACGTGTCAAATTTGTTTGCATGTAGCATTTCAACATCTGCAAAGTGTCAAATGATTGAATAAAAGGCCAACCTAAGTGAGGTTAGGAAGTTGAGCTCTGTAAGAGTATCATCCTAATGTATTGGGATATCAATCATAAATCAAATATTTGTGTATAGGACTGAAATTAATGTTGCCACAGTGTTATGGATATGAAATTAGGCTTTGTTTGTAAACATGATTGAAAACAATTGGCTCTTGTTGAGAACAAATGTTTTTTTATTATATAAAGAACTGTTGTTTTTTTATCAATACAGATGTCAGATTACAATAATTGTTAAGTAAGAAAGAAAATAACAAATTTAGATTTAGGGACATTTGTGTTGATGGTTTCATTGGAAGTCTGTCTTTAAGATTAGCAAACTTGAATCTTAGTAAAACACTTATTGTGTGTGTGTGTCAGGTTTTGTATGGCCTAGTGCATGTGATAGAGATGTATTATAACATGATAATATAATATGGGGCATGTGGATGAAGGTCTTATGATGGATGGCCTATTCCTTTTAGTCTCATCATGAATCAGTCTTTCTTAGCCAATAAGGAAATGAAGCTACAAAGTAATATTTTTGTTCTACTCCTTGATTTGTTTTGAAAAGAATGTTTCTGTTTTCAGATGCTGTATTTGGCTCTTTACTCCATGAACTATGTGATAAAGAAAAAACCAATGTGCCCAAGTTTGTACATTTATGTATAGCTGCAGTGGAACGTAAAGGTTAGAACAGATTTTTTGTTCACTTCTAGAATTGAAGGTTTATTTATAGCTATCAGGTCAGCCACTGAAACATATTTGCTGCTCAGTGAA
Source organism: Biomphalaria glabrata (assembly GCF_947242115.1). Classification (NCBI taxonomy): domain Eukaryota; kingdom Metazoa; phylum Mollusca; class Gastropoda; family Planorbidae; genus Biomphalaria; species Biomphalaria glabrata. The sequence continues at coordinate 72,751,157 of NC_074711.1, forward strand.
TGGAAACAATAAAACTAATCTCTTTGAAGTTCATTATAAAAAAATGGATGGCATGACTCTTTTTACTTTGCTAAGTAATGAGCTGTGAACATTTTAGGTCATGTAGTTAGATAATGTTCTTTCCCAGTCTTTTTATAAGTAGAAAAGGTAAATATTTTTGCAAGTCACCACAGTAAAACATGACTATTTCATTTCTACATGGTACATTATACCAAGTACAATGGTAGAATAAGGTGAAATAAATTCAAGTAAATGTAGTGCTTCATATTTCTCATGTTTTTATTTTTATTGTAATTAAAAGAGTTAAAATAAATTACTCACAAGTACTGAATATGCTTTTTTTTTATCCCACATTTAAGAACTGTCAATAACCTTGATTATACTGCTTGTTTCTTTTCTGCAAGATTAATGACAACAAATAAACTATTCTTTCAGGTTTAAAACATGATGGCTTATACCGTATAAGTGGCAATATGGCTGAAATACAACGGCTTCGATGTACTGTAGAAAAGGGTAAGATGAGATTAAATTATTAAGGTCTTATTATAATTTAGACATATGCCAAATGGTATTAATCTAGTTAAATGATATTATATATACACATATATTTAACTATCCAAACCTGCCTTCTGATTTGGTGGCATCTGAAAGTTTTGACAAAAACATGGCAACAAGTTTCTGTGTATCGTCTGATAAAGAGCATAGCACAGATCATTGTTGTAGATTCTGCTACCAACAATAATGTCCAAAAAATGTGTTGAGTAAGTAATGAAGCAGTAGAACATTATTTGGGAGCTGTGTTATAGTGAAAAAACAAACTAGTCAAAAGTAGTGTGATAGTGTGAGATCAAAGTTTTGCCTAGTCCCTAAAATCAAGAATAAATCAAACATATACTGGGCAAATTTTATCACTCTTGGTCATTTCCTGATTAGGCTGGCTTCCCAAATAGGATTTGACCATCACATTTGTATAGTTTTTAATTTTGTTATTTTGATTTCTCCTACATCCAAACAAAGTCAATGTTTTTATGTGTTTCTATTCAGATGAAAACTATAACTTGTATGATGACCAATGGGACATACATGTGCTTACTGGAGCCTTGAAACTGTTCTTCAGAGAGTTAAAAGAGCCTGTATTTCCCTTTAACCTTTATGACAGGTTTACAGATGCCATTAGTAGGTTACTTATCCTAATCTTATCTTGTTATAATTATTTACAGACATTCCTTGAAAAATGATTGTAAGTCTTATGCATATTTATCTGCTAAACTAGCCATTCATCCAAACGTTTTAAACATTGCTAAGTCCTTGGTTTTTACTGGCTGATTCATATAACCTGTTCCATTCTTGACTGAAAGAATTGCTGTTTTTAGCATATAGAATAAGAAAATCATGTTCCCTTATTATTATATAAATAAATAAATTATATACACCTTTTAAAAAAAATCAACAAACTTCCTTGTTAAATCTGATAGGCTCTGAATTTCCTAACATCATGAGTGTTTGTTCGAGTATTTAAATGTAATACTAAAATCTCAAACTGGTAATAAGTGTCTAGTTCAGATTTTTGTATTAAAAAAAATGTAACATAATCTTCTTTCTGGTCTCTGGATACTCTTTCATTGATTTAATGAGGCATAAAAACACATCTGTTCCTATTTGTGTTAACTCTTACTAAACTGTCTTTCAGTTTTCTATCTGGGATGCTATCCCCTCAATATGCTGTAAATATGTTATTAGCTTGTTTATTGTTTTTACTTCCCATATCTTTGGACTTGGCCAGCTGACAGTGGTGTTATGAAGTAATTGTTCTGTTTATTAATTTAAATAAACTTTATTATCATTATTTCTTAGGTTCCTTTATTTGACCAGTTGTCTTTGTTTTGTTCACACTTACTCAATTATTTGACATGTCCTCAATACTTCAACTACAATTATCTAGTGATACTTTTTTTGTTTGATAAGAATGAATCTAAATTAAGTCCTTTTCTTATACAAATCAATTGTATTTTATTTTATACAGAAAAAGAATCAAGAAAAGAAAAATTGGGTTTATTTAAATCTGCTGTAGGAGACCTTCCCCGATGCAACTATCACACACTCAAAGAACTTTTTCAGCATTTGACCAAGTAAGAAATGAATTAACTTATTATTTTATATGAATATATGGAGCTAGGTGAAAATAAGCTGCAGTTTCTGTCTTGCATCTTGGATAATTAGTCACTCTATTGGGTTAAATTGAAACTATTGAAAGAGTATTCTTTAAGGAGAAGCAAACATTTTCAGTTTTTTATTATTCTGACATTTGCAATCTATCAAGCCACACACCAGTGATCTGCAACTCTTTAATTGGTTTTATAAATAGTTGTGACAGAACACTGTAAATTAGAACAAATCTTCAGCATTATAAATCAGGCTGGTTGTAAATTTTTCTGTAAATCATTGATCTTTGTAGATTCCTAAATTTTTAAGTCATGTACTTGAAGCAATATATCTCTGTGTAAAAATTAACTTTGAACTTTATTTACTCTAGGGTTATGGAAGTGTGGCGTGAGAACCGAATGCAGACTCAGAACATAGCTATAGTATTTGGACCAACGCTCATGTGGCAGAAAGAAGAGGGTGGCAGCCTGGCCATTCAGACTGTCTACCAAAGTAAAATTGTTGAGTTTATGCTTTTAGAATTCAACGAACTCTTTTTCCAGTGATACAGCATTGTGTGCCTTATAGTTTAACTTATTGAAAATTGTTGCCCCCCCAATGTTGATGTTGCAATAGAATCATTCCTGTACAGGAACATTTCCTTTTAGGTGAACTATGATTCCAGCATGACCAAATGTTTAGGTGATGAGTTGTTTTAGCAAGAGTTCTAACTACTTCAATTAGTCTCACTAAATCATTCTTTTTTTTTTTAAACCATTGATATTACTCATTCATTTTCTAAGAAATGTCATGACTAAAAGAGTTGATTTACTGGGTTTTTAAATAACAGTTGGACCTAGTTTATAGAGGATTGTTTTGTACCATGAAGCAACACATCAATAATTAGAAAAATATAATCGAAGAAATGGTTGAAGATGGTTTTTTTTTTTAAATATTTCTCAGGGAAACAATTTTAAGGGCTTGTATGTCATTTTTTGATGAATGTTCAATTTCAGTGATAATATTAACATGAATAATAAACAAATGCAAGTAGAACTTTTTTTTTTTTTAGACAACAACAATAAGAGTTAATCTAAAACTTGAACCTTAACATGATTAGTCATCACCTTGATTTATAATCTTTCTTGACTGATTTACTAAAAAAAGATCAGAAAAAAGGGGGATGGGGAGGAGGAATTCATGCAGCTTTATTTTAAGAATATTCACATGGGTCATTATTTACTGAGCCTGCTTGAAACATTGCATAAAAAACCCCCAACATGTTGGATGCTAAATGTCATCTTAATGAACTTCTACTGCACCTTTGCATGTGTGATGTTTCTTTCTTATTAGCTTGAGTGTAGTAAAATTAGAAATACTAATTGGCATAGACAGCTTGACAGTTAATGGTATTGTCTGAAGTAGTATTGCAAATGGTATATGGAAAATCATGTTCAATTGTTACATTTGTATAGGAATATCTTTTCAAAATTATTGTATTTATCTTTTTTTTTTTTTACTCACAATATTTTAGTGTAACTGAACTCCAAAAATTGAATTGACAATTTGACTTTTCTTTTGTTACTTTTCCTGTTTCTGCCTTTTACAAATTCATTTTATGGAAACAATCCTTAAGACATTTTGTTTTTGAAATAGCAACGTCTATTACTAATAGTTGTAAAGATATTTTTTGTTTAATCTCTAATAAATACATGAGTTATTTCATAGTTCTGTAAGTCTGTTCGCTAGTGAAAAAAAAATACCAGTATTATTTTGGAAGTGTCCCAACCCTTAATGTAATTTGTTACTATAGGATATTGTACAGCCCAATTAGTTACCCTTGTCTTTCTTGCGATGTTTGTAAATAATTATGTTTTCATGTTTCATGAAGTACCATAAGATAGTGCTTAGCTTGTCATAAAGTTTTCTGTCTTTAAGAATCTATTTTGTATTACTGTTGAGGAGGTTAGACATACATACATTAAAAAACTCCTTGTTTTTTCAGACTAGCTTGATTGAAATTGCCCATGGATGCAAATGTTTACAATCTAACATTAAACCATTATATTGTTAAATTGAAATCACATTTGATCAAAGTGTTAACTGATTTACAGATGCTGACCTGTTTGTTACTATTATACAAGTCTGACAAAAGTAAATGCATGTTACTTTGTTCTATTTAAATCTATTGAATCTTTTTTTTTTTTTTGAACTCACTCTGTCAATCTGGTAAAAAGTGTTTTATTGCTTCTTTTAACATGACAAGAGTTTGATTGTGTTCCTTTGTTGTCCAGTTTGGATGTCTACTCTCCTTTGGTTGAAAGCTGTTGTTTTTGTTTAGATCTCAAAAACTTAAAGAGCTATTGAACATTTCATTATTATTTTCTTTGTGTTCTGAAGAGGTAACAAAGGCTTATGGATCTACTAGCACCCTGAATTTTTTTACAGTTTGACAAAATAAGCACTACTGTTATAATCTATAATATACATATATATTCAGGTTTTAATTTGTGGTGTTATGTTCAGCATAAGTTAAGGTGCTAGTCAGTGCATTTATTGTTCAAGGTTGTTATAGCTGATAGTAACATTGGATATAAGCCCCACTATCTTTTAAATAATTCTTAAGCAAGTCTCAAATCCTCTGACAATACTTGACCCACTAGCGGATCCAGAACTTTGGAGTGGGGGGGGGCGATTTTTTTCCAAACCCTAACCCTAACGCCCAGTAAACCCTAACCCTAAGCATAAACGTGCATACAGCGCGCGCGAGGGCACACACACACATATATATGTATATATATATATATAAATATGAGAATAGAAAAAGCAGCATTTCTAAACCTTCGGCGAAAAACAAAACAACTGGGGCAGCGCTATAAGGTTCTCTGGTGAAGTTCGGGGCGATGCCCCGACGCCATAAGCGTTTTCTTGCTTTTTTTGACTACAGATACGCATTCTCCTGACAAGGACAGCTCATTCTTCACAATGTAGTTCGGGGCGAAGCCCCGACGCCAAAAACATTTTCTTGCTTTTTTCACTGCAGAAACGCATTCTCCTGACAAGTACAGCTCATTATTCATCAATGGAGTTCGGGGCGAAGCCCCGACGCCAAAAGCGTTTTCTTGTATTCTTCTCTGCAGAAACGCATTCTCCTGACATCTACAACTCATTAATCATAAATGGAGTTCGGGGCGAAGCCCTGACGCCAAAAGCGTTTTCTGCATTCTTCACTGCAGAAACGCATTCTCTTGACCTGAAGCTCATTATTCATACTATTAAAAAACGACCTTTCGAATAATGTTGTACTTGAAAAATATTCTAATTTGAATTTATAGGCCCAAAATACATTGCAAATAAAACCGATTTGTTCCTTGAAAAGATAGGATACCCCACGTATTTAGATTTTTGCTTTGAGGATCGCCGCCAAAAAAAAACCTATTTGATAAATAGTATTCAAGGAAACTCTAGTATAAATTGTGAGTTATAGTCCCAAATTTATTTAGCTAGAAAAATATCAGATTGAGTAAAGGTTGGGAAAAGGGGACTATGAAAATGTTATTTGAGTTTAGAACTCATCTCAATCATGACTCTTACACTGAAAAATTTCGTTTGAATTCTAACTTTTCCAATGCAAAGTCTTTCTTAAAATACTTATGATAACTTCATGTGAAATTACAAAAACTCTGTCTGGAAATGGGAATGGCGGTAGAGTGAAAACGATTAATCCTCGCTCCTTAAATAATTTCTGCTAAAGATTGCATTTGGTATTAAAGAATAGGGGTGGGGCTACTCGATATAAGAATTTAATTTATAGTATATATAAATTATATTAGTAACAGATTTTTTTAATTTTGTAATTTCTTAACTATAATTCAAAAAGAAAAAGTATTGATTTGTCCGATGGGGGAAATGCGATTGCATGTATCGCCCCTCCCATCTGGTACAAACCTTTTTCATTTAAATTTACTAATGATACAATTTGAGATTAGAGTGTGGTACGACATATTTACAATGGGTTCACATATCAATACGTAGTTTATATTATATAGATATTCCACTAATTTTATTCACAAACTATGATTCTCCACAAAAATAGGACCGCCCCCCCCCCCACTCAGAGGGCTAGAGTGGGGAGGGCAGTGTATGCAATCGCCCCCCCCCCCCCCCCCCCCCCCCCCCTCACCCCACCGAATCGTCCAAAATACCAGAAAGGGAGCGACATAATATAAAATTTATATATTAATTCAACTAATTTTGTTCACAAACTATGATTTCTCCATAAAAACGGACCGCCCCCCCCCCCCCCCCCTCAAAGGGTTTAGGTGGGAAGAGCAGAAGAGGTATTCGTCCCCCCCCCCACCAATCGGCAAACAGGGAACGACATAATATAAAGATCGGTTAAAATATCAATAACACATTACAAGGATATAGATATTTAATTGATTTTGTTAGCAGGCTGTGATTTGTACCAATAAATTGGACCGCCCCCCCCCACTCGAAAGTGTAGGGGGGGCGGGATTGATACCATCGCCCCCTCTCGACACCACCAAATCGGCCAACATACTAGAGGGGGGGGGGCGAAATAATCTAAAACTAGGTTGAAATATAAATAATTAGTATATATTTTTAACATAAGTAATAAATTCGTATACAAATTGTGTGAATCCTATACTAAAGTTCGTCCGCCCCCCCCCCCCCCCCCCTTCGGAGGAGGGGGGGGCGATCCTTGGATCCGCCAGTGACTTGACCAGCACCATACCTGCTTTCATGACTTAGGCATTAAGTCAGCTAAAACAGTGCATTTATTGAAATACATATTTATCATTTTGAAAGTGTTTTCCTTGAGAATTTTTTTTTTTTTTTTAATATGAATGTTTATTATTAGATTGCCAATGAGAGGATGTTTTGACCTACTGTCACTACTGTGCTAGCTGAGAAGGTCAAAGGAGTGCCAGTTCTTTAACTTGAAATGTTGCCAGTTGAAGAATATTGTTATTGTTTTAAAAATATCTTTTTTTTGGTTAAGTCTTTCAACAAGTTTGTTTTTTCCTGAAAGAAACTGCAACTTATGTTGTGATATGATGTAATATGGTTGTCATTGTAAATAGTGAATGAAGGCAACATTTCACTTGTTAGCATAATCACTATATAAATTAGTAGTAATTATAAGTTTGGACAAATGTATGAATAATGATTGTGATTTGTGTTTTAAGTACATGCCTATAAGATGTCTTTTTTGAGTGTACATATAGCATGTATGAAATGGGAAAAAAAAAATGTTGATTAATCAAAATAAAATTGTTTAAAAATGAAAGTGCCTTTAGTTTGAAACTAAGAAAACTTTTTTTTATGCAATACACACTTTGTTGATAAACTTTTTTTTTCTTAATGTTTTACATTGTAAATCTAGTAAATTTCAGCTGTATGTAATGCTGTGTATTTTGTTTAAATATTCCATTATATATTCCATTATATTGCAGTCATAGTTTATTATATATAAAAACATTTTTCATGTCAAGATGTGTACAGTATATAAAATTAGCTTTATTGAAATCATATTTTGAGAAATAAATAGACAAGAATTTAAATCACGTTGTTGAATTTATTACACACATCAGCAAAAAAAAAAAAAAAACTTTTAGAAGATGGTTACACAACTTTCCATGATTTTTTTTTTATACAAAGAGATCACTGCTGCTACAAATAAAAAAGTACCCCTATGTTAGTTCTTACCCTTAACGTATGAAATAACAGAATAATTATAAAAAAAAAAACAGTTTAGTACAAATAACTTTCTTACACACACACAAAAAAAGTTGTAGAGTTTTAAAAAAAATGGCAAAAAGCATTTCTTCAATTTCAAAACAAAAATAACATTTAAACACTAGCCATGCACATCTTTAATGGAAAGTAAATGTAAAATGATTTATTGAAGATATATTCAGAATACTTTAAATACTGATTTGTGCGCTATGCTTACAAGTTAAGAGCTCTCATCACCTGACAGTCTGCTACATTAAATGACCTATCTTACCTACTGTTCATGAAAAAAGATATGTACTATGTGACCCTATCCTAACTAGCTTTGATCTCAATGTAAGATAACTTGAGGCAAGGGAGGGTGGCCAGTAGTTTATCCTGAAGTACATGAAAAAAGATTATGTACCATGTGACCCTATCATAGCTAGCTTTTATCTCAATGTAAGATAAATTGAGGCAAGGGAGGGTGGCCAGTAGTTTATCCTGAATTCAGGAAAAGGTAAACTATACCTTCACCTATTAGCATTCATTTATTTTTATCTTAAAATGATATATAAATACATATAAGTAGGACACACACCAAAAAGATATCACTTAAATATGACTTAGACTCTGGGTTGAGAAAAACTGAACAAGTTTCTTCAAATAAGTCCTGATTTAGGAATAATTGTCAAAAGTTGGGATGAGGGGATTAAGGGTTTGGAAATATTTATTAAAAGTTTTAGATAAATTAATTAAGGGGACTTCCATCTCTATTGATTGATTGCTTGTCATTAAAACTTAATGTTTAATATCAAAACTCTCATCAATTATTAACTTACTAAAGAAACAGGCAAACTTGTTTGATACAAAATATAATAATTTTAATCGTATACATATGCCATTACTTTTAACGAAGAATGGAGACAACCATGTAATAGTCAAGAAACAGACTAGTCAATGTATGTATGTTTTTTTCTAACAAGAAACAGACTAGTCAATGTATGTATGTTTTTTTCTAAGTTTATAAAACAATGTAACTTCTCTTCATTTGACTAGTCTAGTAACAAAACAATAAAAACTATTTATCCATTAAAGACATTTCATCAATAGCCTGTTGCTAGTACTCAACAAATAGATTTCTTTAAATAAAAAAAATTATCAAAATGTGTGGCTATTCAGCAGAATTAAAAAAAAATTCTACTTGACTTAGTTATATAGATTAAGCAATATATTTATAAAATGTTAACCACAAAAATGAACTATAATACAATACTATGGCCTGTATTATTAAACTACCATCATTTTATTTATATGCAAGATTATAAGAAATTGTGGAAATAAAGAAATATATGACACTTGTTGACAACTATGGTTTTCTGAGTTGATATCGGATCAATGGCTTTGAAGGTGTGTGAATCATAGTGGAGACATTGACTTCGGGGAAATAATCATCTACTAGATCAAATTCATACTTCCTAATCAAGTAGGAAAATATGGTTTTTATTTGCACATATGCAAAGGACTCCCCAATACATCTGTGTCTGCCAGCACCGAATGGGATGTAAGCAAACTTTTCACTGTTGGCTACTTCAGGGTCAATAAACCTATAATACAAATAATAGTGTTTATGATAATAATGACCAGATCTTTGCTGTTTTGACCTAAATCTTATTCTAACCCCAATATAAACAAACACCTAACCTGGCATTTTTATATACAAGACACTGAGACAGCCAAGAATGTTACCATCTAAAAGAATACCTGACTACATTTGTGAAGAAAATGTGACTGTTTTACATACTAACTAACAAATCAATCTATATTTTATATTTGAATTTCAATGATTCTTATTTTAAATAAACATAATGTACAAACAAAGAGATTAAAGACAGAATTAGTACAGCTATTGGACCTGCTATCAAAAAACATAAACTAAAATTCTATGGCCATATTAAAAGGTCCTCAGGACTTGCAAAACGTTCCTTCGGGGAACAGTACCAGGAAAAGAGAAGAAGAGACAAACAGAGAAAGCAATGGGAAGACAACATAAAGGAATGGACGGGCCTGCTATTGAGGGAGATTCTGTTCAAGACAAAAGACAGAGAGGAATGGAGAAAGACAGTCAACAGATCTTGTGTGGTGCCCCAAGGATCCAATAGACTAAGGAATAGGTGTAGGTGAAGACAATATGTTAATGTCTACAGTTTTTTTTTACATTTTGAGAAGATTCACAAAACTTATTTTAAAGTAAATGTTTTGCACAAAAACAATAGCAATAGAGTTTTCACATTGTAATTAACAGATCAAATAAACAAGAAACTTATTTTACCTGTCAGGTAAAAACTTGTCAAAGTCTTTCCAAGTGTCTGGAAGGCGATGATTTGTTGTAGGTGAAACACAAACTTGATGACCAGGTGGAATAGTGTAGCCAAGTATATTCTAGGAATAGAAATAAGAAGCAAATGGACTGGCCAACAGTCAGAACTTGCCAAGTAATGAAAATAATTCACTAAAATACAAAATGTTTTTTAAAATACTACAAAGTCCTACCTGAGGAGTTTTACACATTCTCATCATAGTCATAATGGGTGGACGCAAACGTAAAGTCTCCTTGAGGCAACGATCAAGTAATTGCATATCTTTCAACTGATCATAGTCAACTGGAGCTAAACCTTCACCACAAACTCTTAGCTGCTCTTCATACACTCTTTTCTTTAAACAAACAAAATAAAGAAAACTTTGGGTGTCATCTTATTTTGAAAACTATACATTTTTTAAAAAGTATATTTGAAAATAATTTTTACAAAAAATCTGAAAGAATCATATAATAGGAGTTATAGAAAAAAAATTGACATTTTTAATATTGTTAATGACTTTTTTATTCTTCAAATGTATAATTTATTTATTTAATTATTGACAGTCAAGACATAAATAAACTATTTGTATCATTTTGAACAGCAATAATAATTAGCCTTAATGATTTCTGAACATTATTTGGGGTTACACATAGTAACAAACTATATACAAAAAAAATCTTATTTTTAAAAAACAAAGCTTAATTAAGTGTAGTGTCAATTAGTTTGGATCACTCATTTAATTAAATTTGTAATAGAACCAGACTAACAATATTAAATCTGTGCGTTTAGAAATATTTTTTTACCAGTTGTTTTTGTTAAGCGCACAATCAGGCTTTTAGCTTTCTCAATGCACTATGATCCTATCACTTGTCTAGACCAGTTGGAAAGGGGTAGTGGGGAGAAAGAAGGGGGTATCTGGGAGATAACTTTTTAATTGTATTTATATTTAAAAAAAAAAAAAAAAAAAAGGAGAAACCTAAATTCGAACTTGAGGGCGAAGGCCTCCTAAAGCCGATACAGTAACCAGTGTGCCAGGGAGCTGCTTGTGAAATTAGGTTTTATAGTTATTCATAAATGTTTGTTTCTACAAACTATAAAGGCGACTAATTCAACTTGTACCACCATATCTTTCCCTTGTTCGAGATACAAACATAAAAATTAATTACCAATAGTTAATTAACTAATTGGTCAATTTATTTATTGATTCATGTGTTGGAAGGTGTAACAAATAATTGTGAGATTGGGTGTGGGAGAAATAACATGTACAAACATTTCAACAGACACACAATGACTACATATTTTCAAATGTCAGATAATATTCACATTATGCATGATTATAAGTATGACAACTAAACTAGCAAACAGGAGGTAATTATGTGACCTAATAATTTATTATCAACACTTACTTGAAGTTCTTTGTCTTTAGCCAAGAAAAATCCCATCCATGTACTGGTGGTAGATGAAGTATGCTGGCCAGCAAGCAGCAACCCAATAAGCATACCAGAGATTTCTTCATCAGATAATGAGCGCCCACTCCTATAAATATATTTTTAAGTAAGGTAGACTTCTTATAAGAGTTGTTAATCAAGTAGTTTTACTTAACTATTCACAGCTATCTTTTTTTCAATAGACTACTAAGAGAATTGATAGAATGTATTACTTGTATTTGGCATCTATAAGAGTTTGCAACATATCATCATCAGGATTAGGATTGGCTCTTCTTTTCTGAATGATTTCATGGAAGATTTGCTTCATTTCTTTTTGAGCTTTGTCTCGCTTTCTAAGATGATAAACAAAAGCACACACACAAAAAAAAAAATTAAAAAGGAAAAAAGCTTGAAAATAAAAATTAGATATAAAATATTTAAAACGTAATTAGGAAATCCAAATTAAAAATGAGCAATCCTTAAAGATGCAGACCTGAAACTTGGAAAGGGTAACCAGCCTGGCAACAACCAAGCCAGGTGAGTAAAACCACCATCTAAGTCAGCATACAATTGAGCAATATGTTCATCAAGACGTTCTCGGATTTCTCGACCTTTAAGAAAGAAACAAAAATAAAAGTAATTAAGCCCTTGCTATATCTATTATAAACTAATTGTCACCACCTCAAAGTTGGTGCCATAGAGTAGAAACCCTAACTCTGTATTGTGTATGTTAATTCCATATTGTGAATCTTATTCACAACCCATGTTGCACTAAGGTGAACACTTTTGACCTTAGGTGAACCAGAGAGTTAAAGGCAGTCAGTCCACATAGAGATCTTGGAGCAAGCACTTGTATTGAGTCACTTAAGATATAAGCAGTAGAGTTAGATGTTTAAAGTAGTTGGTTATAGAATAAGTACTAAGTTGTGATATTCGTATATTACTGTTGGATTAATACTGACCATTCCTGGGTCGAATTGTATGGTGTATTCACTATGTGGTGTTATATTAAACTTATTGTGTCTGCTACACCCAGCGTCATTTCATTATTCTGTGATCTGTAACAAGAACCCAATGTCACCACCACGCCTACATTGATAACCACAGCCACATTCATAACATATAAAATAGCCAAGTGACACTAATGTATATACAATTAACTAATTTAAAGATTTCATTGCCCCAGAAAAAAAAATACTACAATAAAAAGAAATGTTACACAAACACACACATATATATATATATATATATAGAATATTGGCCTCTTTAGTCAAACAAGAAGTTGCAAAGAGAAAAGATCGTCTCTCGAGAATGTAAAATGCCACAAATATATATATATATATATATATAGATAGATACATAGTTCGTCCATCGTGGTTCGATGATGACCACTTTTGTCATCTAGGGGGATGAGGGCTTTGTGCCTACTCATATGGCTGGTGAAACCTATGTGAGCCTGGAATGTTCGGCTGCACACTGGGAAGGTTATTCCAGTTGGAGCTAGTGTTGTTTGCCTTGTATACTATAAGATTATACTGATACTTCAGCTTTGTCAGAACACTTTTTATCCCTCTTCAGTGGAATGGCATGCATTATAATTACCATACTACACAAGTATACAAGGAAGACAACATTTAAAGCAAGTAAATCTAAAAGCCTTTTGTTTTGTTTCTCCCAAATTGCAGTTCAATAGGACACCTCTTTCTACAATTGAGTTCTCACCCGATACAGAAGCACATTTTTCATTTTTTTTAAACCTGTAAGTTGTAATTAATACCTGTGCTTTGATAAATGCAGCAGTTTATTTTGAGCAATATAATGCCCCCCCCTCCCATTTTGACAGAACCCTTTTTTTTTAAAAAAAAAAAATGACGCACATTTTAAGCCCCCTCCGCACACTTTTTGGCCTGTTAGTTTTAGTAGCCCACTGGTTTGTCTTAAGTTAGAGACCTTTAAACCATTAACTTTTAGAACAAAGCCTTTTGTTTTGTTTCTCCCAAATAGCAGTTCAATAGGACACCTCTTTCTACAATTGAGTTCTCACCCGATACAGAAGCACATTTTTTTTAAACCTGTAAGTTGTAATTAATACCTGTGCTTTGATAAATGCAGCAGTTTATTTTGAGCAATATAATGCCCCCCCCCCCCATTTTGACAGAACCCCTTTTTTTTTTAAAAAAAAAAAAATGACACACATTTTAAGCCCCCCTCCGCACACTTTTTGGCCTGTTAGTTTTAGTAGCCCACTGGTTTGTCTTAAGTTAGAGACCTTTAAACTCTAAATCAAGACAATTATAAACATGCATTCTTTTTTTGGCCCTGTAAGTGGTATACAAAATAACCAATTATTATTTTTTAAATTGTGTTTACTCTGCAATTAAAATAAAAAAATTGACATTCAGTTAAATAATTTACACACACAGTTTTAGGCACCTAAAAAAGAAGGCTGTTCATTGTTTAAATTTTTTTTTTTTTAACATTTGTATTTCACCTTTAAGAAACCACATTGAAATAAACTCTTTCAGAGTGTATTATTTTGATAGAAAAAATTCAGTTGTCAAGGATGAGCAAAACTGTACAAGGGGATAAGAGTTACTAAAACTAACCTGTTATTTTATTATATAAGCTAACATGAAAGTGTAGGAAATAAAATAAATTATTCAAGAAAATTTTTTTGTATTGAGTTGAAATTGAGTACGAAAGAAGGAAATGTATTTAAAAGATTGATTAAAAAATTAATAAACTGAAAAATTAAACTTCTTTTCATTGTACATTTCTACCATAAATATTGAAAAATCACAATACATTTTGTCATTCAAATTTCATAAAAGATGAAAATATGCACTAAGAAATTATATTATTTGCATTCTTTTGGGTCCATGAAATAAACTAAAAGAGAGAAACCATTAACTGTCTTAAAAAAAAAAAGGGTTGGTCCTACATCCAATTTACTACCAAAACAAAGAAAAATCACTCATATCAGAAAATTACAAAAAAAAAAAAAAAAAAAAAAAAAAAGAAAGCATTTAACTTTAGAAAGATACTCAAAGAAATATGAAAAACCAAGTTACTAGCTGAGAGTTTCCCCTCAAACTGTTTCTTTGACCCTATCCCAATGAAGACCAGTTGGGAATTGTTGTGCTTGCAAGGGGTGCCATTATCCCAGTGACCATTAGAAAAGATATCTAATGGCTCTTCACATCAAGTCCTGCCTGAAAAATCCTCAATAGCAGTGACCATTTTACAATTAGGCTGTACCAACTGACCTATCAAGACTTTTTCACAAGGGAATTATTTCATATTTGTGTCATAAGGCTTTTAGAACTCACAGCCAAAAAGTGTGTGTGTGGGAGAGTGGGGATTACAATGTGGGCTATGACATTGAAAGACGGGAAGAAAAAAAAACAACAACTTTATTTATACAGACAAATATATATTAATTATATAAAACATCTCAACTTTATTTATACAGACAAATATATATTAATTATATAAAACATCTAAGATCACTTTTAAATGTCAATGCAGCTAAAACTTACCATGTAGACAGTGGCTGGCAGTGAGAATAATAAGTTCTGACAATGCAACAAAGAGATCTGTATGGATTAAATCAAAGCATTGAATAAAGTGACCAGTCTAAAAAAAAAAATTCAAAACAAAAGCAATTACATCATAAATCAATTACATGTCTTCTGTGCTTTTTAGCTATCAATTAATGAATTTAACATCAAAGAATTTCTCATAACTTCTTACCATTTGTCCCATTAGTGCCCCATCTTTTGAAGTAATCTTTAGTCTCATTTTCAATTATATGAACATGTTCACGAAATCTGGCAATGTTTAAGCCAGTTTTGAACATCTTTTTCTGCTCTAAAAAAATCTGAGAATACAAAATGAAATAAATAAATGATTTTTAATAAATAAAGCTTAAAGTAATGTAAGGTGCATGTATGACCCTGAAAGAAATCAATATTTTTTTTTACCTTAATGAAATTTGTATTATTATTTTTTAGCTGTTGAATATATTGAAATCCTCCACCACCAGAGGGTTGTAAAGGTTTTGCTATACTACTGGGTTAGAATAAACACGAGCAATGCTGTGAATTTGTGTTAGTGTAAAAATAAAAAGAATGAGTTTAAAAAACATACTATTAAGTATTTCCTTTTAGTTAGTGTTGGCCAAACACACATTCCATTTTGTATTAACCAGTATTCCAGATTTATCTCATTAATCTTTAAGATATCGGGGAGTTCAAGTATTTGTATTTGTTTCTCTCTATTCTAACTTGAATCTGTTGCTTTTGAATTAAACTGTGTGTCAACCATCATTGTTTTGTTTTTTTAAGTGATAATCTCTTTTGCAGACCTACCATTTTAAAAGCAAAGCTTTGTTTAGTCAATTATTTGTTTGAATTTATTATAAAATGTTTATAAAACATAGTAATGGACATTTGTTAGCAATCACTCTAAACAAAATACAAATGACAATATTAAGTACCGTTACCCAAGGTTTTCTGAAATTCCCAACCAAATTCAATTTTTTTAAACAATCTGTATGTATACCAACTAAAAAATGTAACAAAGATAGTCTGAGTTTGCAGACAAATTTTTAAAATGAGTTTTGAAAAATGTTAAAAATCAATGTACAATTTTTATGAAATTCTAAATTATAACAAAATTTGTACAAAAATATACTAGTGTCAAATTAAAGAATAGTTGCCATTTTAGACCTTGCAATAATAATAGTATTAAAAAAAAAATATATATAAAAAAATAGAGCTCTAAGCTTTATCATTACAAAGATTATTCATAAAAATATATCAATGATCCATGTGGTAATCAGTCCAAATTACCATCATAAAATCTACTTTGGGATCATTATTTTAAAATTTGTTTCAGTCCACACTTTTGCTTATTTATATAAATGTACTAATCTTAAAACCTATTTACCGAGTTAGGAATATCATAGGCAACTCCTTTCCCAAATACTGGCGTTACCAGTCGACTGTAAACTTCTTCAGCATTTAAGTTCTCATTTTTGCTATTAAACATTAAAGCAGATGCCTCTGATCCAACAAGGTATGTGAATGTCTTTCCCACCATTGTAAAACTAAACACAGGCCCATACTGAAATGATATAAAAGCTCAAAATGAAAACAACAACAACAAAAAAAACTAACAAAACAAACAAATGATAAGAACCAGCATGTTATTGAAATTTTAAAGATCATTTTGATATTGAAAATAATTGTTAAATGTATTGTTCAACCTTTTCATAGGCAGCAAGTAAAAACTCAATAGGACTTGATCCAAAGCTAACTGCATGTCCTAAAAAGGGTATAGTTGATGGAATCACAGGAGGTATCTTACCCTCTACCTACAAATTAAAAAGGAAAAAAAAATATTTTAAGAAGTATATAATATATATTAATAATACTTTTTTAAAACTTACAATTTTACCATAACATTGCTTCTGATTTCTGATTTTCACTGTCAAATAGGGTAATAATAGCTACCAAAAACTCCTTAGATTAGGAGGTTGCAAGTTCAATTTCTTTGTAGATCTAATAGACTAGGTCTAATCTAGATCTAGACATAATCTACAGTAACCTGTTGCTTAGTTTTTAATGGTTTCATTGACCTGTCTTTATTTCAATATTCATGACAAAAATACATTATAAATTGGTATTGTGCATGATCCTTTCTTTCTTTTTACAATTTCATACAACAATACAACTTGTTTTCATTTTTCATTGAAATGTCATGTAGTGTGAAAGTTTTTTTTTTATATAATAAATGACTGAAATGTCAAGCTTATAAAAAAAAAAAAGACTAGAAGGAAGGAATATCTTATTTACATCTATATGTTCTCAATAGAAACATTTTAAAAACATCCGAAGGATGTTAACCTCAATTAAAATGTTAACTGAGTATAACTCAATTTATTTTACTAAATAACATAACATAGATTTAATTTTTTATGATATTGCCAAAAGGGTAAAGTATAGCACATGAAAATGGAACTTAATATAAATAGTTCTTTCAATTACATACACTAAGATATCTGATTCTTTAATTATATGAGAAAATACACTTGTTAATTTGGTTATCATTTTAGCCTGAGATTTTCAAGTTGGGCTGGCCAATAATTTTTACCTACAGATTTCATTTTTTAATGTTACAGGCATACCAGATACTGACTAATAAACCATGTTAATTTCTTTTTTTTGTGCATTTTAGGTTTGTATTTAAAGATTATGGTTCAGGGCTTTAAAGTAATTTTTTTAAACGGTTATTAATTCATTTTCTGTCTACACATGATTTCAAAAGTTTCCATTGTCAGGGGAGGGGCAAACATCTTCAGTCATGTTTTAAAAAAAAACACAAGAATTCAGGGTACTTGGTAAGTGTAACCTACAATAATTAATCATCCAGCTAACAATTACCATAGTTGTGAAAATGTAGAGGGTCAGAGGAAGAAACAATGATTGGCTAGCCAGCTAATGTCAGTTACAAGGTGGATCAGAGGTCGAAAGACTAACAATGATTGGTCAACCAACTACAGGTAAAACTGTACTGACTTTACTCTGTTATGCATGGTCTAAAAAAATTGTGAAAATCAGAAGAGAATGTTAAGCTTCCTCCCCCTCCATGCCCACTAAGCATAAGAGTAAAGACACTTAAAAAAAAATGATAAGAGAGAGTATGAGACTATCAATTATCGATCATCCAGGAACTGGTACCAAAAAGGCTAAGGTGTGACCTACGCACCGCGATAGTAGAGTTTGCTTTACAGGGAAAAAGATGCTTCCATAGGTACAGCGGAGAGGAGACTACCTGTAATGAAACCTCCTTTTCTAACCCGCAAGAGACAATTTGTTTCCTTAGCACAACCAGCTATATGGTAGGCCTACAGGTAAAGCTGTAGTGACCTAGGTGTGACTGATGTCAGCAAGCTGAGAATGAAAATGAGGAGGGTGGGAAGAGTGAAAATGGCTTGTGTCCTTGTGCTGGTGTAAAAATAAAAAGATTTTAAGGACGAAATTTGAAAATAAAAACATTTTTTAGATATATTTCCTTTGAAGTGCGTAGTGATACATTACACCGTACAAAAGGATGGCGAATTCATTGATATCAGTTTTTTCACAGGTTAGACCATTATGGAGCTATGAAAACTGAAACGTAAAAAATAGCCATGAATTTGTGCTTAGTTAGTGCTAAAGATAATAGTACTTTACTCTGTCTTAGTGAAGCATTAAAAGGCTAGTGTTGCTAATTAGTATTATAAACATATTTATTATGGCGCTCATTGGCCCTTTATATAAAAATAATATAAAATATTTCAAGGTTTTACTGTCATTAAAGGAATAAAGCAGCTTCCCTTCAGACCAACCGTCCTTCAAAACTGTTCTCATTATCATGAGGCCCATACAAGACACTGGCACCAAAACAGCCCAATAGAAAGAAAACTATAAAGAGCTCCCTGATTTGGAAACCACTGCGCAGTTTATCTCTGGTCATCTGAACCCTCCAACATATAAACGAGAACAAGGAAGAAGACCAACAGGCCCATGTGGCCCATGATGAGGTGCAGGGCCAATGCTACTGAGTACTAGATCTAGTAACTAGAGTAGGAACTGATAATGATATAAATTTTATAATAATACTTTAAAATTATTACCTTCTCAATCTAGACTAGATTCTAGATTTTATACTTAGATCTATATCATATGCCAGTAACTAGAGTAGGAACTGATAATAGTGATGATATTTATAATACTTTATAAGTTTATTACTTTAAAATTATTAGAATCTCTATGATCTATCTAGACTATTAGTTAGTATTCTAGACTCTACTACTCTAGACTAGATCAAGTGTGAAGTAGATCAGATTCTAGATCTAGTCCTAGATGTAGATCTAGATTTCTAGATAGATGTTATACTTTTATGCCACCATTGTGACTACAGATCTAGTAAACAAGTATCCATCATATTATAAGAATAGCTCAAAACTTAAACCTTTTCTTCGGTGAGTTTTCGGTAGGCCAAAGCAGCACTCAAGAGCAGCGTCGTTGTTACCAAAGCGACTGTGCCAGAACTCACGTCCGCCAGTCCTAGAGTTTCTTGAAACTGTTCTAATGTAGAATCAACAAACATTTTTGGTCTAAGTTTTATAATCTGGACTCTTTAGAGTCTAGATCTAGATACTTATTTGTTTTTTTATCTAAATTCCTTAGATGAAAAATAAAATCATGACCTTAGTCGCTTTAGAGACTCAAATCTAGTCTACTCTACATCTAGAAAATCTCTAGAATAAAATCTTTTAACAATGGAAACCAAATTTAAACATCCAATAGAGAGTCACCGGCGACTATTTACACAAAGGAAATATCTGCTCACTAACGACAGCTGATATAAAGAATATAATCCCTCTTTGAATTTTTTAAAAAATTAACTATTATTTGATTATTTTAATTTTAAAAAATGGTTTGTTAAAATATGAATCGTCTCTTATTTAATCTTAAGCATTTAGCAGGCTAAATTATGGCGAAAAAAATAGCGTAGCTATCGGATGATTCTCTACGTCACAACCGATATGGGTTGAAATTACTACGCCATATCAGATACACATGCTAAAAAAAATATTTTGAAAGATAAAAATATAATGTTATTAATCTATTTATATCTAGAATCTAGATATATTTTTGAATGGAAGCATCTAATGTTCCGCTTCGCTATGTCTTTAACATAAGGCGACCAATGTTATCGTCTGTACTTGTTCACGCTTAATTACCAGTTCGCCGTAAACAAAGTCACTGCTGCTGCTTCTTTTGGGACTGACCATCAACATGAAAAAAAAAAAAATATAATTTAATAAATCTCACATCTAGATTATTCTAAATCAATGGAGGGCCATAGTCTCAAAGTAGTACATCAGTTTACTTATTTGAGCAGCACATACGCCAGTTTGCTCATACTAACATGGTCCTATAAGCCTTATAGATCAGTGTTTCCCAAAGTGGGTTACGCGTACCACCGGGGGTACGGGAAGAGTTTGAAGGGGGTACGAGTACGTTGCACATAGTTGACTATGTTGTATTTTTTAAAAATACCCATGTGGTTTATATATTAGAATAAATATAAGTTTTAAATCCTTTTATTATTATTTTAAGATTAGATTTTATTTTTAGATTTTAAGACGAATTTCTACAAAGATTAGGAAATGGATAGGCGGAGGAAATGCTCCCGTCACCTCAGCGTGGCACCTCAGCGGAAACGTCAGCCCGGGGTAGCGGAAAGGCTAAGAACGAGAGCAAACAGGATCCCAGTGAGTTTCCACAGATATGCTCTACCGAGTGTACTTGCACGTCGTGGGGATGTGAGAAAGGCTTGCTAACCAGTCCGAAACCCATTACGTCGTCCCCCATCGGGGTCCATAAGGGTGATGATGGTCCTCCCACGGGGGCAGTGGCATATTATAGGCATATGGAGCCCCCGTGGGCTCGGCCTCAGGCCTCGCATGAGAGGAGGAACTCATGTCGTTGGCTCAAGGGACCGTGTCCTACGACCAGACAGATGTGAATAAATGATCATCTAGTCGCAAGGGTACTCCAGACAGAGGGGTTGGTGAAGAGCCGATTCCTCATCCAGGCCACGGGATAAAATCATTTCCCGGCTCACATGGTTCATAAAAGTTATGCGGTCATCTCGAACCATACGTGTACGGAAATGGATAGGGATGTTACAATTACAACTTCCGTCGACTCGCCCACTTTTTCAATGTAAAAATTATTTTTCTAGAATGTATTTGATGTGTCTCTGAAGCATGCAAAATAATAATAATAATAATAATAATAATAAATACCGGTAATTCAATTGTAATAGAGTTATTATTATTTTGTTTGTATGTAGGCCTCACTGGCGGATCCAGAACTTTGAAGTGGGGGGGGGGCGATTTTTTCCCTAACGCCCAGTAAACCCTAACCCTATGCATAAACGTGCGTACAGCATATATATATGTATGGGGTATCTAGGAGGGGTAGCACCTCTAGTGGACAGGCAGTCGTACCCTCTTTTTGAGGGTAGCTTGGCTCACTCTTGGTCCCCACTCGGTACCCAACTCTCACATGTGGCTCCCAGAAGCTGTAGCATGCGCAGCGGCCACACCCCGGAAACGGCTTTGACTGGCTTGCTAAACCAGGTAGAGGGTATCTGACGTGTCCATGGCACTCAGTACACTGAGGTTCTGTCAAACCTAGCATGTGAAGTCTGGACTTGGCGGCCTGTGCGTAACGTCACAAAACTAGACTAATCGGACAAAATGGCAAGTACCAGCACAGTGCTGTGGAGTACTCAAGAGCAGGACAAGACACATAGAAAGTCTCTGGTCATCCACTGCACCCAAACTTGTCCCCGGACGTCTTGACCAAATCTTGCTTCCGGAAAAGGACGGGCTTTAGGGCGAGAGAGTGAGGTCGACGTGTTGCGCAAATCCTCCTCACTTTAATCCCAATTCCAGCGCAAATCACTTGTCACCCCCCCCCCCCCCAACACAACAAACCAAAGTCCTGTGGCGACAGGCAAGCAGTGAAGCGGTAGGTGTGGGCACACTGGAAGCCGTAGCTGCAACCCTGCACACAGGCGGCTCAGGCCATATGGTCGTTCACCACTGACACAGAGCAGCAGTGGAGTCCGGCAGCCCCCTGAGTGGCTGAGCAGCCCTATTTAGGAGTGCACTGCTCACCTCCATAGCATGAGGACAGGGCTAGAAAAGGTGCCCCAAAAATTGCCTGCTCAAAACTACCCTAGCCAGCCTACCGCAGTTGGCGGGAACCCTACTCAAGCGGTCGAAATTCAAAGAAAAAGACGAGGATAGTTCCTCTTACCATAGGCGCATGGAATGTGCGCACACTACTTGACAACGACACATCTGATAGACCACAAAGACGAACTGCACTAGTAGCCAGGGAGCTCCACAGATACAACATAGACATAGCAGCACTAAGTGAGACTCGGCTTGCAGATGAAGGTGAACTCTGCGAAAGAGGAGCTGGATATACTTTCTTCTGGAGCGGTAGAAGCACTGAAGTACGACGTGAATCTGGAGTCGGCTTTGCTATAAAAACATCAATAGTATCTAAACTAGTCGGGCCTCCCAAAGGAATTAGTGATAGGCTCATGACCCTAAAGCTGCCTTTACAAAACGGAAAGAAACATATTTCCATTGTTAGCTGTTACGCACCCACCATGACCAACCCAGATGATGTCATAGCAAAGTTTTACGAAGAACTAAACTCCACCTTGCTTAATATTCCAAAAACAGAAAAGCTACTCATTCTCGGTGACTTCAACGCAAGAGTCGGTTCTGACCATCACATCTGGAAAGGTGTCTTAGGCAAATTTGGGATAGGTCAATGCAACAGCAACGGATTATTACTACTCCAGACCTGTGCTAAACACAAGCTGCTCATATCGAACACAATATTCAGTCTTCCAATGAGAAAGCGAACTTCCTGGATGCATCCCCGCTCAAGACACTGGCACCTCATAGATTACGTCATCACCAGACAATCTGACCGTCAGGACATTCGTGTCACCAAATCTTGCTGTGGTGCAGAATGTGGAACAGACCACCGCCTCATCATCACAAAACTAAACATTCGTATCCAACCAAAGAGACGTCCGCAAAAATCAAAACCCCTAAAAAGGCTAAACACGGCCAGCTTAGCAGATGACAAAACTGAAAAGTCGCTTGCAGATGCAATAGAGAACTGCCTCAAGTCCACCGTTCTAACTGAATCAAATGTAGATAAAAGCTGGGAATGCTTCAAAGAAGCTATCTATAGCACAGCATTAAACATACTCGGTCCTATGGAGAGAAAGCATCAGGACTGGTTTGATGAAAACAGTATTGAGATCAGAAAACTATTAGACGAAAAGCACAAGCTCCACAAATTGTGTCTGAACAACCCAAACTCCCAGTCCACTAAAGATGCATTCACTAACATCCGCAAAAATGTGCAAAAACAGCTACGCCAAATGCAAGATACCTGGCTTAGCAAGAAAGTGGAAACAATACAGGAATTTGTTGACAAGCACGATATGAAGAACTTCTACCATGCCATAAATGAAATCTATGGACCCACAAAGTCAGGCTCATCCCCTCTATTAAATGCTGATGGGACAATCCTATTGACAGATAAGGAAGAAATCCTAAAACGCTGGGCAGAGCACTTCGAAAAGGTTCTCAATACAACTTCCATCATAAATGAAGCGGTCATAGACAGGCTACAGCAAGTACCAATAAATGAAAAAATGGATGACCCACCTACGCTAAAGGAAACCGATCTTGCCATTCAACAGCTCGCAAGCGGAAAAGCCCCAGGAGCTGACTCAATTCCCGTAGAGGTCTACAAAAAAAGGTGGATTAGCCCTGATTGAAAGACTTCATAAGCTCTTCTTAATTATGTGGGGAAAAGAGTCAATACCACAAGACTTTAAAGATGCCAAAATTGTTCATTTATACAAGCGAAAAGGAAACCGCCAGATCTGCGACAACCACAGAGGAATATCTCTTCTCTCTATTGCTGGGAAAATCCTTGCACGCATCCTACTAAATCGGCTTATGCAACACATAGAAACGGTAGAAACGCATTCTCCTGACAACTACAGCTCATCACTTATTAGTGGGGTTCGGGGCGAAGCCTCGACGCCAAAAGCGTTTTCTTGTATTTTTCACGGCTGAAACGCATTCTCCTGACATCTACAGCTCATTAGGCTTATTAGTGGGGTTTGCAAAAAGCGTTTTCTTGCATTTTTCACTGCAGAAACGCATTCTCCTGACATCTACAGCTTATTATTGATCAGTGAGTTTGCCCCGACGCCAAAAGCGTTTTCTTGCATTTTTCACGGCAGAAATGCATTCTCCTGACCTACAGCTCATTATTCATTCTATTATAAAGGACCTTTTGAAAAATGTGGAAAAATATTCTAATATGAATTAATAGTCCCTTAATACATTGCAAATACAAGCGATTTGTTCTTTGAAAAGATAAGATACCCCACATATTTAGATTAAGGCTTTGAGGATCGCCGCCGAAAATTTTTTTTCGATAAATAATATTCAATAAAATTCAAGAATAAATTGTGAATTATAGTCCTAAATTTATTTAACTAGAAAAATATGAGATAGAGTAAAGGTTGGAAAAAGTCGACTAGGAAAAGATGATCTGGCTTTTGAACTCATCTCAATCGTGACTGTTATATTGAAAAATTTCGTTTGAATTATAACTTTTCCAAAGCAAAGTCTACAAAAAATAGTTATGATAAATTCATGTGAAATTACACAAGCTCTGCCTGGAAAGGGGAAGGGCGGTAAAATGAAAACGATTAATCCTCGTTCCTTTTTATAATTTCTGCTAATGATTGCATTTTGCATTAAAGAATAGGGGTTGGGTGACTTGATATAAGAATTTACTTTATAGCATATATAAATTATATTAGTGACAGATTTTTTAAATTTTGTAATTTCTTACTAATATAAAAAAAGAAAAAGTATTGGTTTGCCCGATGGGGGGAAGGTGATTGCATGTATCGCACTTCCACCTGTTTATATCATATGGATATTCGACTAATTTTGTTCACATACTATGATTTCTCCATAAAAGTAGGACTGCCCCCCCCCCACTCAAAGGGTTTAGATGGGAAGAGCAGTAGAGGTATTCGCTCCTCCCCTTCCAATCGGCCAACAGGTGAACGACATAATATAAAGATCGGTTAAAATACCAATAACAAGTTTTAATCATATAGATATTTAATTGATTCTGTTAGCAAGCTGTGATTTCTACAAATATATAGGACCGCCCCCCCACTCGAAAGTTTATGGTGGGGGGGGGGGCGGATTGATGCCATCGCCCCCTCCCGAACCTACCAAATCGGCCAAAATACTAGAAAAGGGGGGGGGCGAAATAATCTAAAAATAGGCTGAAATATAAATAATTAGTATATATTATTAAAATAAGTAATAAATTCGTATACAAATTGTGTGAATTCTATACTAATATTCGTCCGCCCCCCCCGATCGCCCCAAAGAAGAGCTAGATATACCCCTAAAGAAAGGTGCTAACAACCAAAGAAGAGGTAGATATAAAGAAAGGTGCTAACAACCAAAGAAGAGCTAGATATAAAGAAAGGTGCTAACAACCAAAGAAGAGCTAGATATAAAGAAAGGTGCTAACAACCAAGAAGAGCTAGATATAAAGAAAGGTGCTAACAACCAAAGAAGAGCTAGATATAAAGAAAGGTGCTAACAACCAAAGAAGAGCTGGATATAAAGAAAGGTGCTAACAACCAAAGAAGAATACAACACAGAGAGGTAGCCAGGAATTATATTTTTTTTGGAGGGGGGGGGATAAAAACTGCCTTTTTTTTGGCACACACAAACACATATTGCTATAATTGTATGTTTGCATATCTTGCGGTAACAGTGGAGTAGCAAGGTACCCGTGGGCCCGGGTTCAAGAACATCTTGGTGGGCCCCCCTCCAGCCAATAAGACAAATTTAGTGTGTGACAAAATGAGTAATCTAAATGCAAAGACATTCCAATGTAAAGATCGTACCTTTTTTTAAAAAAATATAAGTTATTCGAATGGATGGTTTTAAGGTCATACGATGTGAATGAGTGGGCATTGCATCGTATTGGTTTCAGAAGAAAAAACAAACAAACAAAAAAACTTCGAATGGATGGTTTTGAGGTCATACGATGAGAATGTATGGGCATTGGCATCGCATTGGTTTCAAAATCAGCCACCGCAAGAAAACAAAGAAACAAACAAACTTTGAATGGATGGTTTTGAGGTCATGCGATGAGAATGTATGGGCATTGGCATCGTATTGGTTTCAAAATCAACCACCGCTGGAATCCGCTATCGGAATAATTTAAATAGGCCCTCGCCGAACCTCCAAGAAAAAATTGAACATCTATGTAATTCATTTAGTATGGGGATCCAACCCAGGACTTGTGTGACAGGCTCGAGCTAAATGGGAGATGGCATAAACACGGCTTGGTTTTGGACCGAATTGATGTTGGAAATCAAGTGCCAGTGCTTCTTGTGACTGAATTAGTTATAAGAGCACATTTTCAAAGCACAGAACAAAACGATATTATTAATATCTATTCGTTTTAAGACACATTAGGAAGTAATATGTAAGCATGTAGTTTAAATATTGGACTATTAGTTTTAAGTTAAATTTTAATTTAGGTGATGGCCAGAGACTGTAGATGTATACGACGTAACCACTGCCTGCTACACAAGTAAATATCACTCCAGTACTGCGAGGACTATAGGACGTAACCACTGCCTGCTACACAAGTAAATATCACTCCAGTACTGCGAGGACTATAGGACGTAACCACTGCCTGCTACACAAGTAAATATCACACTAGTACTGCTAGGACTATAGGACGTAACCACTGCCTGCTACACAAGTAAATATCACACCAGTACTGCGAGGACTATAGGACATAACCACTGCCTGCTACACAAGTAAATATCACACTAGTACTGCGAGGACTATAGGACGTAACCACTGCCTGCTACACAAGTAAATATCACACCAGTACTGCGAGGACTATAGGACGTAACCACTGCCTGCTACACAAGTAAATATCACTCCAGTACTGCGAGGACTATAGGACGTAACCACTGCCTGCTACACAAGTAAATATCACACTAGTACTGCGAGGACTATAGGACGTAACCACTGTCTGCTACACAAGTAAATATCGTGGTGGCTCGAAACCTCGAATTCAAATTCAGACTCGAGTAACTTTAATAGCAGCAAGAAAACCACCTCTCAGATATCACCAGCCCCAACTAGTTCACAAAAATGATTTGACCATAGCGTACGGTGCATTATCGGTGACATAAATGTTTGCGCCAAACAAAAATAATTTACAAAAATATTTGCATTCGCACACATTGTTAGTCTAGAGTCTAGTCGATCTATTAAAAATTAATTACATGATTGATTCAAAATAATTGCTACAATTTCATTCACCATAAGGTTTGATTTTTTAAAAAATGTTATTTATTTGTTGCTTGTTACAAATCTTTTATGAACTCGGTCCGTCTGTCTGTCTGTCTGGGTGCAAATTTGTCCACGTTATTTCTCCCACTTCTCCTCCTCGGATCAAGTTGAAACGTGGCACAATTACTCAATGTCAATGACAACACAATAACCAATCCAAATATTAATAAATCAATTAGTCATAATTAATTAATTGTTTTATATAGAAAATTCTAAAACTATACTTAATTTCGAACACGTAAATGTTTTAGTTGTTCTAGTAACTCTAGACCTAAGGTAAGTAATGACAGGTTACATTTTTCGTTGGTTTTTTTTTTCGTCCTCGACAAGTGATAGAATTAACGATAGGAGTGTGAATCCTGACCGTCCCATTACGAAATATTACGAATATAATATGATTAATTCAAAATAATTGATGCAATTTCACTCAATATAAGATTACATTTTAAAAAATGTATTTTTGTATATTTATATATTTAACTTGTTTACTTTTCTTTCGCTTGCGGCCACTCCATTAACTGTTGTATTAGGTAGGCCTAAATGTACACATTAACTGTTGTATTAGGTAGGCCTAAATGTACACATTAACTGTTGTATTAGGTAGGCCTAAATGTACACATTAACTGTTGTATTACGTAGGCCTAAATGTACACATTAAAACGCTGTATTAGGTAGGCCTAAATGTACACATTAACTGTTGTATTAGGTGGCCTAAATGTACACATTAACAGTTGTATTAGGTAGGCCTAAATGTACACATGAACTGTTGTATTAGGTAGGCCTAAATGTACACATGAACTGTTGTATTAGGTAGGCCTAAATGTACACATGAACTGTTGTATTAGGTAGGCCTAAATGTACACATGAACTGTTGTATTAGGTAGGCCTAAATGTACACATGAACTGTTGTATTAGGTAGGCCTAAATGTACACATGAACTGTTTGTATTAGGTAGGCCTAAATGTACACATTAACTGTTTGTATTAGGTAGGCCTAAATGTACACATTAACTGTTGTATTAGGTAGGCCTAAATGTACACACGAACTGTTGTATTAGGTAGGCCTAAATGTACACATTAACTGTTGTATTAGGTAGGCCTAAATGTACACATGAACTGTTGTATTAGGTAGGCCTAAATGTACACATTAACTGTTATATTAGGTAGGCCTAAATGTACACATGAACTGTTGTATTAGGTAGGCCTAAATGTACACATTAACTGTTGTATTAGGTAGGCCTAAATGTACACATTAACTGTTGTATTAGGTAGGCCTAAATCTACACATTAACTGATGTATTAGGTAGGCCTAAATGTACACATGAACTGTTGTATTAGGTAGGCCTAAATGTACACATGAACTGTTGTATTAGGTAGGCCTAAATGTACACATTAACTGTTGTATTAGGTAGGCCTAAATGTACAGCATCTATAGATAAGTGCATCGTTCAGTTTATGTATAGGTATATTAAAGTGAAAGGTGAACGAATTGTCGTGTGAACGACTTGTCGTGTGAACAAATCATCGTGTGAACGAATTGTCGCGTGAAAGACAATGAATACTACTTTTGTGTAGATTTCATTCATTCTTCTAACCTATGTAGACCTATTTACAACCACTATTTATTTTACCACTATGCCCATGAACCATTCGGTTCACACAGTAAACATAAGATACTATTAAAACAATAAAACATTTCATGGTAAACTCTTATTAACCTCTCTTGTCGTCTGATTGTCGCTGTTTCAATGTCGATGTTGTGTAAAGATTTATTTAATCATTTAGTCTGCGACACAAAGGATGTAAGCCAGTGCGTTAAAAAGGTTTTATTGGATAGATCGCACCCCCCCCCTTTTCCCAGTGCAAAAGTTGTAGCCCACTCCCCATTTTTTGGTCAAAACTTCAGAGACCCGGCGCAATTTGAAACCGATCCTCCTTGACAGTATTATGGAGCTTTTCTTCTTTCGATCCCCGATGTTCTGTACAGATTTAAGCCAGCTCTCAAATTCTCACATTTTTGTTAGAATAATTGAAGGATTTGAATGCAAGAATTAGGCAAGGCCCGACACTGAATGCAAATGGTTTGAAGCGATAGCTTCCCCACCCCCACCCCATTTCCGAGTCTGAAAGATCACGAGGGGAAACGTGAGAGACAGCGTGTGATTGATTGGACAGCTACAGGTGAGCTGGTCTCTTTATTTCTAGCACGTGCAATACCCATGGACCCACGAGGATAACAAAATGGATATTTTTCTGATACTAGCATGTGACACAGTTATTTTTTTTTTTTAGATTGACGTCCTTGTTGCTATTTTGACAAATGTGACCCTTTCGAATTTAAAGTCAGTAGTGGGACACGTCTACAACAGATTTATAAATCTAGGAAACAGTGGGAACAGTAGATATAAAATGAACAAAATAAAAAAAATACTTTAAAAAAACTGTTTATGTTTAGCTATATCTATCTATCAATACTGTAATATTCATTTCCCTTAATCAATATCAAAGTAAATTAATTTACCACTAATGAATTAATCAACTGCTAATGTTTTGATTGATTCATTTTTTATAAATAACATTAACTAATTATGCTAATTTTCAACTTGACCCGAGAATGGGAAGTGGGAGAAATAACGTGTTCAAAATGTGTAGGCTACCAGTTAGACGGAGTAAGTTGATTTATCTGTTGTTGTTTTTTTGTTTGTTTTGAAAAAGTATTTCTTCTACCCAATTAAGTTCACCAACATTAATTATGAGTATAATTCTGATTCCAGACTAGACGTATGATACTATATGGAGATACCAGTGTTCTATACGCTAAAGTGTGTATTCAGGGATGCCTCCCTCCATTGAGAAGGTGAAACTGAGTGGCCGTCATGGTGACACGAATCTCATTCATCACTTTTGAGTAAGGAAAAAAAAACACATTGGACTCCTCCCTTTTGTAGGGAACTAAACAGGAGACACAACTCTGCTTAATTACCATAACAAGGGACACAATTTTGTTTCATATCGCCTGACTTTGTGAAATATAAATTCAGTTGTTTGTATTTGGTGATAACTAAGAAGATCGTAAAGCGTGAAGAGTTCGGAAAAAAAAAATGGAATTTTGTTTCTAAACGTTCCTGTACAGAATCGAGTTCTAATGATTGGATTGTTTTAAGATTTACGACTTATAAAGAGTCCTAGGCCAATGGATGTGTGTATTTCAATAACTTTCGATTTATAGTGGAACTCTAGGCGATATATAGTATGTAAACATGCCCAGTTGGAGGTAAGCATTCCTATTTTCGTACTCTTGTTATAAACATAATAAGGCTTATCTTCGAGTTCGAAGATGAATGAAGAGTGCGGTAACTCACGTAGCTACAGAGTGATAATGTCATTCTAATACTGATATATTTTAATACTTTAAAAGCATGCGTTCACAGGACATCTAGCTCTAACCTTCAAATCCGTGTCTAACATTTCAATAGATTCAATGTTTCCTTCCTTATAGTTCGCCATAACATTTCAACTATCAGTCACGAGGATAAGCAGGCTCTTAAAATTGACACTTAAATGTCACAAAAATATCACGAGGACAAAACCTATTTTAGAGCGGAGAGGGTTAAGGCTTTTGAAAGATGTATTGTACAAAGTAATGCAGAATACATTTTGCGCAATCAAAAGAGACCACTATGGCCCAACTGGTAGAGCATTGATTGAAGGACTGTAACAATCTTAACCTGGAATTCACATGACTTGTATACATACTAGTAACGTCACCTGACTCATGTACACATTTGTGTCTTCACCTCAATCCTGCACATATTAATGACTTCACATGACTCAGGTATACATAAGTGACTTCACCTGACTCCTGTATATATTAATGACTTCACATGACTCAGGTATACATTAGTGACTTCACCTGACTCCTGTACACATTAGTTACTTCACCTGACTCCTATACACATTGGTGACTTCACTAGACTAATGTATACATTAATGTCCTCATGACAGTTTTAAGCATGTTGGGATTAACTTGGCTATGTTTTTTATGACCATAGACATCCCTCCACCCAATGTACACATGTGTTAAGCATTGACACAGTTGCGTTAACAATGGCAGCACATAGATCTTTAAATAAATATCACTTTGTAATGCTTGGTCTGTTACCAGGTAAGAAATAACAAAAGATGCATGGTGCAATCTGGTGCATTCAAAATTGCCACATGCGCCACAGAATCCTAGCCCGATCAATCCTAAATTGGAGAATTTAACATTGAATCAGTGCTATTCTTGGTTTATAGCCCTACAGTCTACAGTTATACTTTTGTTGTATTATCTCCCCTGGATAACGGACTACAATGGAAGAAAAACGCGTTACTTTTGAGTAGTTTTTTTTGTGTGTGATTTTATGACTTTTTTTTTTTTTTGGGGGGGGGGGGGGGGATACATATTAAAAAGCATAACTTTTAAATATTTTTGTTTCTTCCATTATTGTCGTTATATCTATTGCGAAACAAATGTCTAACGATTATATGGACGCAGCAGATTAGTTGTTTGTTATCGTTGCTAATTCGGTATTTTTATTTTTCGTTTTTAATTACTGTATACATCTGCAATATATATTGTCCAATCATTGGTAGCCGTTTCATGTCGAACACCTTCAAGGCCAACTTGAGTGATACTAATGTATTTAGAAAAATAAACAGCTCAGATGTCTTATCTGTTTTAATAACCCTCAAAAAAATTTTCCTTAGAGAATATTTAAAAAAAAAAAGTAAATTTCTAACAAGCAATTTTTAAATAATATTTTTTTTCTACGATCCTAGGGTTGCTCGCTGCCCAGTGGATTCCACCAGATAACACTGACCACCATGGCCAGAGTACAGTGTTTTGCTATTCTGACAAACGACCCCAGATCAGTTTGCTGGGCAGGAGGACTGTTGGACGGGAAGGTCACCCTGGACATCACAGCTCCATTGCCTGTTCGAGGTATCTAATCTTTGTTATCCTTTTTTTTTTACGGAGTCTATTATTAGGATTGAATTTGGGTTCAAATCAAATCATTTTTTGAATCTACGTCTTACTGTGTGTCAGTTTTGAGCTAGAGATTAAAAAGTTGAAATGTTATGATTTGTATAATTGGTAAAGTCGTCTTCGCAATTTTCTAGGATAATTGTCTGTACATACTAAATGGTCAAGTTTAGAAAAGTACAATTTAAAAATATAACTATAAAAAAAAAAGATTCATTGTACAGTGTTAACCATTGTATTGTGAAACAAAATAAAAAAGACATTAAACTTTTAAATCTATATCACAGTTTGATGCTTATGCCTACATGAAACGAAACATTGCGAATGTTAGACAGAAATGTAAAAAAAAAAAAGGGGGGGGGGGTTAACATCTGACGCTACGTTTGTCTATTGTAGATTTTTTTGTTTACTATGAAGTAAAACAATGTCAAGGTCGCTAAATTTGATCTTCAATGTTGCCAACTAAATAAAAGCTAGAAGCAGAAGAGTTTAGACAATTTGATCTTACCGTGCTAAAAAGTGCACTCGAAAAATCTTTTAACTTAAAAAATAAATAGCTTATCAAAACTTCGTTTAATCTGTACTGGATACACCGAAAAACTTCCTATTTGTGAATGTCCCACCACTAATACAAATCTTCAATATAGGCTACACCATAGACTTATACATATACTAGATCTAGACTGGACATGGAGACTTTTTAACACTACAAAAAATGTCGTGAAAATTTTTTAAAAAGTTGGATCAAGGCGTTGTTTTGTAAAGTAGTTAAAAGAATTAAAGGTTATTGTTTTCAACCCTAACCTATGTAACATATAATTTAATTTTTAGATCTAGATCTAGTAAATGAACATCAAAAACGAGAGTACTCTCGTCTCATAATTATTATTTTGCAATTTTTACATACATAATCTTCTTTATCATAAAACTGAATGCAACACTAAATTGTGATTTTTTGTGTATTTTTGATAATCAATTAACTATATCTAGATCTAAAAATTAAATGAATGTGCCTTAAAGAGAGAGAGAGAGAGAGTTCCCAGCTTCTAGGCATCCAAGAAGAAGCACTGAAACTAATGCCTGCCTTGTAAGCCCAACATTAAGACGGACACTCACATACCAGCAGGGTCGGATTTATTATAGGCAACACAAGCTATAGATTAGGGCCCCAAGAAATATTTAACATTGACATATAATGTCTGGACTTATAAAGGGTCCCATAATAGCTTAGTTCCTAGACTAAACACGCACTGCATACCAGCGTCAGCTCTGAGCGTTAAAAAGATAAAAGCATACCATAAGCATCTTTAAGAAGGACATGCACGAGAAAAATATCAAGCAGAACTTGACACGCTCCAAGGGTAATGGGACTATTGGTGCCATACCAATTTATAATGTATCTCCTTAAAGAAAACCTAGTTTGGCCACCTGCTTAGTCACGCAAAGCCACCAACCAGTGTTAAGAGGACACTTCAGCAGAGCACCAGTTCATCACAATGTAGGCTAAGAAAAAGATGACTGGTCCGAGAGGAGGCTACACAGCAAAAGGGTATCTCACTTTTATCGAATCTCTCTTAGCCTGCTTAATTTCCCCTGGTATAAGGAGGTGGGTTAATGTAAAATAATATAGTATCATAGGGCCTACTATCTGTATCCATATATAAGAGGCTCCATTCAAACCGTTCTATATTTGACATGACTTAGATGTCAAAGTAGTCTTTAACATCTTTGTAATAAACATGAACTATGAAACATTTATAAATCTATGAGTTAAAAAAACAACAACTAACAAAAACCCATATTTCTGGGCACAATCGAAGTTGAAAAATATTGGCAGATAACTGGCCCCGTACTAGGTTGGTTTGAGATTATATTGCTATTTTTTTCTGACCTTATAAGTTGTAAATGGTCATAGCACCTAAATAAAGTATCACTAAATGGTTACAATATAAGCTAGCCAAGAACTGTGTTCTTTGTAGTTTACAAATGTGTTACGAAGTATCAACCTAACTAACATTTTTTTTCTATTTGCATTGATAATGAATTATTCAAAGATCTCTTCCTTTCATGTACATGTGTACATTTGCCTTTCAAGATGATCATTTTATGTGTCTCAGTGTCTGTATATATCCATATTCATAAAGGCTCTTTGAGTTTGGGTATTCTACAGAGGCGTAGTGAAAAGAGGGTACGATGCCCCGGGTGCCACCTTCAACGGGCGCCACGCTCAAAGAGGCACCAAAAAATTATTGTAGAGATTTTAAGTAATACATTCTAAGGTTATTTGAGTTATATTATTATTAAATACTATTTATTTATAAAGCTATATTTCAGGGGCATAGCTAGGGATTTGGGGTCCGGGGGGGCATTGACCTCTTTGGGGGCCCCTTACATTTTGACATTCGACATCATGACATGAGATAATGTACTTAATAAATATATAACCCTACATTCTGAGATTTGACCAGAATTTCAGATAAGCAAAAAATTCTCTTGCGGACCACCTTGTATTTTTCTCCTTTTTTAAACTTCCGGTTCCAGCTTCTTTCAGTTTGGCCCATCTCTTGGGTGAATCGGAAAAAAAGTTAAACCATTCATGTACAGATCCAAAAAGGATGGTGACTATTGCAGGATCTATCTCAGCAGAATGAAGAGCTGTCAGGTTCAGAGAGTGATTATCACAGTACAGAAATGTTGCTTTTGGATTTGTCTAAAAGACGTTTCTGCAGGCCAGACAGACGGCCACTCATTATGGCTGCGTTATCATAGGTTTGACCTCTGCACAAATCAAAGTCCTGTTTAATGTCTTTAAGAGTTTTCAGAACAAGTTCTTCATAATGGTGTCACTCAGGTTTAAAAATTTCAAAGTAACCAATAAATGACTTTTTTATTTCGAAATTATCAACATCCAAATAACTATTAGGGATACTTGTTCTTGATCAGAAACATCTGGGGTGGAATCAAGCATCAGAGAAAAGTAACGAACTTGCTTAACTTTCCCAACAATTGATTCCCTAACTTTATTACCCATCAAGTTTATAAACTCATTTTGAACTTCTGGTGACAAATATGGGTGTCTTGCCATATTCGATTCTATGTAAGTGGTGTTTCGTAACTTCATCAAATTCTGCAAGAAATTTCGAAGATGCTAGGAAGTTCCCAGAACTGGGTGAATTCAGTTTTTCGTTGTCACCACGTCAGCTTGAGTTTGTTTTTGCTAAGTATTTAAAGATTTAGCTTCTGCTACATGCTTCAGAATATCTCTCCAATACTGCTGATTTTTCAAAATTTGAGCATGAAACATATGTGACAGTTCATCTGGTTCTGCCTTAAGCTTTTCTTCTTCTAACTTCCTCTTCAAAAGAGTTTGTCTGTGGTGGACTCCTACTTCACTAATTCATGTGGGAAGCGTGGTCGAGAGGCCAAGTGCGCTTGAACTTGGCTTGGCTACCTAGAAGGGGGCTCGAGGTTCGACATCCGACTCGGGCAGAGTTGTGTTTACTGAGCCTAAAGGCAGCACGGAAAACCAACTCCTAGATACCCCCTCCCCCCACTGGTCCACAAATGAGATTGGACTAAAAGCGCTCTGAGCATGCTATATAAGCATGAAAGTAGCGCTATATAAAAGCTATAATAATAATAATAATGTTCTTTCAGTCTCTCAGGTTTCTTCCATTTCTTCCATTTGATGAAACCAACTCCAGGTTTGCTCAATGCACTAGGTGTCTTTTCTGATGCCTCAGAAAACAGTACACATGCAAAACACACTAGACATCCCAAGTGTGGACAGCAGAGGAGCCCAGATCGGTTGCAAATTTCTCCTTTTTAGTGAACCATGATGTCAAACTTCGTTATTTATTTTGGTCAAACCCTACTGGGAACAAATATCTTTCATGTTGGTTTTGGAAAAATTACGCTACCCCTTAACAACATCTTTGCTCGCAGTTACTCAGATAAAATTCCAGGCTGGATATATCCGAAGTCTTTGTACTTAATTACAGCTTCTTCCACTTCTGGAGAAAGTGATTTTGGAAGACCATCACTTGACTCATCTTCTGTATCACTTACTTTAGATGTTTTTTCTGACTGTGGTAAAAGGTATTACCCTGGAGTTTCTTCAGCACTATGCCTACTTCTCTCATCAAGAGACATTTTCACTTCTTCGACTTTGAATGAATCATCTGAATAGTGAGACTTTTCTTCGACACGTTCATGGTCTCCTTTCTTTTCTTAAATGATAAGGATGATGAAATAAACTACCCTATATACCAAGTTACTTCCTGAGAGTAACACGGCACTTGTCAGCGCTGTGGAAGTTACTGCACGGAAAAAGTTAATAATCTGTGTGAAATACATACAACAGGGTCACAAACTTATATAACAACGTGACGTAATATTTAATTTATTTAAAAACAAATGTCGGACACTCATTTGGGGGACCCCTCAAGTGGGGGCCCTGGGGAATCTTCAAATCCCCCTTCCTCCCCCACCCGAGCTACGCCACTGCTATATTTCTATGTGATGTTCATGGAAAATGGCGGGGAAGAGGAGCCAATAAAGTTTCTTGTCCTGGGCGCACGTTTTGCTCACTACGCTTCTGGTGTACTAACAATTAATATGCAGATAAACTATATGGTGTATAATATAAGCAACAGCTATGAATTCATCTTTTTAGTTATCTTATATCAATATATGAAACAAACAGATATGTGCACTATAGTTTATATATACAAGCTATAGATTGTGGGATGCTTTTAAATTTAAATTTGACGTTTTATTTATATGGAGCTTGTCAAAGAAATTGTGACAAACATATGCCCTCAGCCTGAACTTTTCTTTAAAGACCCTTAAATAACGTATGTATTTAATTTTACAAATTGTATGCAAAGAGAAAATGATAATTAGGGCACAACACTAGGCGCGGCCAGCAGAAGTAACAAGTGTTGTAATTGTCTCCCCTGTGTGTTCAAAAAACCGGTTTCAAAGAAACATGAGCAAATACCTTTGAACGTTGTACGGCCAGCTTCAAACATTGAAAATAGTTTCAACCAGTAGTCCTTCAAATTGAGCAGACGTACAATGACTAACAGTTTCAAAGTTGACAAAGTGACAATAAATAAGAAACGTTTGGTAAAGAAATATTTTTAAAAAATTTTAAGGGATGAAAGTCTTAGGCTCCTTTTAGAAGTAGATACCATTTTATGAGATAAGTGGTGCCCATCAATGCCTATATCTGTACATACATGTATCGGCTTGGATTCAAAAGATGAGAGTATTAACTTGAGGAAGGACAAAGATGGTATAAAGTAGAATGTAGTATTTCATGTGGCCTCGCAAAAACAAATGTTTTCAGAATGAGATTTATTTCTTCTAAGTTTCATCACTGAAAAAGCGGCTCACAACTATATGAAGATGCCAACATTGCTCACATTCCCCCAGCATATGAAATTCGGAAAACTGAATTTCGACAATCCCCTGCAGAAATTTAAATTTTGACACATTAAGAATTATTTAATTAATTATTTGAGATGATTGTTAGATTAAGTTAAATTAATTTAGTACCTCACAATTCACATTAAAGGGCATATTGAAAATATCTCAATCTTTTTTTCAAAATCACTAACATTAAAAATCCCAGTCTTTACCAGGATTCAAACCCGGGATCTCCGGTTCCGAAGCCAAGCGCTTTACCACTCAGCCACCGTGCTTATATATAATCAGTTTTAACTTTCCATTCAAATTGTTTTTTTCATTTACATTCAGGTGTCCGCATGACGTTCTTGGGAGAAGGCCGAGTTGAATGGACGGAAGGCCATGCTGTCAACCAAACAACTGGAGCCATGAAACAGTCTCAGAAAATCTTTAAAAATCTGCGGACAATCCACGAGACAGAGACCTACTCCAAAACTACAACCATACTTTATGGCGCAGGTAGTAGTGTTGTCATTAGATCCTGTTGGTTGTTCAATCTTCTAATTTAGGGTATAACATTTTTTTAAAATTCTTTTACTCAATGTTTATGGTTGGTCGTTGGATTGCAGCTCCAGACAGACTGTACAACGAAACCCATGTGGGCCTATTTTATTTTTAGTATATTTTAAATAACTTGAACAGACGTCTTTCGTCAACAAATACTTAATATAACTTTTATTAACAATATACATAGTTCAACTTGAAATGAGATATAGATCTAATTCATCTAATAGTATCAAAATAAAATGATATTTAAACAAAATCTAAATCACTACAAATACACATCTATACTTTTTACTTTCTTGCGTCTCTGATCTGTCTCTTCTAACTATCGAACCCGTCACTTTCATTTATATCAATTATCACAGACCATCTCGTGGTTTCATCATTCTACACTCAATGCATCGGCATTGTCATCCCCAGGAGACAAAGACATATTACTTAATTTGAACCAAGTAGACAACATAGGAGATATAGAAGTACAAGAAAGAGCGATCCAAAAACTATTAGCCAACATTAAACCGAATAAAGCATCTAGACCTGATGGTATTCCAGCTAGATAACTCAAAGAACTAAGCAATGAGCTAGCAGCAGTGTTCAAAATACTTTCTCAGGCATCTCTTAACCAGGGCAGAGTACCAAGGGACTAGAAAGAAGCTAATGTCACACCTCTATTTAAAAAAGGAGAAAAATCTGACACAGGAACTACAGAACTTTATTACTAACCAGCATCACATGTAAATCCTAGAAGACATAATATGTAGAAACATCATAAACCACTTAGACAAACATAATGTCCTCACACCATACCAACATGTTTAGGAAATATAGATCATGTGGAACACAACTAATAGGACTAATTGATGATTTTTCAAAAGGTTTAGATAATAGTGAACAAATTTATGCTATCTTATTAGATTTATCCAAGGCTTTTGACAAAGTTCACCACCATAGTTTGCTTCCAAATTTAAAATATTTTGGCATTGATGGTCCATTGCATCAGTGAATCAAAGATTTTTCGATAGGGAGAGAACAAACTGTAATAATATATTGCTCTAAATCAACACCAATAACAGCAAACTCAGGTGTACCTCAAGGAACTGTCTTAGGTCCACTACTATTTTTAATTTACATAAATGATTTACCAGGAACAAAAGTCAGATTATTTGCAGACGATTGGATAATATATAGAACAATAAAACAACACAAGATACAGAAATTTTACAAAAAGAATTAGATGAATTACAGAAATGGGAGTTAAATTGGAGCATGTCTTTCCACCCAGAAAAATGTCAGTTATTAAGAGTAACAAAAAAACTAAAACAAATTAATTGCACGGTAAACCAGTAACACAGACTAAAAACGCAAAATACCTAGGTGTTATAATAAATGAAAAACTGTCATGGAATCCCCATATTGATGAAACTATCAAAAAATCAAACAAAGCATTAGGGTTTATTAAAAGAAATTTCTATAAATCAAATAAGAACATAAAATTAAAATGTTATTTAACCTTGGTTAGGCCAAAAATAGAATATGCATCCTCTGTTTAGGACCCCTCAACTTAAGAAAACATTAAGAAACTGGAACAGACACAAGATAGAGCAGTGAGATTCATAACAAACGAATATTCACATTTGACTAGAGTAACACCTTTAGTAAAATCACTAAATTAAGAAAGCCTTCAGGATAGAAGACTCAAAAGTAAAGTAGCAATTACACGTAAAACACTGAACCATAATCTTCAAATACAAAAACAAAATCTAATAAAATTCTCAGAAAGACACAAAGATAAAGACACATTCCTCGTCCCATATGCTAGGACAAATTTGTACAAATGCTCCGTCTTCCCTAGTGCTATTAGAGCATGAGCTAGCCAGGAAAACCAGTGACTTAGCAGAGTTTAGGTCATTGGTTAATATGCATGACTAATTGCATGACGCGTAGGATGTGATCATCTTCTTATTTGAAGTAACGTCTGTATTATATAAGATAAGACGCCACCAAAACCAATCATTTGTTTTCCTCATTGTAACCATGGAAATATATACAACCTCTTCATAACACTCAACCATGTGTTAACGTAGTCGTTAGTATTAATTAGTTGTTTTTTTCACATAACTTATGGAACGAGAATTATTTGTTTCCCCTCTATGTCTTTCTTCCGCGCGGTGTTGATTCTTGGCAATCTGTCTAGTGTAGATCTGACTGTAAGTAACGCTGAACTCAACTAATTCAGTAACACCGGCGAAAGGCCGAAACAATCAAATATGTAGTCGACGCTGATGTTGTTAAATAACGATATTTAATAATCAAGAAGGGAATCGTCTGCTGTCAGCTATGTCCGTAAATCTGTATCTATTCTATTGTAATCAAGTCTACTACTCTACAAGAAGCGTCTTCCTTTTAGCGTCGCTTAGATCGTTCTTATTTTTTAAAGATCTGTCACGTCACTTGTCGCTAATTAAAACTTTCCCCCTTATTCCCGAAACAAATAATTAAATCCTAATCATGTCATAACACTTTCAAAGTGTAAATTTGTTTATGATTTAGTGTAAAAGATACGTTATAACATTTATTTACTTTTACGTTCCGTAAAGGATGCTTACAATAGGGGCTGGTCTGAATAGTAACATTAACCTAAGTGTAGAAAAGAAATAAAAATCCATACAAAAATATTGCAGCCTCATTTTCGTATACATTTTAGCATTTCTCATTTAATAATTACCTAAAAAGCAATAAAATAGTAGAGTGGGGCTTAAAATACTAGAGCCATATTCGACACCTGACTTTGTGTTGTAAACATAGTTTTCTTGCCATTTAGTCGCATTTCGTCTGCATTCAAAGTACGTCTGGCTGTTACAGAATAATTTATGAGTAAATTAACAGCAGTAAAGTCTGGTAAATACCTGTACACACCTTGAACAGAACATTAATATTCATTTCGGAATGTAGTTTTTCCATGCACCGACATCTATTTGTTTAAATAAATTTTTGACTTGTTAAAATTGTAACAGCTACTAATTATTTAAAAACAAAAGTATTACTACAAAACATGTAAGGTGAGTATCTCCAAACAAGGAAAACCTGTACAGGTTTGGTACATACATAACTGGGTCATCAGGTCTCCTGCTTTAGGTATTATGTCTATAATGAGAGTTGATATGTTCAACGAGACACAGAAATAAGTGCGCATTTCATCCGAACAAACTTGTTGAATTGCTAATCAAAATTCAGCCACCATTCTAAGCGAAGCCTTACCCCTCGATGAGGTGAAATTATGTCAAGATAGTTATTGAGGGATTGTCATGAAATATGTTAATCACAGTATCTGCGATTTCTTTACATAAGGATTGTTAAGATTGCCTACATTTTCAAAGGATGGCTGCCTGGTCGTGTGGTATGCGATGTGGACTGTCGTTCTATGATCACGATGGTCCTGGGTTTGAACTCTGCCCATCGCCGTCCTCCGGGATGTTTGGGTTAGGATGTAATTATCTTCAAACCTGAAGGAACATTCGAAACGAGTAAAGCAAAAAAAGAAATAATAAAAAAATAAAGAAGAGAAAGCGTTTGTGGAGAAATGTAGGGGCGATATACAGGAGCATTAGGAAAACCTTAAGAGAATTTAGACATTATTTTAAACGATATTATATATATATATACATGGATATACATGGGCGTAGCCAGGGGGGGTGGTTGGGGTTCAACCGAAATGCTTTGATTTTGTTTATTTTAGGTGAGATTTTAATACTAAACCATCACTCGCCCCATCACAGCCTTGGGATTTTAAGTTTAAAACCACTACCAGGGGGTTTTGAGCTTAAAACCCCATACCAGGGGTTTAAGCAGTTAAATCCCCCTCTTCTATAAAACAAAAACAAAAAAAAAAAATTGCAAACGACAATCCCCAAATTCCAAGAGCACAGTAAAGGAAGATTTTGATTTTTAAAAACCCCCTCCAAAATTTACAATAAACCCCCTATTCAATATAAAAAAAGCAAATTACACACTTCAAATTTTGAAGGGGTTTTGAGTTTACCCCCCCCCCCCCCACCTCTTCAGTAGTGTTTGAAGCTAAAAAAATACCTCATCTATATAAAAAAAACAACTAATTGCGCACTCAAAATGCTATGAGCTTTGCCAAAAAGGGTTTTGAGTTTAAACCCCCCTTCAGAGGGGTTTGATGCTAAAAATACCTCTTCAATATAAAAAAAGCAAATTACACACTAAAATTATTTGAGCGTAGCCAAGCCAATTGGGGTTTTGAGTTTAAACCCATCTCCTCCTGATGTATTTGAGTTTAAAATCCCCTTACCGAGCGTTTTGAGGTGGAAAACCTCTATCTTCAATATTATTCTTAAGCAAACTAGAGTTACCAAATTCGATGACCGTAGCTAAATGGGGTTTTGAATTAAAAAAAAACAAACTCGAGAGATTTTTTAGTTTAAAACCCCCAACAGATGATTTTGACGATAAAACTTCATTTTTCGATATTAAATCTAAAGCAAACTACAGTCACTTAATTCCAAGAGCGTATTCAAGAGAGGTTACACATTTCTACCAGTGGCTGGGCTCCATTAATAAAGAGCAGTGAATAGTCATCTGCCGAAATTGAAAAACACAAATGTGGCTCAACAAAGATGGCTAAGACAGATTTTAGGAGTCAGTTATAGAGATCGGGTCTAAATCAAGGAAATCCTATGCCGAACTGGGACTCGACCCCTTAGTAAGATTGTGACAGAGCGTCGCATGAGGTTTGCGGGACATCTTCTCCGACAAAATGAATTAGGCATAAG
Source organism: Biomphalaria glabrata (assembly GCF_947242115.1). NCBI lineage: Eukaryota > Metazoa > Mollusca > Gastropoda > Planorbidae > Biomphalaria > Biomphalaria glabrata. The sequence goes on from NC_074711.1 coordinate 72,794,712, forward strand.
AAGAGTTGCGATGACATCCTAGTACAACTTGGCGCCACACATTCATGGAGGTCCTCAGAGCAGGTGGGAAGAGGCTTCAGACATTACCAGTGACAGATTTTTGATGAAACAGCTTGACGGCAAATGCGCCGAACTGCGCGGTAGGGTCTAAGTCAGTAAGAAGAGCACATTAGGTTTTTGAAATAAAACTTTTTAATAGCAGGAACATGCACTGTAGATACCTCAGAATATGCATTTTGTTGGCTTGTAATATCAGAAATAGTGCTTGGCGGCGGGAATCTACAATTTTTCCACTAACTCATTGAAGAACCTATTCTAGGGCACAATAAGCGTCTTCCGAAAGAATGACGGGTCAGAATGTAATATAGATTATATACACACACACATACATACATATAAATATATTTTTCGCCAGGTGGGGGGGGGGGCGGGGGGGGGGGAAATCCCCCTACCCCCCCCCCCCGAAAAAAAATCCTGGCTACGCCTATGATATATATATATATATATATATATATATATATATATATATATATATATATATATATTACGGAGAGAAAAGGGTAAGGCTCTTGGCAGCAGCACACTTTCTGGTGTAAAGATAGTTTTGCTCTGCTATTCGATTATATTCAAAGTTTGGAAAGTCAGAAACCTAAGTAACAAAAGCCTAATTGTTCACTGTGGGCGTAACTGAGAAATTTACTTCAGTAATTCAGGTAGGCCTGGCAGGTAACACCTTTGGTCTAAGTAGCTTTAAAAAAATAACCAAAAACAATTAATCTAAAGAAAAAAAAGTAAAATAACAATTAGGTCAAAGGGGGCGAACACGCCGAGCAAAGGCCCAGAACACAGACCATACACATTTTGTAGTAGTTTTCCCCCTTTAATCCTACCTATTCCTGTCGACAGTATTTTAATTTATTGTAACTCCCTATCACAATGTGACAAACTCCGAGAAGACACTTTTCTTTCTTCTGTCTTGTAAACACAAAAGACTTCGGTGTCCTGGTTACGTCATGAATGACACATGAAAGACGCGGCCCCACATTCCTTGCACACCAGAAGTCCCATTTCCAAGATTTCCAATATCTTCTTCCGGTTTAGCCTCTTTCATCCTGTACCCCCCCCCCTTTTTTTTTTCCCCCGATCACGTTGTTTTATTTTAATCAATTAAAATAGGCCTTGTATTTCGTCATATGGAGACGAGCTCTAGTTTATTAAATGCTCTTCAGATGGGTGTGAGTTCCAAGCTTTAGAATTGTAATCGAGTTATATATGATGCGCTCCTATATGGATACATACATTGGCAAAACTACCTTACAAATAGTCCTGTTCTGCATTAGGCCAGTGTGGACAGTGTAGATGCACTGCCACTATTCGACAGCTGCGATGTGACGGACACATCCCGTAGATGACCGCATGCCATAGTTGGTCCTTTTTTTTTTTTTTTGGCGAGCTTTATGAGGACTACATAACAGACGCACTCCCTAACCCCGGAAGCGCTTTAAAGATCAACTGAAGCGCTATCTAGAGGAGAGAGGTATTGAGGAAAGCAGTTGGCAGCAGTTGGTATCTGAAATAGACAGCTGGAGAAATCTCACAAATGTCGCGGGACACACATTAGAGGTCTAAAGAAAAGCCTTAGCCGAAGATCATGATCTGCACAATCCAATTTTAAAATGATTGATATGATTGACGTGTTCAAATACAAGAATTGACTAGCACAATAATACATAGCACACGACGAGGCTATAAAACAAACTTGCCTAAAGGCTGTAATTGATAATGCATATTATAACATTATTGAGATGTCCACAGGGGTCTACGATAAGGGATATCATTTAAGCAGTTCGTGACATTAATTTTCACATCCCATTAATGTAATTGTACCTCAGTTAATCTTTCTAATACTTATCCTGTTAATCAAACGAAAAATTGTTGTATTTAATTTAAATACTTATTTCAATAGCTTAATTTTGTCTACTTATAACTAATATTTAACAAAAAGAAATGTAGATTGTACAGTGTTGATTATTTAAAATTGGGATTCTCCTGTTAATGAAAACAGTTCTGCGAAGTCAATATTTGAGCCAGGCATGATAGATCAAGAATTAGTTAATTAATTAATATTTAATGTTTCAAGGACTACTTCAAAGAACAGCAAATTCCTATATGAAACATGCAACGGATGATGAACCAGCGGAGGAAAACAAAATTCAATTGTGTTTGGTGATTCCAGTAATACATACTGTAATTTTAATTGGTTTAAATTTGAATTTAAATATCAATAAAAAGACAGATATCTTTCACTTGCAATGCAGCTTTAAATTACCTTTTCACTCTTCCACTCGCTATTGCTTGAAATTTGTTCAAAAAATGGAGTTAATGAATGTGCAAAAATGCAATATAAGTTGAGTAGGGGGTCTACCGAAAATCAGAAAACATGGCAAGGGGTCTTCGAGACAAAGAACGTTTTGGAACCACTGAACTAGAGCTATCACAAAGACCTGATAATAAGGCTACATGAAGACCCGTTCACATATGCTCTAAGATTTGAAAACGAAAACAACAGACCGACTCTTTTTACTTTTCCATGTAGATTTTACATATTGTTACAAATGAACAGTGATAGGTAGAGGTCAACGTATGACCCCGGCGAGATGACACAGCAGCGAGTGTTCTGTGGAATCTACATGTACAAACAAAGACAGGATATGACGTGTCCTCACGTGTTGTTCCAGTGGACGAATAGATCTAAGTAGGGGGACAGTTACTAATGAACAGTGACAGATAGAGGTCACTACGTGTAACCCCGGCAAGATGACACTGCAGCCGATGTTTTCTGGAATCTACATGTATAAACAAAGACAGGATGTGACGTTTCCTCACGTGTTATTCCAGAGGATACTAGCCGTGTTTGTGCAACTTTGGACAAGCGATAAGGGACTCTATATAAGCCAGAAGAGAGTTAATGTGAAAGTCAGTCGTATGGAGTCGTGAGTGAGCCGTTACAGTCGATACAGACGATGTAAGACGTGTGCGGCCCTAGTGGAAGAGAAATGTGTACGACTCGATGCAAGTTAACTAGGGTAGAGTTAACTGGAGTGGACTACTGTCGTTAAAGTCTATACAGCGAACTACAGTGGACTTGAGCCGTTACAGTCGATACAGTCGATATAAGACGTGTGCGGCTCTGATTCGATAGACTTGAGGACGACTTGGTTCAGCTTTGGGAGACCTGGAGAGACACTGGGAAGTGTGTCGTTGGTCTGTTCTGTGGAATACGACTCGGTGCAAGTTGAGAAGAGATGAATTGCAACAAAGTGAAGAGATGAATTGCAACGAAGTATAGCTAACTGTAAACTGACAGATATTGTACAGTCTTCTACGCTACATGTTACAGTAACGAACTGTTAGAGTTAATAGTCATTAAAGTTATATGAAACTGAAAGTTTAGTCGTCAAGTTCTTTGCTGTGTTTTTATTTGTGTGCCAACTAATACATCTAGCCAGAAGATTCAGAAATACGTAACAATATCCATCTCGCTCAGGAATTGTATCATGTTGTAAGTAAAAGTACGATCCTCTACCACAACTCGAAATCAAACCCAATAACTTCCATTTTAATCTTTGTACCAACCAAACCACTATAAGACAAGAAGCACTACAAGACTTCTATTTGAAATCCTAGAAAGTGGGCTCTATTTGATTCATAAACTATGTCACATAGGCGTCATGGATCTAGAGTTGCTGTACATTTGGACCCCCCCCCCCCAAACTTCCAAGTCCACTGAGTTTGGAATTAAAAGTTTGGAATAGCAATTAACAACTCCACACTTTATTTTTACAATTTATTCACCCCCCACCTGTTAATGCACTCAAATAAAAGTGCGTTTTATAAAATATATTTCAAATAAACAAGGTTTAGTAGTCTCAGATTCGAGATATAAATTTTTTTTGAAACATTTCGTGATTTATGGTTTATACAAATATTTTTTTTTTAAAACTCAGTGGCCGAGTGATCTATGGCGTTTGTTGTATGCAGCTTTCTTTATTTTGGGATGGGTTTGATTCCTACCGATGCCCAAACAAAACTTTGACACACTTGTTACATACTTTCCATTCTCGTTTGTTTTCTAACAAGTTATATTGAAACATCCAAACATTGAGACATTACATCGTACTGGACATAGCTGGACATAGCCGGACATTTATAAACACCATGTTTTACTTTTATACGTTGGTAATCTTAATCCATGTTTTGAGAAACTTGCGTGACTTTATTTTTTTTCTTTCTCAGATCCCGAAAGCACGTACAACTATGTTCTGCCGGCCGGAAATCACACGATGCCATTCGAACTTCCGGTGCCTTCTGATTTGCCGTCGTCATTTGAAGGGACCCATGGCTATGTCCGCTATTGGCTGGAATGTATTCTGGACGTTGTTGGACACCCTGAGCACACGACAAAGAAGGCTTTTACAGTCATTAGTAAATACAATTTGAATACAGATCCAGTTGCAAGTGTAGGTAGCTTACAGTTCATTTGTCTACTCATGATGACATCTAAGCATAAGAGCAGTGGTTATCAAACTGGGGCCCGCAGACCCCCAGGGGGGAATGAGCACTGGTTACCAGGCAATCATCAGACATTCAGTTACAAGTTTGCTGTAGTCTTACTACGTGTGTCAATGTTGGATTTTTGTTTTCTCCCCCCAGAAAGAGATCAAACGAAGGCAAGAAGTCAACGTATGCTGTGGATGTGGCTCTCCTGGGTTTTTTGACATCAGATACTATGTCAGTAGGCGTGGCTACATGCCTGGCGAAAAGATGGTAATAGACATCCGGGTTAGAAACTACACCAATAATTTATTACACTTAAAGTTGAGATTTATAATGGTAAGTGAAACTTATATTAAGGTAGTAATACCGGTGTAAATAGTCTTTCGTCGTTTCTTTCTCTCATTAAACTATTGACTCATTATTTTTCCAAACATCGATTAAATCAATATTTTGTAGATGGCTATTGGTCATACAGCCTCCCAAAGATCATCGAGTCGAGACCATGAACATCCTCAAGAAGACTCTTGTTATCTGTCAGAGCATGATACTGCAACATCATTCGAATAGTTTTCAGTACACAATGTAAAGGGGATTACTTTGCCAGAGAATGGCTGTCAGCTCATTTTATGAAAAAAAAAATAATTAAAAAAATGATATTAATTTAAATAATTATGAAGGCTTTTCTTCGAGTCTGAAGATTGAGGGAGAGTTCAGTATTTTAAACTGCTTTGAATACGTTGCTACATCCAAAGTAGATAAAGTCGTTGTCTGCCGGTGTGTCTATTCTATTTTTGACGTCTCCAGTGGTAGCTCTCCTGAGTTGGAAGCCTTGCAGCTAATATGAGGATTATAACAATAACAAGTAAAGCTAGTGAAAATAATTGGCTACCACGTGGTTGAAAAGACTTCTGGTCTTCTGAAAGTACACTTTTGTTTTAAAATGAAGTCTAGCAGTCTGGCCGTTTGATATGCGTCTCAGTCGTCATGCAAATCGTAACAAATTTTTATACCCTTCCCCCTTAGCCGTTACGTAATATCCGAGCATTCCTTAAAGTGGTACAGCAGACAGTCTTTGTCCAGGCGTGACGTGCAACAAAGCTTTTGCTCTTGTTAATTTAATATTTAAGGCCGCGTTTATTATGTTGTTCAGTGACACAAAATCATTTCTTTACATTTTTAAAGACCTCGTTGTTAAAAAAAAATGTTTGCTTGCCTTTCTGGACTATACGATATTCTCTATATATCCGAAATTTATTTGGAGATTTTCTGTAATCGTATTGAGCTTTATTTTCTGGCTTATGTAATGATGGACAATTCCTTGGCTGTATCGGATTATTATTGATACAGCTATGATTGCGGTGTGCGTATAGACTATAGAGATGGCCGTACAGTAGCCTACGCTTAGTTCTGCTGTGGTGTACCACTAATCTTACCAAACAAAATATCTGGCAAAGAGTTTTCATGATTATTGATATAGGGTCGGAAAAGTGCTTATCTATAATGAGTACAAATTCCTTGTTTAGGGAAAGTTTTGAAATAAATCCACCACATTGTATTTCAGTCTAGATCAGTGATTCCCAAAGTGGTCTATATAGACCCCCAGGGGTCTACGAAGACTTCCAAGGGGTCTACGAAAGTTAAAATGGGAATTGGGGGTCTATGAGATGTGCTTGGGGGTCTACGATAAAGAATCTCAATTCAGCATGTCGTGACTTTAATTTTGACAATTGGAATTTTTTCATCCACACATTTATGATTTGTACCTTAGGAAATCCTTAAAATTTTTATCCTGCTGAGTAAATGAAATATTGTTTAATTTAATTTGATAACTATATTTAAATAGTGTAGTTTTGTCTTGTTATAAATTTAACAAAAAGAAATGTCGACTGTTCAGTGTTAAGTATTTGAAATTGAACTCCATTACTTCCCTGTCAAACATGCGAGTGTTAATGTGCCATTTTTTTATGATGCTATGAAACCAATCAAGCTGGAGCATAATTTGAGATGATGCCACCCGATAAAAAGATAAAAGCTTGCAAAACTTTCAAATACTTAAAGATAAAGTTCAGAATACACCCACAAAATCTCTCTTTAACCCGATATTGAGAAGATGATGATTAAAGTAAAATACTGAAAACCTCACATGATATTGATTTTCACCAGCCATTGAAGAAATTGTAAAAACTCTTACACAAACTAATATCATTAAAAGAATTTCATGTTCGGGTTTTGTGGCCGGTGTCTTGTTTTGGGACTCTTGATGAAGAATGCAATTTTGAAGACATTGTTGGCATTCTCTGGTGACACTCCAAAAGGGCTAATTTCAATGGTCCCAATTTTAAGCTTTCGGAACATATGTTTTCTCATTATGAGGTGTACAGTTTTGATGTGAACAATTATACGTGGTCCTATAATTGGGATAGTTTATAATAGGTTTCATCTTTCTTGTATATCGAATAAGAGCTTGTCCATTTCTCGTTTTTACAATTCACTATTAGTTTCTTCATTTCTTCCTGATAGAGAGCGATGTTCAAGTGTGTATTTGTTTTCTTACATTTGGCAAGTGTGTTAGCCTTCTATTTCTTTCTAGTTCAACATTGGAGAACAGTGTTCTTGCTGTTGTTGCACTTTACAAGGTCACACAATATGTTTTGTGCAAAATCTTTTGGATGCTCCTTCAGATTATGTGGATAATTACATCCTATCCCAAATCTCCCGAAGGGAGATGCAAGCAGGCAAGTTGACAACCGATCGTCAGTCCATGCATCATGAGTTGTTTTATTTAGGAAGCATCAGAGTTGTCAAGCTTTGAAGGATTATTTTTATATTGGTCACGAAATAAATTTAATTGTTTGGTGAATTTTACTGATTCGCTAGCATGGTAGCTATTAGATCCAGTGCTCCTATTTCTTCTCTGTGGTTGTCATAGAGCTCATTAGTTACAATGAACTTAATTTTTATATTATTTTTTCTCCATTTGGCCGTTAAATGAGTATTCCAGCTCCTCCGTTTGTGGTGGCTTTCTGAGAACCATCCATGCAAACTCTGACCCATCGGTTTTTATGGCGATGGATTTGTAGAAGAGTTCACTAAATTCTTGATCTCTGTTGGAATATAGTCAAATATTTCTTTCTTCTTATGTAAGTCTTTGCAAACGAAATATTTCTGGAACATATTTCTCTATAAAGCTGGCTGAATCAACCTTGTCTGGTAATGATTTTTTTTATTCAAATTATTATGGCTCAAGAAATCCACACAAAAAATGCTCTTTGTGAAAACTTTAACTATGATACTTAAGGCACAATAATATTTAATGTTTTGAAGAACTACTTCATAAAACAACAAATCCGTATTTGAAAAATAATTTCTGTAGCAACGGATGGTGAGCTTGCAAGCCTTTAAAAACAAAAAGTTTCCAATGTGTTTAGTGATTGTATGCTGTACGTGTTAACTATTAAATAATGGGTTGAAATTTGAATTTTGTTAATCAATTTATTTTAAAAAATTGATTCAACTTAAAATGTAGTTTTAAATTACTTTTTCACTCCTCGTGTCACTGGTTAAATATTATTTTAAACAAAATGTGTAATTTGAAATTGATGAATTTTCAAAAATTCAATATAGCCCTAACTTAAGCAGGGGGTCCACGGAAAACCAGAAAACATGGCAAGGGGTCTACGAGACAAAAAAGTTTGGGAACCACTGGTCTAGATCCTATTGGTTCTCATCAATAGAAAGCATGGCAGAGTCTCCGCATAGTTGTATAATGGTGAATAAAGAATCTACGTTTCGCGGGGTCCCTTAAAGCGGAGGGGGTTTTGGGCGGTGTGTGTATGTGTGTATGTGTGTATGAGAGGGGGGGGCAACCTAACACTTGTTTAATCCAATGTTTTTTTGAAGCCATGTCTGACTTGTGACAACATTAGTTCCCTCTGATTTATGTCATGTCAGCACCGAAACTGAAGGCCGGCTAAGGACTGCTACGTGATGAAGACATTTAGAAAGTCTCGCGCTCATCGTTGTGACTTTGTTTCTACGGTCTTTAGGAATCGTCAAAAGTAGGACAGTTTATCATGTCATGCACTAGACCAATATTTAAATGTAAATACAAAGATCATACATTTCACTGTCTGTTACAGAACAATGGTAATCATTCCAAAGATGGAATATGTTCATTTATATACACACACTAAAAATGTGTGCACTTAAAGGATGTTTTGACTCCGAATCAATAGCTCTATCCCTGTATTCTATTCATGTAGAGAAATATTTTTCTAACCTATACTCTTCCTGCTCCTTGTTTATCTCTTCCAATGAATACATTTTTTCAACACTTACTTTTATCTACGATGTCCGGAAACTATGACGCCTCTAGCCCTATTAGCACGAACACATTGACACACAATTGTTGTTGTTTTCAAATACGTAAAAAGTAGAAGCTGTTTTTAAAAATACAGTTCAATTAGAAAAATGTTTTTCCTAAGATAGCTATAATTTCGAGTCTACGTTTGAAATACTTTTGCTTTAAAAGTTTGTTTTTATATTACAGTTATTATATAAGGTTAGATTGTAAGTAAATGTAGTAAAGTTCCCCTTTCAGACCTTGTGGTCTATAGGGCAGATTGATGTTGGACAAACTTTGCGGTCCCAAAGCTTTTAACTAAAAGTGAATAGGAGATGAAGAAGTGCATTGGGGAGGGAGAGAATATGGCTTAGGTTAAGAGGGCTACAGGATAGTCGTGATGGTCCTGAGTTCAAACCTCTGCCCTGCAAGACGTTTGGATCAGGATGTAATCATTTTCATGTACAAGTGAACGGCATTTGCCGTTCTTTGGATAGATCAGCTGTTTGGACAGAGGGAAACTGCTTTTTGGGCGATATCGTTCCGACCACAGCTAATGCCCAGGCAGTCATCTCATTTCTATTTGATGATCCCTGGTCGCTTTGTGACCGATGGAAGCTATAGACGAGTGAACATCCAAAAATTGTAGTTACTCTTATGGGACAATATCAAAAGAATAAAAGAAACAATAATTTGGACGTTAATTAGTTTGCTCATCATTCTTATTTCCAAGATTTACTAGAGATGTATCTCAATAGTCAGTTAATAACCGCATCAATGCTCCGGGAAATGTAAAAGTTTCACTTTAACAAACTATTTGTCTGTACAGAGCACAATCTATCACGCCAAATCTAAAAGCTTAAAAATTGACAAGAGACTTCACGAAGGCGAGAAGCAGATCCAGTCTGCGGGGTCGTTAAAATGGGATCCTGAGATAGCCACCCCTCCCCTGCCCCCAACTGGATTAGGAGGCAGCAGAGTTATAGACATTCGTTATTGGCTCGAGGTAAGTTACTTTCATACTTTAAAAAAAAAAAGCAATACATAATAAAAAAAAGATGCTATACTATCCTTTCAGACTTTCATGATAAAGTTTATATGAACAGTTGAAGAACACTGTTGAATGTACATACTAAATATAATAATATTAGCATAGGCCGAGCAAAATGTGCTTGTCTTTAATCTTAGTGGATATTCGGGATTGATGGCCATTATTCGTATCAAACTGAAGTTGGGATATCTGACATCTTTGTCCTTTTTTTTACATCACAGCTTCTTAGAATGCCTCATGTATCAATTAAATTCATAAGATCTACGTGTATTCAAAAAAACATGTTTGTAGCCATATCCCAAGTTCCAGAATCATTCGAGAAAAGAGATTCTTCTGTAGGCCTATGTGCCAACACTTTGACTCTATCCAGTCGACCCTCATCACGCCAGTCTGCTCCTAGTTGCAGCAACTTCGTTTCAGGTCACAGTAACTTCGCCCCTGGTCACATAATAAGCATGTAGAGTGTGAGTCGTACAAACAAACGTGAATGGGGCGCTAAACAAAATAAATTGAAGTCGATTAGACTTACCTGTTAACACTTTGAATATTTCGCAATTTAGGTAAATCATCATTGTATTATTGTTATGCTTACTTTCAGAATATTTGAGACATGCAATTTAGGTAAATCATCATTGTATTATTGTTATGCTTACTTTCAGAATATTTGAGACATATCAATGGAAAGACATTGTTGCTATTCATTCGTTTCTCAATAAGAATAATATCGTCGGTCGTGAGTTTGTTTGTGTATGTGTGTGTGTGCGTGCGTGAGTGCGTGTGTGTGTGAAAGTGGCAGAAAGGGTTCCTGACTAGTTCCTTTCCCTCTGAGGCAGTGAAAGTGGCAGAAAGGGTTCCTGACTAGTTCCTTTCCCTCTGGGGCAGTGAAAGTGGCAGAAAGGGTTCCTGACTAGTTCCTTTCCCTCTGGGACAGTTATGAAACATGAAATCCTCCACACAGCAAAGATTATATCGAGTTGAAGATAGACCACTTACGATAGATAATTCAAATAAAATCTGCTCTATAAAACATTTCTGTCTGGAAAAAGCACTAAGAAAGATAACTCAAGAAACACCAAGAATAAAAATATGTACAAATAATTTTCGTATTCGTTAATAATTATTCATTAGAAATTTATAGTTTATATCATCCTAATTAAACAAAAAGATGAGCGAATTGAATGAATTAACTCTCAATACATTGTTTCTATATAATTGTTTTTGTTTTATTAAATCTACCAGGTTGAGTTGACCTCTACTGCCTATTTTGCTGACTCCATTCATTTTGCTGATGAAATCAAAATAGGGACCCTACCATTGACTAATATATCCTCAGCATTACCGATAACTGACCAACCATATGCTCGTGCTGGACGACATTTACTGCCCATTGGCTATCCCATGCCTGAGATTCGAGGACCAGCTACCAGTAAATTTTTTTTTTCACAAAAACACACAAACGCATACAAAGACATTTTACAATATTTTTTCATATTCATTTTATTAAGTGCTAACACTACACTTTTATTCAATTTTTCCTCACCAAATCTTCCCTGTTTATGTGTAGTGTAACCTCAAACTGCGTAGCAACTGAGGTGTCACCGTGTCCTAGTGATAGATTCTTTATCTGAGCATTAGGACGACGTGTTTCAATCATGGAATAGTATATTTTAAAAAACCACACTCTGGAAAAGAACTGGATCTTTTCTTTTGTATAATACCTGACTAAACACTTCTCAGAGCCCATTGATCATCACAGACCTACCCTCTGACTAGTATATATGAAATCTAGAATGCACTTCACCCTCCTTTCTGTTCTAGTTAAGGTTCTTTACCTAGTCGTCAGTTCCGGCTACACCAATTAGTCTTATTACAATGAATACATATTTTTTAAGATGCTAATTTGATCAAGTATCCACATACCTCTTAACAGGCCTTTATTTAGACTATTTAAAAAAAAACAAGCAGAGTAGATCTATATAAGTTAATTAAATTTAATTGCACACACACACACAATTAATGTCCGACACATTTTTGTACAAAGATTATGACTTATATCAACTTACTCTGTCTGTACACTATATGCAACAGAGAACTATTTCTAAAACTTCACATTCTTGGATCAAGTTGAAACTTTACACAATCATTTAGTATCCCTAACAACACTTGAATAAAAAAAAACAACAACAAGGTTACAAAGAAAGTTTGTGTGGGAACACAAACTCAAAATCGGCTCCCGAAGTGGTCCACCCAGGCAGGTAAAAAGACAGGTTTCAATATTTTTAGAAAGATTATTAGAATGAAATTCTATCAAAGGCAAATGACAGAGAAGAATGGAGAAAGAAGGTTGACAGATCTTGTGTGGTGCCCCAGCGGTCCAGCAGACCAAGGGATAGGTGAAAGTGAAGGTGAAGTTAGGTGTGAACCTGGCTTAACTGTTGTCGTATAATGATTATCTAATTGATCAAATTGTTTGGTAAAGGGTCAATCTCTTATTCAAAGCCTCAAGAAAAAAAAAACATGCTTTTCTGACAAAAAATCTAAAACCGTTGGCATGTGTTAAAAATATGGTAAATTATAATCTCCCTTACTATAAATAGCCTCCCGTGTTTGTTACTATTAATAGTGAATAGTTGTAAAAATGGTGTATTTTTATGAAAAAACTGCTTGCATAATTGATTTTAAAAACTAAATTTTTCGCTTTCAAAAAAGAAAAAAGTAGCCGTTGCATCAGAACTTTGAATGGTCTAAAATATGATGTCGGATTTTCAATATCTTTTCTCGTTAACGAGATCTAAACGGGACGGAGGGACAGACAGAACACACAAAATTTATAGCGTCTATTCCCCTTTAGCTAAAAATTAATCTATGATTTTATCAATTAGTCTTAATGTTTTATATAGATACCATATTCAAAAGCACTTCTCTAGCTCATTGGATAGAGTATCTGCCTCTGCCTTACATTAAAAGAGGTTTGAACTCTAGTTTCGAATTCATGTCGAGCAACTCTTTTCTTTTTAAATCGCTCTCAAGAAGTCAGTCCCCCCCCCCCACACACACACACAAACTGGTCCACACGTGATTGGTTTATAGCCCATTATATGCTAAAAGCATGAAATTGCGTTAAACAAAAAATTGTACAAATATTTCCAATAACAATCATTTATTATTGTTAGTCTAGCTCTTTTACAAATCAATTACATGATACAATTACATCTAATATATTTGTTATATTTCTGTAAAGCTCCCAATGGTCATATCGATGCTATCAACTGGCCACCGAGCGATGCTGAGTCTGGAGCTGTAGCAACTCGTTTCCACGCCTACAATGGTCACGTTCAACAGCGGTCAACTCCTTCAAATTCTTCCATCTGGTGAAAGGAAAGGTTACTGCCAGCTCTTCTCCATTCCAGATACACAAAACTATGTGGAAAGTATCAGCGAGACGTTTTTGGTTACAGTGATCACAAGACATGGACCCAGAGACCAAGCAATAATACTTTGAAGAGCTGTGATCGTAAACCCCACACTAAACGTCCAGAAATTCAGCTGGTCACTCACAGCATCATAGTTATGAGAATTTGATTTTTAAATTGATCACATGGTTGTATAAAATTGGTGCAAACCTTCTCATGTATATAGATTCGATATAAAATCTAGTTTTTAATGTCTGTAGTGAGCTGGACAGCATTTTGTTTTAGCGTAAATAATTTTGTGTAATAAGTTTAGTTCTATGAACTCATTTAAGCATATCTTTATAGAAGCTTATATTGAGTGCATCTATAATTAGTAAGTATTGAGGTATTATTAATAAAAGCTGTAATCTATAACATATTATAAAGAATTCATTATTATGTAAACTTAATATTCTATGTCTTAAATACGTGTACATACGTATGTGTACCTTTTGGGTGCACAATGACACACATATTGGTTAACACATAATCTTGTAATAGTTAACACATTATATTTATGTATAATTTATATCTATATTCCAAGGTGTTTGAGCTTCATATGTTTTTTTATTTATTGATTGTAAAAACAATATGATAATAAAAATAAGAAAACCTTGGTAAGCTGTCAGACAGTTGTTTTTTTTTACCATTTGGCAAGACTCAACTGACAGTTAGAATGTAAAGACATGGGCGGAAAAGAGTGGTGGGAGCGAGTTACAACTAGACTTGTGAAACAAAGAATTTGCAAACATTTACAATTTAAAAAATTTTTGAAGATTTGAATTGAAATATTCCTTAAAGTGTGAGTGTTGTCCTGTTTTTGTTTTGAAGGCAGGGCTCTACATTTCATGGGAGGGGCGAAGGTCTTATTAAAGTATCTGAAGCTGAAGGTAGTTCTAAACAAGTTCTGAAAAATAGAGAAAAAAAAGTAAAGTATTCCTTACAGAACTTGCGATCTATAGGGCAGATGATATAAAGGTCTTCTGTTTCTATGTGAGTGTCCCTGCCAGACCTTGCGATCTATAGGGCAGATGATATAAAGGTCTTCTGTTTCTATGTGAGTGTCCCTACCAGACCTTGCGATCTATAGGGCAGATGATATAAATGTCTTCTATTTCTATGAGAGTAAATGACTTGGATACTTTATTGTTTTGGTGTCTATTATAAATGTTGCTGGACTTCGACATTTTCGTGGGTAGTATCAAGTAGAGTTATGTTAGTGGGCAGCCAATCCTCGTTTAGAAATGTTTAAATATATTAATTATAATGAATTTCCATTTTGAAGTTATTACTTCTTGGATACACGATGGTTGGCGTTTCTGCGGTTAATATTGTTTTATACTTTATAGTTATAAATAAGTATTGGTGAAATCTAAACACATAAATAATATTAATGTAGCTTTCGCAATGACCAACATTGTTCATATTGTCTCATTTATATCAAACCAATTCAATACATGGTGATAACGTTTTTGTACAATAAAAATCATCAATAAAATTATACAATCCATTTCGTTTTCGGCCTTAGTCTATTCCTACAAGAATCCTTCTCACTAGTGCGTTTAAATGGGCAATCTATCACTAGTTTTAGCTCAAAGCAAAGACGAATTGGATGTTACAATCATGTCGAAGTCACAAAAATCTCCTCGTTTTTATTAAATTTTTCAATTTTAAAATTAAGTATTAGTTTCCATTTCGAGATATATATTCACAAATATTTAATGTGTTCCACTCGTAATACTTTTAATAATAATTTTTTTTTTTTACATTTTTTATTTATAAAAACTATTTTAAAGAAAGGATAAATAGCTATCTCTTTGAAGGAAGAGTTTCTATAAATGATGAAACGTTTACACGATAAACTGTTTAGTGTAGAAATATTTACATGATAAATTGAAAACTATTTTTTTCTTTTGATGGAGGTTTTAAAAGTTTAAGCAATTAGGTACAGATGCTGACATTAAAAAGAAAAGGTATATATATATATATATATCTGTCTAAGTCGATGTGCAATCTATGACACTGCCCAATGACCCACTGACCAGAGACAAAAACCACAATCCTTTTCTCATCTTACTTAACACAATGATGGCGCCATTTCATGTTGACTTTCACCATGGTTCGATTCGCCTCTAGTCCTCGAGACACGTAGGTCACAGGGGGCTAATATTGACTGTCTGCAACTCCTGTCAACACATGATTGGATAGACCAATGTCGTGAAACGGGCTAGTTCAAAAGTCCTTACAAAAAGATGGCCATATGTGGACCGTTCTTGTATAAACTTTGAATGACCACCTGATTGCATGCCTCTCTCTGTCGACATTCACTTTTGATCGTCTTGGCTTGACGTTGTCCAGTTGTTTCTCCACTACACTGTTGACCAGAGATAGGTGTGTTGGTTGTGTTGGAAGGTTTCATTACTAGCCTATCATTTCCAAAGGAAATCTTAACAAGGAAACTCATTCGGGAAAACATTTCATTTCTCTTTGTTTTGTTAAAACCAAGCCATGTATTCAACCGCGTTCATCTTGATCATAATAGCCTATGGCTCTTCGGCATTGGCCCAACGCTCCATGTACCAGGGAAACGAAGAGAACAGCAAAAAGCACCCGCCATCAGGCCCTCAGCAGCATCAACAACAGCAGCAGCATCCAGCGTCTCAGCAATCTAGGCCATCACCCAAACATCACAATGATGTAGCCACCAATAAGCCCCAGCGCCCAGCGATGAATTTTAACGAAGACAATTTCGGCGCTGAGCCCGGGTGTAAGGATCCTTGGACAACAGAATGGACAAGAGATCCCAACGATTGTACACAGGTTGGTCATTTTATTTTTTTTCATTTGTACCTCTCATATATAATAAACTATATTATAGTATTGATATTTGGTAGTATATTGCAGAAGACTGGTTGCACTTAAGTGTGTATTGGTACTAAATGTACAAGTTTAGATGATTTAAAAAAAAAAACTTAGGTCTAGCAAGAAAGTAGATATAAACAAATTATCAATGTTGTGCCATTTTCAATACGATTCAATACGTGTATGCATGGCTTTAATTTGTAGGGATGTAGATATTATGAAATTATTATGTGTATATTGTGTTTTATAGATCGAACTTACAATAATAATAATAATATTAAGGCTTGTCTTCTTGTCCGAAGATTAGTGAGTAACTTACAACAGACACTAAGGAAAAGAGGTTTTCACACCAAAATTAAATCACAGTAATCCACAATTTGTGTACACTTTCATTTTTTAAATCTCGTTCAGCCTCCTCAAGCTAGAAAACTCAATAAGAGAAAAAAGAAGAGAAAGTTATCTGAAGAAATGTGGTAGGGATGTAATAGAACCAAATATGTAGGCCTAACCTGGGTTTGAGTAATTATGTGATATACTGTACCCTAGCTTTATCATCGAAACCGATGACAGTTATAAAGAAAAAACGTCAGAAAATGAAAGGAGTTGATTGGAAGAGAGTGAAAGGAATTTTAAAAAGACAATGCTAAGGACCTCGTATTGAAAGTTCACTGCCAAATAAAAATGACTGTGTGTTATAAAAGCAAGAGCTTTTAGAAATTTGAGTTTAAACCGACGAGAAGTGCAAAAATAAATATAAATAATAAAATGGTTAGCTGCCCGTGTTTTGTAGATAAGTAATAGGTGTATTTTAAGTGAGTGAAGTTAAATTCTGTTATAAACTAAAATTCTTTGTTTTAAATTGTGCAATAAACTAATGTTGTAGAAGATTTCTAATATTGACATTTTCTTTTCTTATCTCTTATTTCATCGCGTTAAAAGTTGGAACTTGATATAATTTGTGTTAAATGATAATGATGTTCATTGTAAATTGAAAACCGACCATAGCTAACACCCAGGCAATCACCTCATTTATGTGAGGTGAAGAAGATCATCGATGATTTTACTATACAAGCCTATTAGGCTTATATTGCATTTGAAAACGAACACAAGTCTGGCTTTATCGTCTTTGCCAGAGATGTGACAGTTGCAACTAGCACTTGAATACACACAGGACGTAAGTATCTTCTATTTTGAAGAAACGTCTTGAATTTACAAGAAAGATGCTGATATTAACGAATCAATGGAAACGAAATCTTCACTTTAGTCTGTTGAACCGTTGGGGCACCATACAAGATCTGTTGACCGTCTTTCTCCATTTCTCGCTGTCTCTTGCCTTGGATAGAATTTCTTTCAATGACAGGCCAGTCCATTCTTTTATATTGTCTTCCCATTCGCTTTGTCTGTCTTCCTCTTCTGTTTCCTGGTATTGTTCCCCGAAGGAAGGTCTTTGCGCGCCCTGAGGACCCTGTGATGTGGCCATAGAGTTTAAGTTTGCGCTTTTGACAGTGGCTGACAGGTCATCGTGGGGTCCAATACCTGTATTAATCCTGTTTCTAATATCTTCATTTGTGATGCGGTTTTTGAAAGTTGAGATATTTAAATTGTATAATAATTAGTCTGATGTATTAGATTATTGTGTAAGTATCGTATTTTCGCGCATATAACCCGCAGGTTATACAAGTTTTTGCAAACAAAAGGCAGCTGTGCGGGATATAGAAAGGTGCAAGATTTACAAAATTAAATTTATTTTACTTCAAACATGGCATACAGGTGGATCTTTATACCTCTTCTAGTTAAGTGGTTGTGAAATGTACATTGGAAAGCTTTATAAACATCTTATTCTAAATTCCAAGAAAACAAATAGGACCGATGATAGTACTTTATGTACTGGCAGTTTTCGGCAAGTCACGCTTTGCACATGCGGGGTATATAAGGGTGCGGGTTGTACGATATATATATATATATATATATATATATATATATATATATATATATATATATATATATATATATACTTATTTAGTAATTTATGCGGGGTACATGTGTGTGCGGTGTATATGTACGACAATACGGTAGATACTTAAAAAAAATCTTTCTCTATGCTTTGCCATGTAAGTCATTATTGTAAAGACAAATACGATTTGTAGGAAAGGAAAAGAGCGATAGAAGAAAATGAAGTCCTTACAGTATGAACGAAGTTTGTATTTTCTCGTTCGCATCCAGCTGATTAAGCCAATCTCTAGAGACTTTAAAGAAGGTGTCATAGGCCAGCTCAAGCAGAAGATGTCTCTACGGTGTCATAGGCCAGCTCAAGCAGAAGATGTCTCTACTTCATACAAGTGCGCCTTCTTCCTTAGGGTCATTTGATCATGAATGGTGTTAGGCACGTAGTTTATATTATTAGTTAGTTAGAGACACACCATAGAAGACGTATATTGAACGGGACTAGTGACGCTTGGGATATTTTGGGTTAGAGACTGGAAAGTCAGTTAGCGATAGGATTCTCTTGGGTAAAGACGTGTTGTATTCGACAGAGACTCTGACTGTGGCCTTTTATCGGATTAAACTTATTATTCATTGTTCATCAGTGTTGACCACATCTTTTCACAAGTTAAAATCGATGTGTGTTGATTATGTGCTGTCGTTCAACTACATTGAATACACCCGAACAAGAAACCCAAACGCTTGCTGAGTAATTGATTGAAATCTATCATCTACAGTTGACTTCAGTACAGGATTAAACATCCATCACAATGGGTTGCCTGAATCAGTCAGGAAAACTAACGACTTAGCAGAGATTACGTCTCCAATCAATTACCAACGACTAGATTAACACATGAGTATACTCGTAGGACGTAATTATCTTCTGTTTTGAATAAACGTCTTTAATGTATAAGATGTTAACATAATTATTTCGGTTTCCGGTCCGTTTACAGGTACACTTTTGTATCCAAGGAAAGAAACAATGGACCATCAACTGTAACGACACCAGGATTTGGTCTAATGTAGGTCACGCCTGCGTGGAACCAATGTCACAGTGGGACGACTGCAATCAAGTGATGACTACACCTGCTCTGAGTGAGTAGCGCGCACACAAAACAAATAAATAAATTATATTTAGATTCTAAATCTATTACTCGGGATACTACGTATAGAATGTTATAGCCGCTGAAGGCGTGTTATATCTTGACTTATACAACTTGAAATAACTTCAATCACTTCTTGGTGAACAATACTATGAATACCTTTTATTAGAGTAGAGACAAAGTCAACTTGAGATGAAATGAAATAAGTCTAGTAGACTTTAGTAACAATATGAAAGGATATTTTAAATAAAATCTTACTTCAATAGCACGTCTTTTTACTCTGGCAATCTGGAGTCGTCTGGTGTACCTAAGGCCGCTGAGCACAATGCCACTTATCTGGCATCATTCACACTTCATACTTTCATAGTCACCAGCCAATCACTAACCTCTGCCCACTATCGCCATACAAACACAGACATGCACACGCACACACTCACACTCCACAACAAATAATAGTCAGATTTGTCATCGACCATAAAAAAATGTTCGAAATTTCAACTTTCTGCGTTTTAATATTAATGTCGTTTAGTATTTTTTTTTTTACTATGTGACCATCTCGTAGAGCTGTTTTTTTTTTTAAATTTAGACACAACATTTGGGAAATTGAAAAGGGGGTTGCAAACTAAAAATGATCTCTCCACTATGCTCCCGTCTACCAAGAACAGCAGTTGACATGCCCATGTTTACACATGATACTGAACTAGATTAAATTTTAAATAAAATGGATACGTTACAATAGCATAAATTGGGTATAAAAAGTCATGAGTCGATAATTTTATTATTCAAGATTTTCAATAATGAGAATTTATAACAACCTTTTTACAATAAAAATGAAACTCTATTAAAATATTAACTATCTTGCTGTCAAGTTGGACTGCATATTAAGCTAAATACAATCATATATACGCTATTGGTTTTAATCTCTTTTGTCGACCTTTAGGAGAAGGGGAGTATTTTCGGGAGAAGGTTTCTGTGCTGCCCTTAGGCGCGCAGGAAAGTAAATTGAGCTTCACTGTAAATAAAAAGAATTGAGGTATAATTTTAACACTCAGTAAAATGGTATTGGATGTTCGTATCAAAGTTACTTTATTACCACTAGTTTGTTGCTCATTTATATTTAATTAAGTTGTAAGTTACAGACTGAAAGTCTAATACTTCCTGCATGTTGAAGTTGTTTTATGCTACAAACAGCAGAACATAGAACTTTCGATTATTTATAGGACACAAGTTATCAGACACCTTGTAAAACACATAGCTTGACAACACTTCCTTTAGTCTGTACACCGGATACACCACAAAAAACTTGCTGTTTTAGTTTTTTCCGCCATGTATGAACATCTCCAATATGCTTCTGACTTTATAGATAGAATATATTTTGCCAAGCTTTCTTTTTTTTTATATTTTCATTTATCCAACATTTTCTTAACTGTTTGCAGACGATCCTCGGTGTTTAAGTCAACCGAATGGCATGAACCCTGATCCCGAGAACTGCGCCACGTTCTTGGCCTGTGTCAACATGACCGTGGTCGCCACAATGGAGTGCCCCACCAACACTCTCTTCTCTACCAGGAACAACACGTGCGAGCTGAGCTTTTTGGTGGCCTCTGAATGCAAAGAGAGAAGTATACCTGGTCACGTGGTCGTAAGTAAGTACCAGCCAGGCTGTACAGCGGGCGTACGGAGTTTCAAAATAAATAGTTTAAATACATGTTTAGAATACTTACTTTCTATATTTATAAATAGAAAAAATTAGTCGAGGAATATCCGGTTGTCTTACTTAAGGGTAACAATGGGTACTCATAATAAGATGAAGGTAGATCTTCATTAGAGGGAACTCAACATCAGAGGCGTTGCTAGGGTGTGTGTGGGGGGGGGGGGGGAGGTGGAGAATAAGAAAATCCCACCGTGAATGAATGGTTGTTTTTTTACAATAAATATGAAATATTACGCAAAATGCAGGGACACCAAAGACGTCAATTCGCCCGTGCCCCCCAAATGATGGCAAATTCCTAGCTACGCCACTGCTCAATATGCACGCTACTAAACTTCTAAACATTGATACTTTAAGGCCTACCACAAATATGTTCTGAGTCATGAAATGTGTTCCTACCTTTTCAGCCACCGCCAGTCCTATAGTGGACAAACCATGCGAAGGGACGTCTAATGGAGACGTCAGCGACCCAACCCACTGCGCCCGGTTCTACAAGTGCAACTACGGACGCGTGGTGGCCAGAATTCGTTGCCCCAGCAACAGCGCCTTCAATGAGGCTAAGAAAAAGTGCGACTGGCGAGCCAACGTGCAGTGCGGCGACAGGCCCATCTTCTAGACGTCGCCTATGTCACGTGTTCCCTGGCTGAAGTGTTCAATCTGCTGACAGTTCTGCACCCGGCTGACTTTCTTGCAAAAACAACTCTTTATCTACATTTCATATTCATTTGGTTGCATCTCAGACATTGTTTATTTCAGCGCTTCTCAATCTGTGGTAGGAGAAGCTCAGAATGTGGGGCTACTCCACAGAATGGTAGAGGGAAAACTTCTAGTGTTATCTAGTATTAGTGGTCAAAGTATTAAAGGAATTCAAATTAGTCTTGCACCTTTACACTAGGGATCAAATTGGTAAATTAAAATGCTTCATTAAGGGTAAATGCAACACCAAGGGTAGAGAGTCGTTGGTTTATTTAAAATGAACTAGATGGCACAACTCATGCTTTTTTCCCATTGTTGTATTGGTGTACATAATCTTTCACGCATATTACATGTCTCTGGCTAAATACATTCTTCGACAGATTTCAACTTTTTGTTTCACTGGCTTTGTATCTCTTTCTTTTTTCTATCCACAGTTTTATTATTATTATTATTATTATATTGTTTTGTTGTTGTTGTTGTTTTTTAATTCTGTACATGTTTGATCACGTGACATTGTAAGAGTAAATAAAAAAAACACTAAAAGAAAAAACAGAGGAAGAAAGAATGTTTGTGTTTCGTCCACCATGAAGTCAATCAGCAATTGAAAATGAAGTCAGTGTTGAAGGCATTGGGTGGTCACTGCTACAAGCATCATGACGTCATGTTTTGAGCTTTTGAATGTGATGTTTTATTTTATTTCACTATGTTTGCTACTTTTTTCTTTTCTACAATAAAATGTTTTTTTTTCAAATAAACTTTGAGTCCGTACTTTTATTAATAGCAAGCTTTTTGATATGCCTACATAATATGGAAATATTGATAAGTGCATTGATTAGTAAACTATACAAAGACCTATATATATTATACCTAGTAGACTGGAAAACAAAAACATATTCGTATCCCATCTTTATGTACGTAACTCTTTTATAAGCTCTAATGGAATTCGCCCTGATTCTTGGCAAATCGCTCTTTTCTGTCTTAGAAAAGTAGGCATAATGAGCTATATTTTTCAAAGTTTAAAATTAATGCAATCCCATTTTGCGGATTTTAAATAGAATGGGCTATTAAACACAGAACTATATACTCACTAAATCTATGATATAAAGCCATTTCTTTTTAGTTTCCATTGAGATCATGTTTTGATAATCCTAGATCTAAATAATAGGTTAGATTGAAAAAAAAACAACACTTTACTTCTAATAACTACTTTACAAAACAATGCCTTGTTTCAACTTAATAAAAGTTTTTCACGACATTTTTGTGTCCAGGCTAGGTCTAATATATAAAGGTCTGCGGTCTGTGGAACAATATGGTAATTTTTGCACTGCACTTTTCTGCATCGTAAAATTTTTAAGCTCTTGCTTGAACAGGGTGCCAGAACATCCGCACTGTTATCAGCAGTAGATGCCTTGGTTGTGTCTTGGACATGTACAGTGAATACCACTGGGAGGACATTCACATATATTGTATGTAGATCTAACGCCTGGCTGGAGACCTGGAGCTCGTCCACTTTTAATCTACATTGATGTATGAACGAGTGACACGAGGCACTGCAAGATTGACAACTGCAGTAGGGGAATTTAAAAGCACAGGAAAGGTTCATATGGAGGGCAAGCTTCCAGGAGGAGGGGACTAGAAGAAAAGTTTGTGGACACATCAGGAACAGGAAAAATAATGAAAACGTTGCCTGTATTTTCTAAATGCCCGGCTGGGGTCTCAATGGGGAGAGTTTTATATATTTGTTACTTCGGTAATTAGAGTAGGTCACTAGGAGTGTGCATTAGAATGCCCATTTGCTTCCAGCGATTCGTCCGTTTCTACATTTTCAAACTTGTTGTAATTTTAATATATTGTTTCTCTGTTTAATTGTCTCTTGTCAGTGGACATACTTGGTCTTACTGTCATTGACCCGAAGTCCTGCTGGTCGAGATGCTTCTTCCAGTTATGCGAAAGTTTTAGCAATATCACAGGTGTCTCTACCCAATAAGGCAACGTCATCAGCATATGCAAGGGATTGCAAACGTTGGCTGTATGTTATCCTTGTTGCGGACCTACTTTTTCTCTCCTACAATATTTGGTTAATGTTCTCCTGTGCTTCAATGTACATTCCTTATCACTCTAGCGTTGCATTGAAAACATGCATGAATGTGAGTCTCCGTGTCTTAATCTAAACTTCTCGAGAATGTTCTCCCTGAACCAAGACCTAACTTATTTCAGTTGTTCAATTCAAGGTCATGTGTGTGTGTGTGCGTCTTGTCAGTTTGTTGGGTTATTACAAAACATTGAGGTATTTCCTTTTGACACTATAAGAATACAATTTGTAATTCTCAGGGGGAGGTATGGCGAGAGTGAATATGTTACTTTGCTGATATTTTGGTATGATAGTTATATCCCTTTGTTTATGTACTCCCAGGCCCAGGTTATGAATGTAAATAGTCTTGCATCTGTTATGAGCTGAATGGTTTAGTCTTCATTGAATGTGCGAGAGATTGTGTTAGCTGGTGGGGTCTTCTCCTAGGTTCAGGAAGGTTGGACGGTTGCTTCCTGGACTGGTGTTTATGTATTTATATTTCCCGAGTGTTGATGTCATTGTGTGATTCATTGGATATTAAAGTTATTGTAATTTTTCATGGATATCAGGAGTTGGAGTTTATTCAGTATTAATTGTAACTGAGTTGCTCCTAACGAGCCAAGCAAGAAAAGAACCTGACAGTAATCTACATAAATTTGGTGTACAACTATACAGTTTTTCTAGCATATTTCTAGTATACATCTTAGTATTAAACTGTGATCAGCTGTGTATATTTTTGTTAGATATATTCGTTCTGAAACTACGTTGACAGGCACCTAAGATTTTTTCTGAATATTCTCCAAGTATTAAGCTTGGTTAGGATATTATAAGCTACGTGTAATTACATCACTGTATTTTGGATACTTTTTCTGTGCATTGAGGTTATGGGCACTGTTTCTGATACTGAATTACTTCAGATCTTTCCTCCACCTTTTATTAGTACATCTGTTCTTTGGTCCTCAATTGTTCTTCATGGCTGTGACGAAAAACTTGCGTGTAGTGGTTTCAATTGCAGCTTCACAAAAAAGTTCGAGTAAAGCTTTAATGTTAGATTATTAATTAAACAGGAGCTTAAATTTCTATTAATCACTCTCCCGAACCACCTGCGACTTGTGCACAGTGGTAGGTTACTCTTGTTACTTCAAATAACATATTTGTGTTATTTAGTCAATTCATTATCATCTGTTTCTTTAATTTAGTAATATACACGGTCTAAAGGAAAAAAATCACTTGATTATTCGTTGTTTTAAAGGCTAAATAAGAACATATTACACATTATTGTATTTTTATTGTATTTTTTATTGACAGTAAGCTCGCATCGTGATTATATTTTTTAGGGACAATTTCCAAGTACAACTAAACCGATGTAGGAGTCTTGAATTCTGAATGTAGAACTTGGAAAAAATAAGCTTATTATTGACTTCATTAATGAAGATCACACTGTGGTTTCATCAGTGTATGATGTACATGTACAAGTGGTTCCTATATTTCCTTTACAATCACACTCTTTCGTATTTGTTTGGATTGGGAAGAAGCGCATGTAACAAAACAAATAAATATAAATCTCTAATTTAAATTAAAACAAACAGTTTTTAAATGATTAAAGGGAAACGATTGTTCCCAATAAGTATTAACATTAAAACGAAACACAGGTTACAGCCCTTTAAAAATACATTGAAATCCATATCTTTGCATTTATACTACATTATATAAATAGAAGCTCTTCAAAATCGACACTAGCAGCTTAGAAAATGTAGCACTGGATAGATCCACATGGAGAGAGAGCATAAAGGAAGGGTCTCGGATTGCAGATGCCATTCACAACAGAAGCAGAAAGAAAGGTGAAAATGCAACGACGCCTGGTGATCACATATGCCCAACCTGTGACCGCAGCTGTGTATCAAGGATTGACCTCTTTAGTCACACAAGAAGTTGCAAAGGGAAAAGATCAAATCTCGAGACGTAAAATGCCGTATATATGTATTTTATATATATTATATATGTAATGATAGAATAAATATAAATGTATATTTGATAATATAGTCATATATATATTTCAATGCGTTTTTTTCTTTCCGAAATAAAGATAGAGATAATTTAATTAATTGCAGTAACAGAGTAACTACAATACGCAAGAGTGTATAATCAATGTCACCATGCATCGTTGTATTTCATCACATCTTAATCACATAGCGCTTGACGCACATTTTGTTTTTTTATAAAATGTTATGCAGTTAAAATTAAAAAAAAAAACAACATTCGAATGTTTCTGTAAGTTAATTTTTTAAATTTTTGTGTAAAAAATATTCCACTGAATATGGCAGGCTAGTAGATTGTAATCAATGTAATCATGGAATGCACTGTTGGTGTTTTTTCTCAATTACGCCTTTAGGGTACTCAAGAATATACTGTCATGTGTTAAAGACTCTATTGAAGACAGGCTATGAACGCAATGTTAAATATGACGTGTCAATGTTACAAAAATAGGAGAGTAGCGATACAGACTGGCGATGAGTTCGGAGCAGTCCTTCACGGAGATCACGTCTAGTTAGTGACAGAAGTCTCACACACGACGGATCACGTCTAGTTAGTGACAGAAGTCTCACACACGACGGATCACATCTAGATAGTGACAGAAGTCTCACACACGACGGATCACATCTAGTTAGTGACAGAAGTCTCACACACGACGGATCACATCTAGTTAGTGACAGAAGTCTCACACACGACGGATCACATCTAGTTAGTGACAGAAGTCTCACACACGACGGATCACATCTATTTAGTGACAGAAGTCTCACACACGACGGATCACATCTAGTTAGTGACAGAAGTCTCACACACGACGGATCACGTCTAGTTAGTGACAGAAGTCTCACACACGACGGATCACATCTAGTTAGTGACAGAAGTCTCACACACGACCGATCACGTCTAGTTAGTGACAGAAGTCTCACACACGACGGATCACATCTAGTTAGTGACAGAAGTCTCACACACGACGGAGCACGTCTAGTTAGTGACAGAAGTCTCACACACGACGGATCACGTCTAGTTAGTGACAGAAGTCTCACACACGACGGATCACGTCTAGTTAGTGACAGAAGTCTCACACACGACGGATGACGTCTAGTTTGTGACAGAAGTCTCACACACGACGGATCACATCTAGTTAGTGAGAGAAGTCTCATACACGACGGATCACATCTAGTTAGTGAGAGAAGTCTCATACACGACGGATCACATCTAGTTAGTGACAGAAGTCTCACACACTTCATTCCATTACTGAAAATGAACATTGCTTCATCTTCACCGTTAAGTCAGCTACGTAAAAAGTGCTTTGATAAGATCTACAATGTTTCTAAAAGGTTTTGCATGTTTTGGATGCTCCTTCAGAGTTGAAGATAATCTACATCCTAGCCCAAACCTCCCGCATGACGACGGGAGATGGCAGAGAGCAGGGTATGAACCTGGGACCACCGAGATAATCAAACGACAGTCCAGCGCGCATACCACAGGACCAGGCAGCTCTTGAAATTAAATTTTGATAACTACTTAAGTTGACTAAATACGTTAAAGTGTAGGAAGTTTAACATGAATGTTTATCTACACCATCAGGACCAGACGAGGGGAGTAACATTAGTTTGAAGAGGGGAGGTTAGAGTGATAAGTGCAAGAAAAACAGCCAACTGAGTTTAAAATGATCAACTACTAGGGAAATGTGAAGATCCCAATAATAACGTGACTAACCAAGAGATCATGGTAACCGAGTCATAGCAGGATAACCTCTCTAAACGAGACATAGCAGGATAACATCTCTAAACGAGACATAGCAGGATAACATCTCTAAACGAGACATAGCAGGATAACATCTCTAAACGAGATATAGCAGGATAACATCTCTAAACGAGATATAGCAGGATAACATCTCTAAACGAGACATAGCAGGATAACATCTCTAAACGAGACATAGCAGGATAACATCTCTAAACGAGACATAGCAGGATAACATCTCTAAACGAGACATAGCAGGATAACATCTCTACACGAGACATAGCAGGATAACATCTCTAAACGAGACATAGCAGGATAACATCTCTAAACGAGACATAGCAGGATAACATCTCTAAACGAGATATAGCAGGATAACATCTCTAAACGAGATATAGCAGGATAACATCTCTAAACGAGACATAGCAGGATAACATCTCTAAACGAGACATAGCAGGATAACATCTCTAAACGAGACATAGCAGGATAACATCTCTAAACGAGACATAGCAGGATAACATCTCTACACGAGACATAGCAGGATAACATCTCTAAACGAGAACAAAAAAACAAAACATAAATAACTTTGCAAATAGAATGTTAGGAATTCGAACCACAGTGCACATAGTTTTTGTTGACATTTTAGAACAAAAGGAAGTCATCAGACATCTTTCAGGTTTATAAAATCGGTTGGTCATTTAAGACAATGCGACGTCACAGTTAGCAGGTGATTGGGGAAGCTTGAATCGCCCAGACCATTGGGTATCAATACTTGAAGCATGAGTTAGCTCTATTAAAGGAGCAAGTTTCATCTGGGTGTAAATTTAAAATACATATTAATTATACAGAAATGAATTCAAATAAAAGCAGTAAATTCAAACTCAGATATAAACAATAAATTCAAACCCAAATAAAGGCAGTAAATTAAAATACAACAGACCCACAAGGCCAATATGCATATTCATAAAATCAATGCTGGAACAATATATTTAGTGCTGATCATATCTAAATATAGTTTCATTTCATTTTTCAAAGGTATGAGACAACATTTAAAGCTAACATCATGTCTAATATATTTTTTTAAGCGTTGTGTTGTACACAATTCCTAAACTATTCGAATGTAAATTTTGACCCTCGTGTGTGAATTTCTTAACAGTAGATAGTATCACTGGGAAGGGGGAGAGCACTCATTAAAGCTGATTAAACATTAAAATACTTCAGGTAGCCTACATTTAAATAAGAAAAGTTCAATTCTACGAAACAAAAGCTGACTGCCTCGATTTGACCTAACTCTTCTCGTTGTGGGGTCATATTTTTGTTTAGAATATTCTAACACGTTTATGTTAATTAGTGATGGGCCAGACCCAAGGCAACACTTGGTAATTTAACAACATACATGGATGCATATGATACATAGATACATTGTATTAACTATGTAAAACATTTTTATTAGGTTTAAAACTGGCATTGTTACTTTCTAAAGGAAGTATACAGACCTTTGAAAATCTTTCAAGCATAAAGAAACTGTACATAGAAATGTTCCCTCAGTGTAGTTGTAGGCTATTATTATTGCGTGTATTATCCTTCACATAAGCCAGCGTTTCTCAACCTCTTCATGTCTATTGACTAAAGAAGAAATAATATGAATGAAATAAAACATGATAATTGTTGCGCACATTTTAGCACTTTACAATGAGAGTTTCTGAGCTGTTTCAGTTCTAGTCATATAGATCTAGTCTTTTATTGTTTCAAGAAAGAATACAAGTTTTTAAAAATCAGGATTGAAACAAAGTTTTGTGATTAACTTTTACTGTTGAACCTCCCCAATATTAGCTCGTATGGATTTAATACAATCAATTGCAAGATAACTATAGAATTACCAGCGCATAAATTAACTTATTTTTTCTCGAATACAAAAGTGTGGTAGTGGTTGCTCCCCCCTCCCTTCGTTCTTCAATGCTTTTAGTATTAGGTTAGACCAATATTTGAGAAAGGTGTCTCCCATCGTCATGCCCGTCATAGGTCCCTCCCCCACTTCAACGTCATCTTTGGTCTACTAAGTCTTTCTCATCTCCAGAAAGTGGCTGGTCAGATTATATAAAGCCTAACACGTACACACACATACGAGTTACGTAATCAGAAAACACAATTGTCCATAACTACCAACACCCCCCCCAAACATGATTGTAACAACACACATATACTTATAGATCCTTTAACTCATGATAAACACAGAGATAGAGAGAAAAAAGATACAAAAAAAAAAAAAAAAAAGAAAGAGAGGAAAGAAAAAAGAGAGTGCGAGCTTGTAGAAGAGAGAGAGAGATAGAAAGAGAGGGCGAAAGAGAGAGAGAGAGAACGTACACCACTGGAAGAGGTAACCAAAAATACAAGTTCATCCTACATTCCAACAGTTTTTCAATTTTTACAAAGGCCTATGTGAGAACTGATGTCGGCACTATGTAGGAACTTATGATAGCACTAGTGGCCTATGTAATAATTGGTGTTGGCACTAGGTGCCAATGTTAGAACTGAGTCACTAGGGCCAATGTTAGAACTGATGTTGGCACTAGGGCCAATGTTAGTACTGATGTTGGCACAAGAAGAAAATGTAAGAACTTATGATGGTAATGGGGCCAATGTAAGAACTGAGGTAGGAACTAGGTGCCAATGTTAGAACTGAGGCACTAGGGCCAATGTTAGAACTGATGTAAGAACTAGGTGACAATGTTAGAACTGAGGCACTAGGGCCAATGTTAGAACTGATGTTGGCACAAGAAGAAAATGTAAGAACTTATGATGGTAATGGGGCCAATGTAAGAACTGAGGTAGGAACTAGGTGCCAATGTGGGGAACTCTAGTATGCACTTGAGAAAAGATGGTCAGAACTGATTAGTTTGATTTGAATAGGTCTATGAGAGGTCTCTGACTTATCAGGTAAAACAAAATATAAAGTCTGTCAATATAACTGTCGATCCCTTCAATTAATCGTCCTAATTGCAAGGTCTGAAAGAGGCATTTTACTTAACTCACAAGATCAAATATTGCTTTCTCAATAACTTGGAAATCTAGTTTGACTAGAGATATAATTAGACCCTCTTGTATTGATTGTAAAGAGAACACCTAAATTGGGCTAAATTATCTTGTCATTTCAATGCTTCTACCGTATCCACCTCTCAGTTTCATAATATAAAACAATAAATGCTTACACGAATAAAAAACAACACATAAGTACTCATTACTAAGCTTATAACAACTCACTCTGTCTGTTTGTCTGTCTTGTACACATTATGTCTCCCACACCCATAGTCGGATCAAGTTAAAACTTTGCACAATTATACATTTGCATAGACAAGACATGAATCAATTTAAAAAATTAACCAGTCAATCAATTCATTACTGATAATTATTTTGTTTGATAACAACAAAGGAAATGAATCCTTCCATATTTACAGATACGGCTAAATATTAAAGCTTTCTTTCCCTTAGATAATTAAACACGTTATTTCTCCCACAACTATTCTGAAATCAAGTTGAAACCTTAACTCACTGGCGGATCCAGGGGGGGGGGGGGCGGTAGGGGCGATCGCCCTCCCCCCCCCCACTCGGCCGACGGACGAATTTTAGTATAGAATTTACACAATTTTTATACGAATTTATAACTTATGTTAATAATATATACTAATTATTTATATTTCAACCTATTTTTAGATTATTTCGCCCCCCCCCCCAAGTATGTTGGCCGGGTGGGGTCGGAAGGGGGCAATGGTATCAATCCCGCCCCCCCCCCCCCAAATGCCCCCAATACACTTTCGAGTGGGGGGGGCGGTCCAATTTATTGCTAGAAATCACAGCTTGCTAACAGAATCAATTAAATATCTATATGATTAAAACTTGTTTTTGATATTTTAACCGATCTTTATATTATGTCGTTCCCTGTTTGCAGATTGGGGGGGGGGGGCGAATACCTCTACTGCCCTTCCCACCTAAACCCTTTGAGTGGGGGGGGGCGGTCCTACTTTTATGGAGAAATCATAGTTTGTGAACAAAATTAATTCAATTAATATATACATTTTATATTATGTCAATCCCTTTCTGGTATCTTGCCGATTCGGTGGGGTTGTGGGGAGGGCGTCTGCATGTACTGCCCTCCCCACTCTAGCCCTCTGAGTGGGGGGGGGCGGTCCTATTTTTATGGAGAATCATAGTTTGTGAACAAAATTAGTTGAGTCGCCCCATCCCTATTCTTTAATGCCAAATGCAATCTTTAGCAGAAATTATTAAAGGAGCGAGGATTAATCGTTTTAACTCTACCGCCCCTCCCATTTCCAGACAGAGTTTATGTAATTTCACATGAATTTATAATAATTATTTTAAGAAAGTTAGAATTCAAACGAAATTTTTCAGTATAAGAGTCACGATAGAGATGAGTTCTAAACCCAAATAATCATTTCATAGTCCCTTTTCCCAACCTTTACTCAATCTGATATTTTGCTAGTTAAATAAATTTGGGACTATAGCTCACAATTTATACTTGAATTTTATTGAATATTATTTATCGAATAAATATTTTTTCGGCGTCGGTCCTCAAAGCCAAAATCTAAATATGTGGATTATCGTATCTTTTCAAGGAAAAAATCGGTTTTATTTGCAATGTATTAAGTGCCTATAAATTCATATTAAAATACTTTTCAAGTACAGCATTATTCGAAAAGTCCTTTTTTAATACTATGAATAATGAGCCTTTGGTCAGGAGAATGCGTTTCTTCTGTGAAGAATGTAAGAAATCTTTTTTGGCGTCGGAACCCCACTGATGAATTATGAGCTGTAGATGTCAGGAGAATGCGTTTCTGCAGTGAAGAAAGCAAGAAAACGCTTTTGGCGTCGGGGGTTCGACCCGAACTCCATTGATGAATAATGAGCTGTAGATGTCAGGAGACTGCTATTCTGCAGTGAAGAATGCAAGAAAACGCTTTTGGCGTCGGGGCTTCACCCCGAACTCTATTGATGAATAATGAGCTGTAGATGTCAGGAGAATGCGTTTCTGCAATGAAGAATGCAAGAAAACGCTTTTGGCGAACTCTATTGATGAATAATGAGCAGAAGAATGCGTTTCTGCATTGAAGAATGCAAGAAAACGCTTTTGGCGTCGGGGCTTCGCCCCGAACTCCACAAGAGAACCTTATAGCGCTGCCCCAGTTCTTTTGTTTTTCGCCGGAGGTTGAGAAATGCTGCTTTTTTTATTGTCATATATATATATATATATATATATATATATATATATATATATATATATATATATATATATATATATATATATATATATATATGTGTGTGTATGTGTGTGTGTGTGTGCTGTATGCACGATTATGCATATGGTTAGGGTTTACTGGGCGTTAGGGTTAGGGTTTGGAAAAAAATCGCCCCCCCCCCCCCAACTCCAAAGCTCTGGATCCGCCAGTGCCTTAACTAATAATTTAATGTATCTAACAAAACATTAATCAATTTAAAAAAACAAACCGATTAATTATAGGAAATTAGTAATTTCAATATTAAATAAGGGAAAACAACTTCTACATCATTGAGAGATCTAGTTGTTAGTGCGGAGTTTTTTTTCCATTAGATTTTTTTTTTAAACACGTTTTTAAATCTGTCTATTGGGAGATTTGTAGCTCGACACTACTCACAGTTTATATTTAGAAACCTGTTATTTTAAAAGATTATCGAAAAGGCGATGACAACATTATATTCGAACGAATCATTAGACTTAGAGCATTGTCCAACATACTGCAGGAAACGTCTGTCACTTCTTTCTATTGGAATAGACCAGTGGTTCCCAAACTTTTTGCTTAACGGAACACTTCGCACATTCTGAGTATTTAGCGGAACACTGCTTTTTTTTTTTAGAGAGATTAATGTAAGTGATGACCTACTAGCTAATTATTCCAGTAGTTCGTGGAACACCTGTTCAGGGCTCGCAGTAGTGCTCCGCAGAACACAGTTTGGGAAACACTAGACAAGACTTAAGCGGTTCAGTTGACATTGTACTCAATAAACTTCTTGTACATGGAATGTGACAATGTGTACACTTTTTTTGAAAGCTGTCACTTCTCGCTCTTTTTGTTTTCTCTCTCTCTCTCACACACACGCGTATGCACTCTTCTCTCTCTCTCCTCTCTCACTCCTCTCTCTCTCTCTCCTCTCTCTCTCTCCTCTCTCTCTCTCCTCTCTCTCTCCCCCCTCTCTCTCTCCTCTCTCTCTCTCTCTCCTCTCTCAATCACTATCTCTCTTACAATTCACTGACAAAAATGATCTCGGCCCCAATTAAAACAAAGTACTAGATGACACACTCGACAAAGACAGTAAGCAGAAGTAGACCTCACTGCCGGAGAGCTTCTCGTTGTCCCGCGGAGTTCCCTCGATGAAGTCCACACTATGATGTCACTTCCTTTCAGAAGAGCTCTTAGCAACTTCTCCAGTCAACAGCTAAGAAAACAATACAGGACCAAAATGTACCTTTTCTTTTTTAAATCACGTTGCCTTGACCCCTGAGGTTTAAACTTTAGGCTATATATTTTTGATAGTTGACAGTAGTACTCTTGCAATCATTACAATTACACAATGAGATACATCTTCAAAGAAAAACTTTGAAACTCTTGAATAGGTTGTATCGCTCATTCTCTTTAAAGTGCTCATGCCGTCTAGAAATTCGTACCGTCTCTCTCCTTTTTTTTGTGTCGTTATGAAACCATTAGTCAACGTGGGGGTTTAAACAAACTTCAAATGTCAATATTGATGCATGTGTACACAGGAAACACGTGACTCTGTTCCTCTCCCTTTTACTAATGTTCACACCCAGCATGGAATGTCTGCAATAGTCTATTCATAGCCGTTAACTGAGATTAAATTATTGAGTTTTTATTAACTGAGATCTGGGTTTAAAACTATAGCGTTTGCGATGTAGCAATACCATGTAGGCCTAGTTGGAAAAATTGAAATCTTGTGTTTAAACTTTAGTGTCTTTCCTCTCTATTGCTTTCACACGCCCTTCCTGAAGTAGTGTTTGTCGTACGTTAAAGTAAATGTAAATACAGACTGCTATTAGCACAACAATGGCATCCCATTACTTTAGATTTTGTGAATCATTTGATCATAAACTTATAATCCATTGTTACCCAGTAGATACAGTAGTTTTGGACGAATTAACCAATTAATGAGGACAAAGAATAAAAGAAAAAAACTTATAAAACTATTGACTTCTAAAAGAGAGAGAGAGAGAGAGAAAATAGACACAAATGAACATTCCATTGATGAATACTGTTACCTCCCCTTCTATTTGTTTGCTCTATAAACTTGATCTGGTCAAGATAATTTTATTTTGTCAGGAATTTTCGTCTGTACATTTGAAAATCATTAGAGCATATTTAAAAACATTGGGTTCTTGACGGTAACTAACACCTTCCATTATAGAATGTAATCTACAACTTAAGAATTGGACATTTGATTGAGTGACTATAAAGCACCTCACTTTCATTCTGTGACAGACCAGCGCCATCTCCAATCTAACAGATTGATACCAGACAGACGAACTCAATGATTCTACAACTGGCGATGGTTTGGTAAGGTCAAGCGAACACGTGAAACACCATTTTGAACGTTTGTTAGCCAGTCAGATCCTTTCTACTCGCCGATGAAAAAAAAAAGGGGTGGGGGGGGGGAAGCTAATACTTCCGACTTTGACCAACACTGCACTAAACTTCTGTTAAACTTTCTGAATCGGACGAAGCCAAATAACTACTAAGGACGTCTCAAGGGATCATTGCGAATCCACACAGTTGGTAGACTACTGATGAAATAATTAAGAATACACAATTTAATTTGTATGTGCAGTTAATTACAGTTTGGCGCTCAGCTTTTATTAATTAAATGCATAAAATGTATGTTACAACAGGGCTAAATGTCTAAAAGCGAGCAACTCGTTTTGTCATCTCTCGAATATACACAGCGCCATTCTATTGAATTCTGGATAGCAGAAAAGTGAAGCCTGTTGAACAAGTTATGACTTAAAAAGACGCTTTTCACATTTTTCTTATAGTAAAATACTTATATTATTATTTTTCATTTTTCAATGATTAGACCTATTACTCTCTTTAAGTTTTGGATGGGTTACAAGAAATAGACATTGTGAAGCTCGCTGAGAATATAAAGGTTTTCCTGAGAGGGATTAACCCTAACAGGGCCGCAAACACCTGGTAAATAAAGGAATTCTGCCCATGTTGAAACAAGCAGATACAATTAACATTGCTTCCCTAGCAGGTCAATGGAATGAGTCCCAGTTCACGCGATCTAGTTAATTACTAAAGGATGGCACATCTAGACTCCGTTGTGCTTTTTTAAATTTAATTTCTGGACATAGCTTTCCTTTTTTTTTAAATACGATCTCCAATGTAGAGACAAATTGTAATAATGACTCTCTGTTGTGGACATAATGCATGAAGACAAGATGGCAAGCAAGATTCCAATTACTTTTTTTTTATAAAAGATTAGAAACACATTTTGACTTCAGCTAAAAGTTGACAGTGTTTATATTTTCTTGTCTTGTATATAAGGATGAAGAACTAACAGGGAAATGCAGCAGAGAACTTTGTTAGAGGTAAGGTACAAGAAACGTTTTTTCTTTCAAAATTTCAAATAGACATTCTTTTAAATGAAAGACTCAGATTGTATGGTTTTATTTATCGCTGCTCAGTTCAGGTTTGTTTGAATAATGTACATTTTTTTTCCTTATTATACATGTGTATACAAAAATGATGATCTAACTTCTTAACAATTTTAGTTTTAATTTTATGAAAATAATTTAAAAACTGTATGCAGTATCATTGATATTCAAGTTAAAGTGCTTTTTAATTTTATGATTAACAATTGGAATGAGGATCATATTCAATCAGGTGTTTACATACATTGTTATATGAAGGGAGTAGAGTCAACATGCAATCCCTTGCTATACACAACTGGTCATGGCGACTTAACATGTGCTTCTTTTCATATTTCATTAAAAACAACTTTTTTGTCCTGCAGGACACGAGTGACCAGGTCCTGATATCATCCCAAGCCAGACATGTTTTTAAAGCTGCTGTCCAGGTTGATTGCTGTCGCTATTATTGCGGGACTGTCTATCGCTCAAGTTGAACACTACTGGGGAAGTAACAAAGGTTAACATACGTTTTGTACCCTTTGAAGACACGAAACGTTCATGCTGTGGATTGATGGCATGGATGGATTAGAGAGGAAGTATAGCGACCTGACTTTGTTGGAGATTAGTGTGACAAACTAAACAATATCAGGGACGCTAAACTTCTGTGTAGCCAATTAAATATAAATAGATTGTAATTTTAACAATATCTCTAGTTGATCTTTATATTAAACTTTCTTTCGATCTATTACTGCTTGTTTTTATATACGTTTATAGACATAGAAGGAATGGTTCGAAGAAACTTCAAGTGGACTCTGAATTTAGAATCTACATCTACCAGGAACATTTAAACGGATCTTTACGTTTTTGAGGAACATAATAATAAGCCAAAATGTTTGTTTAGTAGAGAATGTGTGGCTGTTTTAAAAAACAAAAAAATATATTCGACATTATAAAACAAATCTGACGGCATTTTGGTTTGAGCCGTGAATTAAAATCTGCTAAACTACGTCTAGAGATTGGAGATTCGATGGGAACCAAATAGAGACAAGAAAATGAGTCGTTAGCTAGCTAGCTTTAATGTTGTTCACATTTTAATTAGAAAAATAAAGCCATTCTCCTAATGTAAGTTCTAGATCCTCAGGTTCCTAATAAAAATGTTTCAGGTCAATTTCATTTCATTTTTAGCCAGCAGGTTGAATTGGGTTCGGAATCACTTATCTATATGTATAGGCCCACTACTTCTGACACGATTCTTGTGTGATTAGTAGAGAAACCATCCATCACATTTTGACATTCATTTTCTAGTGTTGACTTATCTTTAGCACCTTGTCTTGTCTATTCCATGATCATTTGGGTGAATGATCACCAGTTGGGCCATTCACAAACGTAATTATCTGTCTCGGTACTCTGTGTTACGCAGAAGTGGCCATTTGGCACCCGGGATAGAAAAATTCTGTATTCTGCCAAGGATAGCCATTCCAGTCTTTTGGCTAATACTCATTATACAAGTTTGTCACCAAAAAATTACAAGACGAGTATTTTACACAATTTTGGCCATTTTTTAAAAAGCTTTTATAAGCTCACTCTATCTGACTGTCAATCTGTCTGTATGGCTGGCAAAAAGTTTGAACATAGTTTTCTCCCATTTCCCACTCTCGAATCAAGTTGAAACTTTGGACAATTATTCGTTGTAGCTAACAAAACTTGAATTAACTAAAACTATTAATCATTTAGTTAATTAATTATTAGTAATGAATTATTTTGTTTAATATTACAATTAAGGGAATAACTGCTACTTAATGAGAGATCTGGATGCATATATGGATTTATTCCCCTTATTACGATTTGTCACGTTTTTTTCTCTCCCTCTGTCCATTGTCGGATCAAGTTGAAATTATTCATAATTACTCATAATCGACGACAATATACGAATCAATAAAAAAATAACCAATTAAAAAATCAATTGCTAGTAATTAATTAATTTTGTTTCATATAGCAGAAAGGGAGTAAAACCCTGCCATCTTGAAATTAATGACAGTTATTAGAGTTCTTTCCCTTAAATAAGCTTTGTTTTTACAACAGTATTCTCCTTTGTTTTTAAAGTGTTAAAAATGAAATCCGTAGATGACGTGAAAACTTTGAAGTTTATTGTTCCACTTGAACACATTTCTTTCTTCTTACAGAATACAATGCAGCGTGTCCTCCAGGAGTTCTATTTGTGGCAGTCGGTTTCCCAGCTCATTTGTGTAACCCAAGAGGCTTTATCATGTGTTCTAATGGTAAGTATGTATTAACTGTATAATTTTTTTTATACAAAAGATACATTTATCTACAGAGAGAAAGAAACGGATAGAGAAAAAGGGAATGGAAAATGAGAGAGAGAGAGAGAGAGAGAGAACGGAGACATAGTCTAATTTAAAAAAAAACAACAGAGTAAGACAAAAAAAAAACACAAATACAGACAAAAATTGTGAGAATAAAGTCAAAAGACAAGGCTGATCGAGAAATAAAATGTTTATTCTTTGGCCGTTATCTATTCTATCATGAACTCTAACTGATCAATTGAGAGACATATTCATGCCTTTTTTTTTGCCAGGTAAAGCGATAGCCGTGAGTAAGTGTGGTATTGGTGAAACATTCAATAACGTCACTGGCTGGTGTGACCCAACAACCGACTTCAGTCTGCCGGCTGGATGTGTCAACGCCACCGCAGTGAAAAAATATCCAGGTAAGATACTGACATGTACAATCCCATAACATATGTCCGACTATGTTAATACCTGAGTCGTAGTTACTATATATAGCTGTTTAACCATTCGACATAATCTGTTTAAGGCGGGGATGGGGGGCTGTCCTTTGTGTAGCTTGAAAGACAGTTCGGTGCATGAGTCCTTTCTCGGTGTTTCATCATCTGTATTTCCTCATATTTTGGTTTACGATTTTGGGGTTGCAAACTGGTGGCCATAAAGCCCCTGCTCCTGATGGTGACCTAGGGCTTGACGGGGATCTGGTGTTTAACAAAAATATGTATGAGACTTGTACGAACGCTCTGTTGCGACATCACTCAAAGCCTCAGAAATTCTTATTTTGCTAAGAGTTCCACATTCTTTAATATCTAGCGCAGGTCTTTGCCCTAGAATATTTTGAAACATTTTAAAATAAGGTAATTTATAAATCAGTGGTTCCCAAACTCTCCTTAACGGGACTCTTCGTACATTCGGAGTAGTTATTTTTTAGAGAGATGAACTCACGTGGTGGCCTACTAGTTAATCATTCCAGTAGTTTGTGGAACACCTAGTCAGGCCTCGCGGTACACCAGGGTTCCTCGGTACACAGTTTGGAAAACATTGTTCTAAAGGATTTAATGAATAACAGAAAACAATTGCAATGATTTGTTGGTTTACAGTTAAATGCAGTGACCCAGGAGCAACGTACGTAGCTGCCAGAAATACCTGCAAAAAGTATGTTTGGTGTTTACAAGGGGGAGTGAACTATACAATGGATTGTCCAAGGTGAGCTGTACTGATACAAGTAGAATTGTGTACATAATGTTTTGTCAACAGGCAGATCTCATAGCAATAAAAACAAAACGTGGCGTCCAAATGAATTAAATACAAAATACATTGAAAAATTAAGTAGGGAAAATGTCCTTTATGGGCCGAACCTTAACACAAGCTCTAGCAACTTATCTAACTGGCCATATTGTAAATGATCTAAAATAAATACATTGATCTAGAATAATCTAGATGTATAAATAATAAGCCCAATTAAATAAATGGAAAATTGAATGGCCTTCAATTCTTGACTTGCCCATTTAAGGTAAACAAATTATCGAAGTAATCTAGTAATTAGTGAAGGGATCTGTCTAAAATTTTAATAATTTTTTTAGTGCGAAATTTCAGCTCGATAGGGTAATGAAAAGTATTTCATTTTTATAGTTTTAAAATGAGTAGAGTAATAGAAAGAAACTCTGGACAAAGAATGAAACATTTGGATACTTCATTCTCCAAGACAGAGCCTTTAAAACTACAGAAACTGCTCAATCTATGTGTATGTATATATGTTACTTTGTGTAATTGTTATGACCCTTGACATACAAGCAAAATTACTTGGCAATTTATTGAAATAAACCCCTCGGAAAACAATTGTTGGAAATAAAAAAAATTGTTTTGCTAGACGGATTAATTAGCTTTCTCACAGTTGCGAATAACATACAGTGCCGGGTCAACCAAAAGACCTTCTAAGTAACCATAAGGCTTACTTCTGCCCACTTCTAACTGACAATTAAGAATACTAATCAACTTTCAGACGTAATCAACTAATGGTAAATTTCGACTTCGAGAGTAATGTCCCTGCAATTGACTTGTCTGTTTCAGCATGTCTCTCTTCATCAAAGAATATGAACGATGCATGTACGTGGTCGAGCCATACCTCATAGAGATCCCACCTCAAAGTTTTGCTGAATGTCAGGCGTTAGATCCCATTGATTTCAACAAGACACGAACTTAAATGTTGGAATTAAACTATTTTATATGCTATTACATTTGATAAGTGGTAAATGCAATTGTTTTTGTTCTTATTATTTCAAATAATGTTAATGGAATGTCCATTTTCACACCAACTATTAGAAACTGATCTGTTCGTTGAGTGAATGATTCTCTTTATGTGTTTCGGACTTGTAATGAAGCTTGGAATAAATAAAACAACTCACATTTAAAAACTAATAGATAGAACAACTCACATTTAAAAACTAATAGATAGAACAACTCACATTTAAAAACTAATAAATAGAACAACTCACACTTAAAAACTAATAAATAGAACAACTCACATTTAAAAACTAATAAATAGAACAACTCACATTTAAAAACTAATAAATAGAACAACTCACATTTAAAAACTAATAGATAGAACAACTCACATTTCAGAAGTAATAGATAAAACAACTCATACTAAAGAAATAAAAAAAACATGTTATAACTCCATTCAGTAAGTACATTTGTAAATAGAATGAGTTGATTGCGCCTTCTTAGAAGACCTAAACTATGTGAGCACCAGCTGGAAAGAGGTGGAAGTCGCCTACGACCGATCTCCGTTGAGAGATCTTGCCGCCCTAAGCGCCAGAAGTGCTTAGTCTAAGTAAGTAAATTATTTGATGAGGTTGACTACAATTAAATAGTCTGGAACCAACCAGCACTGAACTATATATCTCTAACATTTTGTACAGCCTTCACTTCGTTCCTAAATGCAAATTTGATGTTTTTAATGTTTTTGTTATTTGCACTTGAAGTAGAAAAGAAAGAAAAAAAAGAGACCACAAGAAAAAAGTAGAAACGAAAAGATCAAGGAAAGAGATTTTGATATCATGTAGGAAAAGAGGATTCGAACTCGACCATCCACCGTCTTAATTTCGAAGCAAAAATTAATTTATAACCCTGATGTTGGTATAAATTAAGGAGTTAAAGGTCGATACTTTTATCAGTGATTTAAATTTATCAAAACTCAAAGTCTGGAAGAACTTAATGAGTTCCTATCCTATCAAGATTGTTGTGATTACAAATGGACCTTTTAAGTACAATGTCTAGCAATTATAAATGTTTTGATTTTTATGTCAAGAATATTTCCTATTGGACATTCTCATACGTGGCGGCTAATCCATAAATAGCCAGATTTGTTGGTGTCTCCGGTGTCCAGACTAAATGAAGGGTAGATAAGTCATCAGCTAGTCAGATGATTAATTTCTGTGCCACTTTGTAGCAGACTCCAATGTTCTGTCCGTCACGTTAGTAAAACGTGATATTGAGTTGGTCACTTTTGAAGTTCAATTTAGCGTTCTTGACCTGGTTTGGTTTTGAGTTGAAATCTCCAATAAGTACAAGTTTTTAAATTTGTTTTATTTGTATTTATTTTAACGAGATACATCGAGTACTAATCAGAATGTAAAATAATCTAATTAGCGCATGTACAGTGGCTGAGCTGTTTTCTTTACCAGTTTGGCGTATATGGTTTTTATTTAAGAGAAATATATTTTCTACCATATTGATCCATTATTATTTTATCTTATTAACAAATATGATTTATAATCTACAAAAAAAAATTGTGTACACCTAGCCCTCCTTCTTGATCAGCCATGTCCTTGCATACTAATCGTATGTTGTATATGCGAGTGTTTGTTGTCACTAGGTACTTGTTCACATATTTCCCATACATATGTAGATCTAATAGTTTTCAAAGAAAACCTACATCCTTGATGTGAGAAAGAGAAAAGACGCTTTGAAGAAAAGCATTCCCGCCCATCTGCGCTGACTTCCTTGTCCCAAGAACCAACAGACTCACTGACATAGACTGCACAATGAGCATGATGTCTTTAAACTACTGAAAAAGTCCATTTATCTTGATGCTAATCTAACTTCTTGTCTATTTGAATAGTTCACAAGACATTTTTTTTTAAAACGTAAGCATGACCTTTGCGTTGTAAGTCTCACTGTGTGTGTAAATCTGTTGTGTGTGTGTGCATAAGGGATAGTCATCAACAGAAGCAGAGTTTAGAGTTAAAATCAATGTCTAATAATATTTAGCTGCATTAAAGAAAACTGAAAGAAGATTAAAACATTTTACATCGCCTGTCTAGGCCTAGTTTAAACAAAAACAAGGTTACAAAAGACAGTTTGTGTGGAAACACAAACTCAAAATCGGCCCCCGAAGAGGTCCACCCAGGCAGGCTTCAATATTTTCAGAAAGAACATCCAAATAAAATTATATCAAAGACAAATGAGAGATAAGAATGGAGAAAGAATGTTAACAGATCTTGTGTAGTGCCCCAACGGTCCCGCAGATCAAAGCATAGGTGTAAGTGAATGTAAAGTTAGATGTGAACCTGGCCTAACTAGTTCCCCTTTTAGACCTTGTGGTCTATAGGGCAGATGTTGTAAAGTTCATCTGTTTTTGTGGCCTACGTTTAGCGAGGGTGTCATGTAGCCAGCACAACGATCAACCGCCTATACTTTTCCCCAACTAATGTCAGGTACCCATTAGAGCTGAGTGGACTCAGAGGCGCCCAAAGATTCCAAAGTTGAAAATCCCAGTCTTCACCAGGATTCGAACCCGGGACCCCCGGTTCGGAAGCTAAGCGCTTTACCGCTCAGCCACCGCGCCTCCCCTGGCCTAAATGATGTCTTATAATTGATCTAATAGTTTTGAAAAGTCTCAATCTCTTATTCGAATTCTCAAAAAAAAAATATAAAAAAAAAATTCCGCAATAAAAAAAATGTTCAGAAAAATGGAGTTTATAAGATTACTATTCAATTTAAA
Source organism: Biomphalaria glabrata (assembly GCF_947242115.1). NCBI lineage: Eukaryota > Metazoa > Mollusca > Gastropoda > Planorbidae > Biomphalaria > Biomphalaria glabrata. Next base: position 72,838,317 of record NC_074711.1, read on the forward strand.
TTAGGTCTAGCTTATAATGCATACTAATTAGCTTGCATAACTGATTTTAAAAATTAGATTTTTCGTTTTAAGAAAAAAAAAAGTAGCCGTTGCATCAGAACTTTGAATGGTCTAAAATATTGTGATGTCGGATTTTCAATATCTTTTCTAGTTTACGAGATCTAAATGGGACGGACGGACAGACGGACAGACGGTCAGACGGACAGACGGACAGACATTTCGCACAAAACTAATAGCGTCTTTTCCCCTTTCGGGGGCCGCTAATAAAAACCCTAGATAAAACAAGTGTAAAATATTCGTGTTACACAAATAACAAACTAGTGTTTAAGACGGAAGACATATTAGGAACTCCATTTATTACGTAAACACAAGCGGTGTTGCACTGACGCGCTAGTGTGCAAATGTACATATAATACTATTATGTTACATCTCTCCTCTTTAATTCAGAAAATCTATTTATCAGAATAACTAACAAACTAGTCAACTAAAAAGTCAATTCACAAATCAAGTCTCTTGGGTTTGTTAACTATTCTGCCTGAGTGTGTTACGTAAGGTTCATGTGGTTTAGCGGTGTTAGAAGAAGCAGTGTGTAGTGGCGGCTCAAAATCCAGTGTATTTTGTAATCTTGGACTCTCTAGATCTAGTGGTTCTGGTTGTTCTGAGATGTCATCTGGAAAGTCATAATTATTGTCAAATCTGTTTGCTTTCTCAGAAGACTTTCTGATGTGTTTTCTGTTTCTTCTGTAGACCTTATTTCCACTTTTGACATTATATGATCTAGGCTTAGAATGCTTCGAAACTACTGTTCCTGGTTTCCAATTAGAATTAAGTTGCATTCTGACTGCCATTCCGTCTTGTAGTGGATTATGACTCTTAACTCCATTCCTCTTATCATAATAATGTTTCTGAGACTGTTTCTCGGAGTCAAAGTGTTTCTTCACCACCTTGAGATCTGGTGTCTTAGGTGTGATTATTTCCTCGCTCGAAGGTAACAAATTTCTGGGTCGGCGTCCCATGAGTAATTGTGCTGGCGACAAATTAATATTACTCAGTGGAGTAGTTCTGTAGTCTAATAGAGACAGAGATTTGTCTTCGCTTTTCTTCCAAAGTTTCTTCACTGTTTGAATAGCTCTTTCAGCCTCGCCATTAGAACTCTGAAAATGAGGACTCGACATTTCATGCTCTATTCCGTATGATTTACAGAAATTCAGGAATTCCCTTGAAGAGAACTGTGGCCCGCTATCTGACCTTAACTTTCTAGGTATTCCATGGCATGCGAATATACTCTTCATTGCTTCGATGATATCTGATGTAGTTTCCTGTGACAGTTCTTTGACATCAATAAACTTTGAGAAGTAGTCAACTAGAAGCACATACTTTTTACCCTCAAAGTTAAACAGATCACACCCAACCATGCTGTATGGAAGGTCTGGTGTCTTGGTAGGCATTAGCGGTTCTGACACATTTTGATTCTGATGTTCAGCACACCTGCTACAATCCCTAACTGTCACTTCAATGTCTGCATTCATGCCTGGCCAATACATGACTTCTCTGGCTCGCTGCTTACACTTGACTATTCCTAAGTGAAACTTGTGAATCAGATTTAGCATGTATTTACGTAAGCTTGGTGGCATGACTATTCTCAGACCTTTGTATATAATACCATCAGAAGTTGATAATTGATAATTGGTCTCTTGAATCCCAATATGGCCTGACTTCAATTGGAGTCTCGCTTCTTGTGTCTGGCCAACCAGTCATAATTACTTCCAGAAGCATTGAAAGTTCCTTGCTTGTACAGTCTTTAATTTCACTATATTTCGAATCACTTACAGAGATCATATGCACTGAATCATCTGTAAATTCACATGTCTGTGTATCAGTATTTGGTAGATGTCCACGAGAAAGTGTATCAGAGATAAACATTTCCTTGCCTTTTCTGTAACAGACTTTCAGATCATACCACTGTAGTCTTATTAACATCTTCTGTATTCTCATTGGTGCTGACAATAGAGGTTTCTTGAAGATTTGCTCCAGAGGTTTGTGATCATTATAAACTGTTACTTCTTTACCAAATATGTAGCAGTAAAATTTGCTTGTACTATAAACAATTGAAAGCATTTCCTTCTCAATCTGAGCATATCTTGTTTCTGTATCTGTGAGAGCTCTTGATGCGTATGCAATTATACGACCTTCCTGGAGTAATACTGCTCCCAGTCCATCTTTACTTGCATCACATTCTATCTCTACGTTCTTGTTGACATCATAATATGCCAATACTGGAGGGTTTGTACAAAGATGTTTCAATTCTTTGAAACTCTTGTTTTGTTCATGGTTCCATTGAAATTCTACATCATCTTTTAGAAGCTTTCGTATTGGAGCATCTGCTTGACTTAGATTAGGAATAAATTTTGCTAGGTACTGAATTAAACCTAGAAATCTTCTGATTCCATCTTTGTCTTGAGGAGCTGGCATGTCAATAATTGCCTTTATCTTTGCTGGATCTGGTTCTAAAACTTGCTCTGACAAGATATGACCCATATAAGGTACTCTGTTTTGCCTTATCTTGCACTTGTCATAGTTCAGCTTTAGATTGTACTCCGTTGCTCTTTGCATGACTTGTTTCAAAATGTGATCATGATGTTCAACATCTCTACCAGCTACTAGAATGTCGTCTATGATGACATATGCTCCTTCAATACCTTGAAGCATTTCATCCATAATTCTTTGGTAAATTTCTGGCGCTGATTTGATTCCAAAAGGTAATCGTAACCATCTATATCTTCCCAGAGGTGTGTTGAAAGTTGTGAGAAATGAAGATTCTCTTTCAAGCTTTATATGCATAAACCCTGACTTGGCATCGAGAACTGAGAATATCTTCGAATCTGGAATATTAGTGATCACATCTTCAATAGTTTTCATCGGGTGATGTTCCCGTCTGATTGCTTTATTGAGATCTTTTGGATCAATACATATTCTCACTTTGTCATTCCTGAACGAAACAACCATGGAGCTAACCCATTCAGTAGGTTCATGTACTGGAGTAATAAATCCATCATCTTGCATTTCTTTAAGTTTTTCTTCAACTTTATTGCGTAGTGATGCTGCTAAGCGACGTGGTGGATGGATAACTCCTTTAGCATTTTTCTGTAACTGAATCTTGTATTCTCCTGGCAGTGTTCCAGTTGTTTTCAGCATTTCAGGAAACTCTCTTTGTAACTCGTCTTCTGCCTTGGATTCTATGCTGTCAATCCGTTGTAGTAGTCCTAAACATTCTGCTGTGTCACCACTCAAAATGTTCTCTTGACTAATGTCTACTACCTCAAACCTTGCTTTCACCTCTTGGATATTATTTTTCAAAGGTAGCACTACTGCTCCTAAAGTCTTAATAACATGATTAGAGTAAGACTTGAGCGACTTTGCTGAATAAGCAAGTTTTACTTTGTCTTTGAGCTTTTCAAACTCTGACTTGACAAGAATGTTACATCTTGCACCAGTGTCGATACGAAAAATTAATGTCTTGCCATGCACGACTAGTTTTACAGTCCACTTGTCTTCAACGACATTGTAAACTTCACGGCCTTGTTGACCTATCCACATTCCCAGCCATCCGGCTTTTTGTTTACTATCGGCACCAGCTAACGGTCCTTTGAAACAAAAGCTCACCTGCTGTTGAAACCTTAAAAACTCTTGATACAGATCTTTAGCATTCCAATTCAAGATTGGTTGCTCAAAATAAAAAGAAGCCATTATTAGATTAATAAAAACCTTTGTCTGGACAGCTTTTTAAGTTTTATTCTGACACCATGTAGAATATTCGTGTCACACAAATAACAAACTAGTGTTTAAGAGGGAAGACATATTAGGAACTCCATTTATTACGTAAACACAAGCGGTGTTGCACTGACGCGCTAGTGTGCAAATGTACATATAATACTATTATGTTACAACAAGATAGAAATAGATAGTAAGTAACTACACAAAATTTACATCCATTCTCATAGCAAGTGCTGGATGATCGTTCCCAAAGATAGGCAATCATAGAAAAGATAAATGTTTCTATCTTGTTGCTTAATACATACACATTCGAAAAAGCCCATTTTTGGGGAATCAAAGCGCAAGGCGCCACATAGTCCCTTTGACCCCCGAGAAGGATTTCTCTCTGCGAACTCTTGATCCCCCCTTTCCTCTCTGAGGGTTCCTCGATGTATGAGAACAATTACACACCATTATGCATAGAACGGACACAGGACACTTGCCCGCTAATGCGTAGGACGTAATCATCTTCTTTTTTGAAGTAACGTCTGCATCATATAAGATAATGGACAATCTGATATTTTCCCTATTATGTCACCGCCACGCTACCTGTGAGGACCACTCCTTCTGTTCCGTGTCTAAGAGCTGAGCCGAAGGCTCTTCAAGCTCTAGGTTTGAGAAACAAAAAACCCTGATTGAACAGGGAAAAAAAACCTGTGTGAACACACAGTTCTGTCTGGAAGAGATCCGAGCCAATGCCTATGTAAAGCATTGCTATTTCCGATATATCTGGCACTCCGGGCGCATGGGCTAGAACGCATGGCCGAAGGCCTAGTATACCAGGAACCTCCGTCATTTTCCTATGTTGTACCAAGCTAACCGTGTAGGACACGCCATTAATGTAACGGCCCCTTGAAGAAAGGCGCATGAATTATCGACAGCACCGTAGGAGCTCTCTTTTAACTCCGCTCCGTGCAATGGGTCCACTCTCGCGTACCCTTGGACACTCCCACGGGAGTTTTGTTTTGCTATTCATTTAGCCTAACCACTTCCTTTAATGGTCGTTTCCACACGAGCGCCACGTTGAGGCAGAATAGCCTGCTCGCGCTCCTTCTGTTCCTGCATCTGATGTTGGTCCCCTTGTAAAACAGTGTGGCAGATTTTTTTGGTCTGGGCGACTGGGTCTGTCGAGTTTCCACCCCGGAATTCGGATAAATTTGCTTCGAATGCATTAGATTTCAGGTTACCAAATTCCGCTACCCGTTGTTCGTTTATCCGCTAACAGTAACGCACAGGGCCGGATTTAAGGGACAGCAGGTGGGGCTAGTGCCTCTGGGTCCCCACAGAACAAATATCCACATATCGACAGGTCAGATACTTGAAGGTTTAAATGCTCTAAATGTTACGGTTGACAACACTGTCGTGGTTAAGATGTCTCCACTTGTAGCGTGCTCGTAATATATATAAATACAGCTCCGGGTTTACGTCAACCCTCCACAAACTCAACAATATACCTTTCTTTTACTTAAAAATACATTCTAATTATTATAAAAGGAAAATAAGATTAAATATACAAATACTCTATTTCGTTCTTCTAGAATATGGCTAGCTTTTAGCTTTTAATTATTATTAATTAATAAGTGGATTTTATTAAGGCTCTCCAAAAGGTAAACTGGTGGAAAGCGTGGTCGAGAGGCTAAGTGCATTTGAACTTGGCTTGTCTTGGCTACCTAGAAGGGGGCACAGTTGCTCTACTGCTGCAGCACGGAAAACCAACTCCTAGATACCCCCCCCCCAACTGGTCCACAAATGAGATTGGACCAAAACGCTCAGAGCATGCTATAAGCATGAAAGTAGCGCTATATAAAAGCTATAATAATAATAATAATAAAAAAGGTGTAGTGGCCTTCACAAAAATCTGCCCAGTAACCTACACTCACTTAAATCCGGCCCCGGTAACGCACGTTTCCACGAGGCACCACAGACAAAACACACACACACAACCAGATTAAATTCCTTAACAAGGAAAACAATCAAACAAAAATTTTGTAATGGTCACTATTTTATTTGAATTGTTATTTATAGCCTAAATGTCGATTCCTAATTCGATGACCCCATTATCCTTACTTTTTACTAAATACTACATCAGATAAATCTGATGTGGTCTGTAAAATATGATTGAAATATTTCAAGATATGGGAATTAAATATTTAGTTTTGCATTTATTGTTCCTTAAGGGTGAAAGAATACTTTTTGGCGGCCCTGGGAGGATGCACAAAGCTAATTTACTCTTCCATCCGCACACATTTGTGACTCCCTATTGTTGCTTTCTGCAATGCAGCATCTTCTGGCACGCCCATGTATTAATAGTATCTAGGTATAGATTTAGACGCGATTATTCTCACTAATGAATGCCGTTAAATTCACGCGTTATGAAGGAGGTTGGGAAAGGATTGTTCTAGTGTTGACTGATCTACGATCTTTGTAAATAGTCAAGTCATTTACCGTCTTCTTCCCTGTCAATAGACCAAGCTAGGTCGTAAAATAGTTGACTGTTGAGAAGCATTCAATCAGCCTGTCATCTGAAAGGATGCCGAGAGAACTGGTTTTGTGACAACCGGTATGACGTCAGGGTGGCCTTAACAGCGTCATGTATCGCAAACTTTAAAAACTAAAAAGGAAATGTTTCAAACAATGAGTCCTATTGAAATGTCTAGACTAGCTCACCTTAGGAATGGGTTACTTCGCTGTTTGCATTCTACAAAATAAATGTTGATACTGTCAAAGTGAATAGAATTATCTACATCCAAAGTAAGACATAAAATAAAGAAAAATTGAATCTTCTGTTGAATGTCTTTTGTCTCTTTGTGTCTTGGTCTCGTTCATTCACGCTTTCCTAAAGACCTATATCTGGTATATGTTACAAAAGCCCAAGTTGAATGACTAAGGACTCGTCACTAATTCTCCTACTTGGGCTGGATAAAAAAAATATGAAAATCGAATCTGTTAATTAATTGCCTTATGCCTAGAACAACCAAGGACCTTTCATGATCGAAGCGGAAGTGGTTAATTTTCCCCCAAACTTAAAATCTAGTGGCAGCTCTTCCACAACCACTGTGTCTCTGGGGCGCAACAGTACGATAATAGCACCTTCTTCACCTTCACATATCCTTTAGTCTGTTGAACTGTTGGGGCATCACACGTGATCTGTTGACCGTCTTTCTCCATTAATCTGTCTTTTAACTTGGGAAGAATCTCTTTCATTCTTATCCATTCTTTTATGTTGTCTTCCCATCGCTTTCTCTGTCTGCCTCTTCTTCTTCTCATTACAAAGCTTATATTAACTCACTCTGTCTGTCTGTCTGGTATTTCTCCCACAGCCATTCTAGGATCAAGTTGAAACTTTGCAAAATTATTAATTGGCAAAGACAAAACATGAATTAATAAAAGAATTAACCAATTATCCAATTAGTTACTGGTAACTCATTATTTTGTTTGATACCAACTAGGGAAATTAATACTTCAGTATTCACAGATACGACTGTATATGTTGGGCTTCGTCCCCTTACATAATTCAACACGTTAATTCTACTACACCCATAGTCAGATCAAATTGAAACGCTAAGCAATTTTGTATTGCACCTAACTAGACATGAATGTATTAAAAAATTAACCAATTGATAAAAAAAAGTAAAGTTCCCCTTTCAGACCTTCTGGTCTATAGGGCAGATGATCATCTGTTTCTGTTGTTTAAAGAGGGTGTCATGTGGCCAGCACAGCCTTTACTTTTCCCCTACTAATGTCAGGTACCCATTAGAGTTGGGTGGACTCAGAGGCGCCCGAAAATTACAAAATTAAAAATCCCATCTTCACCAGGATTCGAATCCCGGACCCCGGTTTGGAAGCCAAGCGCTTTACAGCTCAGCCACGGCGCCTCCCTAATCAGTTAATTATTGGTAATTAATTATTTTGTGCAATATCAAATAAGGAAAATTACTTCTACATTATTGAGAGATATAATTGTTAATTCTTTCCATTAGATAAGTTTTTTTTAAAAAATTAATTATTAGTTGCTTGTTGCTGATACTGTTCCTTGAAGGAAGGTCTTCGCTAGCCCTGAGGTAATCGTGGGGCCCAATTGCCGATGTTATCCTGTTTCTAGTCTCTTCGTTTGTGTTGCGGGTCTTTGTATGTGAGACCTAGGATCTTTCTGTAGCTACAGAAAATAACAGAAGTTGCAGAAGAATAAAAATTCCAGAACAAGAGAGGCATGTCCAAGTGTAGCTTCAACAAAGAATGCATACCACAGACTTCAAAACGGATTTTTGTTTTTAGGAGTTCCGAACAAGTGACGGGCCTCACAGCCGCGCCAGATCTCGACTCAGAAGTTAAATCGATAGAACTGCCTGACATAAAAACAATAGGGCAGCCGTGGCACAGGCCATGACTAATGCTGTCTGAGCTCTTCATAATGAAGGCGAAAAAGAAAGTAGTTCCCTTCCACTCTGTCACACAAGCACACACACACACAGCTAACATCATGTCTTTGAAATTTAGCTTAATTTGTTTTTCCTTCATACAACATATGTTTTTGAAAGGTTAGGCTCTGTTGATTTCTTTTTATCTTTAATTTTTAACATATCATAATTTAAAAAAAAACTTTTAATGTTGAGAAATATTTAAACAAAATTCTGTACTAATTGTAATCTACTACTTGTGTTAAGACATCCCCACACCCATGACAAATTCAGCGTCTACAAATAAACACTAATGTAAGACGCCTTTTTAAATTGAGCCCAGAAGACGTAAAGGCTCTCAGTGTGCACATCATCTACGCCTTATTGATTCATCAATTTGCCCATTTCATGTTTACCCAGGTGAAGAATGGGATGGGAAGAAATCTTGCCTTGCCTCCCCACCCGGCACCCACACACACAGCCACATTAGGGAGCCGCACTCTGGTCTACCTATATGACACCTTACGAAAACTGATGATATAAAAGCGGATGGTGTGGCCTGAACGAGGTAACGTTAAGCAGCACCACCCGAGGACTAACAGAAAGAAAGGTAAGGATACTAACGATCTTCATGAGGTGTCTAATCTCTAAACAAAAAACTTGAAATCTCTCTGATCTGTATAATCACCAAGCAATAACCAAACATATACAATTCTCTTGGCTTTTTTTATCTCGAAGTAATAGAAATAATTCTTACTAAAACTACAGATTTCAACGAGGTCGATAATCTCTAAGCAATTACTAAAACTACAATTTCTGAGTTGTGGCATGTATAAACTGGTGAAAATGATAATATCCAAATATTGCGAGTCGGCGACCCTTAGGCAGTTTGCAGTACCTAATGTTACAACCTGGCAAAGCCTCCGACGCCTCTGACTCAAAACTGTATTGGCACTAGCAGTTTCTTAGGATACATTAGCTGCGTGGAGAGGGGGAAACTGATGTGTGTATGACATTGTTTCGACCACAGCTAATCCCTAAGCATTCACCTCTTTTCCATGAGATGATCCATAGTCGCTTTGCAACTGAAGGAGGCCATATGTATATATGAAGGAGGCTATATGTATATATGAAGGAGGCTATATGTATATATGAAGGAGGCCATATGTATATATGAAGGAGGCTATATGTATATATGAAGGAGGCTATATGTATATATGAAGGAGGCTATATGTATATATGAAGGAGGCCATATGTATATATGAAGGAGGCTATATGTATATATGAAGGAGGCTATATGTATATATGAAGGAGGCTATATGTATATATGAAGGAGGCTATATGTATATATGAAGGAGGCTATATGTATATATGAAGGAGGCTATATGTATATATGAAGGAGGACATATGTATATATGAAGGAGGCTATATGTATATATGAAGGAGGCTATATGTATATATGAAGGAGGCTATATGTATATATGAAGGAGGCCATATGTATATATGAAGGAGGCTATATGTATATATGAAGGAGGCCATATGTATATATGAAGGAGGCCATATGTATATATGAAGGAGGCCAAATGTTTATAATTAATTTACTAGAAAATCTATAGTTAAAGACCTTAAAGAATAATTCGGTTCTTTTAAACTTTTGAAAGTTTAAACTATTGAAAAACCTGCCATTTCACGCCTGTTTGTCCAAAACTCAATCGTTCCTTCAGAGATGTACATTATAACGCCCTAGCACAAACGTCATCGATAGAGGAGTGTCTTTAGTTTCTAATTTTTAGCCTTTAGGAATTTCAAAATCAGCTTTTTAACTATAATTATTAAATTTGCCAGAAATATAAAGTTTTCGATTTTATATCTCAAGCCTCTTACTGTGATATAAAGATGTAGCTTGACTTGAAACCCCAATCTCGACTTACTGTGATATAAAGATGTAGCTTGACTTTAAACCCCAATCTCAACTTACTATGATATAAAGATGTAGCTTGACTTGAAACCCCAATTTCGACTTACTGTGATATAAAGATGTAGCTTGACTTGAAACCCCAATCTCGACTTACTGTGATATAAAGATGTAGCTTGACTTGAAACCCCAATCTCAACTTACTATGATATAAAGATGTAGCTTGACTTGAAACCCCAATCTCAACTTACTGTGATATAAAGATGTAGCTTGACTTGAAACCCCAATCTCGACTTACTGTGATATAAAGATGTAGCTTGACTTGAAACCCCAATCTCAACTTACTATGATATAAAGATGTAGCTTGACTTGAAACCCCAATCTCGACTTACTATGATATAAAGATGTAGCTTGACTTGAAACCCCAATCTCAACTTACTATGATATAAAGATGTAGCTTGACTTGAAACCCCAATCTCGACTTACTATGATATAAAGATGTAGCTTGACTTGAAACCCCAATCTCAACTTACTATGATATAAAGATGTAGCTTGACTTGAAACCCCAATCTCAACTTACTATGATATAAAGATGTAGCTTGACTTGAAACCCCAATCTCGACTTACTATGATATAAAGATGTAGCTTGACTTGAAACCCCAATCTCAACTTACTATGATATAAAGATGTAGCTTGACTTGAAACCCCAATCTCAACTTACTATGATATAAAGATGTAGCTTGACTTGAAACCCCAATCTCGACTTACTATGATATAAAGATGTAGCTTGACTTGAAACCCCAATCTCAACTTACTGTGATATAAAGATGTAGCTTGACTTGAAACCCCAATCTCAACTTACTATGATATAAAGATGTAGCTTGACTTGAAACCCCAATCTCGACTTACTATGATATAAAGATGTAGCTTGACTTTAAACCCCAATCTCAACTTACTATGATATAAAGATGTAGCTTGACTTGAAACCCCAATCTCGACTTACTATGATATAAAGATGTAGCTTGACTTGAAACCCCAATCTCAACTTACTATGATATAAAGATGTAGCTTGACTTGAAACCCCAATCTCGACTTACTATGATATAAAGATGTAGCTTGACTTGAAACCCCAATCTCGACTTACTATGATATAAAGATGTAGCTTGACTTGAAACCCCAATCTCAACTTACTGTGATATAAAGATGTAGCTTGACTTGAAACCCCAATCTCAACTTACTGTGATATAAAGATGTAGCTTGACTTGAAACCCCAATCTCGACTTACTATGATATAAAGATGTAGCTTGACTTGAAACCCCAATCTCAACTTACTGTGATATAAAGATGTAGCTTGACTTGAAACCCCAATCTCAACTTACTATGATATAAAGATGTAGCTTGACTTGAAACCCCAATCTCGACTTACTATGATATAAAGATGTAGCTTGACTTGAAACCCCAATCTCAACTTACTGTGATATAAAGATGTAGCTTGACTTGAAACCCCAATCTCAACTTACTATGATATAAAGATGTAGCTTGACTTGAAACCCCAATCTCAACTTACTGTGATATAAAGATGTAGCTTGACTTGAAACCCCAATCTCAACTTACTATGATATAAAGATGTAGCTTGACTTGAAACCCCAATCTCGACTTAGTTGCACTGAGCAAGTCTAGGGGACATTACTCTGCCTCCAGTTACTTCCTTTCATTATAAACTACAAAATAAAATTCTAAAATATTCAACAACACACAAACTCTATTCAATATTATATCATCATAGAATATAACCTGTAGGAAGGGTTTTAAAGCAGCAGCGAGACAGCATAGAACCCAATTCAAATGACTATTTTTTAAAATAAAAATAAGAAACGTATAAACGAAATCTCTTAGTTACTTCTCGGTTTTAAGTTCTGTCTCGAAAGGTTCTATATTAAAATACAAATAAGATTGATTTAATTAAACTATGTAGTCAATATTTAAAAATTGGGTCAGCACATATGACAGTGTGTAGACCCCATCACTAAGCACTATAAGCTTACGTGCCCTATAGTGTGTTATTTGTGAGATGTGGACATCTGCTGTTTTTGTCATACAGATAGTTAAATTTCTGTTATTGTACACTCCATTATAGTAGCATACATTAGTAATGTGATAAGTGTGAATTAACAAGCAATATATACAAAAATCCTTTAAAAAAAATAAAAAAAAAAAAAAAAAAACTTTATGTAAAGTGGAAAAACTTCGTCCTTAAAACTATATTTACCAATTATGTATAGTTATTTCCCTTATTTGATTTCAAACAAAATAATTAAATTACCAATAATTATTTGACTTATAAGAATTTGTGTTTATTGATTCATGTTTTGTTAGGCACAATAAATAATTGTGTTAAGATATCAATTTGATCGGAGAATACGAGATGGAGAAATAGTGTTAACAATTATTTAAGGGGACAAAAGCCAAAACTTTTAGCCATATCTGTGAATACTGAAGTATTACTTTCCCTTGTTGCTAGTAAACTAAATAATTAATTATCAGTTATTAATTGTCCACTTGTTTAAAGTTTTTTTTTTTAATTGATGCTTGTTTTGTCTATGTCAATGAATAATTGAGCAAAGTTTCAATTTGATCCGAGAATGGGTGAGGGAGAAATATCGTGTACACACTTTTTACCAGACAGACAGAGTCAATTGACATAAGCTCTGTTTAAATGACTGACGTTCCCTCATAAAATAGTTATTGCGGTTAATCATTCGCTTATTTTAAGAGCATTTACAGGATTATTTTGTTTTTATATTTCCAATGAAGTTCATGCAACCGTGTGTTGGCTTTCTTTGTCTAACCAAGTTTTTTTTATCTTTAAAATGTATTGTATTTCTCAACTAAATTATTTATTTATGCAGCCATACAGTTAGTTTTTATGATCTAAATATCTTCTGAAATAAAGATGACAGCTTAAACTAATTGTATCTATGCATATATCTTTTATGACTTATATACATACCCACTTCTGTATATGTCTACATTTGATTGTTTTACGGTAGAAACATCGAGAAATAAGAAATAAAGAAAATCTAAGTAAGAAACAAAAGCAACAAAGTCCAACGCAAGAATGGCGACATCAACACTCCTCGCTCTCCTGATGGTAATAGTAGTGATGGGTACATGTGAAGGAAGAGGAACAAGATATCTAATAGGTCTAGACCCACGTGAGTATATTAGACACACTACACAGACACACTTTTAGATTGCATTGTATATATGCATACATGCATCACACCACACCATGGGCGTCAGCAGGATTTTTTGCAGGGGAGTGCAAGTTGACACCTACGGTTCAACATAATAGATTCAATTTCCTTGATACGCAGAATATTAAAGAAAATAACTGGTACACCCTCCCCATCCATTTTAAGTGCACTGTAAATAGTTGTTCAAATAAAACATCAACCACGTGAACAAACTCTTTACTGTACACGCTGTTAAGCTTATCCTGGTCCCTCCCTGCGGTCAATTAAAACAAAAATTGCAATTGTCGACTGTGACTGCCGAAACTGTCAATAACTTTAGTAGTGAATTGCGTGTTGGACAAGCTGGCCATGAGTGCTTATCATGCACAGTGCTGATATTCTTCTTCACGTTCCAGCTCTTGCATCGTTTTAGATAAAGACAAAACCATATGAGCTGAGCATTATTAATACCTAAAAGTCGAGACGCAAAGGAAAACAAAATCAAGTTATGGAATGAAAAACCAAGTTCTGTAATAGCTGCTAAACTCCATATATGTGATCTTTGTTCGGCAGCATCCACACAGTATCAAGTTTGTCTGCCAGCAGTCTCGCCTTACAGGATGCCATCCCTTCAGTGTTTCTAAGCAAAGTCAAGTTGGTTTTTGAATGAGTCAATGAGACTGCTGCTGTTGAACTGCCACTATGTTCAGTTGGTTTTTGAATGAGTCAATGAGACTGCTGATGTGCTGTTGAACTGCCACTATGTTCAGTTGGTTTTTGAATGAGTCAATGAGACTGCTGATGTGCTGTTGAACTGCCACTATGTTCAGTTGGTTTTTGAATGAGTCAATGAGACTGCTGATGTGCTGTTGAACTGCCACTATGTTCAGTTGGTTTTTGAATGAGTCAATGAGACTGCTGATGTGCTGTTGAACTGCCATTATGTTCAGTTGGTTTTTGAATGAGTCAATGAGACTGCTGATGTGCTGTTGAACTGCCATTATGTTCAGTTGGTTTTTGAATGAGTCAATGAGACTGCTGATGTGCTGTTGAACTGCCCACTATGTTCAGTTGGTTTTTGAATGAGTCAATGAGACTGCTGATGTGCTGTTGAACTGCCATTATGTTCAGTTGGTTTTTGAATGAGTCAATGAGACTGCTGATGTGCTGTTGAACTGCCATTATGTTCAGTTGGTTTTTGAATGAGTCAATGAGACTGCTGATGTGCTGTTGAACTGCCATTATGTTCAGTTGGTTTTTGAATGAGTCAATGAGACTGCTGATGTGCTGTTGAACTGCCCACTATGTTCAGTTGGTTTTTGAATGAGTCAATGAGACTGCTGATGTGCTGTTGAACTGCCACTATGTTCAGTTGGTTTTTGAATGAGTCAATGAGACTGCTGATGTGCTGTTGAACTGCCACTATGTTCAGTTGGTTTTTGAATGAGTCAATGAGACTGCTGATGTTGAACTGCCACTATGTTCAGTTGGGCAGACTGCAACACTTGGCAATAGATGCACACTTGATGTAAAGCGTTAAGACATTAAACGTAAACCGGCACTTATTACAAATGTGCAGTTTGGTTTCACATGCAGTCGTTGGTTTAATATCCGCCAAATCATCTCCAAGTTGTGACTGGGTTTTTATTTCTCAGTACATCGTGTCTCACACAAAGATGTCAAATGGAACTGCTACGGGAAATAGATAGTCTTCTTGATGACACCAACAGCATTACGTACATCTAAAACGTCATTCGTGTCATTGATAACACGGTTAAATCTGTGAGACGCGCTACGGACAATGGCTGCTTTTGGATATTTTTCACGAATCCTTGCCTGAACATAGTTCTGAATGCTAGCAATCACGGAGCAGCAATCGTAGCCTTGGCAGAGAAGTTTGTCTATGTCTATACCGTACATCATGTATTCGCTAACAATGACGTTAGACACACCATGAACAACAGGAACAAAACTAACGAAGTCTTCTCAAATACAATCGCCATTAAGGAACCGAAATGTGTCTGAGATATCTGCAGTTTCATCACCAAAATACTCAGCCAAAGCAGCTTATTCATTATTTTTTTGCTGCTGCTGCCAGTTCTTAGTTAATCCAAACCAACGTTTTGACTCGAACTATGGCTGCGCAGATTAAACCAGATCCGACCATATTGGACTACGGGACCAACCAAAAAGCTATCTGATGCATTCACACTCTTCCATATTCCTGATGACAAAATGGCAAAACTGCAGCGAATTCAGAACAACGCTACTCAAATACTCTTACGGAAAACAAGACAAGATTCTGCTACTGCTCTCTGGCATGAAATATATAGAAACAAATAAACAAAGTCTTGGTCGCCACATTGAAAGCGAAACATAACTGTTGCTTACTAAAGGATTTTTTTTTTTTTTTTTTTTGCTACAAGCGAAAATCATATACACTAGACTCTCATGTGCTAACAATTTCACTCAAATTATGTATGTAGCTTATTAAAATACTTCACGTATCGGTGCTTCCCTAGTCTGTACACTTGGATACACCAAACAGCTTGCTATTCATGGAGCTGTCTCCAGGTCTGAAAATACAAATTTATATTTAATAGTTTTGTTTAGCTAAACTTTCATGCTTATAACATGCTCAGCGTGTAATTGCGCCTTATGGTTTCGTCACTTTTGTAGACTGTTGGAAATGAGAGGGAGATATCTGGGAGAATGTTTCCATGCTGCCCTTTTCAAAAGCAATTTTTAAAAAATTCGAAATCAAGCCTCCTCGATGGATGGTGACGTGCTATTCACTCAGCTACTCAATTACTTCTAAAAATAGAAAGTTTTAATAGTATATCGTTTGTTTAAAATTCCTAATTATTGTTAGCCCTCTCTCTACACATGGATTATCTTCTCTTAGCTTAGTACATTTTCTAAATAAAATAAAATTGATTTCAACTAATTGGTTAACAAATTTTTTTTCAGTTGATTGATTCATATGTTGTCATAAACAAGGAATAATTATGCAAATGTTCCACTTGTTCCAAAAACGTGGGCGAAATAACGTGTACAAGTTTTCACCCAGACAGACAGTGAGTTGATATAAGCTTTGTAAAAAAAAAGGTAGATGACCAGTCTTCTGCTCGATTTAACTCGACTTATTAGTAATGTCAGAAGTCACCAATCGGACTATCATTACTTAAACAGACGAAGCGATCCTTTAAAATTTTACATTGAGTATTACTGGTAATATTATAAATAATATAAAATTACATTATATCACTAGCGGATCCAGAACTTTGGAGTGGGGAGGGGGGGGCGATTTTTTTCCAAACCCTAACCCTAACGCCCAGTAAACCCTAACCCTAAGCATAAACGTGCGTTTAGCAAATATATATATATATATATATATTAGAGAAAAAAGAGCAGAAAATAAAGTCATGTTGAGGCCTTTCTCTTGACTGCTAAGGGGTCTGGGGGAGCCGTGTAAGCCCTTCCCCCAGTACCCCAGTACCCCGACGCCAAAAGCGGTTGTTGTTTTTTTTTTTGCATTATTCACTGCAGAATCATATTCTCCCGACATCTACAGCTCATTATTCATTATATTCAAAAAAGGATCTTTGAATAATGTTTTACTTGAAAAATATTCTAATATGAATTTATAGGCCCTTACTACATTGCAAATACAATCGATTTGTTCCACGAAAAAATAAGATACTTCACATATTTAGATTAAGGCTTTGAGGATCGCCGCCGAAAAAAAAATTATTCGAAAAAAAACAACAAAAAAAAAACAGCCATGTCGAGGTTTTTCTCTAGACAGCCAAAATCGTTTTCTTGCATTCTTCACTGCAAAAACACATTTTCCTATTAAGATAGGACCTTTTGAATAATGAAAAAATATTCTAATATGATTTTAAAGGCTCTTACTACATCGCAAATACAACCGATTTGTTCTTGAAAAGATAAAGATACTTAATAGATTTAAATTAAAACTTTGAGGAAAGCCGCCGAAAAATAATATTTAAAAAAATCATTGTAAGTGATACATTTTGTTCAACAGACATGTTTGTAACTTTGTTTTGTTACAGAACTATAATTCAAAGCTCTAAAAAAAAACATTTAGGAAGTGGGAGAAGAAATTAAGTGAACCTATTAAATCTACTCTAAATTATTTGCATTTTTAGGATTCAAGCATAAATCGTGAGTTATTGTCCCAAATTATTTTATACAACAGAAAAATATCATTATTAGTAAAGGTTGAAAAAGATGACTAGGAAAATAATATTTGGGTTCAGAACTCATCTCAATTGTTACTCTTATAATGAAAATTTTTGTATGAATTCTAAATTTACCAAAAGCAAGACTTTCTTAAAATAACTCAGATAAATTCGTATACAATTACATATACTCTGTCGTCATATTTGACTTTTCTGTTTTAAAACGTCATCTTTTCGTCAGGAAAGGGGAGGTGGCGATAGAGTGAAAACGATTAATCTTCGTCCCTTTTTATGAATTCTGCTAATGATTGCATTTTGGCATTAAAGAATAGGGATGGAGCGATTTGATAAAAGAATTTAATTTATAGCATATATAAATTATATTAGTGACATTTTTTTTGTAATTTCTTAACTAATATACAAAAAGAAAAAAAGTATTTGTTTGTTCTATGGGCGGAAGGCGATTGCATGTATCGCCCCTCCCACCTGGTACAACCCTTTTTCCTTTTATATTTACTAATGTTAAAATTTTTTAGATCGGAGTGCACACGTTGCAAAATATACCAATGGATTAAAACATCAATATTTACCTTATATTATATAGATATTCAACTAATTATGTTCACAAACTATAATTTCTCCATAAAAATAGGACCGCCCCCCCCCCATTCAGAGAGCTAGACTGGGGAGGGATGCAGAAGCAATCGCCCCCCACCCCACCCCACCGAATCGGCTATGATACCAGAAGTGTATCGACATAATATAAAAATTATATTGGAATTCAACTAATTTTGTTCACAAACTATGATTTCTCCATAAAAGTAAGACCGCCCCACCCCACTCAAAGGGTTTAGGTTGGAAGGGCAGTAGATGTATTCGCCCCCCCCCCCCCCCAATCGGCTAACATGGGAACGACATAATATAAAGATCGGTTAAAATATCAATAACAAGTTTTAATTATATAGATATTTAATTGATTACATAAACAAGCTGTGATTTCTACAAATATATTCGACCGCCCCCCCCCACTCGAACGTTTATGGTGGGGGGGGGGGGCGGTTTTGATGCCATCACCACCTCCCAATCCCACCTAATCGGCCAACATACTAGAAAGGGGGGGGGCGAAATAATCTAAAAATAAGTTGAAATATAAATAATTAGTAACATAACTAATAAATTCGTATACAAATTTTGTAATTTCTTTCCTAAAATTCGTCCGCCTTGGGGGGGGGGGGGGTGGTCAGCCGAGTGGATCACCCTTACCCCCCCCCCCCCATTCTTCCTAGATCGGCCAGTGCATTCTATATAGTGTAACTCTTTTGTGTCAGTCTCCTTCAGTCGTGGAACACATTTGGTGCATCTGTTAGAAATGAGTCAAATCCTGACATTAGCCTATGGTCTGAATGTTGTCTCCCACACAGACACAGCAGTTTCCCCCCCCTCTTTCCACGCATCCAATGTGTCCAAAGGAACTGCTGGTCCTTCAGACAGTTTGAGATCAGCGGCCTTGCAGCTTTTTTTCCAAGATGTAGCAATGTGTGCTGCAAGCTGCTAAAGGGTCAACGACTCCTGATTTTTTCATCAGGGTTTACTCCAGACAGCTTTCTCATGTTTGGGTGTGGCCGCCGAGATTTCCTTCTAGGTTGGTAGCGCAGATTTAGTCCTACATTAAAACTGTTTTTATATCTCTAGTTTACAACAAGCTGTGTTATTCATCCAATGAAACCAACAGAGTGGTGGGTCTACCAGAGAACGAATGTGAGCAGGAAAGTTTTTGCATCTGCTTTTACAGTAAGTAGGGCAAACAATTTCGTTTTTTTTAATAGAAAGTAGGGCAAACAATTTCGTTTTTTTTAACAGAAAGTAGGGCAAACAATTTCGTTTTTTTTTTACAGAAAGTAGGGCAAACAATTTCGTTTTTTTTTTACAGAAAGTAGGGCAAACAATTTCTTTTTTTTTAACAGTATGTAGGGCAAACAATTTCGTTTTTTTTTTAACAGAAAGTAGGGCAAACAATTTCTTTTTTTTTAACAGTAAGTAGGGCAAACAATTTCGTTTTTTTTTACAGAAAGTAGGGCAAACAATTTCTTTTTTTAACAGTAAGTAGGGCAAACAATTTCGTTTTTTTTTAACAGAAAGTAGGGCAAACAATTTCGTTTTTTTTAACAGAAAGTAGGGCAAACAATTATGTACATGTTAAATGGAATATTATGAACTTTCTTTTTTCACTGAAAGATTTTTTGTTTATTAGAGTTTGAAAAAATACACTACATACAAGTCTAGTGGAAGTTTTCTTGACAAACAATGAATTCAATACATTCTGGGAAGTTGTAATTTTTTGGCACTAAAAAAAAATCCAAAAAACTATATAGTGTTACAGAACGAATTAGAGTTGAACTTTTCATTCTAGTTTCTGTTTATTAGACAGTTGTCACAATCATACAAGCCAAAGCTCATTAAATTCCAATTCATAACGAGAGAGCTGATGGCATAGAAGCATTAGCATTTTATTGCAGCAATTAAGTATAGATCACAAAATGAAGCATCATGGAGATAAATGGCTATATCAAATATATATATATATATATAATGATAGATAGATAGATATTTCAATACGTCGATACTTTCATTATTTCATATTCTTATCTCCTCAGAGGAAGCTTACGCAATAATGTCTTGCAGAATTGGAAATAGGTTCGATCCAAAAGATGGTTTCTGTAAAAATGAAGGTGAAGTCCCCCTGCATCCTAATTGTCAAAGCAAAGGACCACCTAGTAAGTCATAACATGTGGTCTTCAGTTGAACATTGCCTATTTCCAGAATTTTGAGATCTTAGAGAATGTAACAGAATACGAGACCAGAGTCTTATACATTATGTATCTAAAAAACACAAACTTAAAATCGGCCTCCGAAGTGGTCCACCCAGGCAGGTAAAAAGGCAGGTTTCAATATTTTCAGAAAGAACATACTAATTAAATTCTATCAAAGACAAATGACAGAGAAGATTGACAGATCTTGTGTGGTGCCTCAGTGTTCAAACAGACAAAAGGATAGGTGAAAGTGAATGTAAAGTTAAATGTGAACCCGCCCTAGCTAGCCTGTTGTAGTGTGCAGTTCAGGAGAAATATGAAAACCTACTTATTAGTTGTTGTTTTAAATTATGTCTTACTTATATGCATATATGCATGCTAAATAGATTTTTTTCTCTTAAAAAAAAGTAAACATTATTTTTGGGTAAATGTAGTAGTTAGTAGGACAGAAATTACATAACGTAGCAATACAGATGTAAAAAAAAATATATTTTTTTAACAAAAAATCTAAAAACCGTTTGCATACATGTGCTAGAAATATGGTAAATGGTAATCTCCCCTACTAAAGAGCCTCCTGTGTTGAATACTATTAATAGTGAATAGTTTTAAAAGTGGTGTATTTTTATGGAAAAAAAACTGCTAGTATAAGTGATTTAAAAAATTCAATTTTTTACTTTTAGAAAAGAAAAAAGTAGCCGTTGCATCAGAACTTTGAATGGACTAAAATATTATGATGTCGGATTTTCACTATCTTTTCTAGTTTACGAGATCTAAATGGGACGGACGGAGGACAGACGGACAGACATTTCACACAAAACTAAGAGCGTCTTTTCCCCTTTCGGGGGCCGCTAAAAATGTGAAGCACTACTTTGCAATTTGAAACTGTCTATTAAGTAGGCCTAGTGCATTGTTTTTATTTTATATTACTTAGTATTAGCCCTTTTAGGAAATCTTGAACTATAAAATCAAGACTCTGCTGTATGCAAAAAATAAATTTGAGCTTTTGGTAATTTGAAAAACAAGAAACCCTTATTAAATGTGTATCTTTATATATATATATATATATATATATATATATATATATATATATATATATATATATATATATATTTAAAAAAAACATAAAAAAAACACATTTGCGTGATCTGTTGTTTTGTCATCCGTCCCCCGAATTTGAGTTGTGGCCGAGTGATATATAGCTATGGTTGTAGTCTCTTCCACAGCATAGGCTCAAATTCAATTTCTGCCTAAAAATGTATATTGCCTTTTTTTTTTCAAATCAAACCAGACTGGACAGATAAGGGAGACCACTACAAATGTGTAATAAGAATGTAATATGAGCAACCAGTTGGTTTTATACATGTAATTAATTGTTTACTTTATTCCTATTGAGCGGTTATTGGTCAAACTTTTTATTTATTTACAGATGCTACCAAATATATTTTTTTTTTACATTTGCATCACAATTTAATTTCGCATGTCATATTGTCTGTCTGGACTACATCTAAGTCTTAACTTTCAGCATCCTGTGAAGGAATCGATTCTTTCTACTTGCCCCACAATGAGACCTGTACCAAGTATGTCTGGTGCGTCAACTCACGACCTTACACAATGGACTGCCCACTGTAAGTATATTGGAAATGGTCATCTAACGTACATTGAATGTTTATATATATGTGTTAAGATCCCAATTTAAAAAAAGCTTCACTGCGTGAGAGATCAAACATCCACAGGATCGCGAAACATCAAAGAAATATCTAAACCAGAGGCTGACTGGCTATATGGGCAACCGGGCTAATCGCCGGTGGACCAGTACCC
The DNA here is from genome assembly GCF_947242115.1 of Biomphalaria glabrata. Lineage (NCBI taxonomy): Eukaryota > Metazoa > Mollusca > Gastropoda > Planorbidae > Biomphalaria > Biomphalaria glabrata. Next base: position 72,860,511 of record NC_074711.1, read on the forward strand.
AAATGAGCCTGTAGTGTCGCCGAATGGGCCACTTTGAATGACATTAAGAACCGTATATTTGATTGACTTTCTTTAACCTTTCATAAAAAAACTTCACAGATTTTACTGTGTCATACTCTCTTAATAATGGAATCGCCTAGATCTATAAACATATACCATGCTACTGGTAATTTATAATCCTCTATTTACAATTAGCGATTTTAACATATATATTTTGTATAGTCCAGTAGAAGTTAGTTTGAACATAATCGGGCGAAGCTATTACGAGACGCTGAGCTTATAAATTAGTAAAGAATCTCGGTTACATTAGGGGTATTATTGCATACAGTAATCTATAGATCCAATTTACAAGAAAAAAAAATGACTCCAATAGAGCGTGTCCAGTCCAACGTGCATTCTATTTTATTGGGATGGAACATTACAAGATTCCAGGATTTCCACGCTACGAATTTTACTCCGTTAGGGCTAGAGATTGGTGGAGATGAACAGAACGATGTGAGAGATGGGAGGTGAGAGCTAAGAGAGTTGTCTTGTGAGAACGGGTCAAATGGTCATTACTGAATTTTAAAGAAGTACAATCAATTTATTGACAGGGGGCGTGTTTTGTAATCTTCAGTTTGGTTTTTTTTAAGTTAGCGCTTACTCAAGTAACTTGTGAAAGACGTTTCGGCACGTTCAAATGGTTAAAGAATAGGCTTACAGCACCTTAACACAAGAACACTTGCAACTTTCATGTTGATAAAGTTTGTTGATGGGGGACCTTTTATACCTCATAAATTAATATATTACAAGAACTTTCAAGTTGCTCACTTGTCAAGTGTTATGCTTCACTCTTTTAAATATATCTAATAGTTTTAAAATCATGTTATAAAATTCTCTTTTCTAACTATTCTATCCAAGTAATTAATGTACAATTGTTTTTTACAAATTGAGATTTTCAATAGCCTCTAATAGTCTAAGTCTATCTGGTTGTAGAAATACAATACGTTAAATTAGGTCTAGTTAAACCAAATTTTGCATGCTTGAATATAGTTTTTGATTATTATCAAAACGTTAAATTATTTTGAGGGAAGGTTACTAGATGCACGTCGTATGGCAATCAATTTGTTGGCCGGATGATAGGGTTATGCCAGGGCCGCTTTGAACACGCAGTCTGCTCCTGATCTAAACGTCATTCCCAAACAGTGAATGTTTATTTTCTCCAAAGCTAAAAGCATCGTCGCTGTATATTCACTATCCAGTTCTTTTGTTCTTTTGTCACTAATCTCTAACCTAAAACTGTGATTCATAGTCGGATCAAGTTAAAACTTTAAACCTTTAGACAATTCTTTAATTGTACCTAACAAAACGTGAACCAATTAAAAATTAAGCATTTTGTCAATCAATTATTTTGTTGGATGTCGAATACCGGAAAGGCCTCTAACATTATTGTAGATATAGTTGTAAGCGCGGAGTTTTTCCCATTAGATAAGCTTTTTTTTAAAATGGGTTTTAAAAACATATTTTGCTGGCTGACTCAAAATTTTAACAAGCCCACTAAATAAATATGTTTCCTATGGGGTGACTTAGAAGTCTATCCTGTTGAGAGAGAACTGAGATATTCGTCTGTAAATCCTTTTCTGATACAGCATTTTACATTTTTTTAAATCAATGACACATCATTATTTAAGATGATTTTAAGGTCATTGTTTATATGGCCGATAGTTAACAATGGTATGTTGTGGCCAACACAACAACCAACCACCTTTCCTTAACTAATGTCAGGTACCTACTATCTATCTATCTATCTATCTATCTATCTATCTATCTATCTATCTATCTATCTATCTATCCATCCATCCATCCATCTATCCATCTATCTATCTATCTATCTATCTATCTATCTATCTATCTATCTATCTATCTATCTATCTATCTATCTATCTATCTATCTATTTATCTATCTATCTATCTATCTATCTATCTATCTATCTATCTATCTATCTATCTATCTATCTATTTATATTAATCTAACTAGCTATCTAGCTATTTATCTAGCTATTCATCTATCTAGCTATTTATCTATCTATTTATCTAGCTATTCATCTAGCTATCAAGTTTTCTGTATACCATGGACTTAAAGTGGTCACTAATAAGCATAATTTTGTTCTCACCAAATATTGTTTCTCCCCGCAGTAAATCATTTTTTATCTCTGGAGAGAGTTTCAACAAATGTATGTACACGTACGTGCCTTACATACTTGAAATACCCGACGATCAATATCAAGATTGTTTGAAAAAAGAGGCATCAAGGGTGAGTAATATAAGTAGATACATCACATCAACATGTTTTTCATAATTTTTCCATAATGTAAATTTAAACAACACCGCTATTGATTAAAATCCTATAGGCTGCCAAATCTTGAATGACAGAAGTTTATTAAGTTTAATATTTCAAAAGGATATTTAAAAAGGGACAAAATTAGTTGATAAATCAAGTCGGCTACTGAAAGTTGCTCTCAACATTCCAGCATTTAATAACCTAATGTTTACTCTACATAGAGTATAAGTTAAAAGCCAGAATGAATTGATTAGTTATATCTCAGGAACTCAGTAGAGAACAGAACCAACTAAGATCTATCCCAATGTCTCATTGAAAATGTTTTTTTTGAGAATTAAATTTGGTGAAAGTTTATTTATACATCTGTTCTTATGCCTAATACATATCTTTAATTATGAATATTTTATATGTTTGTGCGTGCAACACTATTGCACTGAAGATAAGCAGTGTCAATAAAATACTATTACACTGGAAGGGAGACAGTTTCGTAAAATGCGATGATGTTTTCGAATAGATTTTTTGTGTATTCGATCCCAGTGTACTTCAGTAAAACACACATTCTGTAACATAACATTCAATAGAAAGTAACATTGTATCGATCGAATGTGCAAATCTTACATTTTAAACATTGAGGGCATCATAGTATTAAAATAAAACAATCTGTCTCTAAATATTCTGTTAAAACATCATTATTGCATGTTTTTAATTTATTTTTGTTATTGTTTTTTTTTAAAGAGTAATTCCATTTAAATTTTTGTTTTTGTCAGCCCCCAACAACAACAACAACAACAACAACAACAACCAGAAAACCTTGAGCCCAACCAATTCTTGTAGAGATTGAATGAAAGACTGAGCAGCACGAAGTCCATGGTGTTGTTAAGACAAGATCGTGAGCAAAACAAAAATGGCGATGTTAGGTGTGAAGGTGTTTTGGAAAACATGAACTGGTGACTTGAAATGAAAGAGAATTACAGAAAGAAGAATAAAGAAAAAGTGAGAACTTAAGTCTAGATCTAGTTGTTTTGTTCTTTGTACATCACAAGATCTACTCAGTAAAAACAATATCTAGCTCAATTCTCAATGCACGCGTGCACATATAATATAAGTATGTGTGTGTGTGTGTGTGTTAAGTTACAAGCAGCACATGTTCCAAAGTCTATTAGACTCTTGGTACACCACAAGTCACCTGTCAACTAGTCGTTTTTATGTTTATTTTTAAAAGCTTGATTTCTGAACCATGTAAAGCTCAATCATCGTTTGCTCAGATTATGTTTAGAATCTATGTCTAAACTACCCTAAACAATCAAACAAAATAAGAATTAATGCCTCTGGGTTTTAAATTTATCTTTTCCATTATTTTTTGTTTTACAATTGTATGAAGTTTGAATCCTAAGCTATGATTAGAATTAGTAATTTATTTCAGTATAAAATGATACATGTATCGTTTAATGACAATATAGTTTGTATGTCAGTGTTGACTAGTGTCTATGTTAGTCAGTGTTGACTAGCTCCTATGTAAGTCAGTGTTGACTAATGTCTATGTTAGTCAGTGTTGACTAGCTCCTATGTAAGTCAGTGTTGACTAGCTCCTATGCAAGTCAGTGTTGACTAGCTCCTATGTAAGTCAGTGTTGACTAGCTCCTATATAAGTCAGTGTTGACTAATGTCTATGACGCAATCGTCATAGAAGGCCTGGACACTTCAACCTGACTCAACCTGTGGGCTGTGGAAACCATTAGCTCGTTGTCACAATCACAATACAGGTCTGTACGACTTGGCAACAAGCTTTAGGACCCCACTGCCTTCAGGTGGCGTCGTCGCATGTCATTGTTCAGGCTTTCTATAACGAATGATCTGGTCTATGTATGTCAGTGTTGACTAGTGTCTATGTATGTCAGTGTTGACTAGTGTCTATGTATGTCAGTGTTGACTAGTGTCTATGTATGTCAGTGTTGACTAGTGTCTATGTATGTCAGTGTTGACTAGTGTCTATGTATGTCAGTGTTGACTAGTGTCTATGTATGTCAGTGTTGACTAGTGTCTATGTATGTCAGTGTTGACTAGTGTCTATGTATGTCAGTGTTGACTAGTGTCTATGTATGTCAGTGTTGACTAGTGTCTATGTATGTCAGCGTTGACTAGTGTCTATGTATGTCAGCGTTGACTAGTGTCTATGTATGTCAGCGTTGACTAGTGTCTATGTATGTCAGTGTTGACTAGTGTCTATGTATGTCAGTGTTGACTAGTGTCTATGTATGTCAGCCTTGACTAGTGTCTATGTATGTCAGTGTTGACTAGTGTCTATGTATGTCAGTGTTGACTAGTGTCTATGTATGTCAATGTTGACTAGTGTCTATGTATGTCAGTGTTGACTAGTGTCTATGTATGTCAGCGTTGACTAGTGTCTATGTATGTCAGTGTTGACTAGTGTCTATGTATGTCAGTGTTGACTAGTGTCTATGTATGTCAGCGTTGACTAGTGTCTATGTATGTCAGTGTTGACTAGTGTCTATGTATGTCAGTGTTGACTAGTGTCTATGTATGTCAGTGTTGACTAGTGTCTATGTATGTCAGTGTTGACTAGTGTCTATGTATGTCAGCGTTGACTAGTGTCTATGTATGTCAGTGTTGACTAGTGTCTATGTATGTCAGTGTTGACTAGTGTCTATGTATGTCAGTGTTGACTAGTGTCTATGTATGTCAGTGTTGACTAGTGTCTATGTATGTCAGTGTTGACTAGTGTCTATGTATGTCGGTGTTGACTGTTGATTTGCATGAACTTTTATAGAAACACATAAACTGTTACATTTTAAACCATGTTTGTTCATTTATTTTACAACTACACTCAGAGCTGAAACACAAGCAAATTAAAAGATTATTTTTTGCTTAAATAACATACAAAAATAAAAAATATATAGTATTATGGTTATATTATACGTTTTGTGGCAAGCCATTTCTTTAAGTCTTGTGTGCCCTTAGAGTTAAATGACCTACTCAATCCTAGTTCCAATGAAATATAGTCTTAGTGAAAAATAATTTTTATTAATATTACATACATATCAATTAATCTAGATTATACAGCATTGATTATCTACGGGGGATAACTCTGTATTGACGAGTGAATGCAAATAGAAAAGAGAGGTGACAATGACCTACTTAATTTCTCACTACGCAGCGGTTGTAGGTTGGTGGGAATTGACCAACCAGTCAAACATGTTAACAGCATGAGAGCCAAAACAATATGTAAAAAAAACAGCTAGATAAGAAGGTCAAGGCTTTATACATACATCGAAAGCTCACGAATATATGAGAATAAACCCTGAATATGGCTTCTTTGTAAATCTTGATTTTAAGATACATTGTATCATTTTGAATGAACAAAACAAACAAGTTAAAATATATAACACTTGAATGGTGTATGTCCAGAAACTTGGTTTGTGCCACCAAATTTTATTTTATCCGGTCACCCCAGCGACCTTTATTTTAAAATGGTTCTTGTCTCCCAGTTGTGAATATGTACACAGAATAAGACAGTCAATATTGATAAATACAAGTTCCTGTGGTGGAGTAGATTGAGATTGAGATCTAATATCCTGCACGACTGGCTAGTGGCTCCCTCTTGTTACCGTTTCCAGTAGTTTCATTGGTCAAATTGAATAGTTTCCGAGGTCAGAGGTCAGGCGTATACACGTGTACTAAGTTTTCAAAGACCCGTTTTCTACTTGATCAGAGAACTAGGGCTGCTCTTATTTTTTGTTGACCTCGAAGATACTGTGAAAAGGTATTCACCTCTTCAAACACCAATAAGGACAATAAATTGAATATTACAGGACATAGATGTAGTATTGCTTGCACAAACTAATTAGCAGAATGTAAAAAAAAAAAAGGTTTACATAAAGAAATTCAAACGGTTATTATTTTTTATCGTCATAATCAACCTCTTCAAAATAGTGAATAAATACCTATAGATTGTACAATACAGAATGAACACAATATTGCTTATAGCTAAACATGTAACTGGGCAACTAAAGCATGTTATGACATATAAAACATATATAGAGATAACACATTGACATATGGTTCGGTGGAATCATTGTTTCAATCAATATTTATACATAAAGTTATAGATAGCACACCCATTGAACATCATGATAACCATAACAAATAAAAGGCAATCAGGAAAAGTGAGTATTTAGGACAACATAATGTATAGACAATGTGACCGGCCAAAGGGCAGTAACTGGGTAAGCTGGTAGCATACTACCCACATGTGATAAGAAGCCCAAGGGAAGTAATCATTAAAAAAAAGGAACGTATGAGAAGTTATCCACCTTGTCATTGGAATAGATTTAAATAGAAAAAAAATGCGTTCCATAAATCAACAAGTGCTACACAAACAATGAACACAATGTATATGTGCAAGTCCAAAATAGTAGAAACAAAAAAAAAAACACCACAAACTTTAAGTTTGAAATATTTCCTACGGAGACCCCCTAAAAAAATACACTTAGATCTATGTCTAACAATTACATCTTTAATAACCCCACTGCTTCCATTATCTACATTTTCGCCAGTACCCTCAGGGGCGTAGCTAGGAAGTTTCCATCGTTTGTGGGTGGCTTGACCTCTTTGGGGACCTCTGCATTTTGCGTAATTTTTAATTTTTAATGTAAAAAACACTCATTTGGGGACCCTTCAAGTGGGGTCCTGTGGGGATTTTCAAATTCTCCCCCTCCTCCCCCCACCCTAGCTACGCCACTGAGTACGCCACTATCTAGAAAATATCGGTCTCCACATAGATTATAGATGTTTGCCTCTTTAAAACAGCAGAGATGAAAATTACCAAATTTCATGAAACACGAAGGCGGCTTTCTTGTCTTACCATATAGATTACAGACGTTACTTCAAACAGGAAGCAGAAACAAATATACATTGAAAGAGACTACTTTATATCAGGTCCGAAAAAAAAATATTCATAAGTGACAAAGACATTTTAAAACTATAAAAAGCGTCTGGCATATCATACAAGGGGTCAATACTTACTGGATGTAACAGTGTCTTCTTACTAAGATACTTGGGTATTGACAGAGAGGGCAGTTACGACAAGATTTTGTTGTATAAAAAATATGAATAGTTGACGAAACAGTAAAAAAAAATTTTCTCATAATGAGTATAAAATATTATATATTTAAATCATTAACTGGTCATTAATGAATATGCTTATATTAAATTTGAATTATAACAAGACTGATTCATTCAAATTTGAATGATTTCTTTTTCGATTGTATGGCTGGATAGAAGGAATATAAAGTTCTGCTCAACATGCAAGGGTTGGATAGCGAAAACTTATTGGGCCATTTACACTGTTAAGAACAGAAGCTATGAATTAGGTTTAGTTTGAAGTTTGGAAACCTTCGTATCAATAACGGTATTTGTAGAGTGCTAAATGAGTAGAGATTTATTAACATCTCCAGATAATGCATTACTTGTGAGCGAGTTATATCGAGTGTTACAAATATCATTCTTAGTGAAATAGATACTTTAAAGTGATGGTGAACTTTTGGTCTCGCAGTAGAGACTCCGTGCTCCTATGAAGTGAACTGATAAAACGCTGAAAGTCTACATTAGTATCGAATCGTCTGTCAAAGAAAATTTTAGAACTACTTCAAAAAGACATTTAAAACATTGAAATTTTAACTTAAGAGTACAAATTAGTTTGACTAAATAGCAGCAGGAAAAAATGGGAGAATATTGAGAAATTTTATTTCAATTTTGTTATTGTTTTAAGTTACAGCAAGAGCGATCACAACCTTAAGTCGCTCTTTATGAATGAACGCCAACTGGCTACTAGTCAGGATTTTCTTTTCTATGTAATAAGAAGAAATCTTTTTTTCTATTGACTATTAGGAGTTTATTTTCTGTGTTCTAATGGGGATTAGTTCCTCAATGTGTCAGTGAGCGCTAGCTATTCTTCGAATGTCATTTCTTCATTCACTAATAAAGATTAATTTTTTATGTACTCTTGAGGACTATTCTTTTGTCTACTAGTGAGTTTTTATTCTTATTTTTTATATGTACTGTTGAGTGTTCTAGTCCTAGTGAGACTGAGGGTTGGTCTGGGTACTGTTGAGGCTGAGGGTTGGTCTGGGTACTGTTGAGGTTTATTCTTCTGCATTGAAGTAAATGTTAGTTCAAAAGTTTTGAACACTGGTTATGGGCCTTTAAGTTTTAACCATAAGGAACATCTTGAAACCACACAGCAACAGTAAATAACCAAGTCCCGCCTTAGATCTGTGTCCATCACTGTGAACCTGATAGGTCAGTTCTGCTTTACCCAACCAGTTGTCAGCAATGCAGGAGTAAGTGCCGTAGTCATTGTCGGTTAAGTTGGTGATGACCAACTGAGCGTGACGAGTACCTACTACTGTGGTCATTTGAACATTACCATTTGCGGTCAGTATATCCTTTCCTCTTTGCCAGAAGATCTAAAAAACGATTAAAAAAAAACAAAAAACAATGACAATGACTAGTGCACTAAATAAGTCAACTATTAAATTTTCAAGATTTACAAAAACTATTTGAAACTAAAATCTTTTTTAAAAATATGCTTGAATCAAGTAGTTCTGTGGAAAACAAAACGCTATGAGATTTTCAAGCCGTTAAAATGATGAGTCGCTGAAACAGAAGATATGATTAACTTCCGGTCTCATTTTCATGTCAAATCTATACAAATATTTTTGAAGTGTTAGCTGCATAATTCTTTCATTGAAACTTATTTTAATCTAACCTTTCGTCTTGCGTCTAGAGGCCGGCGAACATTAAGACCAACTTTCCGGCTAGATATTTTATTATCGTTCGCATTCAAAGAAAAAAAGGAGGACTTTAAAGGAGCATGCCAAATTGTAAAAAAAAAAGAAAAAGATTAATCTACGCCAACGAATAATTGTGCAAACACTGGTCTACACTCCAGACCCAAAATAACAATTAAACTATAAGGTTATTATACTTAAAAATAATTCTGGATCAATTTGGGTATCAAACCCGACACTCAATCAGCTTAAAACTCGCATGTTTTGATTCGGCCAGAGAAAGGTCTACTTTTGTGTTTATTTATTGGTACGTTCATTATATGGAGATCTAGATCTAACACTAGACCTAAGGTTCTGATCTAGAACTCATAAAGTCTAGTCTAGATTTACTTCTAGATGTAATCTATATAAGATATAAGTAAAAATATAAGCAACGCTTATAAACTTCAATAAATTTGTAGAAAATTTAAATTTACTCAGCTATGGCATAATTACGTTAATACAGCTGACTACGCCATGTTGGCTCTAGACAGATATAAGTCTCCAGCCCAATTTACATTTATTTTATTTTTTTTTAATTATCAACTGTTACATTCCTAGGAAAATCTTTAGAGTCGTTTTTGAGATCATCTGTCCAGGTTCCTGAATCCAGGTTTCTAAAGGTTCCATGAAGTTCTGACTTGAATAGAGGAATTGTAAAAAAAAGAAGCTTGTTTTTGTTTATTTCAAGGTCTAGATTAAAATAAAATACGCCTAAATTTGTTTAGTGGAATTAGCTGTTTGAAGCTACAAACCAACGACCGGGCATTAACAGGTGCACTATTAATGAGAAATGACAATGCTTTTAATGAAGATAGATTTGCGTGTGTGTGTGTGTGTTTGTATATGAGCCTTAAAGGTATAAAGAGATGTTTTGGATTGAAGGAAGAGTTTTTTTTTACTTTTTTTCGTATCTTTATTTGTATCTATGACTTTAAAATAAAAAATCAACCCATGATGTTGTAGGACCAAGTGTCCAGACTTACCTCTGGACTTGGGTAACCGCCAACTGGGCAGGTCAAGATGAGAGACGTGCTTGTGACATTGGTCAGCGCTCCGGGCAGTATAAAAGGTTTAGCTGAAAATAAGCGGTATAGCTAAGACTTTGGGAATCCAACTACACGTGATGGGCACCTAGGAATATTTTACGATCTCATCAGCAACAATGGAAAAAAAAAAGAATATTAAAAAAAAATACGCTTATTGGAGATTTTCATTCAAGGCGGAAATACTCAAATGGCTTTTTTTTGGTGTATCCGGTGTACAAGAAATAAAGGACGTGTTGTTAAGCTATGTGTTTAGAAGGTATAATAATAATAATCTTTATTGTCCGTAAGGAAATTTGTCTTACAATTTGTGCATTACACCAAACAAAAAAACATTATAACTATAAGAAACAAAGTGTATATTCACACCAGACTCACTCATAATTTACATGTGACAAAGTTTATACCAGATTGTTCTTATTTAATGATTTGATTGCCAGGGGAACAAAAGAGTGTTTGTGTCTGTTTGTCTTTGCTATATAGGATCTTTTTCTTTGGCCCAGTTTTAGCGCTGCAGAATTAAATGTTCTTAGCGCTTCTTTTTGTGGCACGAAGTAATTTCAGTATTGTGAAAGCATTAGACTTTCATTCTACGACTTACAAGCTATTTAAATGAGGAACTAACTAGAGGTAATAAAGGAGATTTAATGCAAAGATAAACTGCTATGCATTGAGCTACGATTATAGTTCTTTTGATTCTTTTTTTTATATTTAGTTGGCAACTGTGACGTACATTTTGGCGTCCTTGACATTCTTTAGTTTATCTTGAAATACTCCAATATTGAGTGAAATTGCATCAATTATTTTGAATTAATTTGTAATTAATTTTAATTAGATCTAGACTTACAATAATAAATCTGTGTGATTGGAATTTTTATTATTATTTTTTTTTGTTTAGCGCAACATTCTTGCTTATAGGATGCTCAGTGCACTATGGTCTAAGCGAGTCTTAATTCGAACTCGAGGTTTTAACTTGATCCGAGAATGGTAAGCAGGAGAACATAAGTCATAGGTCTATGTACAACATTCCACCCAGACAGACAAAGAGAATTAATAAAATCTTTGTAAACAAAAAGTTACACTCACCATGAAGAAATATTTTTTCTTCTAGCACTTGCTTGGATGTATTGTGTTGCAGCATGATTCTACAAGTGTACACTCCACCATCCGAGGGTCCTAAAGCAAGAAAACTATTAGCCAACACCAAACCAAATAAAGCTTCTGGACCTGATGGTATTCCAGCTAGATTACTCAAAGAACTAAGTAATGAGCTAGCCCCAGTGTTCAAAATACTCTTTCAGGCTTCACTTAACCAGGGCAGAGTACCAAAGGACTGGAAAGAAGCTAATGTCACCCCCCTATTTAAAAAAGGAGAAAAATCTGACCCAGGAAACTACAGACCAGTATCACTTACCAGCATCACATGTAAAATCCTAGAACACATAATATGTAGCAACATCATAAACCACTTAGACAAACATAATGTCCTCACACCATACCAACATGGCTTTAGGAAATATAGATCATGTGAAACACAACTAATAGGACTAATTGATGATTTTTCAAAAGGTTTAGATAATAGTGAACAAATAGATGCTATCTTACTAGATTTTTCTAAGGCTTTTGACAAAGTTCACCACCATAGTTTGCTTAAAAAATTAAAATATTTCGGCATTAATGGTCCACTGCATCAGTGGATTAAAGACTTTCTGATAGGGAGAGAACAAACTTTAATAATAAATGGCTCTAAATCAACACCGATAACAGTAAACTCAGGTGTACCTCAAGGAACAGTCTTGGGTCCACTACTATTTTTAATTTACATAAATGATTTACCAAATTGCATTACTTCAGGAACAAAAGTCAGATTATTTGCAGACGATTGCATAATATATAGAACAATAAAAACAACACAAGACACAGATATTATACAAAGAGAATTAGATGAATTACAGAAATGGGAATCAAATTGGAGCATGTCTTTCCACCCAGACAAATGTCAGTTGTTAAGAGTAACAAAAAAACTAAAACAAATTAATTCCACTTATCTTATTCATGGCAAACCAGTAACACAGACTAAAAACGCAAAATACCTAGGTGTTATAATAAATGAAAAACTGTCATGGAATCCACATATTGATGAAACTAAAAAAAAATCAAACAAAGCATTAAGATTTATTAAAAGAAATTTCTATAAATCAAATAAGAACATAAAACTAAAATGTTATTTAACCTTGGTTAGGCCAATAATAGAATATGCATCCTCTGTTTGGGACCCCTCAACTCAAGAAAACATTAAGAAACTAGAACAGACACAAAATAGAGCAGTGCGATTCATAACAAACGAATATTCACATTTGACTAGAGTAACACCTTTAGTAAAATCACTAAATTTAGAAAGCCTTCAGGACAGAAGGCTCAAAAGTAAAGTAGCAATAATACATAAAACACTGAACCATAATCTTCAAATACAAAAACAAAATTTAATAAAATACTCTGAAAGACACAAAGATAAAGGCACATTCCTCGTCCCATATGCTAGGACAAATTTGTACAAATACTCCTTCTTCCCTAGTGCTATTAGAGCATGGAATGGGTTGCCTGAGCTAGCCAGGAAAACCAGTGACTTGGCAGAATTTAAGTCATTGGTTAATATGCATGACTAAATGCATGACGCGTAGGACGTAATCATCTTCTTTTTTGAAGTAACGTCTGTATTATATAAGATAAGATAAGATAAGAAAAGCAGTATCTTATTCAAGTTCTTGATGATTGTTTTATCTCCCTTGCCAAAACATGTATTCACTCCCTTTCATTTATTGTGACGTAGGCATGTATCGTATTTAACATTTGTCTTGTCAGAAAAACCCAGAACTACTAGTACTTCTAAATAAAATATGTTTTACACACACACACACACACGTACGCACGCAGGCACGCACGCACACACACACACTCACACACACACACACACATATACAAATACATATATATATATATATATATCATGGGCGTAGCCAGGATTTTGTTTCGGGGAGGGTTTTGGGGGGGGGATCTGTGCTGTTGGAATTTGGGGATTGTTGTTTGCATTTTTTTTGTTTTGTTTTAAGAAGAGGGGGGTTTAACTGCAAAAACCTCTGGTAGGGGGGTTAAAATTCAAAACCCCCTGTAGGGGGTTTTAAACTCAAAGCCCCCTGGTAGAGGGATTTGTATCTCAAAACCCCCTAATAGGGGTTTTTTAAATCTCAAAACCCCCTGGTAGGGGGATTTAAACTCAAAACCCCCTGGTAGAGGGTTTTTAACTCAAAACTGCCTCGGCTGTGCTGTGGTAAGTGATGATTTAGTATTAAAATCTCACCTAAAATAAACAAAATGAAAGCAAAAATCAGTCACTTAATTCCGTTCCCCCCCCCTGTGGGGGGGGGATTTCATTTCGGGGGGGGGTTTGAACCCCAAGAACCCCCCCCCTGGCTACGCCCATGATATATATATTTATATATATATATATATATATATATATATATATATATATATATTATATATATATATATATATATATATATTATATATATATATATATATATATATATATATATATATATATACATATATATATATATATATATACATATATATATATATTGATTTGCTTAACATGTCTTTTAGATGTCAACTGTCATCAACTTTGTAATGAAAATGTTCTTTTACAATCTGCCAACCTTCTCAACTCTCCCAACATTAAAAAGACACACAAGCTGTGTTGTGCACAACTAGGCTGCTTTCACACTGCTCGGTTTGGACCGTACGACGAATTTCATCATGACCATTGATGACAAGAAGCACATGGGGGCTTTTACAGCAAATACAGTAAAATGACTTCTTTTTGTTAGTTGTAAGGCAAGAAACTCACAAAGCAAAAAAAAGAAAAGAAAAAAAAATTAAAAAAATGGAATGGCTAGCTCGGAATGGCACGGCTAAATCGCGTCAAATTCTACAACCAAACGTGAAAAACTTGTCCAGTTGTTTTGTGGTAGGGTCAAACTGTGTAGAGTGCAACAACATTTAAGTACATTTTTTGTAGAACATTGAGGGTTGTGCACGTTGTCAGGGGGAGGTATGGCGAGAGTGAATATGAATATTTTGGTATGATAGTTATATCCCTTTGTTTATGTACTCCTAGGCCCAGGTTATGAATGTTCTTGCACGTGTTATGAACTAAATGGTCTAAGTCTAGTCGAGAGAGTGTGTGTTAAATAAGTAAGGTCTTGTCCCCGGTCCCGGAAGGTTGGACGGTTGCTTCCTGGACTGGTGGTTTCGTATTAATATTTATTGAGTTAATGTTATTGTGTGCTTATTGAATATTAAAGAACTATTTCCATGGATATCTATAGTTGGAGTAGAAGGTTGTTTACTAACAATTGTTCTTGATTGTAATAATTAAGTAACCCCTAACGAGCCTAACGAGCCTAGCAAAGCAAAAAAAAAAAAAGAAACCCGACACACGTAATCTAAATGGAGAAAATCTAGTGTCATTATTTAGTCTGGGTCGTACTGCTTTCATCGTCATTCTAAATATCAAAAGGAAACATAGAGTTACTCCCCTATAAAAAGACATAGAGTTACTCCCCTATAAAAAGACATATAGTTACTCCCCTATAAAAAGACATAGAGTTACTCCCCTATAAAAAGACATATAGTTACTCCCCTATAAAAAGACATATAGTTACTCCCCTATAAAAAGACATATAGTTACTCCCCTATAAAAAGACATAGAGTTACTCCCCTATAAAAAGACATATAGTTACTCCCCTATAAAAAGACATATAGTTACTCCCCTATAAAAAGACATAGAGTTACTCCCCTATAAAAAGACATATAGTTACTCCCCTATAAAAAGACATAGAGTTACTCCCCTATAAAAAGACATATAGTTACTCCCCTATAAAAGACATATAGTTACTCCCCTATAAAAGACATATAGTTACTCCCCTATAAAAAGACATATAGTTACTCCCCTATAAAAAGACATATAGTTACTCCCCTATTAAAAGACATATAGTTACTCCCCTATAAAAAGACATATAGTTACTCCCCTATAAAAAGACATATAGTTACTCCCCTATTAAAAGACATATAGTTACTCCCCTATAAAAAGACATATAGTTACTCCCCTATAAAAAGACATATAGTTACTCCCCTATAAAAAGACATATAGTTACTCCCCTATAAAAGACATATAGTTACTCCCCTATAAAAAGACATATAGTTACTCCCCTATAAAAGACATATAGTTACTCCCCTATAAAAAGACATATAGTTACTCCCCTATAAAAGACATATAGTTACTCCCCTATAAAAAGACATATAGTTACTCCCCTATAAAAGACATATAGTTACTCCCCTATAAAAAGACATATAGTTACTCCCCTATAAAAGACATATAGTTACTCCCCTATAAAAAGACATATAGTTACTCCCCTATAAAAAGACATATAGTTACTCCCCTATAAAAAGACATATAGTTACTCCCCTATTAAAAAACATATAGTTACTCCCCTATAAAAAGACATATAGTTACTCCCCTATTAAAAAACATATAGTTACTCCCCTATAAAAAGACATATAGTTACTCCCCTATAAAAGACATATAGTTACTCCCCTATAAAAAGACATATAATAACTCCCCTATAAAAGACATATAGTTACTCCCCTATAAAAGACATATAGTTACTCCCCTATAAAAAGACATATAGTTACTCCCCTATAAAAAGACATATAGTTACTCCCCTATAAAAAGACATATAGTTACTCCCCTATAAAAAGACATATAGTTACTCCCCTATAAAAAGACATATAGTTACTCCCCTATAAAAAGACATATAGTTACTCCCCTATAAAAAGACATATAGTTACTCCCCTATAAAAGACATATAGTTACTCCCCTATAAAAAGACATATAGTTACTCCCCTATAAAAAAACATAGAGTTACTCCCCTATAAAAAAACATATAGTTACTCCCCTATTAAAAGATAGTAATTTCAAACGGCTTACTGGCGTCCTTGAAGGAGACAGTTTTGTTGTCTTTTGACAAGATCAGCCTGTCTTGCAGACCCGGAATAGATTGGAGTGGTACGTTGTCTTTATACCAAGCCAAAGTGAAATCGTGGTTCAACGTGGGGTCGCACCTGATGGACGTCTCGTGACCTTCCGTGACGTTGGCTCCCTGGGTAAACACTAAACAATAACACATCGCAATAAAACACTAAACAATAAAATGTAGGTGTGGTTTACTTCAGATATTTGGATAAGACAACCAGTCTATTTCAAAATAAAGTCCTTCTTTTGTTCAGATACAAAAGTAAACCAAAAAGGATTTTTTTTATTTGCCCTTTTAACTCTCGCTATAAGCATCGCTACCCAGTCAGGCTACACTATCACTATAAACATCGCTACCCAGTCAGGCTACACTATCACTATAAACATCGCTACCCAGTCATGCTACACTATCACTATAAACATCGCTACCCAGTCATGCTACACTATCACTATAAACATCGCTACCCAGTCATGCTACACTATCACTATAAACATCGCTACCCAGTCATGCTACACTATCACTATAAACATCGCTACCCAGTCATGCTACACTATCACTATAAACATCGCTACCCAGTCATGCTACACTATCACTATAAACATCGCTACCCAGTCATGCTAAACTATCACTATAAACATCGCTACCCAGTCATGCTAAACTATCACTATAAACATCGCTACCCAGTCATGCCACTAGGTCCAAAAATTGTGCTTAAAATAAATGACTCATTCTTTTAACTCTCCACTAAATCTCTAATATCCATTTCTCTTTGTACAAGTCTCCCATTGAAAAACAGTTGAGCTAATAGTAGAACTTGTAGAAACAACTAGCAATAAATCAAATGTTCTTTTAATTAAATTATTGATGGGTTTAGCAAAATGCTCTCAACAGCATTAATGACACACAAAGAGGTGTACCTATACTATTTGACCTTCTTGACCTAAAGGAGACCAATGATCATGACACGCTGACTGGGTGGACTACGAGTTGATGATAGCATAATTTGCGTGTCTGTTTTCCATATTTGAATGAGATTGTGTTATGGACTTGTAGACCTAGAATCTATATACAGGCTCGAAGTTTATTAATAAAATTAGTTAGTGACGTCACTGTAAGCTGTTGAACAAGAAGCTCAGTTTTTTTTTTTAGTTACAGTGTGACCAGTGGATAAACGAAGGAAGCAGCATGAACAATGTAATAATATAGCTCTAGCTCTGGTGCATTTATTAGTTTGGTAAACAGCTGTGCAGCGCATACCTTAACGTCATCTGCCCTATAGATCGCAAGGTCTGAGAGGGGAACTTGTATAGTTTAACACATACACTTGGTATGCAGAGATGAAGCTTCGATTTAGTATGGATCTGTGTAGTATAGTTTTTAAATATAGCTGTGTGGCATGCAGGCTGCAGCTATATAGCTTCGTTTAGTAAACGGCTGTTTAGCTTCTAGCTATGTAACAGAGTTGGTTCATCATTAAGCTTTGTAGGATAGATAAGCTATAATGTGTAGGCTGCCAAAGAAACATTCTGGCAAAGTAATTTGACAACTACATGCTCACTGGTGATGTATAGAGACACCAAATTGTATACGGTGTATTATTGACAGAATGCTATATTAACCTTGGACAATACCATCAGTTTTTTAAACATGTTTTATATGTATGTACTGTAAGTATTGTTAAGCATTTCCATGAGCCAACTAAGTTCACCATGCCAAGTATTACCTGCATACACTTCATAGTTCTGAACGACAGTATTATGATACTTCTCTTCAGAACATAAATAGTCCGCCGAGTCGCCTTGAGATGCTGATGGCTTGCTGATGGTCATGTTAATCCTAAACAAGTCCTTGGGCAAAGTCTCCTTGGTCACTTCAGACTGGACAAGAACAGAACAGTTCGGGCAATAATAAATATAAGAGTGAACGTGAATTTTTAGAGCAGCCTAAAAGAAACTTGTAAACAGAAATGACAAGACGTAAGTGAACAAGACATAAGTGAACAAGACATAAGTGAACAAGACGTAAGTGAACAGCAGGGACTAGACATGTAAACAGCAGGGACTAGACATATGTAAACAGCAGAAACTAAACATGTAAACAGCAGGGACTAGACATGTAAACAGCAGAGACTAGACATATGTAACCAGCAGGGACTAGACATGTAAACAGCAGGGACTAGACATATGTTAACAGCAGGGACTAGACATGTAAACAGCAGGGACTAGACATGTAAACAGCAGGGACTAGACATATGTAAACAGCAGGAACTAGACATGTAAACTGCAGGGACTAGACATATGTAAACAGCAGGGACTAGACATATGTAAACTGCAGGGACTAGACATGTATATGTAAACTGCATGGACTAGACATGTATATGTAAACAGCAGGGACTAGACATGTATATGTAAACTGCATGGACTAGACATGTATATGTAAACAGCAGGGACTAGACATGTATATGTAAACTGCAGGGACTAGACATATGTAAACAGCAGGGACTAGACATGTATATGTAAACTGCAGGGACTAGACATGTATATGTAAACTGCAGGGACTAGACATATGTAAACAGCAGGGACTAGACATATGTAAACTGCAGGGACTAG
The DNA here is from genome assembly GCF_947242115.1 of Biomphalaria glabrata. NCBI lineage: Eukaryota > Metazoa > Mollusca > Gastropoda > Planorbidae > Biomphalaria > Biomphalaria glabrata. The sequence goes on from NC_074711.1 coordinate 72,879,432, forward strand.
ACATATGTAAACAGCAGGGACTAGACATGTAAACAGCAGGGACTAGACATGTAAACAGCAGGGACTAGACATATGTAAACAGCAGGGACTAGACATGTATATGTAAACTGCAGGGACTAGACATATGTAAACAGCAGTTACTAGACATATGTAAACTGCAGGGACTAGACATATGTAAACAGCAGGGACTAGACATATGTAAACTGCAGGGACTAGACATATGTAAACAGCAGGGACTAGACATGTGTAAACAGCAGGGACTAGACATATGTAAACAGCAGGGACTAGACATGTATATGTAAACTGCAGGGACTAGACATGTATATGTAAACTGCAGGGACTAGACATGTATATGTAAACTGCAGGGACTAGACATGTATATGTAAACTGCAGGGACTAGACATATGTAAACAGCAGGGACTAGACATGTATATGTAAACTGCAGGGACTAGACATGTATATGTAAACTGCAGGGACTAGACATGTATATGTAAATTGCAGGGACTAGACATGTATATGTAAACTGCAGGGACTAGACATATGTAAACAGCAGGGACTAGACATATATATGTAAACTGCAGGGACTAGACATATGTAAACAGCAGGGACTAGACATATGTAAACAGCAGGGACTAGACATGTATATGTAAACTGCAGGGACTAGACATATGTAAACAGCAGGGACTAGACATATATATGTAAACTGCAGGGACTAGACATATGTAAACAGCAGGGACTAGACATATGTAAACAGCAGGGACTAGACATGTATATGTAAACTGCAGGGACTAGACATATGTAAACAGCAGGGACTAGACATATGTAAACAGCAGGGACTAGACATGTAAACAGCAGGGACTAGACATGTATATGTAAACAGCAGGGACTAACCACGTGTCAACACCTGTGATCTGATACAAGATTTTTTTAAAATAAATTAACACTCTCTGCTATGTTCTTCGCGTCTGATCTCAATTTGCGTCAACATTCCCAGGAGGCATTGGCACAACACTGCACAATTGAATCACATTGAAAACAAAATTACAAAGAGAGTTTGTGTTCGTTTTAACTCGGATGCAGTCCCTAAATGGTCCAGTTAATGGTATTCTGTTTGGAAAGAATTAAATGTAAAAAGGTTTGAAGCACGAATTTCAGAAATTCTGAAGTTCAAACTGCCAACAACTCTCCCTTCATCCCAACAAGATAGACGTGGCTGTATTTCTGACCGGCTGACTTTGTTATTATTGTCACGACTTATTTTAGTAAGTAGTCTACTCTCTCCAAATTACAAAACATATGCGAGTTTGAAGGGGCCTCTATGCCTCTTTTACATCATTATTTGTTCAATTGTTTTTCAAGCTTCTTAACCTTTTATCTAGAGACCTTCTTTCTCTTTCTCTGTACATCAATATCTCTTCAACATTTCGAGATTTTTAAACGTGTTTTTTTTTTCGAGCACATCCACAATGTGACCAAATAATCCGATCATTTCTCGTACGGACCTAGTCAGCTGCTATGTGAGCTGTCAAGCGTGATTATTAGTATTATTAGTATTACAGAGGTAATAATAATATTCATAAGTATTCACTGAACTGATTGTTATGAAGACAGGATTCAGCGCGCAAGGAACATGGCCAATCTCTCATCCATGGTCTTTAGAATACGTTCTAATAAAACTTTACATGGTTCATGGCCTTTACAGCAGCGGTTCTCAACCTTTATAGTTCCGCGACCCTCATTTACTATTCTCCAATATTCGGCAATCCTAAACCGTCAAATTGTTTTTGTTCATAAGAAACTGCTTTTGCTTATGATATAAAATTGTAATCATAATGTACATACCTGAAATGTATGATGTATAATCATTTTAGCAACTGTACGATACCAAAGCTATATGCTTAATTAAGAAGCAATCTGTATTATTGTAATAAATATTTCTGCTTTTATATATTTATAAATAAATACACTTTTATCCTTATAACTTACCTCTATTTAGTTTTATATTGTATATTCCAATTGCATAATACTGTGACAATTTGAAAAACTTAGCGGAGTATGACTAACGCTCTACTCTAAGCTACATTAACTATACTGTGTTAAGTACTAGTTTAGAGAGTAGGTTAGTTTCGGTACACAAATATAGTGTGTATTGTTTTTAGCGAAGGTAAAAGTAGTAACTTAGTAAGACAGACGAATGACGTTAGAGGATAGGCGAACAAGAGAGAACAATATGGCGATAGCGTAGAAGAAGATTGTTCAGTAGTAGATAGATATATAGCGACAATTAAGAGGAGTAGACAGACTTCCCAGTTATGAATAAACGTGTCATTTGCAACAGTAAAATTCTTTATTAAGTTCATATCGTTAACCTGTAATGTTCTGTGGCTAATGTGGAGTAATCAATGAAATAGATGTGAAGTTGAACAAGGCATTAGCCCACAACATTATTTTTGCGACCCCGAGGCCAGAACGAGCAACGCCTGGACAAGCAACGACCCAGGGTCAGAGGTCAGAAGGAACTTTATAAATTCGTCATTAGAGATTCGCCGCTAGAGATTCGCCTCTTGCCTGATTCGCACGTCTGCCTGAATTGATTGAGAACTTAGATCTACTTGCCTGCATGTTTAGCAGAAGTTGAGCCGTTACAGCCCGAAGTGAGCCAGAAATTTTTAGCTGTTGAACCAGAGTTCGTGAGACACTGAGAAGTCGACAGTTTGTGCAGACGCCATTGCTAAGGTTGATTTTGTTTCCACATCAGGATTTCTCTAGGCAGTTTATGTCAGAGCACTGGGAATGTCATCTTATGCATCAAGTCTACCTCAGTCTTTAGACATGATAAAACTAACAGGCCGGGGAAACCTGGGTCGCTGTTGTTGGAAATGTAAGAAAAAGGTGAATCACAATTTCAAAGTGCTCGGCTGCAAAACAAATTGTTGGAAATGTAAGAAAAAGGTGAATCACAATTTCAAAGTGCGCGGCTGCAAACAAATTGTTGGAAATGTAAGAAAAAGGTGAATCACAATTTCAAAGTGCGCGGCTGCAAACAAATTGTTGGAAATGTAAGAAAAAGGTGAATCACAATTTCAAAGTGCGCGGCTGCAAACAAATTGTTGGAAATCAATCTGCCTCGGTTGTTATTAAAAAAAGAATATCTTTCAATGGAAAAACTTTGTACAATGCCAAGTTTTACGTGGTGGAATAGACACAAATCCACATTTCCAATTGTCTTAAGCGATTCCCCGGAAAATCGTCATTTGAGTCCCATGGATTGAGAACAGTGCACAATCAGCAGGCCAGAAAGACCACACGAAACTAATAGCGACTTTTCCCTTTCAGAAACTTAAAACTGTATTCACAAAAAGATTTAGTCACTAGCATGTACTTTTAAAAACAGACCCGTTGTAAGCTCATACTTACTCTTATGCTTCAAGTTAATTATTTAATACTTAATTAGTCCAGGGATCATTAATTAGGTTCTAACTAAAGAATTGGTTAGTCATAGTTCTGTCCTTTCATATTCTCATACCACTAATCGTCTTCGTCATTGGCTCTTAGTAACTTAATTGTTGTCAGTGCCAAAGTCTTAGTCAGAGTAGCCGTTTCTTCATTTACCTTAAAATCTTTATCTTTCAAACCAACATATGTGGTGATTATCAACGAGGCCTCTGAATTATTGGTGATAAGGCTACATGTGATGCTGATTGGCATGGTTTCCTTGACAAAAAGTGTACCAAAAGGCTCTCCCGGATCAAAGCGAAGCTCTGCAAATACCTGGTCTTCAAAAAAAAAAATTATTTTATTATAATTTTTTTATTTAAATAGATGCTGTATTGCTAATTTTTCAATATTCTTTTTTTGTAGGCCAGTGAGGGCAGGGGTGAAGGCAAGGGGTATATGGGAGAAAGTATCTTGCTGCCTTTAGACATTCATAAAACACAAACTCTGCTTGAGTCTAGATTCGAACTCAAGCCCCCAAGCTGTTTTTGCCACTCAGACACACATCGCACATGATATTTAATTAAACTAATAAAACACGCTCACACACAAAGTAAACTAATTTTAAATAACATGCATATTGCATAACTAAAACACAATAAATAGTTTGAGCAGTTATATTCTAGAGGTTTAAATCTGTTGATTAGCTGAATCGAGAGAAAAGTCAAGAATAATTCAAATAAGTGTTTGTTCTACCAAATAAATGATGTTAAGGAATTATTCTTGGTGTTTGTTCATCTATATGTACGCATGTTGGGCTACAGGTGCAGACAACAGATTTATTTAGAGATTCTATATATATACATATATATATATATATATATCAATTTTTAAGAGAATATATATTATGAACAATCTTAAAATTCTTTTGCACATACTTATATATATATATATATATAATATCACAGCACATTTTTCACATGAAATAGAACATTTTTGTTACCGTGATAGTTTTTTAAAAGTATTTTATCTAAAAAAAAATGTGTACGACTTGAATTCGAACTCGAGGGTTCAAGCCACGTCAAGCCAACACACTAACCACTGTGCCACCGAAAAGGGAAGGTTTCATAGTTATCTATTATTAGTTTCAAACTTTTAATCGACGACCTAATTCTCTACACAAAGTATAAAGTATTAAGTACAGTTTCTTTCCCTTGTTCGATACCAAATAAAATAATTAATTACCAATAATTTATTAACTAATTTTATTGAATTTATTTAATATATAAATAATAATATAACTTTAATAAATAAATTAATAAAATTTATTTTAATGATTCTTGTTTTGTTATGTTTAAGAAATAATTTTTTAAAATTTCATCTTGATCCCAGATTGGTGTAGGAGAAAAATTGTACCAGACGGTCAGACAGACAGACAGACAGAGTGAGTTGATACAAGCTTTGTAAAAAGACAAACTAAATGGTTATGATTATCCATGGAAAACAGACCTATATAAAAATGTTTAAGAGAATATATATTATGAACAATCTTAAAATTCTTTTGGACTTACTAGTGTTATGTGTAATGCACATTATAAGACACATTTTCTCACCGATAATAAAGATTTGTATTAATACTATTACTTTGAATATATTTATTACTATATTATATCTAGTCTGGATGCACAGATAAATTTCTTGTTAAGCACGTAACTTATTTTCTCGTGAAAAAGGAACTGAACCCTAACAAATTATTGGAATCCATTCTCCAGCCTGAGTCAAAATCTCGAGTTTTCAATGTTTTCAAAATATTCCAAATTGCGGAATTAGTTTCCGCATTTTTAAAAATAGAACCAGCACTCAAAGACATATTTATTTATGCATATTTAAGGTATAAAACTAATTTTATTTTAGTCTTAATGAATATAATTATTAGAAATAGAAACTACTGGAACAAAATCTATTTTTGTGGGTGTTAGCATTTTCCAGGAGATCGATACGTCTGCTCAAAGTAATTGCGTGTCTGATTAGAATATATTTACTGAGGCCTCGTTTTTTTTTTACCCAGGGATCTAGAGAACATTCTGAAAATGTCTTTGTTACTTGACAATGAGATCACGAACCAATGTTACATTATCGTGGGGGTAGATTGTCTGTTAGGAGGCATTGTGCATTGAATGTTACAAATTCTATGTATATGTTGTCCAATAACATAATAGTTGTTTCTTTTTGTGTGGCAAATAGTATATCTAATACATTTATAAAAGAACTTTAAAAATATAAGCTAAAACAAATTATAGCATTACAATGTTATAGTTAAGTCAGGTCTAGGATTAGTTATATGACTTTTTAATGTTAGAGTTAATTCAGATCTATGTCTAATTATTTGAAGCATTCATTGTTTTATTTATGTTAGATCTAGCTATCATCTAAGAGTATTTCTTTCATGCGTTCAAAGTTGTAAATCAGTCAGATGATGGACTAATAATTCGACTCATTAAGAGGGTTACCAGACACCTGCTCGCACAATTATTCATTGGCATAGACAAAACATGAATCAATAAAACTTTTAGTCAATAATCACTGATAATTAGTTATTTTGCTTGATACGAACAAGGGAAATTAATCCTTCAGTATTCACAGATATGGCTAAATATGTTGGGTGTGGCCCCCAAGATCATTGTACACTTTATATCTCCCGCACTCATTCTCGGATCAAGTTGAAACTTTAAACAAGTATTTATTGCACGAGTAATTGGTATCTTAGTTTTTCTAGGAATTCAGTTGTCTCAACCTTGAAATGTAAATGATTTGACCAGTGCCTGATTTAAGTCTGTGTTGGAGCCAGCACTCTATTGAAGACATTTATGAATATGGACGTAGGAAATGCTCGGGTAAGGACAAAACTTTGCAATGGAATCTTAGGTTTTTTTTCTTCTTAAAGATACATTTATTTTTTATTTTTTTTTTGGGGGGGGGGGGAGGAGGGGGAAGGCTAGGGGCTACATGACTGGCTAGGAGCGGCTACATGACTGGCTAGGAGCGGCTACATGACTGGCTAGGAGCGGCTACATGACTAGCTAGGAGCCGCTACATGACTGGCTGTGCCGTGAACCCGACCCTGTTTTTTAACACATTATTTTCTAAAAACTAAATGAAGAGTAGCTTTCAGAAACACTCACACATAGACACACACACACAAAATATGGTTTCCAGACAAACAAGTTTTTTTTTATGTTATTCTCATTACAATAAAAACGTTTATAAAAAAAAAAGAAGGTGTGTCCTCCAATGTGCAAATCATTTACTTTAACTTCCTTTTCTTAGAGATTGAAAATCCATTTTTTTTCTTGAAGAGCTACATTGCATTAAGTGGGTCAGGTTGACTTGGCTAATCGATTTATTCAAAGCCAGCGTGTCCTACTTGCCTTTCCAGATGTTAGGAAGTTATTAGAGGCCCAAGAGATACACACATTGTCTAAGTCAAATCAAATAACGGCCAGATGTTACGAAGTTATTAGAGGCCCAAGAGATACACACATTGTCTAAGTCAAATCAAATAACGGCCAGATGTTAGGAAGTTATTAGAGGCCCAAGAGATACACACATTGTCTAAGTCAAATCAAATAACGGCCAGATGTTAGGAAGTTATTAGAGGCCCAAGAGATACACACATTGTCTAAGTCAAATCAAATAACGTCCAGATGTTACGAAGTTATTAGAGGCCCAAGAGATACACACATTGTCGAAGTCAAATCAAATAACGGCCAGATGTTACGAAGTTATTAGAGGCCCAAGAGATACACACATTGTCGAAGTCAAATCAAATAACGGCCAGATGTTACGAAGTTATTAGAGGCCCAAGAGATACACACATTGTCTAAGTCAAATCAAAAAACGGCCAGATGTTACGAAGTTATTAGAGGCCCAAGAGATACACACATTGTCTAAGTCAAATCAAATAACGGCCAGGTCCTGAAATTTGGTTACATTAGGGGAATGAAGTCAACAAATGGTGCGGAAATGAAGTGTGTGTGTGTGGGGGGGGGGGCTGTTAACACATTGATACATCTACAATGAGAAAAAAAATACCACTATCAAGCGTTTACAAAGCGTGTTATCCTTATTGCTTGTATATTGCTTCAAGAATTTTAAAATTATCTTTTTTTTTCCGGAAATTATAAATAAGTTGGTTACAAATGACAATGCATATTTGTGTACCATTGTCAATAGATGTACGAGAGTACAAGGCAGTACGAGATTCTTCCACTACGTCCTTAAGTCAGAATGGATTCTGGTGGGATATTCCTCTACCTCTAATACAAAAGTGTTTCGACGGTAATTGGGTCATTCAGACCTGTTGTCATTTTTTGTCGTTGTCAGTGATATAATGACAACGCTATTTTAAATTTATGTTAGTAGTTAATACCGTTCTTCTAATGAATTCGAGGTGAGTAGGAGTCAGATAGTTGAAGATGAGATTTAAGACCAAAGGCTTGATATGTTTTTAAAGACATTTAATGCAGAGATGTAAAATAGTGTAATTTTTTTCAATTAATTATTGTTGTTCCTTTTAATAAGTAAATGTGTCATACACACACACACACACTTCAGATAAACGAGCTTACCATTGACAAACAAAAGTACAAAGGGGAGTAGGTCAATCTCAGAGGAAATGTGTTTCTAGGGACAAAAATGTTTCTCAAATTGTTTATTTAGAAAGTGACTATTTTTTTTTTTTTAGAATTTCTATTTTATTTTTATTTATTTTATTTTTTGGTTCACTCTTCTGACTGAAGACAAAACTATAGAGACGCCAAAGAAAAAAAAATGTTTTTTAATTAAATTCATTGACACATTTGATTTGCCAGTTGTTGTTTTTTTCAACGCTTTTTTCCCCCCCTAACCGGAAACCTATCAGACATTTGGAAGGAGAAAAGAAGGATGGGATAGAAAATAGAAAGGTCTCAGGGTTCCAGTCAACGGCAGAAGGGGAATATTTCTCCTGACGTCTTATCGATCTCAGAAGGTCAACAGCTGCCTGGCGTTGTGGGCAGGGAAGCTGACGTGGTAGTATTCATCCCCCTTCCCCTCTTTGCCCATTCTGGTGTGAGTGTTTAGTGCAGAAGGCAGTGGTATAGTAGGCCAGTGTGAGTGTATAGGGCGAAGGCGTGGAGCAGAAGTGAAATATGTCCGAAGATTGTATCATGTTCTGAAGACTTGTACCGTCCATTGTTTCACAAGGCCGGTCAGTGCTATCCCAGACAGTGAGAAGTACATGAGAACTAACTGCTGGACAGAACGTGATGACCAGTGACTATATTTGCTCATTCATTTATGAAACAAATAGTTCTCTATATAGCAACCTGTTACCAGACATTCCATTATATAACAAATAACTCTCGATTTAGCCACCTATTACCAGACATTTCTATATAGAAAAAATAGTTCTCTATATAGCAACCTATTACCGGACATTCCTATATAGAAGAAATAGTTCTCTATATAGCAACTTATTACCAGACATTCCTTTAATGAAGAAATAGTTCTCTATATAGCAACCAAATACCAGACATTCCATTATGTAACAAACAGCTCTCGTTATAGCAATCAATAGCTATAACAGATAAACAGAAACATCTAAATCTTGTTTTATTTTTACAAAGCTTATATCAACTCTGTCTGTCTGTCAGTCTGCCTGTCAGCCTCGGTACACATTTTAATATTGTGCACGTTATTTCTCCCACTTCCCATCCTCAGAACAATTTTAAATTTCGCACAATTATTCAATGTTTCTAAGAAATATGAATAAATAAAAAATTAAAGAGTTAATTAACTAGTGGTAATTAATTAGTTTTCTTTTGATTTAAAAAGGAAATAAATAGTACAATATTAAGAAATAGGGCGTTAAATTTGCAGTTCTTTCCTTTGCATTTATTAAAGTGAAGTATGTCCGAAGATTGTATCATGTTCTGAAGACTTGTACCGTCCATTGTTTCACAAGGCCGGCCAGTGCTATTCCAGACTGCGAAAAGTACACGAGAACTAACTGCTGGACAGAATGTGATGACCAGTGGCTAAATTTATATTTTGCTTTTTTTAATGCATGCTTTTTTACATGTATAATAACCTGATCTGGGTAGGGATAAGGATAATAAGTGAAAATTAAAGTTTTGTATTAGAAAATAAATTCGTGTTTGCATTTTATTCATTCTTTACTAATTTACAAAATCACGATTAAATTAAATTTACTTTACGAGCCTTGCATGTAGCGAAGTCAACATTGTATTTGTAATATAGATCTTAAATTTTAATAATTTCAGAAGATTTCCAGGATTTTTTAAAAAATTGTGTACATTTGGAATTCCAGGAGATTCAGTTATAATTGTATAATTTAATAATTTACACATAGAATTAGCGCGGGGCCTACGAAAGTGCGGGGCCGACTGCGGCCGCATAGGTTACAATGGCCTAGGGCCTGCGCTGACTTGTAGTTCATAAGCAGATGTCATTTAAAAAATACGTATTTAATTACAAGCATATCAGGAATAGCGAAAACATTATACCCATATTTTATATATGTAGAGAAGACATAGCAGTTTATTGTTCATCTATGTATGACAATATGCTGTAAGGTCACTTCACCGTTTTAAGTTCATAGTATTTACCATATTACATATGTAAAACTTAAGATGTCACATGACTGATTGACTTATTGTTTTGTTGTTGTTGAAGGCATGGCATCCTGTGACTTTATTAAAATAACACGAGATGGATTCGTTCTACCTGATACTAACAACGAACACAGTAGAGTTTGAAGTTCAATCGTCATTTCACTCGAAGCACACACACACACACAGTGAAATCTTGAGTGAATACAAGAGTATCAAACTAAACACATACACATACGCAGATTACTCACCCACACACACATATAGACACAGCGTACACAACAAGCTTATAATGTGTAAAATTCAGAACATCATGTCAAAGACAGGACGCCACTCAAGTCCATTTAATTTCATCGATTTAGCTCGAGGACGTAAGGGAGGCTAACTGTTAAAAACATCTCTAGGGCCTTTTTTAGCAGGGCTTTAAAGAGGGGCGGACACTAGACTTGTGAGTTAATAGCTTCTATCTCAGGAGGTAGAAAATGCTGGCAGGAGCTATTAGAATGTCAAACTGAATCTATTTAGAACTATGCGCTTTACTTTTCAATAATTCAGCAAAATAAATGTAAAAGTTTAGTCTCTTTTAATGTTTAAGTGATGTAATTTTCAATTCATCATATATATAACGTCATTGGTCATAGGTTGGAATTATGAAATTTATAGTAAACTACGGAAGGTGAAAGCCAGGGGTCTAACATCTCTCGAACAACTTTGTGACGCAATCATTATATTTCAATCACAAGATTAAAAAGTCATGCTTTCTAAATTGTAAACGAAAAGATATCTGCTTAAGAAATTGGAGAGGGGGCGATTAATCGCTTTTTTTGGGGGCACTATAGATAGAAACTGGTGTGACTGTATCTTTACATATAAATTGTTGGTGTCTTACCATTAAAGACAGCGTTGTTGTTTTTTAAATTCAGTTTCTACTTTATGAAATAATTAGCATTCACATGTTGGCATTGAAAAATTAAGTTTAAAAAAATGGCTAATATTTGGATCGAAAACACGGCATTCGTTCTATCAACTTAACCAACAAGCCATGCAACTATGTGCACAAGTTGAACCTGAAATAAATCCTTTTTTTTTTTTAACTTGAGTTTCTGACTTGTATTTTGATATTCCCTCGCCATTGGTCTTCTGATTAGGAAGGACGTATAAATTAATAGTAGGAATGGAAATTAATGGAAGTAATTTGTGTTTTGACAACTTTTCTTACAAAAATATTTTTACAAGATGAAGTCTTCATATTAGTCGCCCCCTCTCCAATTTCTTAGGCAGCTTTGTGGCAGAACATGCTTGTTTTATTTATCTTATCTTATAATTTAAGACATCTAGTCACTTCCAGTTTCTGCTACTGGCTCAATAAATATTATTTGCTGAACGAATGAATGCGATATTTTCTGATGTTCTTTACGCAACTCGAGATTTGTGTCGCTCTAATAGACAAGCCATGGGAAATCCTACAAATGCGACGCTCTTTGATGGATTTGGCTCTAGGCTTAGATCGATAACAAGGTGAAATAAAAGCGTGTATACGATAATAATCCAATACAACTTTTGATTAAATGTAGATTTTCCTATTGGAAAAGTGACCCTGATCATCGTAATAAATTATTATAAGCGTGTGACCCAAACTAGACGACTTAGTGACTGGTCTTATCTTATCTTATAAAATACAGACGTTACTTCAAAAAAAAAAAAGAAGATGATTACGTCCTACACGTGGTCAATCTAGTCATGTATGTTAATCAATGATTTAAATTCTGCCAAGTCAAATGTTTCCATGCTCTCGTTGTATTAATGAAGAGAGAGCATTTGTATAAATTCGTCCTGGCATATAGAACGAGAAATGTGCCTTTATCTTGGTGTTTTTACTGAGTATTTTATTAGGTTTTGTTTTTGTATTTGAAGATTATGGTTCAGTGTTTTATGTATAATTGCTACTTTTCTTTTGAGTCTTCTATCCTGAAGGCTTTCTAAATTTAGTGATTTTACTAAAGGTGTTACTCTAGTCAAATGAAAATATTCTTTTGTTATGAACATCACTGCTCTATTTTGTGCCTGTTCCAGTTTCTGAATGTTTTATTGAGTTGAGGGTTCAATAAAACCGTAACCGCGTGAAAGGTTGACACACTTCTGTCTTAGAAGAGAATAACAAAATATTATAAAGTGTATTCATTAATTCACATGAGAATACTGACCCCCCCCCCCCATTTAAATCCATCTTGTTTCTCTCTCTTGTATCTGTAAATATTTCTCTCTATTCTGGAAGATGCTCAAAAGGGAAAGAAGAAGAAAGAGAAAAGTAAACATTGTTTCTCGACTTTTTCATGAGGATCCTACGTTATTTTTTTATGGAGGGTGGGTGGACAGCTGATCTCAAAAACAGCTCTAACGATTTCCCTAGAAATCTTGAGTTGATGTATATTGCTGAGAAAATAATAACTATCTCGTTGGCCACTCGGGAAAGTTTTGACCGTGATAATTTTTCAAAGTAAATCTAAATGCTGATCATTGGAATATTAAAAGGTGTACTAGATCTATACATTCGCTTCACCAAGATTCATTCTCAGGGATAAGGCGGAAAGGGGGGGGGGTAAAAATGTTTTAAAATGTAACCTTTATAAATTTTTAATAGAAAAACAATCGCTCAATAAGCTACATAAAGGAGGTATTGTGTTGTTTTTTTTAATATTTTAAATATTTTTCTTGTTATTTAGTACAAAATAATTTCGAGTTTACGAAAAATAATGTTTTGACTTAACGCACTCCGTGTTTGCTGTTTTTATTTTTGACAATGCTATTAGAAATAATAATTTGAGAGAGAGAGAGAGAGAGAGAGGTTGAAGATGTTATTTAAAAAATATGATTGTTACTTTAACATTTTACTGTAGATAATCTAAATGTTTGCTCTCTATTTACACCACTGTCGTTTACGCAGTTGCAAAGACTCCACTATTTTATAGATCACTTGCAAGTGCTCTGTAACATAAGGAAGTTACGAAACAAAAAATAAATTGAGAAATGGAAACAGCAAGCACAAGCCACAAATCAATCAGTGCATGCTTTGGCCTCTTTTCAGATCAATACGCATGTAAACCTCCAAGAGGAGAAATAATTAGAGTCAGCTCTTCTAATGACAAGCTCCGCCTAAAATTGTTGATGGTTGTTGGTGTTCTTTCAACAACCAAAATGTAAAGTTTGATCAAGTCTGTTACTTTTTAAAAATATATTTGATAAACTTTAAATCATGAATTAAATTGTGCTTCGTTAATACAAATAAATGACAAATCCATGACTTTCAAAACGCAGTTACCAAACATTGGCAATCTTTTCAAAAGACAGGAATGAAGAGAGACGGTGGACAGATCATGTGGGGTGAACCAACGGTCCAACAGACTAAGATGAAAGTGTTCAGAATGCAGGGACCGTTAATACGCTATGTATTGTCAAGGGCTACACTAAATTGAATGCATTTTTTAACACTTAAAAATCAAATTTCTAAGTACTTCCGCTTGTAGTACTAAGTACTTTTTATGATTTAGTTGGCAGCGGTGATCTTTCAGTATACCTAATATTGCCTCTACAATACTCCATCTCGCTTTCTCCTTTGTTTTTTTTTTTCTAAGCTACTATAGTAGCTTGTTTAAACCTGATATTGAAAACCCGAAAACTGAGCCAAGCTTACGATGAAAAGTCGACCCACATCCCCCCAAAAAATATATTATTAAAAACATAAATACACCATTTTCGCCTTGTGAAATTATCTTAAATTAATCAAGTAAGTTTCCAACTAAAATTTAAAAATCTTCATTTATGGTCTGGTTACAAAATCTGTTTTTAAATTTTAAATCTGTACACTCACACGCTCATGTAAAACATTGTAAGATCTTGATTCAATCGCTTTTCACTTTCTATGGCTACTTTCAGTTGATATCGGAGAGCATCGCTTAATCGAATACTACTTATGCACAAGTTCTACCAAGAGTTTGATCATCAGTTAAGGAAGTGTTTATGTTGAAGTGTGCGGGGAACAATTAGGAGGATACAAATGAGATCGCAACATTCAATCTTCGCACTTTCTGGGCTCCCTCACTAAGCCTTCCCAGCAGCTTACCAAGAACTATACAATAGACAATAATAATTGTTCAATTCCTTTGCAGATAAAAAGTAACTAATTAATTGATAAGACAGGACACGTCTTAGGTAGTTGGAGGCCCTAGACAAAATGAATTAGGTGGTCCTAAATGAAAAAGAAAAAAACACCGAAAAATATAATTAAGCAATGAATTAAAACCTTCTTGTATCTGTATCTTAATCAACAAATAAAATAAATTTATCTAGCACGATTGCCGTAGCGATCCGTATGGCATCTTGAATCATAGAAGACACTTAGAGTTAGGATAGTAGACGTGTCATAGAGTTTTATGAGATTTAATCAAAGCTTCGCAATTTGTTATTTTAAAAAAAATCTTTTGAGTCCTTGCGAGGCTCCACCAATCAGAGGCCTGAGGTGGCTGCTTAGTTTGCCTATGCCTGAGACCGCCCCTGGATAAGAACTAATAATTATTACTAGTTCTAGGTAATACATTTCTTTTATTCTTGTGCTACTTAATTCAATCAAAATTTAATATACTAACATAAAACAAGCAAAATATTAAAATACTTTAAAAAAAAACAACAATCAAAGCTTATCAAAGAGGAAGAACTCTTCATTTACGACTATATCTCTCAATAATGTAGAAGTTCCCTTTTTCGATATCAAACAAAATAATTAATTACCAATAATTAATTGACTAATTAATAATTGTTTTAAATTTATTCATGTCTGTTAGGTACAATAAATAATTGTTTACAGCTTCAGATTGATCCGAGAATGAGTGTGGGGGGGAAATGACGTATGCAATTATTTCAGGGGACAAAGCCCCACATATTTAGCCATACATCTAAATAGCAATGGATTCATTCCCTGTGTTGGTATCAAACACCAAAATTAATTACCAGTAATTAATTGATTAATTGCAACGTTTTTAATTGATTCATGTATATTATCCGCCATTGAATAACAGTGCAAAGTTTCAATTTGATCCGAGCATGGGTCTGGGAGAAATAACGTGTTCAATTTTTTTTTTACAAGACAGGGTGAGTTGATATAAGCTTTGGACAAATTAGAAGCTCATTAAAAACAGACAAAAGAAATTCTTATTAATTCATGACCCATTCTGTTTTTATTTCAAAGTATAGAACAAAACAAACAAAGGATACGCTCTCTCTCTCTCTCTCTCTCCTTTGGTCCCACCTCCTATATTATGAAAAAAAAACAACTTTTTGAAAACCACTATGTTGGAATTGAATGATTACATTGATGAAATAATTCATTGGGCTTATTAAAAACATAAGCCAAATCTATTAATTATTTCTCTTCTGAAATAATTTGTCTCATATTAATAAATATTCAAAGCATTGAAAAGAATACATAATTCAGCAATGTTTATAAAATAAAAGGTCTTTTGTTATTGTTTTAATTACTCTCCCACAAGCCAGAAATCTCATTGTAGCGATGAATAGCTCAACGGAGAGAAAATAAATCGATAAAATATTCATCCTTTTGACAACAATAAAACCAAAGCCTGGTCTATTTGAAGACTACATTGGTCCCTGCTTTAAATCCTAAGATATGTGATGTTAATCTCTGTGTTAGCTGGCGTTCAGAAGTGTATTTTTACTTACATAGGATAATGCCACGTATAGAACCTTGACATCCGCTTACTATAACTAGCCTGCAGCGAGAGCTATTTCCTCGATTCATGGATCATTTGTTTGGATGATTTGCTTTAGTCTGTGGTTGGTTGTAGATTTGAGTACTTTTTATTGCATTCATTTTTGTTGTCAAAAGAATTAAATTTGTTTTATTTTTTGTATGAGTTTAGAAAATATTCAACTTGGTCCCTTACTCTCAGATCGAGGTGCACAGATTAAACCCACCCAGCAGAGTTATTCTCAGATTGAGGTGCACAGATTAAACCCACCCAGCAGAGTTACTCTCAGATTGAGGTGCACAGATTAAACCCACTCAGCAGAGTTACTCTCAGATTGAGGTGCACAGATTAAACCCACCAAGCAGAGTTACTCTCAGATTGAGGTGCACAGATTAAACCCACCCAGCAGAGTTACTCTCAGATTGAGGTGCACAGATTAAACCCACCCAGCAGAGTCACTATCAGATTGAGGTGCACAGATTAAACCTACCCAGAAGAGTTACTCTCAGATTGAGGTGCACAGATTAATCCCACCAAGCAGAGTTACTCTCAGATTGAGGTGCACAGATTAAACCCACCCAGCAGAGTTACTCTCAGATTGAGGTGCACAGATTAAACCCACTCAGCAGAGTTACTCTCAGATTGAGGTGCACAGATTAAACCCACCCAGCAGAGTTACTCTCAGATTGAGGTGCACAGATTAAACCCACCCAGCAGAGTTACTCTCAGATTGAGGTGCACAGATTAAACCCACCCAGCAGAGTTACTCTCAGATTGAGGTGCACAGATTAAACCCACTCAGCAGAGTTACTCTCAGATTGAGGTGCACAGATTAAACCCACCCAGCAGAGTTACTCTCAGATTGAGGTGCACAGATTAAACCCACCCAGCAGAGTTACTCTCAGATTGAGGTGCAAAGATTAAACCCACTCAGCAGAGTTACTCTCAGATTGAGGTGCACAGATTAAACCCACCAAGCAGAGTTACTCTCAGATTGAGGTGCACAGATTAAACCCACCCAGCAGAGTTACTCTCAGATTGAGGTGCACAGATTAAACCCACCCACAGAGTCACTATCAGATTGAGGTGCACAGATTAAACCTACCCAGCAGAGTTACTCTCAGATTGAGGTGCACAGATTAATCCCACCAAGCAGAGTTACTCTCAGATTGAGGTGCACAGATTAAACCCACCAAGCAGAGTTACTCTCAGATTGAGGTGCACAGATTAAACCCACCCAGCAGAGTTACTCTCAGATTGAGGTGCACAGATTTAACCCACCCAGCAGAGTTACTCTCAGATTGAGGTGCACAGATTAAACCCACCCAGCAGAGTTACTCTCAGATTGAGGTGCACAGATTAAACCCACCCAGCAGAGTTACTCTCAGATTGAGGTGCACAGATTAAACCCACTCAGCAGAGTTACTCTCAGATTGAGGTGCACAGATTAAACCCACCAAGCAGAGTTACTCTCAGATTGAGGTGCACAGATTAAACCCACCCAGCAGAGTTACTCTCAGATTGAGGTGCACAGATTAAACCCACCCAGCAGAGTCACTATCAGATTGAGGTGCACAGATTAAACCTACCCAGCAGAGTTACTCTCAGATTGAGGTGCACAGATTAATCCCACCAAGCAGAGTTACTCTCAGATTGAGGTGCACAGATTAAACCCACCCAGCAGAGTTACTCTCAGATTGAGGTGCACAGATTAAACCCACTCAGCAGAGTTACTCTCAGATTGAGGTGCACAGATTAAACCCACCCAGCAGAGTTACTCTCAGATTGAGGTGCACAGATTAAACCCACCCAGCAGAGTTACTCTTAGATTGAGGTGCAAAGATTAAACCCACTCAGCAGAGTTACTCTCAGATTGAGGTGCACAGATTAAACCCACCCAGCAGAGTTACTCTCAGATTGAGGTGCACAGATTAAACCCACCCACAGAGTCACTATCAGATTGAGGTGCACAGATTAAACCTACCCAGCAGAGTTACTCTCAGATTGAGGTGCACAGATTAAACCCACCCACAGAGTCACTATCAGATTGAGGTGCACAGATTAAACCTACCCAGCAGAGTTACTCTCAGATTGAGGTGCACAGATTAATCCCACCCAGCAGAGTTACTCTCAGATTGAGGTGCACAGATTAAACCCACCCAGCAGCGTTACTCTCAGATTGAGGTGCACAGATTAAACCCACCCAGCAGAGTTACTCTCAGATTGAGGTGCAGAGATTAAACCCACCCAGCAGCGTTACTCTCAGATTGAGGTGCACAGATTAAACCCACCCAGCCGCGTTACTAACTGGCTACTCGTAAACACAGACCTTGGCCTGCTAACATGTCTGTGACATACTTCAATATTTGTTCTAATTATGCAATACACTTGTCTAGCAAAGCAAGCACTTTTAATTAACCTTATAAGTTTGCCTTCTTGTCTTGAAAAGATCTTTTTTGTTTTTCTTTCTTGTTAAATAGAAATTCTTATCAAAATGTGTTTTGCTCTTGAAGTATACATACCTTTTTATTTCAAAAGAGAGTCGATAATTTGAAAAGCCTGGTCCCACGTTGAAGCCCTGTGTTGTTGTTTTTTGTTGTAATTATATCGGAGAGCAGGGTGTGTGCGTACACGCAGTCAGGCTCAATATTTGAGGATTGAAGCGAGTTCACGTGTTAGTGACTCATTCAGCCTCATTTCCGACATAAAACAACTTTATGGCTGACGATTTAGACGAGGAGGGTGCCGAGGGAAGTGGCGTCGTCCTTTCAATTGGGTTTCACATTCACATATCAAATCGGAAGACATCAGTCACACATCATTTGGTTAGAAAAAAAAAACAGTCTTTTTGATCGTTACTTCTGGTGAAACTTGTTTTTCTATTATTTCTTTGACAAACCAAGACAAATATTTTCTTTCATTGTAATTCAAACTGGCAGTATTCATTGGAAATTAGTCATCACTAGTTCCTCGGTTTCGCCAGACTAGTATATTTATAGAAATACTTGTTTACTCTAGTCTTTGTATGTTATTCAATACTTTTGTATAGTTCAGGAACAAAATCAGAATCAATTCGTGAGATACACGAGCATAAAGGGATAATAATAAAATATAATGTTCTTTCACTGAGAGTAATCATTAACAAACATTTCAGTACCACTAGGTTCATAACTTGATAAGCAACTCCTATTTGGCAATAGTGTATCAGTCACGGGGTAGAGTAGAGTCGGAATAAGGGGCAACCTCTCCTCTTATTTGCTAAATAAAAACTTTACTTTGAATATTCACAGAAAAAAAAAATAGAAAGAAAACAACAATTAAAATAAAATTACAATTAAAAAATTTAACAAAAATGTTTTACAAGTTTTATTTTTTTAAACCTATATGTAATAAAACAGTGAAATATAATACATTAGCCATATATTATCTGCAGCCCGCGGGTCTTAATTTTCATATCACTGATATAGTCACCGCTATAGTGTATTAGAAACAGCTATAGCGAACGAATTTATGTAAAAATGGTTTTGAAACACAAATTTGAAGGTTATTTTTATTAAGTAATGAAATATTTTGTACGTTTATATATTGGACCTAGGGTTCGAAAGATTTAAGTCCTGCGCATGCGTAGCCTTTCGGTCTTGTCTAATGAAAGAAAAGCACAATGAATAGGATATTAAGTAGCCCTACCCCAGGACGTCTAAATTCGCAGATATAAGGAACGAATTTATGTAAAAATGTTTTTGAAACACAAATTTGAAGGTTAATTTTATTAAATAATGAAATCAATGGACAATATTTTGTATTTTCATGTGTCAAAGTAAAAAACTTAAAAAACTATCTTTGCAAAGTGTAGTTCTTAAACATTAGATATAGATCCTTTCGGTCTTGTCTCGTTTTAACATGGCTATATGTGACGAAGATCCATGAAATAGTAGGCCTAATATTTTCATAGAATTGGGCAACGTTTTTTTTGAGAGTCTTTAGCTTGTTTTTGGTCTACTTTACATAAGCTACTATTACAGTTAGTACCCAAGGAACATTTATGCCAAGTTTTATCAAGATTGGTCAAACGGTTTTGATTTCTATTCGGGACATACATACATACATACACCTTACTTTATGCTTTATATGATAGATAATACCTGAGATGAACTCCAATTGGTGACAAGGCAGGGAGACCTAGGTCTCCCGTAGTGCCCTGGTAAGGAACTCTGCTGTTTGGCGTAGTGCCTCGTAGCTTCCATACAAATTTAGTAAACCACTAGATACGTCCTCCCGCAGCTCGCGGAGCTGCGGACACTCTTGCAAGACGTGCGCCACCGTCTCTTCTGATTCCCCACAGTGTCGGCAACGGGCATCAAAATTTGGCCGGAACCGGGCGAAGTACGCACCTATGGGGCAGTGTCCCGTGCGCCACTGCGCTATTGTTGTTTGTTCCGACCTTTTTAGCCTCCACCACGGGTCCTCTCGATTTGGGCGGCGCATGTGCTGCCAGACTCCCCTGGCAGTGTTGGAGTCATCCCAGGATTTCAACCACTTTTCATGTACCCACTCTCGTATTATTGTCGTAGCCTGTTGGAACGTACTTGGCGATTCGAAAGCGGGCACGGCCAGCGCTCCTTCTCGTGCTAGAGCATCAGCCACGGCATTGCCCCTCACGCCGCAGTGCGAGGGCACCCACTGCATAACGATGACAGCTCCAATAAGCAGGCGGATGTTATTTGCGGCGCCTAATGCCTCTTCCACCAATTTGGACTTTCCCCCGAAGCCAGCCATGGCTTGGAGGCAGGACTGGGAATCGGTAACCATTACAACGGTAGTCGCAACGGTTATCTTTTCGCGCAGTTTTTGGAGCACGTGTTTTAGGGTATTCGTAATCGCCGTTAATTCAGCATCAAAGCTACATGCGGCGAGGCCGCATGTGCCTGATAGCTTTTCAGGGTCCAGGTCTGGGTAACAGATATAGGCCCCATACCCAGCTCTTACGGGGTCCTTCATGACCGACCCGTCTGTGTAACAGTATATGGCATCGGCCGGGTAGGTCTTTAGTGTTTCCAATGCCATTTTTCGAAGTAGGTCCGGGTGTGTGTGTCTTTTTGTGGCCCCCTCCAACCCATGTATAGTGAAATTTATGGGAGGGATGGGCTGTCTCCTCCAGGGCGGGCACGTGTTTATCCGTCTAATTGGGACCCGGTCAGTGGAGAGGCCAGCTTGTGCACTCAAATTTGTAGCGCAGTGCATAAATGAGGTCCGTTTAATCCTATGTTTTTCTCTCCAATGACTGACTAAAGTGTGGGTCGGGAGCCCTGGTTCGCCCCTTTTGTAGCGTTCCAGGGCAGTTAGCACGGCGCGCTCTCTCCTCAGGCTGAGAGGAGCCACGTTGGACATAATTTCTGCAGCGGAGGTTGGGCTCGTTCTATAGGTGCCGCAAATGAATCGGAGAGCCTGGGCCTGTACACGGTCGAGTGATTCGAGGGCTGTCTTGCTTGCGTACACCTGCACGGGCAGGCTGTACTCAATTTGGGACCTGACAGCCCCTGTATACAGTGTGCGGAGCGTGTCAGCTCGGGCGCCCCACTTGGTACTGGCTAGCTTTCTGAGTAACCCCAACTTCTCCGAGGCCTTTCGTTCAACATCCTGGATGTGCAAGTGCATTGAGAGCTTCCTATCTAGTGTGACTCCTAGATATTTTGGCGTGTTTTCACGTTGGAGTCGCAGCCCACCGAGTTGGAGCTCGAATGGGGCCCCAAGAATGTCGATTCCCAGGCTGAACAGGCTCCAGGTCGTTTTGGCAACGTTTATCTGAATCTGCCATTTTGAACAATACGAGGAGATGGTTTGGAGGTCGGCTTGTAATGCTGCCTGAAGTTGGTCAGCTTTCTTCCCGGTTGACCAGAGGACAATATCGTCAGCATATAGCAGTTTGCGACACCGGAGTGAGCTGGGCAAATCATTAAGATAGGCCATGAAAAGGATACATGAGAGGGCGGATCCCTGGGGTAACCCTCTTATAGGGGTGTTTTCCCCACTAAGAGAGTACTGGAACTGTGTTCGTGTTTTCCTCTCCGTTAGGAACTGTTTTATCCAGTTGTAGGTCCGCCCGCGTACGCCCATGGCTCTAAGTTTAAGATAGAGGCCTTGCTTCCACACCCGGTCATATGCCTGTTTTAGGTCAATAAAAACTGCGTATGTGCTCTCGGACCTCTGGAACCCGTCGGCCACCTCCTGCATGAAAATCGTGACCTGGTCGATCGGGCTCAAGCCTGCCCTAAAGCCAGCCTGCTCTGGCGCTAGGATACCGGCACTCTCAAAGCTCCACACGAGTCGCTCGCTGACCATCCGTTCTACTATCTTGCCGATGATAGATAATACCATACAATGTCTACATTAGACTAAGAAAAAGCCCAATTAACAATTTAGACATGTGCCTAATTTATGACAGTGGAGACTGAGCCCAGGGCTTCACGTTCCAGAGGAAGGGACAGGGAAAAAATAATTGTCAACATCTTCCATTTGTAACAGATCTGTTCCAACGTTTCATGTATCGAAACTTTTCTAGCAATATTTAGTCGATATTTTCTTTTCAAAGCAAGTGAAAATGATTGTTAACTTGTGCGAGTATTTCAGATTGATAAACCTAAAGAAAAAAAAAACAAAACAAAAAACAAGATAACAAAGGTAGTTTCTGTTTCCACATAAACAGTGGATCCGTTTTTTTTTCTTTACAAACACGAGAGTGAAATTGCCTTATATTCATACTATAAATACGTAATTATTTTACAATAACTTAGAGGCAGAAACGTGAGCTAAATATGAGGAAAATGAAAAAAGGAGTGACAGAAAGAGAAAATGTGTGTGTGTGAAAATCTGTGAATATATGTGTGTGTGTTTTTGTAATGTTCCATATATTCCCCTTCGTAAAACTCATCACGTCTAGTTGACAACATTATAAATTTAATTTCTTTGCTTGTATCTGCGATTTTTATAGAGAACATGCTGAAAGAGACTAAAAATGGAAGACATTAAAGAATGAAAAAAAGTTGATTAAAAAAGAGTGAAAGAGAAATAACAAACAAAAGTGTGTATTAGAGAGAGAGAGAGAGAGAGAGAGTAAAAATGTGTAATTGATGAGTTATTTACACTTTTTAAACAGAATATATTCTAGAAAGGTAAGGAGTGAGAGAGAGAGAGAAAAAAAGAGAGAGAGAGAAAGAGAGTGAGAGAGAGAGAAAGTGAGAGAGAAAGAGAGAGAGAGAAAGAGAGTGAGAGAGAGAGAGAGAGAGAGAGTGAGAAAGAGAGAGAGAAAGAGAGAGAGTGAGAGAGAGAGAGAGAGAGAGAGAGAGAAAGAGAGAGAGAGAGAAAAAGCTCTAGTTTTGTTTCCTGTTCACTAATAACTATCAACTTTAGTTGCTAGTCCTTATCTACCATTACAGTAGAAGGAGGTCCAGGTCCTACCTTGGGACATCATAAAACACCACACCAGTGAGAATGCAATAGTTCTTCTATCCTCCATCTTGGAAATAAAGAACGAGAACTGTGAAAGAATCACCACTCTTGCCTGGAGGGCGCCATGGCTAGTCTACCACCAACCTCCCGAAATGTAAAGGGCTGAGGGCGGAGTGATGGTCAATATCACTACAACACGAGAGAGGACACGTAACTACCAAGGCGCAGACAACTTCTTCAAATAAACTACATTGAAACTGCTCACTTGTATTTTAAACTCGTTTTTGTTTCTGCCTTTATTTTCTATTGCCCCAATGCTACTATATTTTTTTGTAGTATTTCTAATAGAAAAGAAAAGATTCTAATATATAATAACATAGAATTCTTAATAGCATTAATTCTTAATAATAGAATTATTATATAATAGATAGAATCTTATATCAACTGGAATTCTTATACAAGAGGACTCTGATATAATCGATATAATATCCAATGGATAGTGATTGAATCCTATGCATATAATAAACACAAAATCTTATATAATAAAATTCTGATGATATTGATATGTTTCTTATGTGATAACTCTTATCTAATAGAAAGAGATTTTATATTTTATATATAAAATTCCATATATCTGTAATTGCGAAAAATATTTCAAATATTTCCTCTTCAAAAGTTTAAGTCCATTGTATTCAACGAATCGCCAAGTCGTCTGGTGCTCTCATGATAAGATCTGGGCCCCAAGGCAGACTAGTTTCCCTTTAAGACAGATAGGTCCTAACACTTTTTTAAAAACTATTTTTGTAAAGTGCTATGTGGGTGGAGGGGGTATCTGGGAGAAGGTTTCCATGCCAACACAACTCTTCTAGAGTCGGGATTCAAACTCGAGCCGCCTTGATAAGTAGCCAAGTGGTTTTTACCACTCAGTCATACACCCCAAACTTGTTCTGGTTTATGTTAAAACAAAAAAAAAACAAAACAAGGAAAGTGACTAAAGAGCAAAATATACAAACTTTAATTTGGAGATTAAGCGAAAAGAACAAAATATACAAACTTTAATTTGGAGATTAAGCGAAAAGAACAAAACATACAAACTTTAATTTGGAGATTAAGCGAAAAGAACAAAACATACAAACTTTAATTTGGAGATTAAGCGAAAAGAACAAAATATACAAAATTTAATTTGGAGATTAAGCGAAAAGAACAAAATATACAAACCTTAATTTGGAAATTAAGCAAAAAGAACAAAACATACAAACTTTAATTTGGAGATTAAGTGAAAAGAACACAATATACAAACTTTAATTTGGAGATTAAGTGAAAAGAACAAAACATACAAACTTTAATTTGGAGATTAAGCAAAAAGAACAAAATATACAAACTTTAATTTGGAGATTAAGCGAAAAGAACAAAATATACAAACTTTAATTTGGAGATTAAGCAAAAAGAACAAAATATACAAACTTTAAATGGAGATTAAGCAAAAAGAACAAAATATACTAATTTTAATTTGGAGATTAAGCGAAAAGAACAAAACATACAAACTTTAATTTGGAGATTAAGCGAAAAGAACAAAATATACAAACTTTAATTTGGAGATTAAGCGAAAAGAACAAAACATACAAACTTTAATTGGAGATTAAGCAAAAAGAACAAAATATACTAATTTTAATTTGGAGATTAAGCGAAAAGAACAAAACATACAAACTTTAATTTGGAGATTAAGCGAAAAGAACAAAATATACAAACTTTAATTTGGAGATTAAGCGAAAAGAACAAAACATACAAACTTTAATTTGGAGATTAAGCAAAAAGAACAAAACATACAAACTTTAATTTGGAGATTAAGCAAAAAGAACAAAATATACAAACTTTATTTGGAGATTAAGCGAAAAGAACAAAATATACAAACTTTAATTTGGAGATTAAGCGACTGTAGCAGTTAAATAAAATGACAACATTACACATCGTGATATCAGCCCAAATGGTAATGACTAGTGACAGACATCTTCGTGACTCTGAACACTTCTAGATGTTGTAGGTTGTCCAATTATAACACTTCTACACTTATTCTACTGCGCGAGTTCAAACTAACCAAGGGACATCACTATTAAATACAATATACTTAATAAGACTTCTGATGAATTCAACAGATGTATTTATCTACAAATGGGGTGCTCGTCTTGTCTCACTCTCCGCCGTTTACTTAGCAGTCTCTATCAACATTCTTCTTTCTCTAAGCTCTAGCCATGTTGTTCTCCTTCAGGTACCCGCATTCTGCAACGTCATTCGTCTGTCTGACTACGTCACTACTTTGTCCGTCGCTAAAAATAATGCACAATAGATTTATTTACAAAACTCACATAATCTCTTAACTAAACTAGGTCACTGCAATATGTAATTCATCTTGTAAACTCTGTCAGCCCACATGTTCCATTAGAGTTAAAACCCCTGGTTCTTCATCAAACATTTAATTAACTGACTCATTGAAGAAAACCAACAACTTTCTAACTTAAGAAAATCACAATCGAGAATGTGTCTTATGTTTTTAGACTGAGCTTAAATTAAAGAGTGAAAATATCAGAGAGCTAGGCGCTGTTGATATTTAGAAAACAGGGTCAGAAAAACACTTTTGGTTAAAGAGATTATTACGTTCTGGAATTTTCTAAACCTACATTTGTACACAAGAACATTCGTCTGCCCCTCTTTTTTTTTATATTCCACAGTCATTCTTCTAATTGTACTATGTGAAGCTTTGTGACCAGAGAATCTATCTATCTATCTATCTATCTATCTATCTATCTATCTATCTATCTATCTATCTATCTATCTATCTATCTATCTATCTATATATCTATATATCTCTATCTATCTATCTATCTATCTATATATATATATATCTATATATCTCTATCTATCTATCTATCTATCTATCTATCTATCTATCTATCTATCTATCTATCTATCTATCTATCTATCTATGTGTATGTCCGTCCGTCTATCTATCTATCTATCTATCTATCTATCTATCTATCTATCTATCTATCTATTTTTATACACTTTCTTTCTAATTTTCGTCTATTTATTTTTCTAGCTCCCTAACCCCATCCCCCCCTCATGTATATGCTTGTTGTTCAATCGAGATGGCCCTAGACTCTCGTATTGATTTATCATGTGCCTGGTTGGCCTGCGCAACTCGAGCGAGGTTGGCACTGGTTGGCAACTTCCTCTAATTTCGATCACAGTGTTACCGAGCCGGCCTTTATCCCCAACCTTACTCTAGTCAATTATCTAGTCTCATAAAAAGCAATTCAGTTTGCCCAGGTCCCGTCCATCCTCAATCATAAACTCCAATATTTACGGCCCTTACTTTTCTACTCTCCTTCACTAGGAGAGTTACTTACTGCTTTTCTAAACAAGATGCTAATGTTTTCGGTCACCTAATAAATAACAATGAGTTATGTGCTCATGTTTGTGTGGGTCCGAAGATTGATGCATTGTCTCTACTGAAACCTGTAGGGAAAAAATGTGAACATATAAAGTGTGAATAACATATTTTGTGTGCAACAAAGTTTATTTAGTTAACATGACTGACTTTGTTAAGAGAAGGGAATGAGATAATATTTTGATCGATTTCATTTTTAGCGGCCCCCGAAAGGGGAAAAGACGCTATTAGTTTTGTGCGAAATGTCTGTCCGTCTGTCCGTCCGTCCCGTTTAGATTTCGTAAACTACAAAAGATATTGAAAATCCGACATCACAATATTTTAGACCATTCAAAGTTCTGATGCAACGGCTACTTTTTTTTTTCTGAAAGCGAAAAATCTAATTACACTAAACAATTAGATCAATTATAAGACATCAGTTAGGCCAGGGGAGGCGCGGTGGCTGAGCGGTAAATAGCTTGGCTTCCGAACCGGGGGTCCCGGGTTCGAATCCCGGTGAAGACTGGGATTTTCAACGTTGGAATCTTTGGGCGCCTCTGAGTCCACTCAGCTCTAATGGGTACCTGACATTAGTTGGGGAAAAGTAAATGTGGTTGGTCGTTGAGCTGGCTACATGACACCCTCATTAACCGTAGGCCACAAAAACAGATGAACTTTACATCATCTGCCCTATAGACCACAAGGTCTGAAAGGGGAACTAGTTAGGCCAGGTTCACATCTAACTTTACATTCACTTTCACCTATCCTTTGATCTGCGGGATCGTTGGGGCACTACACAAGATCTGTTAACTTTCTTTCTCCATTCTTATCTCTCATTTGTCTTTGATATAATTTCATTCGGATATTCTTTCTGAAAATATTGAAACCTGCCTGGGTGGACCACTTCGGGGGCCGATTTTGAGTTTGTGTTTCCACACAAACTGTCTTTTGTAACCTTGTTTTTTCATTAGAAAATGTAACGTGAATTGTATTAACATTATTTACACAGCATTCAGCTTCACTGTAGATGTATGTAGAAACACAAGTGAAATCATGAGAATTGAAACACAATACAACTCACCAAGAAATTACACGTCTTGGTGTCACTCGTCTCCAGCCTGTTCTCCCTACTACAACTTTCAAGCCCCTATCTATGGACAGACTTCCTCGTGGTCACCCAAGAATCACGCACATACCCCATGAACCCTCCATAACACCCTCCATGACACCCTCCATGACACCCTTCCATTTGTTGTTTGTTATTTTTACGTCATCGTTACTAAGTAAACCTTCCCTCTATTCCCGAAACCATGGGCGTAGCCAGGAGGGGTTGGGGTTCAAAATTTAATGACTGATTTTTTTGCTTTGATTCTGTTTATTTTTGGCGATATTTTAATACTAAACCATCACTTGCCCCAGCGCAGCCAAGGGGTTTTGAGCTTAAAACCCCCTAACTGGGGGTTTTGCTGTCAAATCCCTTTCTTCTATAATAAAAAAGAATGCCCCTCTTCAATATAAGACTATCCAAACATGTCACCAGATTCTATGAGCGTAGCCAAAAGGGGTTTTGTGTTTAAACACCCCTTCAGCGGGGTTTAAGCGAAAAAAATATCTCTTCAATATAAAATAAAGTAAATTACACAATCAAAATTCTATGAGCGTAGCCAAGCCAAAGAGGGGGGGGGGGTGAGTTTAAACCCACTCCTCCAGAGGGCTTTGTTTTTAAGTTTAAAACCCCTCCTGATGTTTTTGAGTAAAAAATACCCACATACAGAGAGTTTTGAGGTTGAAAACCTCTCTCTTCAAATTTATTCTAAAGAAAACAGTCACCAAATTCTATGAGCGTGTTATGGGGGTTTTGAATTAAAAAAAAAAACCACAGATCTTTTATTTTAAAATCCCCCCCAAAAATGATTTTGACGGTAAATCTTCCCTTTTCGATATAAAATCTAAAGCAAACTACAGTGACCTAATTCCAAGAGCGTAGCCAAGAGAGGTTACAAATTTCTACCAGTGGCTGGGCTTCATTACTAAAGTGCAGTGAATAGTCATCTGCCGAAATGACTAAATGACTAAATATGTCTCAACAAAGATGGCTAAGACGGATTCCAGGAGTCAGTTATAGAGATTGGGTCTCAATCAAGGCAATCCTATGCCGAAATGGAAGTCGACCCTTTAGTAAGGTTGTAACAGAGGTTTGTTTGCGGGACATGTTCTCCGACAAATGAATTACGCATAATAAGAGTTGCGATGACATGGAGGCCATTACGAGTAAAGCGCAAACAGGGAAATCCTAGTACAACTTGGCGCCACACTTTCATGGAGGTCCTCAGAGACGGTGGGAAGAGGCTTCAGACATTGCCAGTGACAGATTTTTGTGGAAGCAGCTTGCCGCCCAATGCGCCGAACTTTTTAATAGCAGGATAATGCACTGTAGATACCCCAGAATATGCATTTTGTTGGCTTTCATTAGCGAGAATAGTGTTCCCCGCGCTGGGGAAGCTCGCAGCGCTCCCACAGATCCCTTTGCTGGCAATGGCGGGGAGTCTACAATTTTTCCACTAAGAACCGATTCTAGAGTACAATAAACGTCTTTCGCAACAATGAAGGGTCAGAATGTAATAAAGATTAATTATGTATACACACACGCACACACACACATTTTTTTCGGGAGTGGATTCCCCTCCCCCCAATCCCCCCCCCCAAATATATATATATATATATATATATATCCTCCCTCGTGATTGAAGATCAGCGCATTTCTCATATCCTATAAGAATCCTCACTTTAAAAAGCCGCCGCATACGTGGCATCGGTGTGTTTGGTCAGTTGCAGATGGATCTGCTTCTTTTCTCAGCTTTTTGTTGGTTCGGCGCTCTTTCACGCTGACCACACTTCTTACTGTGACAAGTCGGATTAAGATTTGGCCGTTTTGGGTGTCTAGGGGATTTTTATGGTTTGAGAATCCTTACTTGCACATATAAACTACAAGCACAGCGTTATAATGCAGGCAACAAATACTATATTTAGATGTAAACTTATGTACAGTTTATTATACAAAATAAGGTAATGAAGGGTGAAATGCTGTACAGTTGCTAGTATGGGATCTAGCGTATTTACATATATAGGACTATCATCATCAGATATTAGAACCAAATGGTCTGAGTGTCATTAGGCTGGTTGCTTAGCTTTTGGTCCGGTGCTGCACTGGTGAGACTGGTGTGGCTGATACTGATGCTGTCTGCTTGTGGGCTGGCGTAGTGGATCCAGGCTCCGTGTGCAGTCCAACTTGTATGGTTGCAGAGCTAAGCTGCGTCTACCAATCAGTTAAGCCAGTGACGAGTCTGTGGCTAGCGTTGTTACTTGGACTCTTGAAGGATGAGTAGGTCTGATGTCTACAGATCTGGTGCCAGCAAATCTGTTATCAGCTTTAGGTTGCTAAGATTTCAGGCAGATGTAGCCTATAGATAAAGCTGCAACGATATGATGTATGCGTCGGTTTAGCCATAATGATAACACTGGGAGGTAGATGCCTTTCCGTGAAGGACATCTTCAGACTGGTGTATAGAAACCATAAGCTAGTTTCATATTTATCAAAGGGACCTAACAAATGAATATAGTGTCCCATCAAGGGAGATAACAATAATAATGGGGACTCCCATAAAGGGAAATAACAAACAGTAACAAATGATATATGATAAGTAATATAAGTGACGCTCACCAATCACGGTGAATTGCAAGTACATACATCACTAAGATAAATGAGATGAAAGGGGAAGGGGAGATCAACGTCTGATACTCGCCCGTGCTCTCACATAAGTAAACATAGAGCATAAGTAAATACATACTCAGTAATAAGACATGTTTACAGAGGTGTTTTGATAATTCCCTGCCAAGGAATTAATCAATGATACTATATTGAGGGCTCGTGCCGAGCGCTAATATATCCGAGTTAAATTAATAATAGTTAAAGAGCTAAATACATCTGGTAAGAATTGTTAATAGAATCTAGTCCAGATGGCTTGAACATTTAGCCACAAAGTCATGATATAAAATATAAGTATACAGTAATCTACTTACATTATCCATAATAAGAATGCACAAATATGTACACAAATAATGTAGTAATAAATGCACAAATATATATTTACATTGCTAAGTAAAATGGTTGTCAAGCACTTTACTAAGTTACATACCACCAATCCAAGTGAAATAAGGGAATGAAAATAGTCTAGAGCTCAAGCAAGAGATAGATGTGCTCCCTGTGGGCTCTCCAGCGTGAATGAGATCGGACGATGAAGTTTGTCCATATACACGTGGATAGAAAGGGGGGGGGTGAGTGGCGGGAGATAAGTGCAAAGGTGGTCTAGACTATCTGGCGTCTTTGACAAAGAGATCCTCGCTTGACCGTGACGGCGTTTCCGGGAGATAGACACCGCGCGAAGGCGCGAGTTGAAAGTCCAGGAAATCAGCCCAGGTGGTCAGGTGGATTATGAAGGGGAGATTATCAGAGCTGGGTACATCAAGGGAGATTATATTATGATAATGGCTAGTGCTAGACGAACAGCGTTGCCCGAGGCGTTAAGTTGAAAGGGTACTTTGAAGTGACCAGCCGCTCCCGGAAAAGGGGGGGGGGGTCAACGGATGTTTGCCACGATAGATGGAGGGAGTGTAATCTTGTCAAGAGTCTAGTGTGACACGTGTCAAAGTGGGGATAGTAAAATGTGACATCGATGCCAAAGGGGTGGGGTTGGATTGGAGGGGTGGTGGCTGTGTTTTTAGCGCTTGATTGGCTAAATTAATAAAATTGATGATTAATAGCGAGTAAATAAATTAATTAAATGCTTAGACCTGAGTGATACCTCGAGTGAGCTAAAACGGTTCGTCACAACCCTCCCCGCGTAAGATAGGTCTTGGTTAAAAGATCTATAAAGTGCTCACGTTGGTATCGCTCAAGTTTCGTCTACTGTCGGTCGTAGCATTTAAGAAAACTTTCCCAGTAGTTAAGAGGTTGCCAAGGTCCAGAGGGGTGTCCGTCCTAAGGGTCCGCTGTCGCCTATGTTCTGTCCGCAGGCGGATTGCCACGTGGAAGAGGCAATTCTGGAAACCTGGGGAAATAGGCCGGGTGAATAGGACTGGGTACATCTCCTTCTTGGGGCAGACCAGTAAGTGGGATGGGTGTTATGGCGGAGTGCCCAATGCGCGTATGTTGGACGGGGCTTATCTCTGAAGCCATAGTAAGGCGTTTCTTCGTGAGTGCGATTAATCGGCTTACCTCTAGTTTTCCAGACACGGTCAATGTCAGGGAAGAGTGGCCTTAAAGTGTGGGTGGAGCCGTGATGAGGTCCACTTTCGCGAGAGTGAAAGTTTACTTTCCTCTGTGACTTCCTGGCAGGATCAGTGCCAGGCATGAGTGGTTTGATACCTGAAGAGCGGGAGTTACAAGGACTCTCACGAGTGTAGGTATTTCGCTTACCTCGTGACTTCCTAGCAGTGCCAGTGCCAGGGATGAGCGGTTTGATTTTGGCTGAAGAGCCAGTAAAGGGTTTGTTAGAGTGGCGACCAGGGCTTCCAACCGGCTGGTTGCTGCCACGTTTCTGCTTTGTCATTCTACCGACAGGCAGAGAGAAGTATGGTTTATTGACAACTCCTAGAGGTATGTACCTGGAGCCTAGAACAAAGTCGTATACTGGCGAGTCCATGACTACTGCATCAATGGTGCCATGTACATACTTGCATTCTACGTGGACCCGAGCGATAGGATACACCTTCGGAGGAATGCCACGGTCTAGAGATTGAACCGTCACTGATCCACCAGTGAGATCCGATGGGTCGACCAGTGCTTTGCTGATGACAGAGCTCACCTCACATCCGGAATCGAATAGTGCCTGGACAGGAGATCCGTTAATCAGAATAGTCTCTACCCCAGGAGGTGATACGGTGGAGTGAGGCGGTATCGGTTGGGTAAGGCCACAAGCAGTGGGTTCAGGGGCCACGGTCAGCGCCGATATGACGTAATAGTCCTCCTCTTCCTCATCAAGAGGCGATGGCTGATTATGCAAAGAGGGTTCAGGGAGCTCAGTCATGGCTGACACAGTACGTGGGGCCTGATGCTGTCGATTGGGCCTGTGATCACTCGTGCTGTTCCGGTCACGGTGATGGTTATTGGTCTGGCCATGTCGAGGCGGGTGGCTTCGTCTGTCGTAGCTAGTAGGCGTGGCTGGTCGTTGGATTGGTGCTTTTTGGTGATGAGGTTTAGTAAAAGGAGAGGGTTGGCTAGAAGGAGCGTGTTTGTTGGAAGAAGTGGGCTGGTCCTCTGGTTTGTCCGAGGCTGAGGTCTTGCTTTTGATGTCCTTAACGTCTTTGCGGGCAGTCGCGTACCGGTCTGCAGCTGAAGCTATGTCGGCTGGTGTAGCGGCTTGCTGCTCCCTAACAAAGATTTTGACATCGTTAGGCATGCACTCTAGCAACTGCTCTGCGAGTATGAGGCTCACTAGGCCGTCCAAAGTCTCTGGCAGTTCGCTAAGAGTGTGCCACCTCTTCAGGTATTTGTCCAACCTGTCGCAGAGATTACCGTAGGTCTCTCGGCGCTCTAGGCGGGATGTCCTGAATTTCTTTTGGTAAGCCTCGGCCGTCAGCTCGAATTGGACGAGTAGCGCCTGTTTGAGGGCTGCATAGTCTTCCCGCTGGCTGGAGGGGAGTTTAGAGTATACTTCGTAGGCTTTGCCTCTGAGGCATTGGGATAGCCGGAAGCACCATTTCTCCTCTGGCAGACCGTAGTAGCTCGCAACTTCTTCGAAGCGGACCAGATAAACTTCGATGTTTTCTGTCTTGTCGTCGAAGTGCTCCATTGGCATGTGTGGTAGGCCGTTTGAGGAACTTTGCTGGGAGGCAGGGCTAGCCGGGCGAGATCCGGAGGAAGCTTGACTGGCGGTTCCGTTCTCTTTCTCCGCGGTTATCCTTTCTCTCTCAGTTATTTGTTTTTCCCTTTCTCGCTCCGTGATTTCCTTTTCTTTAGCTATAGCTATAGCTACTTCAGCTTCCCTTTTCTCTCTTTCCATAGCTATTTCATGTTCCCTTTCCTTCTCCTTTCTACTTTCTTCCCTCTCCTTCTCAAATTCTGCCCTCACATATTCTTTCTGCTTTGCCTCATCGTCATACATGACGGCCGCGAGTTCTCTGAGTTCAGCTATTTTTTGTTTCATGTCAGAGTCCGCTTTGGAGCGTGTGCCACTGGCCATGGTGGTAAGGGGTGCTAGTATGGTGAGGGGTGGGTAGTGAGGGGGAAAGGCAGAGGGTAGAGTAAGAGGTGGAGACGATGACGGAGCTGCTGAAAGCAATTACTTAAGAGTTATAGGAAAGGTGGTTGTCACAGATTACATTATAGAATTGTTTGTACATTTCACTTTTGAAAGTAATATAAGCCCTCGACATGAGTCTCGGGATTTAATCCTCAAATTTAGACACTTGACATTCAAGTCAGGATTTACCCAAGGGACATAATTAGTATGTTTGAAATCTATTGGTTGATTTGAATTTAAACAAAGACATTTTTGAAAAGAGTTAGCGCCAGAGAATTGGCGGTAGTAAAAGTTAGTCGATAAAAGAATGTTCTTGTAGCTAGTCACGTTTCTAAGAGCTCTGTTTGAAAAGCCTTTGTAATATGCTCATTGATTTGTAATTTGTACATAACTGTACTTACGTTATATTTAAATAAAGTTCCAGAGTTTTGTCTTATCAAAGAGTCGTCAATTTGTGAGTCTAGATCGTCATTTTTGTTAACAATTGAATTCAAGTAAAATCCCCGGCATAACAACACATCGTAACATCGTGCATGTTGTTACATCTGACACAAGTGTTGTCACATTTGGCACTCTCCGACGAATAAAAGTTCATGGACAACTTTTAACGAAATTTATTCAAGATCTAGATCTAGGACCAATTTCTAAAACTCTTCAAAGGAGCTTCATTCTTATTTAACGGAGGACAGAATTTCTGTGTTTAACAGGTCAGTTGGTTATCGATAATTCTTTTATAAAGATTTTCGTTAGAGTTACGTTTAACTCACGAAATCTATTATTATATGTAATTGGCAAAAGGAATAAGACCAATATACATAATAACTGGCATTATAAAAAAAAAAAAGACCAGTAAAGTAAATAACTGGCATTATAAAAAGACCAGTAAAGCAAATAACTGGCGTTATAAAGAAGACCAGTAAAGCAAATAACTGGCATTATAAAAAAAGACCAGTAAATCAAATAACTGGCATTATAAAGAAGACCAGTAAATAATCATTTGAGCAGCACAAAGTAAACAGAAGACCAGATTTAACCAACTGTTAAACCAGTAAAAAGTACATCGGCTCAATAGATCTATATATCAATCATACGACTCCAGTAACTACAAGTCTACTGTCAAGAATTTATTAGCAAATTGAGGCTTCAAGAACTTTGTCATTATATTATTATTATATCTGAGATAAAGCCAAAATCCAGATATTGTAAATTTTGCTCCAATACAAGAAACTAACAAAAAAAAAAATTAAATATGGCTTCCAGTGCTAGAACACAACGATTCTTCGAATTAATAGAATTTGCCAAAGAAAAGCAAATTTCAAAGCCAGACCAGTGGGCAGAGAAACAAGAAGAAAAAGAATATCAAGAGCAAGAAGCTGAAAGACAAAGGCAAGAATCTGAAAAACAAAGGCAAGAAGCTGAAAAACAAAGGCAAGAATCTGAAAAACAAAGGCAAGACGCCGAAAAGCAAAGACAACATGAAAAAGAAAAAATGGAATTCGAAAGGCAAAATAAAGAAAATAAAGAAAGCATTTCAATTCAAGATCACTCAAGTATGTTTGACAAATACAGATTAATGAACAAAATATCGGCTTTCAACGAAAACATTGACAATATGGACTCGTATCTCATAAGATTTGAAGAAATAGCTACAACATCCGGTCTACCTGAAGCACATTGGTCGAGCTCACTCCTCACCCTTTTGACTGGCAAAGCTGTCAACATTTGCTCACAACTGTCCATCAATGAACGCAGCACTTACTCTGATATCAAGGAAGCTCTACTGCGCCAATACGGAGCAACTTCAGCCAACTATAGAAAGAAATTCTATAATGAAAGAGCCATTTCATGTCTTGCAGTCATACCAGAAGAAGATGAAAACGACACGTCCGAATTTGACGACATACCCAGAGTCTCTAGCAATGATACAAAAACTCTAACTGGTCAAACTGAAGTCCATCAAGACAAGTCATATTTCACACATGATGACTTCATACATCAAGACTTGAATAAGACTACATCTGCATCAAATACTATGATATGCATTGAATATTTTTGCTACAATCAAGACAAGTCTCATGAACCAGAAGCAGATACTTATATTCAATCAACTTTGGCTATACCAGACAAAAGAAAAACTTTTCAACTTGACTCTACCACTCATACAAGTATTCCTTATCTGAAAGAATGTGAGTCAACTCAAGAAGCCATCACAACCAAGAACGTTGAAAGTCAAAGAATATTACATGAACACATGAAATCAAGACATTTTGCTCAAGGAGATCAAGTCAATTTACTGTTACCAGATTGGAGTAACAAGCTATTCTACAAATGGCAAGGTCCATTTACCATCACCAGAAAGATTTCCAACCTGCTTTATGAAATCAATGTCAACAAGGTTACCAAAGTATTTCATGTTCATATGTTTGAACATTACCATGAAACAGATAATGAAGACATCAAAGCAGAAGTTGATAATTTTACAAGCTTAGCAACTATTCCTGAGGAAGAAGAAACATCATCAACACCCATTCCTGAGTTAGATGTTTCATTACCTACATCAAATAACATTGACATTCCCAAGGTCATCACTCTGGATGACATAGCACTACAGAAAGTGAAGGACACTAAAGTGTTTCCAGACCATGCAGATTTCCTTACCAGTGTTTCTGAAACATTCCCATTACTGCAATTTGAAAACAACTCAGAAAGCAATAACATTGACAACACCAAGTTTCATCCTCCATCCACTCAAGGGGCAACTTTTCTTCAGAAAGGAACAAATGAACTTCTTCAACATTGCTGTATCGACCGATTGAACTCAGACATGTTCAGTCATTGCTCTATCGAACATTCTAACGCAAAGCATTCCGCTACCATTGTTCTACAGCGTCAAAGTTCATCAACCAGAAAATTGAGTTTTGGTTTCGGACAGTTCTTATTTTCACCAAACTCAAGCGCGGTTCAATCAGACATTATATGTGAGATCATTATGACATGGAGACAACAGCTTCATAAACTGAAAGACCTTTTCTTCAAGTTTAGAAAACGCACATGCACATCCATGTCGGCAATTCAGAAGGGTTCCGAACTTTACATTTCTACTCTACATATGTACTATAGCATATTTAGTGCCACTTGATCCATTATCATTCATACTCGTCAAGGAAGAACAGTATTCAGTTGTACTTAATCAATTAATTTGTCTACTCATTTTTTTCCACAGGAGTTCTATATCAGATGTTGTATTTATTTCAGCACCAAGCAACCCACTGAGGAAGGTCACTCATTCAAGATACTTTTTTAATTATGTTTCAGCATCTTTGCATATGACATGCATTAGTCATTTTAATTTTAAATCAGGTATTTTATTTCAGGTCGAATATTATTGCATATATCCTATTATAATAGTACAGATACATGACAGACAATTGGAATTTTTCATTGCTTCACACATATTGAGATTTATTTCACATTGAGTATTATTTTCTCAGAAGATTGTCATGTACTATCACAATTATTTTTCTATGTCAATTTTTCATATGCAATATATTTTTTCCCATGTACACATTTTCACAAATGAGTTATAATGTCATATTTTAATTTCATCATGAAGCTTCATAACCTATTCAATTCAAGATTTAATTTATCCAAGTATTATGCTTTGTACAATTTTTGATATTGTTCATGACAAGCATTGTCTCATTTTCATAACCACTTGAATAGCGGAACAGGTGTTCAAAGTCATCAATAATTTTATTCACTGCATTTACATATTTTTTTATCTCCAAGTTGACTTTATTTTGTCATATGTTACCTCAACCATTTTTCTTTAATTTCATGTATGGTATTTTGTGTATATTTAAATATTTTAATACATATGAGCATTTCTATTACCATACAAATGCTAAATGGAGAGGGGGGTAATATGTCACAGATTACATTATAGAATTGTTTGTACATTTCACTTTTGAAAGTAATATAAGCCCTCGACATGAGTCTCGGGATTTAATCCTCAAATTTAGACACTTGACATTCAAGTCAGGATTTACCCAAGGGACATAATTAGTATGTTTGAAATCTATTGGTTGATTTGAATTTAAACAAAGACATTTTTGAAAAGAGTTAGCGCCAGAGAATTGGCGGTAGTAAAAGTTAGTCGATAAAAGAATGTTCTTGTAGCTAGTCACGTTTCTAAGAGCTCTGTTTGAAAAGCCTTTGTAATATGCTCATTGATTTGTAATTTGTACATAACTGTACTTACGTTATATTTAAATAAAGTTCCAGAGTTTTGTCTTATCAAAGAGTCGTCAATTTGTGAGTCTAGATCGTCATTTTTGTTAACAATTGAATTCAAGTAAAATCCCCGGCATAACAACACATCGTAACATCGTGCATGTTGTTACATCTGACACAAGTGTTGTTACAGTGGTATTAACCTTTGTTTGGTGCTTAAGAACCTGTAAATGAAGTACAATCACAGCAATACAAAATTAGAAAAATAAAATATCTCTGAATGACACTCTATAGTCTTGTGCTCTAACAATGATGATAGTTAAAATACTGGGGAGTTGCCTGCTGTGCTTGCAGTATTAGTTGGGTAAATCACGGACGAGGCTCGCCATTGTGACAAGTCGGATTAAGATTTGGCCGTTTTGGGTGTCTAGGGGATTTTTATGGTTTGAGAATCCTTACTTGCACATATAAACTACAAGCACAGCGTTATAATGCAGGCAACAAATACTATATTTAGATGTAAACTTATGTACAGTTTATTATACAAAATAAGGTAATGAAGGGTGAAATGCTGTACAGTTGCTAGTATGGGATCTAGCGTATTTACATATATAGGACTATCATCATCAGATATTAGAACCAAATGGTCTGAGTGTCATTAGGCTGGTTGCTTAGCTTTTGGTCCGGTGCTGCACTGGTGAGACGGGTGTGGCTGATACTGATGCTGTCTGCTTGTGGGCTGGCGTAGTGGATCCAGGCTCCGTGTGCAGTCCAACTTGTATGGTTGCAGAGCTAAGCTGCGTCTACCAATCAGTTAAGCCAGTGACGAGTCTGTGGCTAGCGTTGTTACTTGGACTCTTGAAGGATGAGTAGGTCTGATGTCTACAGATCTGGTGCCAGCAAATCTGTTATCAGCTTTAGGTTGCTAAGATTTCAGGCAGATGTAGCCTATAGATAAAGCTGCAACGATATGATGTATGCGTCGGTTTAGCCATAATGATAACACTGGGAGGTAGATGCCTTTCCGTGAAGGACATCTTCAGACTGGTGTATAGAAACCATAAGCTAGTTTCATATTTATCAAAGGGACCTAACAAATGAATATAGTGTCCCATCAAGGGAGATAACAATAATAATGGGGACTCCCATAAAGGGAAATAACAAACAGTAACAAATGATATATGATAAGTAATATAAGTGACGCTCACCAATCACGGTGAATTGCAAGTACATACATCACTAAGATAAATGAGATGAAAGGGGAAGGGGAGATCAACGTCTGATACTCGCCCGTGCTCTCACATAAGTAAACATAGAGCATAAGTAAATACATACTCAGTAATAAGACATGTTTACAGAGGTGTTTTGATAATTCCCTGCCAAGGAATTAATCAATGATACTATATTGAGGGCTCGTGCCGAGCGCTAATATATCCGAGTTAAATTAATAATAGTTAAAGAGCTAAATACATCTGGTAAGAATTGTTAATAGAATCTAGTCCAGATGGCTTGAACATTTAGCCACAAAGTCATGATATAAAATATAAGTATACAGTAATCTACTTACATTATCCATAATAAGAATGCACAAATATGTACACAAATAATGTAGTAATAAATGCACAAATATATATTTACATTGCTAAGTAAAATGGTTGTCAAGCACTTTACTAAGTTACATACCACCAATCCAAGTGAAATAAGGGAATGAAAATAGTCTAGAGCTCAAGCAAGAGATAGATGTGCTCCCTGTGGGCTCTCCAGCGTGAATGAGATCGGACGATGAAGTTTGTCCATATACACGTGGATAGAAAGGGGGGGGGGGTGAGTGGCGGGAGATAAGTGCAAAGGTGGTCTAGACTATCTGGCGTCTTTGACAAAGAGATCCTCGCTTGACCGTGACAGCGTTTCCGGGAGATAGACACCGCGCGAAGGCGCGAGTTGAAAGTCCAGGAAATCAGCCCAGGTGGTCAGGTGGATTATGAAGGGGAGATTATCAGAGCTGGGTACATCAAGGGAGATTATATTATGATAATGGCTAGTGCTAGACGAACAGCGTTGCCCGAGGCGTTAAGTTGAAAGGGTACTTTGAAGTGACCAGCCGCTCCCGGAAAAGGGGGGGGGGTCAACGGATGTTTGCCACGATAGATGGAGGGAGTGTAATCTTGTCAAGAGTCTAGTGTGACACGTGTCAAAGTGGGGATAGTAAAATGTGACATCGATGCCAAAGGGGTGGGGTTGGATTGGAGGGGTGGTGGCTGTGTTTTTAGCGCTTGATTGGCTAAATTAATAAAACTGATGATTAATAGCGAGTAAATAAATTAATTAAATGCTTAGACCTGAGTGATACCTCGAGTGAGCTAAAACGGTTCGTCACACTTGCTTAAATTCAATACTTATAGTTTATAGTTCTATGACAAAATGAGGTTTTATAAGCATTAAACGAAATTTATTGCTTTTGTACGATTATTTAATATGCATGATTTTTAATATTTAGGAGGCATTTTTAGGAGGTGGGGTGACCACCAAACTCTCTACCTATAAATTAACGTTTCTCAAACTGCGGGAACCGACATGCTGACATTAGGAAACTTTTGAAGGAGACTTTTGATAATAATAATATTCTAATATAATAATATAAAATTTAAATAGCTTTGCATAAGAAAGTTAATTTAGGCTCAAGGCTCCAAGGCCCCAACCCCCTCATTTACACAGAGAAACAACACATTTCTCAAAAGCGTCTAACAAACGATGTGTTGACATCTTCAGGTCGGCTACAAGTCTCGAAGATGATCGTACGACGTTGTGACGTACTAACACTACTTGTGCCCACTTGTGCGTTCATTGTCACTGACTATTCAGTATCCACATGGGCCCCCGCCTCACATTATTTCACTTATTTTGACCTGTGCTTATTTTTTTTTTACTACGATGAATAATCAGATGTAGATGCCCAGAAAATGCACATTTAGGCAGCTCAAAAGGCAAAAAAAAAAAAAAAAAGACATACTGGGGAGCTAAAGGCGCTCTTGCATAGCTCTCTAAGGGGAGTGCGAACTTTTTTTTTCTTCTTGGTGGCATCACAATTTCTTTATATTTTGTTTCGCAAGTGGAACAATCAGTGATAAGTGAGTAGTGCGTGAATGAATTTAGTGTCAGGGCCCTTAGGAATATATAAAAATATAAAGGAAATATTGATATTTTTTTTAATGTATATGAAAATTTTTGCTCACTTTTTAGCACTGCAGAATCCATTGTTTCTAAGTTCTTTTGTTAATAAAACAAGAATAATTTAGCAGGCAACAGTGAAGTTCCACTTAGCGTCCTTGACATTGTTTGACTTACTTGACTTAATCCTGTGCACTCCCAGGGCAGCATTGGGCGCAACCGCACCTCTCCACCGAACTAGGTTCTGAGAAGCTTTCTTCATCTGCACCCATGTCATTGTTCTCTTCAACTAAAAAATCTCCAATACAGGCAGTCGACTAGAGGGACTATCTGATTTATTTTCACTAGTCATAGTTGGTCGTTGGTATGAAAAGTTTAAAACCGGCTTTTTTAAATTGTAGCCTACTGCTTATCAAACAATCGACAAACATTTTATCTGCTCCTGTTTCCCCACAAGATTTTTAAGCTAATAAACATTAAACAATGAAGGTATATTTAACCTCAGTCAAGTGATACGGTAGAGATTCTTAACAACCCCATTAGGGGTCATAGCTAGAAGGACAAAAAAACAAAAAAGCCCCGGTAAAGAATTCAAGACGGAAGGATGTGGTACTTAAAAATAAACTGTAATGAATACTGTGTTGCTCAATAATAAATCATTGTTTATGGCTATCTTTTTAAAAGAAAGGTATAGCTATAAAAAGAGAGTAATAGGCTACAAGAAGAGGAAAACAACAACAACGTTATTCTGTTAAATTGCATAAAATAACTTTTTTTTTAAATATATGAATTCGAACGTTGACATTGTCACATGTTATCCAACTCACTGACCTGTAACAATAAAAGATTCTGGATTTTCCCTAAGTGATAAGCCTTCAAGGTAGTGTCTATATACATTTTATGTATTTCAA
The DNA here is from genome assembly GCF_947242115.1 of Biomphalaria glabrata. Taxonomy (NCBI): domain Eukaryota; kingdom Metazoa; phylum Mollusca; class Gastropoda; family Planorbidae; genus Biomphalaria; species Biomphalaria glabrata. The sequence goes on from NC_074711.1 coordinate 72,921,783, forward strand.
TTAGCATTAACTAATAACGTTTAGACATGTTTCTCTCGTCAAAATTAGCAGCTTGTGACGCTAGAACAAAGTAAGTAATATTTATTAGCATATGGAAAATCCGACATCATGATATTTTAGACCATTCAAAATTCTGATGCAACGGCTACTTTTTTCTTTTCTAAAAGCGAAAAATTTAATTTGTTAAAATCAACTATGCAAGCAGTTTGTTCATAAAGATATACCAATTTTACAACTTTTCACTATTAGTAGTAACAAACACAGGAGACTTTCTAGTAAGAGGACCACAGCCTCAGCAATTTTTAAACACAATTGCCTGTTTTACTTTTACCTATATTTACACACAAAAAAAGTGTTTACTTTTATTTTAAAGAGAAAAATTATTTAATATGCATACAAGGGAAACATCATTTAAAAAAAAAACAATTAATAAGTATCGTTTTTTGTATTATACAAGTAGACAAACACAGGTAATCACCACCACAATGACACTAAAATTAAGGATTTTTTTTTCTAATTGAAGGGAAGAGTTTAATATTATGAGGTTTCGATTTAGAGATTCCCCCTTTACAAAAAAAACAACAACATATATTAGATAGTCATTCAATAACATCAGTCAGGCCAGGTTCTCATATAGCCTCACCTTCACCCATCCGATAGTCTGATAGACCATTGGGGCTCTACACAAGATCTGTCTACCGTCGTTCTCCTTTTCTCTCTGTCCTTTGCCTTTGATAAAATTTAATTCACTGTCTTCACATCGCTTTCTCTGTCTTCCACTTCATCCTCTTCCTGGTACTGTTCCCTAAAGAAAGGTCTTTGTGAGAACGAGGACTTTGTGATGTGGCCATAGAATTTGAGTTTACGTTTTTTTAACAATGGTTAGCAGGTCATCGTGGGGTCCAATTGCGGTATTAATCCTGTTTCTAATCTCTTTATTCGTGATACGGTCTTTTTAAGTGACACCTAGGATTTAACTATACCTTTATAACTATCAGTTCATCGAATACACATGAATATTAACAATGTAATAATAATAACATTAATAAATCTTCGTATCCTGGGGTATCAAGTCGTTAGTCAAACTAACAAAACAAAAGCACGTCTCTTATTTTTGTATCGACGGAGATAGAGTTGAAGTTAATGATAGCTTTGAGCTCATAGTTTCTGATATTCTTTCTGAAAATATTGAAACCTGCCTTTTTATCTACCTGAGCGGACCACTTCGGGGGCAGTTTTTGAGTTTGAGTCATTTCTGGTCTAACACAAATGCACTATGAAATATGCCAATTGTGAATATTGATTTTGTTTGGGAAAAAATATACCGTTGAAATAAATTGTTTTACGACATTTCCTTTTACATTTCTTCAATAACATTATTAATAAATTCATTTATTATTCAGAAATCTACAGATTCCAAAGATCGTCCCTTCTAAAAAAGGTAATAGAAATTTGAAAATTTCAAGTGAAGTTCTTATTCTTCAGTCGAGGCTCGAACAGAGAAATGTTTTGCGACTTCACTGTCGTGGTAGAAGAACGTGAGTTTCCCTGTCATAGATTTGTACTCAACGCATGCTCTGGATTTTTTGAGGCTCTGTTGAAAGAACGTCGAGAAAATAGAGTCTTTATCCAAGGCATTACTCCAAATATTTTTGAACTTATCCTCGACACGATCTACAGCGGCTCTGATGTTCCAACTCTGGAGACCATACAAGAAATATGGAAGGCTGCTCATCAACTCCAGATTACGTTTTTGATGTATTTATGTGAAGATTTTGTTAAGGAGAACTTGAATGAAAGTAACTGCTACGAAATGTACATCTTGGCGAAGATTTTATCTTCAGAGAAAATTGTCAAATTCGCAATCAACTTTATGGCAACCCAATGCTATACTTTTAATCCTGCGACGTTTGCAAAAATCAAATTTGAAGATTTAAAAACAATCATGCAGATTCAAGAATCAACAGCTTGTGTTCCCTACATAAGTTTAAGTTGGTAGCTGTAAAATGATGATCTCCTAGAAATATTAATTGATACAAACTTATTTTAATTCACTTTGTCTGTCTGTGTATTTGTCTGGTAAAAAAGTTTGTACATGTTATTTCTCCCACATACATTCTCCGATCAAGTTGAAACTTTGCACAATTATTCATTGGCTGAGGCTAGACAAGAATCAATTTTTTAAAATAAAAAATTAAAAAATTAGCCTATTAATTACTGGTAATTAATTATTTTGTTTGATATCAACAAGGGCAATTAATTCTTCAGTATTCACAGATACGGCTATATAAGTAGGGTTTCGTCCCTTCAGATATTTGAACACGTTATTCAGCCCACACTCATTCCTGGACAGTAAAACCAAGTACATCACAATGACAAGAGACAATCAAACAGAGGGACAAAATATCAAAATCAAAGACCACGAATTTGAAAACGTCCAAACTTTCAAATATCTAGGAAGTACTATTAATTTCAAAAATGACCTACTAACAGAAATAAAGGAAAGAATAGCAGCAGGCAACAGGGCATTTTATAGCACCCACCATCTACTTAAGAGCAAAATGATTTCAAGTAAAACCAAGAAAATAATATACAAAACTATAATAAGACCAGCAGCAATGTATGGAAGTGAGACCTGGACACTGACAAAGACATCTGAAAATTTACTTAACACTTGGGAAAGAAAAATCCTTAGGAAAATCTATGGTGCCATACAGGATGAAACAGGGTGGAGGACACGCATTAACCATGAGTTATATCAATTATATGAAGACCCACCAATAGTGAACGAAATAAAAAAGAACAGACTACGTTGGGCAGGTCACCTTGAAAGAATGTCAGACATCAGAGGGGCGAAAATCGTATACAGGCAAAAACCAAAAGGCAGGCGACTCAAAGGCAGACCCCGAATGCGATGGATAGATGACGTGGAAGCAGATCTGAAGCAGCTTGGGGTTAGGGCGTGGAGAGGCGTGGCCCAGGAGAGATCTGAATGGAAGGATGTGTTAAAGCAGGCCAGAGCCCTCCATGGGCTGTAGCGCCACTGGGATGGATGGATGGATGGACTCATTCCTGGATCACGTTGAAACTTTAAATAATTATTTATTGCACTTTACACAGCATAAATCAATTTGAAAATAACCAATTAGTCAATTAATTATTTATATTTTTTTAAATTCGAATAATTTAAATAACATCTACATTCTTGAGAGATATAGTTGTTCAATAAACTTGTGTAGGATCGAGGCATTAAGGATACACTTTTCTATTGCTGTTATCTACAACCAGCAGTCGGAGGCGCGGTGGCTGAGTGGTAAAGCACTTTGCTTCCTAACCGGGGGATCCTGGGTTCCAATACTGGTGAAGACTGGCAATTTTAATTTTTGGATGTTTTGGCGCCTCTGAGTCAACCCAGCTCTAATGGGTACCTGACATTAGTTGGGGAAAAGTAAAGGCGGTTGTCCGTTGTGCTGGCCACATGACACCCTCGTTAACCGTAGTCCAAAGAAACAGTTGATCTTTATATTATCTGCCCTATAGACCACAAAGTCTGAAAGGGGAACTTTACTTTTTACAACCAGCAGTAGTCCCTTATTTCTGAAACTACACGGTATCTGAAAAAAATGTATCACTCGATGTTACTTTTGAAACTGAAGCTCTATTATCACAATATATAAATGTAATTGATTGTTAGGATGTTTTTTTGCACACTTTAAGTGTTCTCATTAAAACATAGATTAAAAGTAACAATCAAAATAGTAATTCTATGTTCATGTGTAATTTTTACTTTTTAAAATAAAATTGTGACCTCAAGAGACATAGTCCTCAGATATAAAATAAATTAAATCAATTTAAAATTGTCCAATGCATCATTCACTCCATTGTTTATACAAACTAAGCCAAGAACAAGATGTAAATACATGTAAGCAGTACACTTAGTCACTAGGCACAAAAGAAAACGCTACCACACGATAAAGGACGTAGTTTGAAATGTCCCAAGAATTCTCGCCGGATCGGCTTGGGTGCTAAAAACAAATGTCAGTCCTTCATTACTGAAAAAATGCATTGAGAAAAAAAATACATTGAGAAAAAAAATGAAATGAAAGAAAAACGAATTTTAATGAAAAACTTTGAAAAAAAAATCTTTAAAAAAGAAAAACGTTATTCCATTATATGCCGTAAAAGAAAAAAATTGCAATCATGATCAGAACTCGTAGCTTTCACTGTTACGCGACCTGCCAAGTACATTCAGTTTTTGACTTTTTAAAAAAAGATAACAACTTTTCTAGGTATTGACAGTTTCAAGATTTTCCCGAAATGATTTGACAAAGGTTGTTTCAATATCATGTGATTTCAATTATAAGCAAAAGACTTCAACATGAATTCCTCTTTTTTCTCAACTCCAGGACAGGGATTTGGTAGTGGTGTAAAAGCTTCAATGTAAGTAACGTTTAGATGTCAATTTGTTTCTTATAAAATTCAAACCGTTTGACAAATTTACTAGTATGAATGTTCTTTAGACTTAGAGTATTGCCGTAAAAGGGGTAGGGGAGATAATATAAGTTCCCTTAACACCATGAAGCCCGTAAATAAAACAAATAATTCCTAAATCTATAGCCTATCTATGATTGAGATCAACTACTATTAACATCGAAAGATGCCTTAATAAAGATTGGTCATGATCTCATTTTCTCGTGATAAAATAGCTTGTTAAAAATTTAAATATTTTCAACCAATATTACATTTTTTTAAAATCGCCAGAATTTGTTTTCAAAAATTATATTGTATTTACACATGTATGATTTCATGTATGTACTACCAAATAATCACTGGATTGAAGGATTGAAGAATTCGGGTGAAGATTAAGCTTCATAAATAATAGTACTAGAATATTAGTATTTCTAAGATTCAAAGGCCTTTAACAAAAACTACGTGTACAGCCAGCAACGACATCGATGTCACGTGTGGGCCCCACAGGGAACATGTAAACCGGACCTAGATCTAGAAGTCTCCAACTTTGATAATGCTTTGAGATAGGGAGTTACCTTATAACTCAGGCCAAACTAGAAGAAAAAAAATTATTTAAAAAAACAAAACAAAGCTTTTAATAAGTGTAATTGTATTAATCATGTAATTAAATGTGTAAAAGATCTAGATTCTAGAATAACAATGATAAATCTATATGAATAGAACTTTTTAAATAGAAGTATTTTTACCAATCGTTTTTGTTTAGCGCAAATTCATGCTTTTAGCTTTCCTATTACGCTATGATCCTATCACTTGTCTAGACCAGTTAGGAAAGGATGGGTGGAAAAAGAAGGGAGTATCTGTATGAATGTTACCGTGATCGCCTTTTAAATGCATTTATAAAAGTTGAACGACCTGAATTCAAACTCGAGCTCAAACCTCCTCAAGCAAACACACTAATCACTTTGAAAATGACGATTTCATATTTATCTATTGTTAGTTTCAAACTTTAAAGCGGCGGCCTCCAAAGTATAAAGAGGATGAATTCAACTTATACCACCACATCAGTCAAATACAATTTCTTTCCCTTGTTCGATATCAAACAAAATAATACCTTACCAATAGTTAATTAAATAGTTGGTACAAAAAAATTATATATTGTTACGAATCTCACTATCCAGGCTCTCTGCAAACTGCACCATACACCACCAACTTAAAGAACTTGACAACTCAGGGCTCCAAAGTAACGTAACACTTTAATAGTTGAATAAATAACAGCCAATACTGTACAATTGGCAACACGTACACTGTACAAATATCTCTCCTGTTAATAGCCGTACCGCCGTATCAACTCTTGCACTGGCCTCTCCGTCTCGTTCCGGGCTTGAACTGGGTTCAACAGTTCAGGACTGACTTCACACACTAGGCTCGTTGTGTCGGACTCGATCACAGACCAAGATCAAGACGCCGTTCGTCTCAACTGTACTTGATAGTACTCCGCACTGAACCGTCGTAATGCTCCGTACAGAACCACACCGCTGAAATGTGCTGTAGTCGACCGTGTTCTGAACCCCTGTCGTGAACCTCCTTTCTGAACCGTCTTGACTGCGTCAACTCCGCTCTTATATAGGGTCCCTAGTGGCCTTCTCGAACCGGACAGAACGCCGCTCGACGTTTCTAGGTGGTCAGATGACTACAACTCTCGTGACGCTCCTGAGCTCTGTTCACGACGGCGATCCTTCCCGAACTGTCCTGTTGACACTCGACTCGGCTGACAGTCGTAGCTCGTCACGGTTGACCGCTCGTCTAGCCTTGGCCTGGGGCGATTTGCGTCGGCTGACTACACACACACCACTACCCCTCTCTGTGCCTCCACCAAGTTTATAACAATATTCTTGTTTTGTCAGCTAAAAGAAATAATTGTGCAAAATTTCATCTTAATCCGAGATTGGGTTTGGGAAAAATAACTTGTTCAAACTTTTTACCACACAGAGTGTTATACGTTTTTTTTTTAAATTACATCATACTAAAAGCAAAAGCCGTCAGAAATTTTTATTCACCAGTGCTGAAAAGTGCAAAAAAAAAAAGGTTATTAAAAATACTTTGTTTATCTCTACTTCCGTATTCTTCACACCGGATACACCAAAAAGCTTGCTATTTATTAATTTGCCTCCAAAAATGATAGCCTCCATATATTCTTATTTAAAATCAAAGCTCATTTAATAATATTTATTAAATTTGTAATAGATCTACATTTCCATTATGCATATGTGTGCCATGGGCGTAGCCAGGGGGGGGTTCTTGGGGTTCAAACCCCCCCCCCCCCCCGAAATGAAATCCCCCCCCTGGGGGGGGGGAGTCGGAATATAGTGACTGATTTTTTGCTTTGATTTTGTTCATTTTAGGTGAGATTTTAATACTAAACCATCACTTGCCCTAGCACAACCAAAGGGGGTTCGAGTTTAAAAACCCCTACCAGGGGGGGGGGGGTTCGAGTTTAAAAACCCTTACCGGGGGGGGGGGGGTTCGAGTTTAAAACCCCTACCAGAGCGGTTCGAGTTTAAAAACCCCTACTAGGGGGTTTGAGTTTAAAACCCCCTACCAGGGGTTTTGAGTTTTAAACCCCCTACCTGGGGTTTTTGCAGTTAACTCCCCCTCTTCTATAAAACAAACAAAACAAAAAATGCAAACGAAAATCCCCTAATTCCAAGAGCACAGTTAAGGAAGATTTTGATTTTAAAACCCCGTCTAAAATTTGCATAAACCCCCTTATTAATATAAAAAAAGCTAATTACGCACTCAAAATGTTATGAGCTTAGCTAAATGGGTTTTGACTCAGTTTTGAGTTTAAACCCCACTTCAGTGGGGTTTGAAGGTAAAAAATACCTCTTTAATAATAAAAAAAAAGCAAATTATACACTAAAAATGTTATGAGTGTAGTCTATGGGGTTTTGAGTTTAAACTCCCCTCCAGTGGAGTTTGAAGCTAAAAAGTACCTCTTCAATATAAATAAAAGAAAATTACTCACTCTAAAATCTATGAGCGTAGTCAAAGGGGTTTTGAGTTTAAACCCCCCGCCATCTTCAGTTTAAGAAAAAAAGCAAATTACGCACTCAAAATGCTATAAGCGTTGCCGAAAGGGGTTTTGAGTTTAAACCCCCATTCAGAGGGGTTTGGTGCTAAAAATAAATCTTCAATATAAAAAAAAAAGCAAATTACACACTAAAATTATTTGAGCGTAGCCAAGCCAATCGGGAGTTTTGAGTTTCTTCTACACATGGCTTTTTTTTTAAAGTTTAAAACCCCTCTAGATGGTTTTGAGTCTAAGATCCCCCTACAGAAGATTTTGACGATAAAACTTCTCTTTTCGATATAAAATCTAAAGCAAACTACAGTCACTTAATTCAAAGAGCGTATTCAAGAGAGGTTACACATTTTTACCAGTGGCAGGGCTCCATTAATAAACTGCAGTGAATAGTCATCTACCGAAATCGAAAAACACTAAATGTAGCTCAACAAAGATGGCTAAGACAGATTTTAGGAGTCAGTTATAGAGATCGGATCTAAATCAAGGAAATCCTATGCCGAACTGGGAGTCGACCCCTTAGTAAGATTGTGAGAGAACGACGCATGAGGTTTGCGGGACATGTTCTCCGACAAAATGAATTACGCATAAGAAGAGTTGCAATGATATCCTAGAACAACTTGACGCCACTCATTCATGGAGGTCCTCATGGTAGGTGGGAAGAGGCTTCAGACATTACCAGTGACAGATTTTTATGGAAACAGCTTGATGGCAAATGCGTCGAACGACGAGGGAGGGTCTAAGTCAGTAAGAATAGCACATTAGGTTTTTGAAATAGAACTTTTTAATAGCAGGAAAATGCACTGTAGATACCTCAGAATATGTATTTTGTTGGTTTTCAATATCAGAAATAGTGCTTGGGGGCGGGGCTTCGCCCCGCGCTGGGGGAGCTCCTAGCGCTCCCCCAGACCCCTTTGCTGGTAATGTCAGGGAATCTACAATTTTTTCACTAACTCATGGAAGAACCTATTCTAGGGCACAATAAACGTCTTTCGAAAGAATGAAGGGTCAGAATGTAATAAAGATTATGTACATACACACACATAAATACATATAATTTTTTTTCGCGGGGGGGGGGGTCTGTGGGCAGAAAAAAATTCACCCCCCCAAAACCCCCCCCCCCGAAAAAAAATCCTGGCTACGCCCATGATGTGTGCATATGCAGGGCCGGCCTTACACATTGTGGGGCCCAATTTTATAGATGCTTGCAAGGTCCTTCTTCTAATTTTTTTTTTACAATAAAAACTATTAAAAAGATTCTAGAAATAAAAAAATCAGCCTTTGGGTCAGGATTTTGTATTTTACCATCACATCAAGGATACAAGACACCAATAGCCAAGACAAACAGGGGCAGAAACTCTTTTGTTCCCCTGGCAATCAAATCATTAAATAGAAACAATCTAATATAAACTTTTCACATGTAAATTATGAGTCTTGTGTGAATTTTTTTTTTTAGTTATAATGCACAAATTGTAAGACAAATTTCCTTACGGGCAATAAAGATTATTATCATTATTATTATTATTATTATTATTATTATGTTAGAAAAGAACGAGTATTCATTCTCTGGCGAAGCCAGGGTTGAGTTTCGTTAAAGGGAAACAAAATTCATCGTAGTCCCTTTATAAGTTTCCACCGAGAAATTTTCTGGTGATGTGGCAGGTCTGCAGAAGTACCGTCCTCTGACAGGCAACGAGATTATTATTATTATTATTATTATTATTACTTTTAACTAACCCATTACATCAACATTTATTAAACAAGATGCAAAGGAAGCAATTCAAATGCAATAGGCATCAGTGGGTTAATTAAAGCTACATCAATCATACGTTACACTATTATTATTAACCCTTTCAGTCAACATCCTTAGAGCCTGTGACAAGAGCCATAACTGATAATGATATGCAAATGTAAATTGCAGAGACCCAGCCATGCGCAGGGCCCTATTTGGAGCAATCGTAAAATCGGCTTAAGGCCGCCCCTGTGCATATGTATTAGCTAGTTACGTAGTGTATCAATGTAATTTTATGTATTATTTATTTATTTATGAATTATTTAATTTTAAATGGCTCGTAAATAAATATATTCTCCACTTTTTCAATTACTTTTGTAGACACATGGAAAGAGGGAAGGGGGGGGGGGGGTAATCTGGGAGAAGGTTTCGTGCACTCTTAGGACTCTCAATAAACACAACTGGAGTCAAATCTCTTTTTAAAAAAATTCCTAGACAGAAAATGGCGTATTACTTTCTTGTACCTATAAGACCTGGTTCACAAATGTTTATGACATTTAGAACGTAGCCTATATTTGATTATTAGAAAAAATGGAATAAACATATTTACCTATAAAGATTGCTAAGAATTCATTCACACTTGAGGCCGAAAGAAAAGCCCTTGTAGAGAACAGGCGAAGAAGACAACGGCTCTGTTAGCTTCAGATGTGTTGTCAATAGTTATAATAAATAATAGGGCTACTGAAGAAAAAATAATTAGGAATACAACTACATTTTCAGTTCTTGAAATCAATAAAATTATCTTGTGTTATTTTATCTTTTAAACAATGTAATGATAAGTATTTTTTATTCAGGTATCCACAGCCTTTTAATGACAACATTTCTAAGAAGAATGACAGACAACTGAAAATTGCTAAGGACGTTCTGAATTGCTTCAGTCAGGGCTCAAACAGAGAAATGTTTTGTGACTTCATTGTCGTGGTAGAAGAACGTGAGTTTCCATGTCATAGATTTGTACTGAGTGCGTGCTCTACATTCTTTGAGGCTCTGCTGAGGTCAGACATGAAAGAAAGCAGACAAAAGCGAGTCGTAGTCAAAGGAATGTCCCCAGATATATTTAAACTTATCCTCGATGTGATCTACAGTGGCTCTGATGTTTTGACCCCGAAGACCATAATAGAAATCTGGAAGGCTGCTCATCAACTCCAGATTGTCTTCTTGATGTCCTTATGTGAGGATTTTATTCAGGAGAACTTGAATGAAGCCAACTGCTACTAAATGTACAGCCTCGCGCAACTTTTATCTTCCGAGAAAATCATCAATTTGGCGATCAACTTTATGGCTAAACACTTTTACAACTTTGCTCAGTCGGGGATGTTTGAACAGATGGAAGTTGAAGACTTCAAAAAAGTTTTACAATTTCAAGAATCAACAGTGTGTGTCGATTTTAAAATCGAGACTATCATAAACTGGTGTCAAAAAGATAACATTAACTCAGATGGCTCAGAAATGGACAGACTAAAATACCTTGGAACATTGTTTCATGCTGTGAATCTATCTCAAGTTAGTAAAATATGTTTGGCCTCCCTTATGACTAATAAGCATGTCTTGGCCAACACAGCGGCAATAACAGCAGTCAATATGCAAGCTTCTCAGATAGTAATAAATCCTAATTATGAACTCGTATTTCAGAATATAAAGGGATTTAATTCACCATTTCTGCAAACAAGTAATACCTGTCTGCACTGCAGTAACAAATCAATGAAAGGCTTTCGCTGCGGCAAATGACCGGCCCTAACTATTGCTGGGCTCTATGCGAAACGGATTGCGCCGTCTGGATAGGGATAAGGACAATAAGTGAAAATTAAGATTTTTATTAGAAAATATATTCATCTTTGCCTTTTATTCATTCTTTACAAAATAACGATCAACTTTACTTTCCGAGCATTGCGTGTAGCGAAGTCATACAGTAGATCATCAAAATTCTGGATCACATTCAATAGCAGGAATTGCCAAATTGTTCAATCTATCTTCGTGAATTGTCACCCTCAATTTATTTTCGATTAATTTGAGGCGCGAGAAGCTTCTTTCACCAAAACCACAGTTACGGGTATTGTTAAAAATATTCTGAGTGCAACAAAGTAATTTGGAGAAGCAGTGTATCTAGTGGACAGATATGCTAAAAGTTCTACCGAGTTTTAGCGGTATTTTGTAGAATATGCCTTAAAGATGACAATTTTGTCTATTTTTCCTAGGAGATTTTTATGAGTTTTCAGTAGATTTTAATGATTCTATGAGATTTCTAGGCGCTCCTGGAAAATCGGGAGGCCGCGAGAACCCTGTAATATAAGTTATAATGTTTAATTTAACGATATACACTTCGAATTAGCGAGGGGCCTATGAAAGTGCGGGGCCCACTGCAGCCGTATAGGTTGCAGTGACCTAAGGCCGGTCTTAATGAGGCCCATCGTGTCAAGAGAATGTGTATCTTAAAATTAACTATAAGTGAGCTTATCTTTCGTGGTTATAGGAAGCAGTGGAGTCCATGTTTCGCTATGAAAATATATCTACATTCAGGACATGGTTAGTTTGGGCTTATTAATTCCATTAATTGCATTTCGTTTGCATTTTTTGGCTTGCCGTTTTCACTTCGAAGTCGTCTATCCTCTTTGCCTTGTAGCATTTGTCACATTCAGCAGCACATTTCTGTTACCGAGCGGATACAGCCTAGTCATGATGCATAGAAATGGGAAGTTCTTGAAGAGATAGTTTTGAAACAAGCAAGTGGGTCACTAGAAAAAAAAATATTCCTTAAGAAAGTTTGCAGGAAGTGTTAAATATAACGTATTCACCTAGCAAAGTCTTGGGAGACTATATAAGAAATACAAAGACATCGAAGTCATAGGTCATTTTGATCAGCAGTCGTTAAATAGTAGTTATTCACTGTGCTTTATTTTATACTGATATTATATTGTCAGACAGTCAAGGTCAGGGACGTTTCATTTCACAAAATTGTGTGTGGAGCTTTATAACGCAGACAGACGATAAGGCTACATCTATTGGGCCAAAAAAGTGTTTATGCATAGGCTACATTAGAGAGTTGCGGGCCCTAAGATTCAAGGATGAAAAAGACACACACACACACACACACACAAAGAGAACTTATAGAATTTGAGGACCAGAAAAATTGTGTTTGGAGTAGAAGAGCATTGTAATGCGGGCTGTTTTATTAAAGCTTAGGGGCGTAACATAAATTTTGATTGATGTTTGTTTTACACATTCAGTTCTTTCATTCATACATACCTATAACATCCTATAACCTTACCATTTAACGTATAAATTAGCTTCAAAGCCTATTAGAAGCTTCACTTTGAACATCACAGCGAGTGATAGGTATTCAATACTATTTATAAGTTTAAAATAAATTGTAAAAAAAAAAAAAATAAACTTAAAATCGTAAATCATATAGCCATGGATAAATTGTGGGTCAGAGTGGAGTCTGTTATGTTTACTTCATTTAAGATTCTGTATTGTTATTCTAAGTGGACCAGATACTTCAGCTCATGTATGATTCACTGTTTGGTTGATGGTTAGCAAAGTCCATTTTATGGCTTTTTTTTTTCCGCGCAATAAAAACGAATATAAAAGATACTTTGTAGATTTGTAATTTAAAAAAAAATGTTAATTTAGCATAGTCATTGTTGAAAGATGTTTGTTAAGGAGTTTATTTGTTAAGTCTTCTACATCTTTCCATTCTTCACGCTTTTATTTATTTCGCATGGTTTTTGTTTTATTGTTTACCAAGTCAGCACATTGGAGGAGAAATGAATATTTGTCAAAATTATGGTGTTGTGCTTTAAGATTTTAATTTCACTCTTGTCAATTTCATACTGTCGTCTTTCAACATTGTTACATTGTAATGAGTATACAAATAAATGCTTTTTTTAAAATCACAATCGCTTTTCAATATTATTTTCAAATTTTAATGTGTTGTTTATTTTTCAATTATCTTTCTCGTTTTTCTTTGTGAATGTTCTGCTTTACAGGAGACTAGGGTTTAGACGTTGCTAGAACCAAGTTGCAAAACTAATTCATCAGAATATGGCATAACAAATGATTCTCTGAGTAAAAGTAGTCCTACACCTCCCTACTACATAGCTAAGTCTCCAATAGTCCAAAGTCAGGACTTGGTGGACAACTAATTAGTCCCATAGTTTTGTTTTATCATGACGAGTCTATCTTTTTTCTTGACAAAATAAGGAAGAACTTAGAATCGGTACAATCAACATTATACTGAGTCATTATATCGACTTCACTGTAACTCTTCTACTTATGAAATTATTTCGGTTCATTCTGTTTGGCTGAAAAGAAAAGTGACTTTTCACTTGAACTAGATTAGTTAACAAGGAAATGGAAACGCAACGGCCTACTTGAGCAATAAGAAAACGGGCGAGAGGAGATGGTTTAATTTAGGGCCCCATCGTGAATCGAACCCTTCACTTGGTGGCTATTTCCGTTCATTTTTGTTTCTTAATTTGTTGACCTGACCAGTCAATTCGTAGGCTGTATGAAGAGCTGCCGGTATCGTTTTATTGAACACTCAAACACTCGTCTGCTATTCTCCACGGATTGATTCTTTGGCGGGAGATTTGAAGTGTAAAGTAAGACCACGCATAAATACGTGACGGAGACAGCATTATTGATTACATTAATTAGAGAAGTCTCTTTAGAATCTGTCTTTTACATTTTCATGATTAGTCCTGTTTCTTTGTGTATACCGGTTTTTTAATCGTGTAGGCTAGTCTGTTAAGTTTAAAATTTATCTTTTTGTAAGCTGATTCAAACAAACAAGTAGAATGAGCTATCGTTATGCAAACCTCACCCAAAAAAAAAATGAGATGAAAAAATTCATCAGGCTGATTTGTTTTTTGAAGTTCAAGAATCGATTTGTCGCTAAAATTTTAGGAGTCGATTCAGTTCCTGCCAGCAAATTATGTTGAACATTAAATAAATCACTTTTTTTTTATCGCGGGCACGTCTTCGGAGAATTGTATTTACTTTGCTGGCACGCTCAGTATAAAGACTAAGTGATTTTATCCAAATACCATCGGCACAAACAAAGCCTCATGGGAAGTGGACCTCTTTATGACGTCATGGGGACTTGGAGTACAGATCAATTATATGCTGGTTCTGTTTTGGCTGTATGAAGAATTTGGGAGATATTGGAAATAGGGACCGTGGACAAACGAAAGTTCAAAGAGAATACTCTATAATTTAATAATAATATAACTGTGCATAGACGTGGATAGCGGTAATCGTGTGTACGTGTAATCAGCTGACGCAGATAATTCCCTGTTGTTTCTCGAAACCAATGTGTATGTAGCCTAAACATCTTGTTTACACATCTCTTGAGATTTTGATGTGTACCTTCTCATTTGTCTGTAGGCTATATGTCGTCAGTGCAAAAAGCCTCAATAAATATAAATACTACTCTGACGAAAACATTTCAGCCTATCATTTTCTTTTTAAAAAATATTGACTTTTAGATCTACTTTTCTTGTTCGATAGCCCGTCCAATGCCAAATTCAAAGGCAATCATCTCAGGCAGAATTTAAAAATTTTTTTTTTTTAAATTTCAATGTTTTTATTTTCTATGTATCTCTCATGGAATTGAAATGTTGGTTTAGACTCGATCTGTACAATCGAAAAGAAAAGTTAGTCAAACTGACAACCTCCAAAGATCATGAGTACTAGACAACACAATGCTACAACAATAATGTCTAGACATTGTCATTGTGTTTAGAAAATAAAGAAGATTGCAGAGCTAAACGAGGCAATTAAATTCCACACAAACAGGGGAAGCCAGTTAAAGTAAGCGTCCCTTTTTCGATTTTTGTTTTTACAAAGCTTATATCAACTCATTTCGTCTGTCTGTCTGTCCGGTACAATTTTGTTTCCAACACCTAGTTTCGGATCAAGTTGAAATTTAGCACTATTGTGTTTTTGTACCTGAGAAAACAAGAATCAATTAAAAATAGCAATTGGTTAATTAACTAATGGTAATTAATTATTTTGTTTGGTGTCGAACATTGGAGAGAAATTGTACTTGACCTATATGCTGGTATAAGTTGAATTAGTTCCCTTGAGAAGGCTTGAGCACTCGAGTTCGTATTTCAAGTCGTACAACTGTTGTTTTTTTTAATGCATTTTAAAAGCGATCACGGAAACAGTCCTCCTTCTTTCTCGCCCCTTCCCTCTCCTTTCCTAACTGGTCCAAACAAATGATAGGATCCTAGCACATTGAGAAAGTTAAAAGCATGAAATTGCGCTACACAAAAACATTGATAAAAACATTTCTAATCACACAGGTTTATTATTGTTAGTCAAGCTCTATTACAAATTTAGTTACATGACTGATCCAAACCATCAAACTAATTGATACACTAGATATAAGCTTTTTAAAAAGTATTTTAAAATATTTTTCTTGTTTGGTGGTTTTTTTGTATTTCCTCGAAGAAGAAGAAAGGAAAAATAAAGAAACGATGGGAACATCGGAACCAAACATTGCAGATTGGCCTTTATGGTAATGGCGGCAAACAGAAGGAGCTCCTCAATAGAAAACGTGAGGCTCACGTTTCTGTCCAGCAGACTCAAGGAAAAGTCAAATAATTTCAGTAATTTTAATTACTGAAATAGAACACTAATGTGAACCCCTTGTAAAATATTCCTAAGGCGTATTCCTTATGAGACGTCCAAACTGTTGTTGACAACTTGGTTAGATCTTACTCTCGAAAGAAATGCGAAACCGAGACATGCAGAGCACACACAATTCTCTTCTCGCACTTTCTCATTCACCCGATTACACACGCGCACACACACACACGCATATACACACATTAATGTCAAAGACAAAGGAAATTTTACCATCGGAGCGATGACTTATTGAATTACGGCAAAGTAAAAATAGAAAGATCTGTGGGGAGTTCTCAAGTGATATATGTTCAAAAGTGTGTGTGTGTGTAGTATAAATAGAAAGATCTGTGGGGAGTTCTCAAGTGATATATCTTCAAAAGCGTGTGTGTGTGTGTGTACTCGAAGAGGAGGATGCCAGCACTTCTGCTTTATGCGGCAGGAATAAATTAGAATAAGGACAGAGGTGGAGGGGGGATGTAACAATGTTTCAGCTAGCGCTTCTCAAAGTATTGGAAATGGGATCTCAATATTCTTAACACAACAAAGTTTCGGCTATCAAGTGTTAGAATCCCTCTACTCCACAGAGTAAATTAACGTTCTTAAAATACACATTTGATCAGGAGCACAAAGTTTTCGATTTGAACATTCAAATGTAGATCTATATCCTTCGGCTAAAAGATAATTTACTCACTAATGTGGATATTGCATAGGTGAGAAGTGAGAACATTACTACGGCGCACATTTAAAAAAAAACAATTGAGTGAAAATCTACATTACGTCTCTTCGTTTGTCGCCTCCAATTACTTATATTGTTTGAGTCGCTCACATGAACGTTGATTTCAAACAACTCAGTATATCTCTTATATTTCATTTATGGTTTGAAAATTTCTTTTGAAATTCTACTTAAAGAAATGTTGGCTAACTTTAGTAAATGTCATACTAATCGACTCCAACCACTGCAAAGATGGAAAAACATGATAATTACAAAACAGAAATCCCAGATATAAAAAAAAAAGATATACATTCGCAGCTGATTCGCTTGTACTTTTATTTTTACATAAACGAACTTGAATAGTGAACTAATAAAGCATACGTATACAAAACTTATGGTATGAAGACACAATATACACAATTTATAAAATATAGATTCACAGTGATGGTGTCAAAATGAAATACAGTAATAAACGATCGAACTGAATTGTCACTTTTGCCATTTCTATACTCTGCGCTCTAAGAATAGGCTATTTCTAGACATATCGAGATATTTGTTATTGCACAATCAAAGTTTGTTTTTGGCTCCTTAGGCTTTTAGGATCTATTTTTAGCTTTCCCATAATCTGTCAAGTGTTTTCTGGAAAAATATTATGTTAAAAACTTGCTGCTTTAACACACACATACACACACGCAATTATGGTGACTTCACATTGAAATCCCTGATTCAGAGATTTGCCCTAAAATGCTGTAGGCAACTGTTAAGTCTTCGCTGCTGAAGAAGGCGGGCTAATTCAATTTACTTAGAACCAGCGGTCACACAAACATAAAACAATGTAGGCCTACTCTGTTCATTGGATCAATGTAGCTTGTGCTGAAAGTTTACACATCGTGAGTTCATTAGACATTGCGATGTATAGTTCATGGATGATTGAAATCGTATAGAGATAAAAAAAAAATAAAGATTTTATCCTATGAAAAAGTTAATTAAATAGAAAAGAAATGGATTTGACACTCAGACCAAGCGTGGAACTTGAACGCACACATTCTTTGTTTTCCAAACGATTTTTAATGTTCTATGTTACGTTGACATGTGTGTGTGTGTTTGTGTGTGAGAGAGGGAGACAAGAAAACGAAAAGTAAAGTAAACAAGGTTACAAAGACAGTTTGCGTGGAAACACAAACTTAAAATCGGCCCCGTAGTGGTCCACCCAGGCAGGTTTCACTATTTTCAGAAAGAATATCAGAAACTATGAACTACAAACTATCTACAACTACAACCCTATCTCTCTCGATACAAAAAGAAGAGACTTGCTCGTGTCGAAAGTGTTGCCGATACTGTTGTATCGTTAGTTCGACTAATGACTTGATACCCCAGGATACGGAGATGTATTAATGTTATTATTACATAGTTAGTATTCATATTGTTGTAACTCTCTAAGGCAGGCACTCAACGAAAGACAGGCTGGCAACAGTATACGATGTATTTATTTAGTATAACTAGCACAAGCATCAACAAATAGTAATAGTTACTAGTTAGACTTGGACGTCTGCTATAAAGTCACAGGGAGTAATATGTCTTAAGTTCTAAGAGTCCTACTTCATACCAGAACACAGAACAGACCACCGACACACTTCCCAGTGTCGCTCCAGGTCTCCCACACAGTTTCCTAGTATCACACAGGACAGCACTCAGCACCAGACTGTTCAGACTCCCATGACTTCTAGCCGGCTCACAACAGTCCTTCTTCCTGTCTCTATATGTCGTTCACTAGTCGTGTTCAGTAGTGCTCAGATGCGCACCATTAGTGTAGCGCGGGAGCGGGGTTACAACAATATGTATTCAATAGTTATGAAGATATAGTTAAATACTAGGTGTCATGTACAAAGTCCACATCACGAATGAAGAGATTAAAAACAGGATTAATACAGCAATCGGACTACGCGATGGCCTGCTGACCACTGTCAAAAAACGTAAACTCAAACCCTATGTCCATATAACAATGTCCTCAGGACTCAGAAAGACCTTCCCTCAGGGAACAGTACCAGCAGGAAGATGAAGACAGTATCAAAGAATGGACAGGCTGTCAGGGAATGGAATTCTATCAAAGGCAAGGACAGAGAGAAATAGAGAAAGACGGTAGAGATAGATTTTGTGTGGTGCCCCAACAGACCAAGGAATAAGTGAAGTTAAATGTGAACCTGGCCTAACTGATGCTTTTGAATGATTATCTAATTGTTTTTTAAAGGGCCAATATCCCATTCAAAGCCATCAACAAATATAACTTTTCCGTTTAGTTTTTGAGGCCTTTTATGTGGCACTGTAGTTCACGTGAATAATATGAAACACTACTTATTAATTGTAGTTTTAAAGTATATTCCACTTCTATGCATACAAAAGAGGTAATATATTTTGTAAATGTAGGTAGTTAGTATAATAGGAATTACTTAATTTAGCAATACAATTTTTTTCTACAAAACAAAATGGTTTGCACAACCTCAGAGGCAGTCAATGGCAGTTTAAAAATACTTCCTTTGAGTTGGATGAGTGTCCTGTCATCATGTTGGCATAAAGGAAATAGTTTGTGTGTTGTTTCCAAAGACGCCCTGTGCACTCATCATTCTATAGGCGCCTTGGTTTGATGGTCGTCTTTTCTAGAGCGCCTTACTTATGCTTTGCGTCATTGTACCGTGTTGCCCCTTTAAAGGGCAAGTTATTATTGGACTTGTTGGTTTGAACTATGATTATTGCTAAACATTCTATAGTGCAGTAAAAGCTCAAGTTCTTTGTGCTTACAGGGAACTAGTATTGGACTAAGTTGAGACTTGGACCGCTGCAGTTTTTTTTTTGTTCTATGACTAATTTACATTGGGGGGTGAATGTCCGATGCGGTGGGGCCATGAAGTGATGGATACCCTTATAGTTCCACGGATAATTCATTAGTTAGCTTTACTTTTCTTTACTTATGTTACCAGGAGACCCGGGCAGACGTCCATGGTTAATTTAAAAATAAAGACTTAGAAGAACTCATTTAATGTATGTGAAATAAAAGGTCTGTATGAACACAAGAGTGAACTGACTTGTATCAGTTGTAGGTCTAGATGGACAATATTTTGGTAAACAACTCTATATAGAATTCAATACAATTAGGAGCTGATTTAATTTGTATATTTCAGAGATGTTAATAAGCATAATAACTTGATTCTGAAACACAAAGACAGGATACACGCTGCTGGAGTAATAGAACCGCTGTGAAAAGAAAGGCAGCTCTATCTAGGATTGTATAATGCGGATCACGCAATTGGCTTCATCAAACTGCTTATCACGTTACTAGAGGGCCTGGAACTTATTGACTTTATTCGTTTATTAGGATAGCTAACATTATAACTTTGTACGTGTTCAAACTGTATCACCCTGTGTAGGCCCTATGGCATGACATTGTATTTCAAATAATATATTTTCTGTTTGAAATGTTTAGTTTGTGGGGGAAAATGTAGTGGTGCAAAGAGGGGGAGGTGTGTGTTTTCTTTATAGTACAAATCAAGATATATAGTCTAGTAGTCTATTAGTCGATAGTCTCCACAAAGCCACATTAAGGAGCGAGAAATGACCAATGGGCAAGGCTCACTGAATTGATGATGTTTAAAAGAAAGTTAGTAGTCGAACAAGTTCAAAAACTTAAGACTCAAGTCAACAAACTCATGACTATTTTAGATTATAAAACATCTGACCTTTTAATATATTATTTCAATATTACTTTATTTATAAGATACCGGCATCTGACATTTTGATAAACTATTGCAGGTTTTTTTTGGTTACAATAAGTATAATTTTAAAATCTAATAATTTGATTTTTATTGATACAAATAACATAAAATAATATTTACAAAAGCATTACTTTGTTGCTTTTTTAGTCTAATAAATAAACTTCAATGTAAACATAGTGTAAGCACATTGTGACATGAAGTAAAATAATGAAGTTATATCAAAGCAATCTTTTACAGGTAGAACACATACACTAATCAAATATATATATCTAGTTTTACCAAACAACAATAAAATAATTTATAAGTTAATTATCATAATTTAGTCACACTCAAAACAAAAGTACAGTACTCAGCTAATATTTTTACCCCAATAGCTATATATTTTACCTATAAAAAAATTACCAATGAAAGCATTTATCGGTTTAGCAATTTAATGATAAATACAGCATATGTACGTTGTCAACATAACTTATATAACAAATATTGTAATAAAGACACAAGGAAATAGTTGATCACGCTAAAAATATTGTAAAAAACAAATTAAATGAGACTTGGTGTATAATGACTTGAATGAAAGTATTATGTAAGCTTCAACACCAGATAACATATCAACATTCAACAGTTATGAAACAGACTAAAAGCAATTTGATGTATCTTTTCTTATAATTTACTCAAAAGTTACCTATTTGAATACTGTATTTTTATATGTAATATTATCAGTCCTCGCCTAGTGCAATGCTATATATTGTCAAACCAAATAATAGTGTCATTGTGAAGTGCCATGCGTTTTTCAGTAGGTTAATGAAGTCAAATTACACTGTGGTGCTACAATTTATAATAAAAAAAAAAAAAGTGATGAGCATTTAGAATGATCCTATATATCTTTACAGATATCCTTATTTGAGAAGAAATCTATTTTTTTACTTATAATTTAAATTAGTACATTATGTGGCTAAAATATTGTTTATTACATCAAAGGCCAGACAAATAATGAACATAATCTGGTGTTGTTAACTAATTAATACTCATTATAATTGTGAGTGGTACATTATTAGACAGCTCTAAATAATGCATGCTTCTAATTCTAATGGCCATAAGGATTAACAGACTTAGACACAGCTCACATTTATTCAATGCTGCATCTGAAACATAGTTACACTTTTGAAGAAAATTGCCCATAGATATGAAAGTAAAGTGATCAAGGGTGATAACATCTAGAATCATTTAGTTCTATAGTCCACAACATCAATACATCAACATTGTTATAAATAAAACAAGGTTACAAAAGACAGTTTGTGTGGAAACACAAACTCAAAATCGGCCCCCGAAGTAAAATGTTTTACATAATTCGGATAATCCTTCAGAGTTGAAGATAGTTTACTTCCTAGTCCAAACCTCCCGCAGGACGACGGGGGATGGGAGCAGGCAGGGTTTGAACCTTCGATCGTTGATAAATCAAACGACAGTCCAGCGCGCAAACCGCACGACCAGTGGTCCACCCAGGTAGGCTTCAATATTTTCAGAAAGAAAATCCGAATAAAATTATATCAAAGACAAATGAGAGATAAGAATGGAGAAAGAAGGTTAACAGATCTTGTGTAGTGCCCCAACCGTCCCGCAGATCAAAGGATACGTGAAAGTGAATGTAAAGTTAGATGTGAACCTGGCCTAACTAGTTTGTGGTCTTTAGGGCAGATGATGTAAAGTTCATCTGTTTTTGTGGCCTACAGTTAACGAGGGTGTCATGTAGCCAGCACAACGACCAACCGCCTTTGCTTTTCCCTAACTAATGTCAGGTACCCATTAGAGCTGGGTAGACTCAGAAGTTGAAAATCCCAGTCTTCACCAGGATTCGAACCCGGGACCCTCGGTTCGAACTAAATAAGTTAATTGTTTTGAAAAGGCTCAATCTCATATTCGAATCCTCAAAAAAAAAAAAAAAAAAAAAAAAAAAAAAAAAAAAAAAATCCGCTATATAGAAAAAATGTTCACGAAAATGATGTTTATAAGATTACTATTCGTCTTAAATTAGGTCTAACATATAATGCATACTAATTAGCTTTTTCTTATAAAAAACTGCTTGCATAATTAATTTTAAAAATTAGAATTTTCGCTTTCAGGAAAAAAAAAAGTAGCCGTTGCATCAGAACTTTGAATGGTCTAAAATATTGTGAAGTCGGATTTTCAATATCTCTTCTAGTTTACGAGATCTAAACGGGACGGACGGACAAACATTTCGCACAAAACTAATAGCGTCTTTTCCCCTTTCGGGGGCCGCTAAAAACAACAACATAAAACTTACAAAAACGCTTTTAAAAATGCATGCAGGACTCTTGCTTTTGTTTTTCAATAATTACAGTAAAAGCTATTACAAAATAAACAAGAACTAAAATATCATAAAGAAAGTAGCAGCTACAAAAATGTAGTGACAATCTTCTAGTATAACTAACAACAACAAAGAACTTAGTGTAACTACCATTACTAAAACCTCTGTGTAAGATTACAAAATAAAACTAAGTCAAAAAGAAAGATTTAAATACATAAAGCATCAATTTTAAGTCACAAACAGGTGATACCGGACCAATAGGTATATTGAGCAGCTATTTATGGACGGTGATGAAGGCAGTTAGAAATCAATAAGATTACATGGCAAAACATGCTGGTACATTATTTTTGAGTCATGTGGAATGTCTGGGGTTAAATTTTTTTAAAATTTTGGCTGTGTGGAAAAAAAAAAGTCTTGAATATTAATTTGTTTGTAAACAAAAAGTTCAAATAACTATTGGAGTACTGATTTATTAACTGTTCGATAAGCTTAAAAATTATGCAAATAAAAGATGCGTACATCATCAAGGGTATTTATTTATATAGTTAAGCTATTGATATCTCCTGTATAACACATAATAATGTATTGAGGCATAAAGTACAAGATCAGTGCATGAGTCCAAAGTATGCAAGTACAATTACCAAAACCATTCACTGACAACTAATTTTGAGCCATGTCTTGTTTATAAGAATAGTAACCACAAACAAAACAATTTGAAGTATGATTATAATTACTTCTATAAATGAGAGAACTAATTTACTACATGTTTATAATTTATTAATTGTAACTGCATGTGTATGCCTGCCTGCCTGGAGTTATTAAAAACTTTGATTTTCAAATAACTAATCTAATAAAATAATGTCAATTTTAATACTTTTTATATTGATTCTCCCTTAAAATCATCACACACCTAGTAAAATTAGTGAAGCCATAAATACAGTGTAGAATGTTTTAGTACAGAGTTCTAAAAGAATTATTTAAAAAATAAATACTTTTATATCTGGAGTTTTGGCATTATATTGCTATACATCAATACAGGTAACCATGACTATTTTTAAGAACAAAGAATGTAGAAATAAATAACAGTCACATCACATTACAATTTATATTTTTGAAATTATAGATAATATCTTATTATTTTCTAAACAAAGATTTAAGAAATCCCTTTCTTTTTAAATTTCTAAGAATCATATAAGAATCACATTAGCATTTATTAACCAAAAATAAAAAATTCATATTCCCACATTTGGGATGAAAATTCATCCTTCATACACTGGGACAGTCCAGTTTCTTGAAGTCTTGAGTCAACAAATTCCAACACCTTTAGAGCATCCTCATTGCAGATGTGCGCAAGTAAGTTTTGCTGCTTACCTGACAGAAGTGGACTAAGAACTTCCAGGAACTGGCATTGAGTTACAAGATGAGGATTATGTATCAAAAAGTTGGGTAAAAAATTATTCTTGTAAGCTGAGCGTAAGAAATGCACTGCATCAGATAGTCTATCTGGCAGGCTAGACAATGTCCAGGAAGAAGGATTACTTTCCTGAAGCAGGAAGTGGATGATAGTGCTTAGCACTAAAGAATCTACTTCACCTTTATTTAAAAGTTTATTTTTATGTGTGTAGGAAAATAGGGCTTTGAGAATCATCACACATTCTCTATGGTATCCTTCCACCCCAGACAAATGAAGCCTTTCATCAAAATATTCGACAACACTCATCTTCAACTTTTCTGTACACAGAGACCAAAGCAAATCTTCATTGCTGGCACCTCTAAACACTCGACTCAAAGTAGTTTTTGGCAGAGTTTTGGTCAACTTGTCTGGTTGATTAGAATCTTTCCATGGAGGAACGGCATAAATTGTTGAAAAAAGTGAAAACTCTGGTAGAGATATTTTCAAAGCAGGAATTATATTTACATTAATATTTTCCACACCTAGACCTAAACTACTTAGAAGTCTAGTGTCAATCTTCAGAGTAAACCTTTTATCAGAAGATAAATAAAAGCTGAAAGGGAGGCTATCCAACTTATTTTTAAAGTTTCTGTTCAGCTTTTGAACAGATCTTGTCAGCAACATCTCTGCAGTATCCTTAAAGCCTTCTGGCACAAGGTACATCCCAAACTGATTTTCAATGAAAGCCCTTTTAATAAAAGTGCTACCTTTGGGAATGGTATCACAGTCATTGAAACTGAGTGCTACATACCCAGGAGGAATATCATGAGAAACATTGCTATGTAAAATTGTAATTTCACTACAGTGGGAAATGTCAAGCACCATAAGCAGATCAAACCTGTTAGCTGATCCAATGATGGTTCCATCAGCAGCACTACCAATGCTTTCAAATGTTGTAAATGACAGAAAATCCTCAGAGTCTTCTGTATCAGACTTTAGCACATTTTCTAGCAGATAGAAGCAGTAGTTGACAACCATTGTAGCTATGGTCCATTGTTGGGGTTTGATTACACAGTTTTGTTGAAGGAACTGAAGAAGTATACAAAGGTTTCTGTTCACACTGGACAATTGTGTGTAGTCAAAACCATCCATACGAAAGCAGGGATAACTCCAACTTAAGCGCTGCTGCTGTTTTTCAAATTTAATCCAACTCAGCACAGCTAAATCGTCTACTTTCTTAATAATAATGTTTGGAAGTGACTTTGGACTCTGTTGATTCTGTGGAAATTTTCTTGAGAGACGAGGAGTTGCCATTGAATTTAATGATGAAGAAGATTGAGGAGACGGCAAACTAGTTCTAGAGCCAGTGCCATTCACAGGAGATATTTCTACCGATAAATAGAAATCTAGTTCCTTCAAAAATCGCCACAGAGTTTCATCAAGTATTTGATCAACAGGTTTTGAAGGATAAAGAAAAACCTTATCCATCTTTGATAAATGTAATGTTAGAACACGCTTTATATCACTTGGTCTTTTTTTGGTTTCAGTGTTAAAATCATCAGAACTAATTTCAAAATCAACTACAGCTTTCTTTACAAAAGTGGAATCAGTTTTATCATCCTTGCTCTGAGTTATACTTTCTTGACATTTTTTGAGAATTATATAAAAAAGCAGAGTAGCTGCTATGATGCCCAACACTGACAACCAAAGAATTAAGAAAATGGAAACATTATGGCCTTCACTGTAGTGAAAGATGGATGTACAGCCATTGTCTTGTGGTTCCACAACATCAGTTTTGGTTGCCACTAGGGGTGTAGCTGTCAAATAATTGACAATTTGACTTAAGAAACTATCAGCATTTTGAGAATTTTTTTCTGTACTTTCTTCTTCATCATTATTATCTTTGTGAATACTCTCTATTGTTGGTTTTATGTCTTTGTCACAAGCCAATACTGATATTGTGATGTTATAGAGCTTGGAGTCATATAATTTCCATTCAAAGCCCAATTGTTTCATCAGAAGATGAAGCCACTCCATGCTTGCTAAAGTGGATATCTGAAGAAAAGGTAAAAGATATTGTTAGCAAATGAATTACAACACATTAAGATGAAAAAAAAAAGTTAACTTACAAAAACAAAAAGTGCGCAATAAAAACAGTTATGTCAGAAAATTAGTTATATTAAAATGTATATATATGTGTGTATATATTTGTTTTCTATAATTTCTACAAACTAATAATATAATGATTAGCTTTGGTGTTTTGTTGTAAAAGCCTATTATGAGACAAGCAAATCTAAATTATTCACATCAAGATCATTATTAGAATAAAGTAGAAAAAAAAAGAAAAAAAAAAACACTTTTTTTTTTTAAACATAGCTTATAGAAAATGTAATTGTATCAATTAGTTTGGATCAGTCATGCAATTAAATTTGTAATAGATCTAGACTAACAATAATAAATCTGTGCGATTAGAAATATTTTTACCCATTGTTTTTGTTTAGCGCAATTTAAACTTTATCAATGCGGTATGATCCTGTCACTTGTACGGACCAATTAGGAAAAGGAGGGGGGAGAGAAAGAAGGGGGTATCTGGGCAAATGTTACTGTGATCGCTTTTTATCAAAATAAAAGATGTATGACTTGAATTTGAACCAGAGGGCTCAAGCCTCCTAAAGCCATTACACTAACCACTGTGCTTATATGGTTTTATGGATATCTACTGTTAGATTCAGACTATTAAGCTATGACCTAATGATTTACACAAATTAAAAAGGGGACTAATTCAACATACCACCACATCAGTCAAGTACAATTTCTTTCCCTTGTTCAATACCAAACAAAATAATTAATTTCCAATTTTTTTTTTTTTTATCGATTCTTGTTTTGTCAGGTACAAAAATAAAAGTGTGAAATTTCAACTTGATCCGAGATTAGTTGTGGGAGAAATAGTATGTACAAACTTTTTACCAGACAGACAGATTAAGTTGATAAGCTTTGTAATTAAATGCTAAACAATCCAAAACAATCCGATTTACTAATTTGACTAAAGAATAAATCTTTATCTTACTTGCATAGCTGTTTAAAAATTAGCAATATCCTGCCTTAAGGTTGAAGATACCAAGATTTCTAGGACAAGGATGTCAAACTGATAATCACATAACAAACTAAGGCTAGATATAAAAATCATACAAAATAAAAATGAAATAGTAAAAATCCATAAAATGCACCTTTTTCACTTCAACTTAAATTAAAATTGTATTATTTATAAATACAATTATGTATAGGTTATATTGATATCTGGAGGCACAGTGGCTGAGTGGTAAAGTGCATGGGATCTTTTAGGGTTAGGATCTTTAGGGCACCTCTGAGTCCATGCAGCTCTAATGGGTACCTGACATAAGTTGGGAAAAAGTAAAGGCAGTTGGTTGTTGTGCTGGTCACATGATACTCTTGTCAACCTTGGGCTACAGAACAGATGACCTTTACATCATCTGCCCAATAGATCGCAAGGTCAGAAAGGGGAACTTTATTTTTTTAATTATATCCATATCCACATATATTTAAGAATAAGTTCCAAAGACCATAAAGATAATTGTATATATATATATATGTTCTTTGTGTAGAATAGTCCAAAGTTACTGTTATGCTGAATCCTTCATACAAGCCAGTGAGTTTGAAAGATTTAAGACCATTATCTTGTTTAGTATTAAATTAAAACTTGGAAGAACGAAATAAAGAAATCAAAATCTTATATATAGTAGAATGACGGGCTTAAAAAAAACTTTTGTGGATCAGTGGCAAGGAAGGGGTCTCTGGGAAAAGGTTTCCATGCAGCATGCTGCCTTTAGAAGCTCAGCAAACATAACTCTGCTTGAGTTGGCATTCAAACTTTCTATAGACCAAAAGTTATTGAGTTAATTCTACATCATAAATAGATGATTTTAAAAGAGATCAAGATTCTACTTACTATACTACTAATAGATCTAGATCTAGAGTCAGACTAGTTTTCTACACTGTCTACAGATTGGTCTTGGTCAGAGTCTTACACTATATACTAGAGTATTTATCTAGATCAAGAGTAGATGTCAAGTGCTATTAAATTTAAAATATAGATAATTACTCTAATTATAACAGTGAGATCTATCTAGATTAGATATACATCTAGACCTAGATCTACTATCTAGATTCAAGATTAGATACTAAGATATCTTATCTTGATCTATATAACTAGACTCTATATTATGTATCTAGTCTAGAATAGATCTAGACCTAGATCTAGTTTAAGTTTAGTTATGTTTTAACTTTTAACAAATGACAATAACGACAATCACCCCAATGTTGGTCAATATTATAAGTTATAATAATATTCAATAATGTTCATAACGTTGTTATAGATCTAAATATATAGTATTTATAAATATAATCTAGATTATCTAGAATTAATCTTATAAAATCTTATCTTATATAATACAGACGTTACTTCAAAAAAGAAGATGATTACGTCCTACGTGTCATGCATTTAGTCATGCATATTAACCAATGACCTAAATTCTGCCAAGTCACTGGTTTTCCTGGCTAGCTCAAGACAACCCATTCCATGCTCTAATAGCGCTAGGGAAGAAAGAGCATTTGTACAAATTTGTCCTAGCATATGGAACGAGGAATGTGCCTTTATCTTTGTGTCTTTCTGATTATTTTTTTAAATTTGGTTTTTGTATTTGAAGATTATGGTTCAGTGTTTTATGTATAATTGTAACTTTACTTTTAAGTCTTCTATGTTAAAGGCTTTCTAAATTTAGTGATTTTACTAAAGGTGTTACTCTAGTCAAATGTGAATATTCGTTTGTTATGAATCTCATCTTATTTTGTGTCTGTTCCATTTTCTTAATGTTTTCTTGAGTTGAGGGGTCCCAAACAGAGGATGCATATTCTGTTATTGGCCTAACCAAGGTTAAATAACATTTTAGTTTTATGTTCTTATTTGACTTATAAAATTTCTTTTAATAAACTTAGGCTAATGCTTTGTTTGATTTTTTGATAGTTTCATCAATATGGGGATTCCATGACAGTTTTTCATTTATTATAACACCTAGATATAGATCTAGGTATTTTGCGTTTTTAGTCTGTGTTACTGGTTATTTACCATGATTCATGAATAAGATTTTTTAAAGTGAAATTAACTTAAATTGTTTAATTTGTTTTAATTTTTTTGTTACTCAAGTCTCAATTAATAAATGAATTATTTTATTAGTAAGTTAATAAAGTGACATTTTCTGGGTGGAAAGACATGCTCCAATTCGATTCCCATTTCTGTAATATTATTATGAATAGGTCTAGAGTAGAGTCACTATTGCGGAGCAGGCATGTTTGCAGAACAGCTCGTCGAAATTAGTTAAAATCTACTTTATTGCACATGGTCCATTTCTCTACATTTCCAATACAAGGGTTTTCCTTCTACAGCAGAAAATTAATTTTGACTCCAGGTTAAAGTTGAAAGGTGTGGAATCGTCCATTATTTTTCACGTACAAGGAGAACCGCAAAGGTCAGGGCTTAAGGCTTTTTAAAAATGATAATGACAATTCACCTGCATGATACACCAAATTTTCGGTTTATAAATGGATGTGGAAAAACTTCATTTCATAGCTATCTACCAGGAATTCAATTTAAAAAAAATTGGGAGATGTTTACCCAGTTTTTACCTTTTTAAAGATAGTCACAATTGTGGAACACTATACATGTTATTTATTTGACCTGCGCATTTAGATCTACATAGTGATTTAGATTATTGGAGTTTAAATATGAGTTTATGAGTATTATAAATTTAAAAACATTTAGAGAATAATATTACTGATTATTACATTATTTACATATAAATAGAATTTATGATTAACAGATGTCCAGCAAAAAGAAACAAATCATAATATCAAATAATCTCATAGATTAGATCTAGTATAGTGACAGTATTATGGTCATAGGCTCTAAAAGTCTAAGTTAAGTTAATTAAGTAATAGACTTAAATAGATCTAAGTAAAAATTTAGTAAGTGTAAGTTATAGATCTAACATTCTAACAGAGCGACAGTCTAACCGCTAACCATTACGCCGGAGCAAACAAATTTAAAACTAAAAGTAGCAGCAAACTGTTCCGCAATAGTGACTCTACTATACTAGATAAGTAGGTTAATCCGGCCTATAAGTTATATTATATTATTATAATATAAATAGAGTCTAGATCTAATAATTAATAATATAAATATTATACATCAAAATCACCAGCCAATATTTATTTTTGTAACTTTCGTTTTCCTAGAATCTTTTGATTAAAAAGATCTGATTTGTCTTTGCTGCCAACTAAAAACGCATTCATGTGTTAACGGTAAACTACGAAATCCCACATTTTTTTTTTATCTTTTAAATCACATTTACAGACGTTCCTTCTTAAAAGAAGATAGTACGTCATACGCACTGTCGGATCCAAGAAAGGAGGAAAGGTCGCCCCCCACTCGCCCGACCACCCCCGAGGGGGGAGGCGGACGAATTCTAGTAAAGAAATCACACAATTTGTATACGAATTTATTAGTTATGTTTATAATATATACGCGGCAATGTTTATAATATATACTCATTATGGCATCAATCCCGCCCCCCCCCACACCATACATTTTTTTTGCGCCTTCAGAGCTCCCCCAGACTCCTAGCTGTTAAGAGAAAGGTCATATATATATTATAATTATATTAACATATTATTAAGCCTTAATCTAAATATGTGGAGTATCTTATCTTTTGAAGGAACAAATCGGTTCTATTTGCAATGTAGCAATGGCCTGTAAATTCATATTAGAATATTTTTAAGTAAAACACTATTCAAAAGGTCTTTTTTAATAGGAGGAATAATGAGCTGTAGGCGTCAGGAGAATGCGTTTCTGCAGTGAAGAGAAACGCTTTTGGCGTCGGGGCTTAGTTCCGAACCTCAACATAGCTGCGTTTGTTTTTCGCCGAAGGGTGAGAAACACTCGTTTTTTATTTATAATTTATATATATATATATTTGTACGCACTTTTATGCATAGGGTTAGGGCACTGGCGGATCCAGAACTTTGGAGTGGGGGGGGCGATTTTTTTCTAAACCCTAACCCTAACGCCCAGTAAACCCTAACCCTATGCATATATTCGATATATGAGAATAAAATAATCTTCGGCGAAAAAAAAAACAGTCATGTTGAGGCCTTTCTCTTGCAAGCTTGGGGGAGAGCGCTGTAAGCTTCCTCAGTGGGGTTCGAGGCGAAGCCCCAACACCCAAAAGCGTTTTCTTGCATTTTTCACTGCAGAAACGCATTCTCCTGACAACTACAGCTCATTATTTATTAGTGGGATTCGGGACGAAACCCCTATGCCAAAAGCGTTTTCCTGCATTTTTTTACTGCAGAAACGCATTCTCCTGACATGTACAGCTCATAATTTATTAGTGGGGTTAGGGGCGGAGCCCCGACGCCAAAAGCGTTTTCTTGCATTCTTCACTGCATAAACGCAATCTCCAGACATCTACAGCTTATTATTCATCAGTGAGGTTCGGGGCGAAGACTCAACGCTAAAAGCGTTTTCTGGCATTCTTCACTGCAGTAAAACATTCTCCTGACCTACAGCTTATTATTCATTCTATTATAAAAAACCTTTTGAATAATGTGGAAAAATATTCTAATATGAATTTATAGTCCCTTAATACATTGCAAATACAACCGATTTGTTCTTTGAAAAGATACGATACCCCACATATTTAGATTAAGGCTTTGAGGATCGCCGCCGAAAAAAAAATTCGATTAATAATATTCAATATAATTCAAGCATAAATTGTGAGTTATAGTCCTAAATTTATTTAACTAGAAAAATATGAGATAGAGTAAAGGTTGGAAAAAGTCGACTAGGAAAAGATTATCTGACTTTTGAACTCATCTCAACCCCTACCGCCCCCCCCCCCCTGGATCCGCCAGTGGTAAGGGTCTCCATAGTTCTAGATCCGCTAGTGGTCCTAAGTCACTATAGTCGTGCATTTAATTAGAGATATAAACTCAGCTAGATAATTGGATTTCCTGGCTTACATCCCTATATTGATGAAACTATACAAAAAAAAAAATCAAACATAGCATTAGGGTTTATTAAAATAAATTTCTATAAATCAAATAAAAACATAAAACTAAAATGTTATTTAACCTTGGTTAGGCCAATAATAGAATATGCATCCTCAAGAAAACAATAACAAACTGAAACAGACAGAGCACTGAGATTCATAACAAACGAATATTCACATTTGACTAATAATAATAATAATAATAATAATAATAATAATAATCTTTATTATCCGTAAGGAAATTTGTCTTACAATTTGTGCATTACACCAAACAAAAAACATTATAACTATAAGAAACCAAAGTGTACATTCACACCAGACTCACTCATAATTTACATGTGACAAAGTTTATACCAGATTGTTCTTATTTAATGATTTGATTGCCAGGGGAACAAAAGAGTGTTTGTGTCTGTTTGTCTTTGCTATCGGTGTCTTGTATCTCTTTTGTGATGGTAAAATCGCAAAATCCTGACATTAGAGTAACACCTTTAGTAAAATCACTAAATTTAGAAAGCCTTCAGGATATAGAAGACTTAAAAGTAAAGTAGCAATTATACATAAAACACATAATCTTCAAATACAAAAACAAAATTTAAAAAAATACTCAGAAAGACACAAAGATAAAGGCACATTCCTCATTCCATATGCTAGGACAAATTTGTACAAAAGCTCCTTCTTCCCTAGTGCTATTATAGTATGGAATGGGCTGCCTGAGCTAGCCAGGAAAACCAGTGACTTAGCAGAATTTAGGTCATTGGTTGATATGCATGACTAAATGCATGACGCGTATGACGTAATCATCTTCTTTTTTTGAAGTAACGTCAGTATTATATAAAATAAGATAAACACCAGGGAAGAAGATCTAGTGCGAATTTGTCTATCACAGGAGTGAACAACCTTTTTCTATGGAGGGCAGCATTAAAAAAAAAAATTGGGAAACATAGGCCGCATACACATATATAGGCCTATTTACATATATATTTACAACTTAGAAAAATAGTAGGCCTATAACTAACTGTGTATAATGGCTTTTATTTCACATTTATACTGTATAATACATTTACTTCTCTTTTTTTACACTACCAATTGAGGAATTACAACAAGAGTTAGCTATTTCGAAACAAATTTTACGAATATTTATTTACATTTTTTTGTTGTCTAGTTACATCACGGTATTTAAAGACAAAAGCAAGTTGAACTTAATGTGAAGCACTTAGCTGTTTACACTCGTGCATATTATTTTCAGAAATGTGGAATTAACTTTAAAGTTTTTAACCTTGTGGCTTCTGTCAAATTATAGTCAATCAGCAGTCATCTGTTCTTACACTTTTTTTTTTTTTTCAAACAACAAATATGCTTGTTCACAGATGTATGTGAACCCAAATAATGTGAAAATTTAGCATCAAAGTTTCTGGCACCAAAGCGTCTGGCAGCCAAAAAACTCCCATGAAAGAACTGACTAAAGCCTCTCTTTCAGGTCATAATTTGCTTTGAGGTATGTCCTATGGAGCTGAATCACCTTCAGTGAGCTGAGGGCATTGAAAACTGGTCCCAAGCTCTTGACGTCTTAAAATTCGCTTTCAAATTAAACAATCAATGAATCCAAATAAGTGTAGTACTTTTTTACCATTTCACTAGAAATAATTTCACTCACCAGCAAAAGAAAATGACAAAACCTGTTTTCACTTGTTTGCCTGGAGAAATGGCAAAGCTTTGTTTCAAAAGATTTAACATGCACATACATTTCATGTGCAAAGAGCCCATTGCAGTACTTCCGATAAAAAACATGAATTCTGTCTTACATTCTTCATTAGAAATATTACTAACAAACTCACAATGTCCTTCAAGGCACATGACAATTTCTTCCTTTAGATCCCATATTCTTCTCAATACCTTCCCCTTGCTAAGCCATCGGATATTGCTTTGTTACTGAACATTGGAATATTTTGTTTCCAAATTTTCAAGTACTTCTCGTAACTGCCTGTTGTTAAGACCCCTAGCCTTGATAAGTTTGATCAGTGAGATTATGAATCAATAATATGTTGTTATTCAATGCAGCTTTGCGCAAACTTTCTTTAATAGGGTTTATGGTTGGGATATTGTTCTTTAATTTATTTAAAAAAAAAAATGTTTGTTTTTTTCAGTCAACAGCATTTATAGCATTGAATTAATACTCGCCTGAGTCTTTGACTGAATGTTTCGAAATATTACCAATAAGAATAATCTTATTTAACTTTAAACTTTTTAGAATGACATGTAGATACAATGATTCTTTAGCCTCTTCAAGATGATAGATAAGAATTAGAAATTTCAATAATGTATATAGATATTTAGAATTTATATATATATATATATATATATATATATATTTGAATTTTTCATATGGCCACACCTGATTTCTGTAGGGGCCGCCGCCAGCTTAAAACACTCCGACGTGCAGCATGTGGCCCACAGTACGCAATTTGCCACCTCTGTTCTAGCACAATATTCGGCAAAATCGTTATTCCAAAGAGCCAAATATAACTAGATACAAAATTGAAGCTTATTCAAAGAGCCATTTATTTTAAACTTAAAGTTTGCTTATAAGGCCTAGAGACTTAATTACACTTTCGTGCAAAAAAAAAAAAAAAAAGAATAATTTATTTTAACAATTTTTCAGTAGCCTATCCTATCGGGAAGACATTACGCACATGAACTCTTGCTCCATAAGACAATGCTTTAGATTAGTATTAGACTTTAAAATGCAAATGATTTTTTAAGAGGATAATGACGCTCAAAGTGTTGCATTTAATTAAAGAGAATGTTATAAAATCTTAAGACATTTTAATGGCATTCATGCGGCCCTTTCGGTGACCCTACCGGCCCAATCGGGTACCAGCCCACCGGGCATTAGCCCGAATGCCCATATATCCAGTCGGCCCCATGCTGTATATGGTTTAAAACATTACTATTAAAGAATATATAAAGTGTAATGCAGAAAATGTAGTTGACCTTAACTAAAATAGAGGACATGTTTTTCCAACAAGTTATCTACCTTTGAACAAATTACCTTTAATTCTTTTATTTTTGCAATACAATGACTAACAGAACTCTATAGAGATATTTTCAGAAAACCATTTTTGATATTTTTTATTCAGAAAAAAAACTTTCTTCTAGTAAAATAGTCAAAGTGATATTTACTAATAAAATTATTTTTAGTCTCTATATTTTAAAAATGTAAAAAAAGAAAAATATTACCATTTATCTATTTTAATATAATTTAATATTTTCAAGTAGGCCTATTGTACACTTCTATTTCAAACCAACATTACTTTCAATTTCTTTTAGTATACAACTAAAGAAAAAATCATGTTTGTGGGATGATCACGAAAAATAAATAATTTAAAAAAATTGAAATAATTAAAATAAGGAAATAAATATAAATTTAAGACTTAATAGTTAAGTGATAAGCACTTAACGTCGTTTTGAAAGGCAATCCTTCTTAGGTTCCCGCTCACTTCATTCCCTGGTCATTTCCTCCCCGGTCACCCCATCTCCTGTTCCTTTCTCCAGAGGCACCTCTCTAACAGTTCGGGTAACCAGGCAATGTTGGCTATTTGAAATAAAAAACCGCTGATCACTTAAAAAACCCCAAAACGATGCTGTAGAGTGGGAAAAAATTAGATCAGATCGACGCCTAATGGAGTCACAGCTTATATTATAAATATATATACATGCAAGATTATTTCCATTAAGCACTCAATCAATTATACAGGCTATACAACATCATCCTGACGGAACCATAGTATAAATAGGTATTCATGTCCAGATAAATATACCAGTGCTGACATGGGCGTAGCCAGGATCCTTGTTCGGGGGGGGGGTGGAGGGAATTTCTTCTCCCCCCCCTCGGGCAAAAAATATACATGTGTGTGTGTGTGCGTTCGTGTGTACATAATTAGTCTTCATTACATTCTGACCCTTCATTCTTTCGGAAGACGCTTATTGTACCCTAGAATAGTTTCTTCCTGGAATTAGTGGGAAAATTGTAGACTCCCCGCCGTTGCCAGCAAGGGGGTCTGGGGGAGCACCGTGAGCTTCCCAAGCACGGGGCGGAGCACTATTTCCAGCACTTATGCTGCAGACTTGTCCTAAACCCGCTTGTTCTCCGGGCATAATTTTGCTATCATTTTTAGATAACTTAGTTATATAATTTTTATATAATTTTTAACAGGACGTTGCTGGGATGGCTTACGAGGCTGATGGTGTGGTAAATGTGACAGAGCTGCAAATTGCCTTTCTTAGACTGGGCAATGAGTGATTAGTTTCAGGACTTGGGCCACTCTTCTGATATCCAGATCTTGTTGCAAATTTTAAATACGATTTTCATAGTTGTCTGTAGAAGTTGACCAGAAATGTTGTCAACTACGGCTCATTACATTAATGGATTTTTTTTTATTTGACTATAAATGTTAATCTGCGTTAGGTCTTATTTCTTTTGTTTACGTACGTTGCGTGTGTCGAGTATTGATGAAGGCAAGCAGCTGAGTAGCTCACCTTCTGAAAGTTCAATAATGGATGGGTTACCCTCAGAAAGAACTGTTGTCTTATCAAGACAGCAGTCTACTTGTGAAGGTAGCGGGAGTGTCGTCATTAATAATTTACAGTAATCTAGTCAGACCTTACCCTCTTTCCGCAGTTCAATGCCCCTAATTAATCACACAACAAATGATATCAATAAATCAATGATAATAAGATATCTCAACTGTAACTGAAAGTCCATAAAAAAAAGAACACATAAATTACTAAGCCTATCTATTGCAAACAGTTAGAGTTAGACTTAATTAAGTACCACTTTATAATAGGCTATAAATCAGTTTGAAATAGGTGAAAATGTTATCATGTAATGAATGTAGACGCAGGTCAGAGTAGGTCTAATTCAAACAATAAGGCCAAAAACATGTTAAGATTAGGCCTACTTGTCTTTTTTTAAAGTAAAAGCTAACTAATTGTAATTTAAATACTAGCAGGCAGTAATAGTAATGACATGTACGTCGTTATACTAAGTTAGATTGTGTAGGTCAGTGGTCGCAAACTGCGGATCTCAAGCTCCATGTGGCTCCTTGAATCCTTGGCTGCGTCAATACAAAAAGAAGACACATGTGCGTATAGAAAGTTTTGCCTATATCAATATTGTTAGGCCGACTGACGCCATGATATGGGGATACTAGCATATAGTCATCTTATTATTACATTCAATGCCTCAAGGAAGAAACTCTTCCCTTTCTTTATCCATAATGCATTGCAAGTACGGGATATGAAACACTGCTTTGCTTATTAACTGATGTTTTTTTTAGAAAGCAACCAAAGTTTGTACATATTTCAAAAATATAAACGATCGTTGTTATGTTTCCATTATAATATATATATAAATATATATATATCATGGGCGTAGCTAGGATTTTTTTCGGGGGGGTGGTTTGGGGGGAATTTTTTCTCCCACCCACCCCCCCTGCGAAAAAAATATATTTATATGTATGTATGTGTGTGTGTGTATCTAATCTCTATTACATTCTGATCCACCATTCTTTCGGAAGACGCTTATTGTGCCCTAGAATAGGTTCTTCCTGAAGTTAGTGGAAAAATTGTAGACTCTCTGCCATTAACAGCAAGGGAGTCTGGGGGAGCGCTCATAACCTTTTGAGTGCATAATTTGCTTTTTTTTTTTATATTGAAGAGGGGGTTTATCGTAAATTTTGGTAGGGGGTTTTAAAATTAAAACCTCCTTTGCTGTGCTAGGGCAAGTGATAGTTTAGTATTAAAATCTCACCTAAAATAAACAAAATCAAAGCAAAAATACAGTCACTAAATTCCGATTTCATTTCGGGGGGGGGGGGTTGCCAACCCTCAATGGCTACGCCCATGATATATATATATATATGTGTGTGTGTAACTTATTAAATATATGTAGTGGGGTGGATACTTGTTGAGGCCACACCGGCCACCTCGATATCCTCGTGACTTTTTCCCCTAGGTGGCGTCTTGTGTACGCGCGTAAAAAGGCATAACAACGTGGACACGGCCCATTCTACCGGCATCGCTTGTCACTGTAGTGTCCGTACGTTACTGGACCTACTTCGTCTCCACTCCCTGTTTGTGCCTGGTTCAACACCATGTGTTTACGTAGGGCTGCAGGTCTTTAGTGTATAATAAAGAGATTGAAATCCACATACGAGTTCCTTTCATCATTTAGAATTTAGTTTTCTGTGCCAAACCCACCATATATATAAATAATTAATAATGAATAGTTAAAAATTTAAAAATAAATATTGTTTAAATTAAAAAACTGTTTCCATATTTACTTTTTAAAGTTAAATGATTCGCTTTCAGAAAAAGAAAAAATAGCAGTTGCATCAGAACTTTGAAAGGTCTAAAATATAAATGTTGCATTTTCAATATCTTTTCTAGTTTCTGTGATCTAATCGGGACGGACAGACAGACCAAACATAACCAATAGCGCTATTTTCCTTTCGGGAGCCGCTAAAAAAAAAATAAAAGTAAACCTTTTTTTTACTGGCTGTTACTATTTGCGCAGAGGATTTTTTTTCCTTTCATAAACTAACTGAACACCTGGGACAGAAAATGCGTTCAATAACTAATATTATGAAACTGGCCAATCAATGACCAGAAAATGGCATCCCCCATTGTACCAGCTAGTCAATCAGGGGAAAAAATTCAGATTTTTTTTCCCAATAGAAATCTGCCATTAGGCGACGCATTTCTGTGTATATTGTCATAGATTCACTTGATATTGTAAATGAAATATTTTACACATGTATACACACACACACATTAAGATCGGTTTGCAATAAGACAAAAGCTCTATAGAGGATTGTAAGTGTAAATAACTAAACCGCTGTATTTTAACCTGTAAAATTTAAACAACTTGAATGACTTCTTTGTGAATAAAACTATATATCCATTTTATTACAATATAAAAATTCAGCTTGAAATGCAATGCAATAAATGTGGTAGACTTTAGTAATAATATCAAATGGTATTTTAAACAAAATCCAACTCACTACTAAAACACGTCTTTTCTGGCGTTTTAGAGTCGTCTGTCCTACCTAAGATCGCCGACGATAATGCCCCTTATCTTGCATTATTCACACTGCATAACCAACCTGTCCCCACCATCACCATAGAAACACACACAGACTTCTTAACAAGGAAAATGAGGAGAGAAAAAAACGTTTTTTTGTGTTTTTTTTTTACTTGGGCCCCGCACTTTTATAGGATCCGCGCTAATTTTAGGTGTTTAAATTATTAAATTAAAACCATTTGATAACTTATAACAGATTTCCCGCGGCCTCCTGTCGATTTAACAGGAGGTCCTGGAAATCTCCTGAAATTGCAAAATATACGAAACAGTCCTGGAAATATCCGGAAATTATTAAAATCTTTTGAAAACTCATACA
The DNA here is from genome assembly GCF_947242115.1 of Biomphalaria glabrata. Taxonomy (NCBI): domain Eukaryota; kingdom Metazoa; phylum Mollusca; class Gastropoda; family Planorbidae; genus Biomphalaria; species Biomphalaria glabrata. Next base: position 72,961,538 of record NC_074711.1, read on the forward strand.
AATCTCCTGAAATATAAAGACGAAAATTGTCATTTTGGGGTGTCACTCAATATGGAAAACGCCAATCCTATGCGCGTAAAAAAAAAACGGCATTATGCAATTGTGGAATCTAGTGAAAGAAGCTTCTCGCGCCTCAAACTAATGAAGAATTACTTGAGATCAACAATTCTCGTAGATAGATTGAAACCTTTGGTAATTCTTGCAATTGAGCGTGATCTATGTAGGAAATAGAATTTTTATGATATACTGTATGACTTCGCTACACGCAAGGCTCGTAAAGTAATTCTGTACGTAGTAAAGAATGAATAAAATGCAAAGACGAATTTATTTTCTAATACAAACTCTTAATTTTCACTTATTATCCGTATCCCTACCCAAACTTGTCCCGCGAAATCCGTTTCAATGGTTAAGTCCGGTTCTGCTATTTAGTGACGGATGAATACTACTTGCTCCTCGCCCCTCTTTTTTTTTCTTTTCGCCTCTTAAGTTACCTAGTATAACTTCCTGAGTCCGAGTTGCAAAAATAAAAGAGTGATCTTTCGATGGTGTCCAAACTCTTGAGCGTGCTCTGTCGCCTCGATAGTTGCTACAGAGTAGATTCCCCCCCCCCCCTTTTTTTTTAACGCGAGGTAGAAATAAAAAAAAAAAGAGTGATATTTCTTGGTTACAACCGTCCGGCCCTGCTATTTTGTGACTGTTTCCCCCCCCCCCCCCCCTCTTGTTTTCTCGTGGACTATCCGCAGAAATAAGAAAGTGATCTTTCCTTTACTTCTTCTCGTTTAAACTGTTGAGGGAAGAAGAGAATTATATATATATATATAGGTACTTAAAATAAAACAAAGCTTATTTAAAAGAATTGTATATTTATAACCACATCTATCAATACTGTAATGTTTATTTCCCATAATCAATATTAAAGTAAATAACTTACCATAAATTGATTAATTAACTAGTTAATATTTTGATTGATTTATATTTTGTTAAGAAAAATGAATTAGTTGTGCGAAGTGTTATCTTACAATGGGAGAAATAACGTGTACAAAAATGTAAGCCTTGCATAAGGTTAAGACAATTATTTTATAAACAATAAAAATAAAACATAGAGCAGAGAGCCTTCTTCCTATTTTTACTATGGGTGACCAAAAAAAAAAGTTATTTTCTCTCATTTTTCTATAGTTCTAATTACACACATAATCATCGCGAAAGTTGTTCATTTGTCATAATTTGGTTAACTTATATCTATTTGACTCACTTTTCCTAACTAAAATTTAATATCTAAAAAAAAAATCTAGAAATAATATCTTACAAAATGTAAGTTTTGCTTTAGAATGAAATGATGCCTACTTGTCTGCTATGTGTTCAGACTGTCGTCACGAAGTTCATAGGTTCGAGCCTTGCCCCGCCAGCCCCTGCTGTCATGCAGGAGGTTTGGGCTAGGATGTAACAAGATCTTTTCTAATGGAACCTCTGCTAACTTATTCAAGTCAAATCTCAGTATTGGTTGTAAACATCAAAAAGAAGGGGAATAAAAATAATACAAATATTGTACACAATAGATGTAATTTTTTTAGACCACGTAACCATTCATTATATAATTAATCTTTTTTCTAAATAAAAAGAAAACATCAAAATTGACTCTATGCCATAAATTGAGCTTCTTTATTTGAAACCGCTTCCTTTCCACCGCCACCATTCATCTCTCTTTTCTCGTTATCTCCAACACCACCCCTCCCGGCTGGCCAATCGATAACGTACACCGTCTGTTACAGTAGACATTTTGCATCACAATTTCTCAGTTCCCCCCCTCCCCAAAGGTATTTCAAACACATCTGCCACACCCTAACACTGACAAACAGAAATAGAAATAACATAAAAGTGAGCCCCCCATTAGTGCAGCTCAATTGTACGACATAGTGCACTTCTTCACAGTTCAAAACTGTATAACTTGATCTTCACATCTAGCGCATACTATAAGTGTCACATGTTTCAATTTACATTCTATCGCTAGTTTTATAGACTACTTGATTTCCATCAGAAACAAGTAAATACTGTAACAGATTCTTAATTGATAGTAGGTGATAATCTAAGGATTTAATCATTCATGGATTTAATATGTGACGTGCAGAGTTGTTGTTTTTTTTTCTGCGATATTGGATGCAATAAGTAATTTGAATGAATTTGAATTTCACTACATGATTTTAAATATATATTCAGAAATGATTGGATTATTGTGAGAATCTATTTTCATCTATTTTTATCTGATTGAATAAAGTAAGTTGCTTAAAGTAAATTAGTATAAGTATTTAGATGTAGATTTAGGATTGTAGATCTAGACTAGAATGTGTGGGATTGGCATTTTTAGTAGGCAAGGCAACACAAAAGGGAAAATATGTGACTCAACAAAGTGAGGAGGAAATTCCACTTTTTTTTTCATTCAATGACTAAAATATTGATCATTGTATTTTCGTAAAAGGCTAAATCCTCGCTTGTGATTTAATATTTTTACAATTTTGAAATATATAAAGATCTTTAGGCCTATTTCACAAAACGACTGACCTTAAAATTTCATTAAAGATTCTAACTGCTGCTGTAAAATTTTAGTTTAAAAAATACATTATCCTTCAATCTAAAAATAAACACACAAACAGGTGAAGGAAAAGGATAAAAGTAATCGTTTAAGTTAAAGACCTTGCGATGTGTGTGGGGGGGGGGGGGGGGGCAAATGATGTAATGCTCATATGTTTCAATGGCCTTCTGTTAAAGAGAGTGTTATATGGCTCGACACGACACATCACTCTTAATTTCACATTGTAAGACAAGTAAGAGTTGGGTGGATTCAGGGGCGTCCTAAAAATCCTGAATCCAATTCCAGAGTCTTCACCAGGTTTTGAACTCGAGACCCCTCGATTTTATACCTCGAGCTTATATCCCTCGACCACCATGCCCCCCCCCCCAAAAAAAAAAACAAACAAGAAGAACAACATAAAAATACTTTTTAAAACAAAAAGTGTAATTGTATCAATTAGTTAGGATCAGGCAAGTCATTAAAGGTGTAATAGATCTAGACCAGCGGTTATCAACCTTTTGTAAGCATGTAAATGTTAATTTTTGTCCAATTTTGTCTGCCATAGCTGAAGTGTTATTTGGAAGGCTGGGACAAATGAAGTCATGTTGCATTTGATCATTGTGGTGACGTTTTTCCTTTCTTCCTGTAATTCTTGTGGCAGTGTGTTCGTTACTAATATTCGTTGATGAATATATCATACAAAGAGTTCCGATGATTTTTGTGACTCATTTGTAACAAAATCTAGACGAATATCATCGCATTGATATCAAATATTTTACACGAGTTTTTATACTATTCCAAAAATGAAGCAACATTGTCAAAGTTGCATATATAGCTGCATGTAGCATATTTAAGTATTTGTTTCAAGCGAAACGCATCTTTAAAATCGTCTAAAATACTGGGTATCATTTTCGGTAAAGCTCTCATGCATCTGTCAAAATGAAGCTACAGATATTTCAGTTTCATAGTTTCGGCTTAAGAAACTTCGTTACCAATGGCTTACTGTTTTTGTTTTAATTTTGGCGTTAACTATCAAAGTAAAAACATACCGTTAAAAATCAATAATATATTTTCTTTTCTTAATGTTCTTTGTTCGAGATCCATTTGTTCCATAATGAAAATATTACTTCCAGTAACATGGGCTATAAAACAATGGCAAAGCAATTCAATATAAACAAAAATGCTTTTAGGCATTTGGCCGAATGGCGTGCGCGATTTTCACAATAGAAAAAAATCTATGATTTAAGCGGTTAAAACTATTTATTTCTACATTCTAATTCATTTGTCCGCAACATGTATCCTCGAACAAAAAAATAAAAAAAACTATTACTGGAAAATTAGTAAATTTAAAGTTTTACACTTTTAAAAAATCCATATTTCTGTTTGTTTAAGGCGACCCCTGCAAAATCGTCATTCGACCCCCAAGGGGGTCGCGATCCACAGGTTGAGAACCCCTGATCTAGACCAACAGCAATAAATCTGTGCGATTAATAATATTTTACCAATTGTTTTTGTTTAGCGTTATTTAGCTTTAGCTTTCACAATACTCAACCACTCTGCTAGTCAGGTTCTTATGTCTAGAGAAGATTGTAAAGTTATATATTGTTTATTTCAATTTAGAGCGGCGACCTATAAAGCTTATACCACCATTTCAGTCAAATGCTATTTCTTTCCCTTGTTCGAGATACTAAAGAAAATAATAAATAACCAATAGTTAAATTTGTAATTTAAAAAAATTGATTCTTATGTTGTTAGGTAAAAGAAATAATTGTGCAAAAACACCTTCTTATATAAAACAAAAAATATTGCAAACGACAGTCAACAAATTCCATGATAGACTTTGAGTTTGAAACCCTTCCAAAATATTTTACGCTAAAACCCCCTCTTCAATAGAAGACTAAAGCATACTACAGTCACTACAGTCACCAGATTCTATGAGCGTAGCCAAGAGTAGTTTTAAGTTTAACCCCCACCCCCCTCCAGCCGGATTTAAAGCTAAACGCACATTTTCAGTATAAAATAAAAAGCAAAATTCTAAGAGCGTGGGCAAGGGAGGGGGTGAGTTTTACTCCTCCTCTCCAGAGGGCTTTAAGTTTAAACCCCCCTCCAGATGGTTTTAAGTTTAAAACCTCCCTACAGAGAGTTTTGAGGATAAAAAAAAAACCCTCTTCAATATTATTCTAAAACAAACTACTTGTTACCAAATTCTATGAGCTTAGATAAGGGGGGTTTTGAGTTTGTTAAAACAAAAACTTTAAATTTAAAAGTTCCAAACAGATGGTTTTGACGATAAAACTTCCTTTTCGATATAAAATCTAAAGCAAACTACAGTCACCGATTTCTATGAGCGTAACCAAGAGGAGTTACACATTTCTACCAGGGCTCCGTTGATTAAGTGCAGTAAATAGCAGAATTGGCTTTGAACTAAAAAAAATTAATAGGATAATGCGTTGTAGATACCTCAGAACATGCCTTTTTTTTCGTTTTCAATACCGGAAATAGTACTCTGCGTCGCTGGGGGATCTAACAGCGCTCCCTTAGACCCCCTAACTCCAGGAAGAACCTATTTTAAGGTACAATAAACGACTTCCAAAAAGAATGAAGGGTTGTAATGTAATAAAGATTACAGTACACAGACACACACATTTATATATATATATGGCGGGGAAATCCCCCAACACCCCCACCCCCGAAAAAAATCCTGGCTACGCTGATGTGTGAGACCCATCATCTAGAGGAGATACTTTGGTTTTACCCTATTCTCTATATAGCTGTTATAACGTTTCGGGAGTCAGCCTGAGGGAAAGCAGTAGACCCACTTAGGTGTTAGAACTATTCCACAAACTCTGGTTCTGCTGCAGAGTGCTGTGCCAGTTCGTATAACCGCACTAAACACGTCTAAACCTCTTGAGACCGACGAGCCATGTTAATTGAATTGATCAAATCTGAAGGGTAAGTTCAAAAACCACACTTTCTGTAAAGTAATGGCTGATTTGTTTCACATATTCACTACAACAGTAAAGTTGCTTCTATTTTGTATACAACTACACACACACATCAAACACACACACGTTTACATTTAGCTTTGAAAAGTTATAAATAGAGCTGTCTTAGCCACAATTCTAGTGTCTTCTTATTTTTGAAAGATTTTGTTTACGAAAGTGTATCATAAAAAGAAATTTAATTGTTGTTTAATTTCATCTATTCCAAAGATAACTTTATAAACATACTTAAAAAGCAGACTTATAAATACTTTATGTTAATGATTGTAGAACTCCATAAGGCCATACCTATTAAATACTGGTAGAAACCAATAACCCGTAGACCGTTGCTTTAGATTGTATAAGTACAGCTACACTCCACGAGCCCAATCAATAGCTTGACTACCTGCAGTGTGCTAATTAATACAAATTATTCACGACCATCTGATCAAAATTGTATCCCAGACATCAGTCTGACCATTAAAGCTCCGCACTACTCATGGGCACTAAATCTATTCTATGTTCTAGCAATATTCATGGAATGTGGTGCTAGTCGTCTCAGCTACGACATGGTGAATGGACATGAAACAAGAAAATAAAGTTGATATAAGCTTTGTACAAACTATAAGGACTTTATATCCAAGTACAGAGAAAAATTTTAAAAAATATTCAAATTGTATGGTACATGCATTACCACAGCAATAAACTGCTGTGTCGACCCAACACCAGTGTATCTCGCAACATCTTTAAAATGGAGGACGATGACCTGCATGTGTATACTGCTTAACTAAAAACTACAAACCCTATTTCGCTGGTTGCATTGATCTTCTACCACAAGGTTATTCCAATTAAAGATGTAAAATGCCAAACTGAGGATCATTTTCAATTGTAACTTTAAACAAATAAATAACTAGTCTAGGTTCCTTGCAGTGATTTAGTTTCTTTCTTAGGCCAATACGTTTCTGAATCTACTCTGCTGAACCTGAAATATATCGACGTTGATATTAGTTGATTCGTCAATGGGAAGAAAAACTATATGTCCAGCTCTATCACACTATAGCAAGATTGAAAGGCAGCATTCTTGACATGGTTAAAAGTTGAACACCTATACCACGAAATAAAAAAAATAAAATAAAAATACATGACTGCGTTATCAAGACTACAGATTACGGAAGCATATTCTCAAACTGGATGTAATTGACGACTTTCAAAAGTGTGAATACATAGGTGAGTCAATCGTCATAACCAAGATGCAAAACATCAGCATCTGGCTGTGACACATAAACTGATAAATACCTCAAATACTCACCACAGATGGTTCTCGAGTCTGCCAACTAGGCTACCTTCTCTACTATATACTATTATATAATAAGACTTCAATCGACCAGATCGTTGACAAAATAAAAATCAACGATAATCATTGACAATGCAGTTTGTACAACTATCACATCATGTTATAAAAATAAAGACACACACAAAATATAAAAATAGAGACTTTGAGATTAAGCAACGAATTGATTAAAATTATACCTTATACCCGAAGGAATGATGACAACTGAAATATAGACATCTTTGAGGACCTGAACAGACCTGACACGTCAGCAGAATATTGTTCATTGAATGAATTTTCCCTGTAACAGATTTCAGTGTCAGAGAACGAATATAATGCCGTGTTTTGTTTATTAATATTAAGGCGTTTGTCTTTGTGTGATTTATAAATGGACCTGCTTTTGGTTAAAATAATAAAGCAGGATAACATAAAAAATTATTTAAAAATTTTAAATATAATTGTATCAATTATCTCGGATCAAATTTGTAGTGCGATTTGAAATATTTGTACCAATAGTTTTTGTTTAGCGCAATTTCATGTTTTTTTCTTTCTCAGTACGCTATGATCCTATCGTTTGTCTGGACCAGTAGGAAAACAAACAATAAAGGGAACTAATTCAACGTAAACCGCCTTATCAGTCAAGTAAAATTTCGCTCCCTTGTTCGAGAAACCAGACAAAATAATTAATTACCATAGTTAACGAACTATTTGGTTAATTTTCTTTTGTTGATTCTTGTGTTGGCATGTAAAAGAAAGGATTGTGAACATTTTCAGCTTGATCCGAGATTGGGTGTCAAGGAAATAACGTGTACAAACTTTTTACCAGACAGACAGAGTTGATATAAAGCTTTGCAAAAAAACAAAACAACTTGTTCACGTAGGGCTCAATGCCTCAAGCCTCCCCATGGGGGGAATTAAACTTATACCGCAACATCTGTCAAGTATAATTTCTTTCCCTTGTTCGATACCGAACAAAATAATTAATTGCAATAGTTAATTAAATAATTGACTCTTGTTTTGTCAGGTACAAGAAATAAATGCAAAATTTCAACTTGATCCGAAATTGGGTGTGGCAGAAATAACGTGAACAAACTTTTTACCGGACAGATGGACAGACAGATGGACAGACAGACAAGACAGACAGGATAGAGTGAGTTGATAAAAGCTTTGCAAAATTGATTATAAAGCTATTCGCCTTGAAAAGCCTTGGAGAAAAGCCATAAGCAACAAAATAACTAGAAACTTCGAAACTTTTACATTATTTTGCGATTGAAATTAAATTAAAAAAAAAAAACCTGCTTTCTGAGATGAAATTAATCTAGCATTATGCTTACTCGTAAGACTGAGGGGTAAGACATAGCTCTAAAGCTAGACAAAACAATTTGGAGAGCAGTGAACAACGAATAAGCCGACTAAAAAAAATCCTAACGGGAAACCACTCGCTTCTCCAATCCCAGCCATTCGCAACGTTCATGTGATATGTATTAGGATGAGAATGCCTATTGCAAAATAGCTTTAAATAGCCACAAGAAGAAATGCTTTACAAGATAAGAACCATAGTCGTTTTACGACTGAAGACGGCAACAAGTTTAGAGACAGTAAATATTATTGGTTAATATTATGGATTATGAATATTGTGTATGTGCATGTGTTGTGTGTGTGTGTGTTGTTATTGCTGTTTTTTTTCCCCAAGGTAACGATGAGCATTAGTTTTTGGTCTTGAAGAATGATGAAGCCACGAGAGGGTCTGTGATTGTTATTAATGGCAGACGACCCAGAAACTTGAAATAGTAAAGACGTGTTTTTGTAGTGAGATTTCGATTAAAATATCATTTCATATTATTATTGCTAGATTTATATCTCATCTCAAGTTGATTTGTCTATATCGTTAATAAAAGTAAATATTAAAGTATGTTTATTTTAAAAGTTTGTTCAAGTTATTTACAGTTTTTATTTTCATTAAAGTTATAAAACACCTCCATCGGTTTAGTTGTACTAGCGATCTGGTGCAACCATCCAATGACCGACCATTACAGCTCATTAATAAATGATACTTCTGTAATACATTTCAATACATTTCATATTATAAGTCTTCCACAATAAAACAAGGACACATACCTTGTGTTACACAAACTCGGGGTCTGACCTATCATCATGGGCGTAGCCTGGGGGGGGGGGGCAGGAGGGGGTGTCGGAATCTAGTGACTGATTTTTTGCTTTGATTTTGCTTTTTTTAGGAGATATTTTAACACTAAACCATCTCTTGCACAAGCGCAGCCAAGGGGGTTTTAAGTTTAAAACCCCCTACCATGGGGGTTTGTAGATAAATCCCCCTCTTCTATAAAACAAAACAACAAAAAAATAATGTAAACGACAATTCCCAAATTCCAAGAGTGTAACTAAAAGGGGGGGGGGGTTGATTTTAAAACCCCTTCCGAAATTTACGATAAAACACCTCCTCTTCAATATAAGACTATCCATTGGTCAGTCACCAGATTCTATCAGCGTAGCCAAGAGGGGTTTTGTGTTTAAAACCATCTTTAGCAGGGTTTGAAGCTAAAAGATACCTCTTCAAAATGAAAAAAAAAGCAAATTACGCACTTAAAATGCTATGAGCGTAGCCAAGAAGGGTTTTATGTTTAAAACCCCCCAACTGCGGGGTTTGAAGCTAAGAAATATCTCTACAATATTAAAAAAAAGCAAATTACATACTCAAAATTCTACGAGCGTAACCAAAGGGGTTTTGAATTTAAACCCACATTCAGTGGGGTTTGAAGCTAAAAAATACCTCTTCAATATATAAAAAAAGCAAATTACACACTCAAAATTCTATGAGCGTAGCCAAAGGGGGTTTTGACTTTAACCCCCCCCCCTCCAAGGGGTTTGAAGCTAAGAAATATCTTTTCAATATAAAAAAAAGCAAAACACAATCAAACTTCTATGAGCATAGCCAAGCCAAGGGAGTGTTGAGTTTAAACCCTCTTCTCCCTCTCTCTCCGGTGAGTCTACAATTTTTTCTACTAACGCCAGGAAGAACCTATTCTAGGCTACAATAAAGTTTTCCGAAAGAATGAAGGGTCAGAATGTAGTAAAGATTAATTATGTACACACACACTCACACACACACACACACACACACATATATATATATATATATTTGTCCGGGGGGGGGGAGGAGAAAAAATCCCCCCCCCCCATAAAACTAAAAGAATTAATGGGTGATGGCAGCAAAATTAAAACTGTTTTACATTTCACACAGTTTATAGTAAGATTCTCAAAGCATTCGCGCAATGACTACGTTATTTCAATTTTATTCTTTAGTTAAAGAAGAATGCCAGGCTATTTACTGAGCCTACTGGTAAGCCTGGTATTAAGATCGGTGTGGAGTGTGGAAATTTCAATGACAGATACAGCAATCTCAGTCCAAGAAGGAGACTATTTTAATGTTCGGATCACCATATTTGGCAGCAGTCCCACACCGTTTAATATCATTGTTGAAGTAAGTAAACAAAAATAAAACTCTCACATTTATTATTTTCTCTATTCTTATTGCCTCTTAAAATATGTTGATTTCTCTATTTTTTATGTTAATTTATTCACGTCTGTTTAGTAAATTGTTTTACGTGTTTTGGATGTTTCTTCAGATTTGGAAGATAATTTATATCCTAGCCCAAACCTCCCGTACGACGGGGGATAGCAGCGGGCAGGTTTCGAACATAAGATTTTTTAGACTACCCAACGACAGTCCAGAGGGCATATCACACTACCCAACCACCAAACAGTGTCAGGATCGTCATTCGTTAAGGGTTAAAAAAAATCATCCTAGCTTCACAATATTTCCAGTAGTTCTTTTGTGTGGTAGGCCTGCACTGTCAACATAATTATTCTTAGGTATAGACTTTATATATATTGTAGCAAGATGTCTGTAAGAAACAATATTCTCAAGTGGCAGTAGCGTAGCTAGGGTGTGGGAGGAGGGGGGAGAAATTGAAAATCCCTCCGAAACCCCACTTAAGAAGGGCCCCAAAATGAGTGCTTTTACATTTAATATTAAATATTACGCAAAATGCAGGGGCCCCCACAGAGGTCAAGCCCCCCCCCCCCCCGGACTTCCAAATGATAGCAAATTCCTAGCTACGCCCCAGAAGGGCGATTAAGAAAGTTCTTATACCCTCTGCTATCGTAAGCTGGTGCACTTGTTTAACTTGCTATTTATAGAGCGCTAACACCAACCACAGACATTAGGGTTTCTGTCCTGGGCTTTTGCAAGAGAGGATTTGAGCCTCTCAAGCCCTCAATAGGAGTTTGATGATGATGCTGAACACCAACCGCAACTCCACAAGACTTACATAAATAAAATGAATGCACTCTTCAATCTTGTTCAAAGAAATTTTAAAATGTATCACATTGAAAGACAGATGGCAAGGATTTCTCCTCCAAGGAAAAAAACCACACATTAATCTTATTCTAGGCCTTAAATTAATAAAATAAATACTATAATTTTGTGCAAATGAAAACAATCGTCACGACTAACCTGCCATAGAATATTTCACTCCCTTTATATTGCAAAGAATTGAAAGTCTATAATAAAGCGTACATGGTCAGCCATCAACTGATGACCCTATTCTACGCAGAGGGGTGCACGTACATTCTTGGCCATCATTTCCTGATAAGCTAAAACTATTCAACTACAACATTGATGTATCATTACAACTGTACTTCAGTGGAAGCATTACTTGTTGATTTGTTACTTAAAAAATAATTAATTTAATGATGCTTAAAAAATTGGCTTGAATTTCACTACTCAGAATTTAGGGGGTGCACCCCATGCGGGCGCCCATGTAGCCTACTAAGTTTTGTTTGATGTATCGTTAGTTAAAATAAGGTAAGCTCGAGATTGTACATTATTTTCATAAGATGTCTCAACTAAAGCAGCACTTAAGTTTTTAAAAAGATTTGGCTCCTTGAATCAACTTTGATTCTGTAATTTTTAAAAGTGTGTTCTTTTGGATTACGTGTTTAGCGACCACTACCCTAGGACCTCCAATTACCCAAGGCCGGCCTTGTTACCCCTCCCCTTCCCATGATCATGGGTCACTGTATCATATATTTGGCCCAATACGATTTTTTTCACCGAGATATATATAGGGGAAAGTGGGGTAATATGAGATACTTAACTTGTAAAATTAAAAAAAAAAAAAGTTGTATATTCCAACTAGCTACCAATATAAAAAAGATCAACTACACATTAAAGAATATTTCTACCAAACATCAGGCCTTTTAATTAGAAACTTATGAAGATATTTTAATTTTATTTTTTTTAGTTGGTATGCCATATTACCCACCCTGTGGGGGTAATATGGGATACTTGAGCTCTGCCATTAAAACTATAAGAAATAAAAAACACAAAAATGATTTTTTAAAAGACAAGATAAAATAAAACATTTTATTAAAGAATGGAAATAATTTTAATAAAAAAAAATATATTTAATCACTCTCCACACACAAGTCACACTCAAAAATACTGGACTCTGCCCCAGCACATTCAGTGTGGGCCCATTTACTACAAGCTACACACTGAACCCATTGTTCTCCATCTGTATCTTCCGAGAACAGGCCATTACAATATATACAAGGAGTGTCATCATCACCTAGGTTGGATGATTTGCCTTTTGATTTATTTCCTTTGTGTTTATTTGGGACACATTTAGAAGTGGACGGCTCACATAGTGTCTGTTTATATGGTGAGCTCGTCAAAACAGCGGTACATCCTTTGCGCCGCCCTTTCCCTTTGCTTCGCTCACAATGTGCCACCGGAAAAGGACTAATGTCAGCTGGTCCCCAGGATTTGTTAAGAGGTTCCTGGTTACCAAGTTCCAAATTGGAACAGCTGGATGTCGATGGTAAATCCATCGCAGAGTTCATTTGTTGCTCCTGAATTTCATTTGATGCTACCTGTATATCTGTCGTCTCCGCTGCCTTGAATTCCCAGTCTTGAAAAATGTCTCTATTGACAGGCCAGATGCCTGTCTTTTCGAAGCCATTGACCGCTGTGGCAAGGCTGGCAGCACGAAGGTAGGCTTTGGCGAAAATGGAAGCAATTTGAAATTCCGTGATTACTCGTCCAGGATGTGACCTCAGCCACACTTGTATTTCAGAGTCATAGTACGTAGTTAGTGGTTTCATGAATGAAACATCAAGGGGCTGCATTCTGTGAGTGCAGTGTGGCGGAAGACAAATCATTGTGATATGATTTTGTCTTGCCAGGTTTATTGCATTTAGATTTTTCGTATGTGATGCATGCCCATCTAAAATTAGTAAAGCTGGGTTTAACAGACTGGGCTTGACAAAGTTGATAAAATGTTGAAGCCATTGTGTAAATAAATCCAACTGAATCCACCCAGTCTTGTGGCAAGCATAAATGGATCCAGGAGGTGCTCCATCCATTAGCTCCATCTTCATCCGCTGGCGAGGAAAGATGAACATTGGTGGTACATATTCACCAGCCGCACTCATGCAAATTACTGTTGTTACTGTCCTTCCTCTTTCAGCTGATGACAGGACTCCAATTTGTTTTTTTCCTTTTAGTGCAATAATTTTTGCATTATTAGATTGCACTGTTGTGATGCCTTTCTCGTCAACGTTATAGATTTGATTTGACTTATATAAAACAGACGTTACTTCAAAAAGAAGATCATGATTGCATCTAGATCTAGTCATGCATGTTAACCATTGACTTAAATTCTGCCAAGTTACATATTAAATTAACGAACCAAAAAGTGTTAGTAACTTGTTCCGGAGACTCGATCTTCTTGTTGAAGAAATCAAAAACAGTTGACACATATTGCCAACCACATTTCTAGAATTTCTACATCTAGAAAGCAAGAGTAGTAGAGATCCAGATCTAGATCTAGATTCTAGACCTAGACTCTAATTCTATATAGATCTATATATAATCTAGGCCTTTCCTTTATCTAGAAAGCTATGTCTTCTAGATCTAGATGATAGAGATTCTACAAATTCTAGATCTACTGTAGAGTCTAGAGAGGAGAGAATCATCGATCATGATTGATAATCAGATGATCATGTCATGATGATAGACTGGACTGAGACTGAGACTCAAGAGATCTCTGTAGATCTAGACTCTAGCTAGACCTAGACTCTAGTACTACTAGTGGTATGATCATGTTTTAGCTGGCGGCCGCCAGTACTACCGTCCGAACTAGTAGGTCTAGTCCTTCTTCCCTAGTGCCAAGTGCTATTAGAGCATGGAATGGGTTGCCTGAGCTAGCCAGGAAAACCAGTGACTTGGCAGAATTTAAGTCATTGGTTAATATGCATGACTAAATCATGCATGACGCGTAGGACGTAATCATCTTCTTTTTTGAAGTAACGTCTGTATTATATAAGATAAGATAAGAGATTTAGATCTAATTTTGAAAATATTTTTTCCTTAAACTTGTCTAAATCTAGATCTATTTAATGAAATCTAGATAGTACCGTAGTATGCCCATCCATCATCATCATCATATCATAATGATAATCATGATCATCATGACCATGGGCGGCGCCATGGCCATGACATTGGCAACTCCCGGTCATTAATCTCAAGAATTTAGAATAATTACTATGTAGATGATACTAGATCCACTAAGACTAAGACCTACTAGTTCGGACGGTAGTACTAGAGTCTAGGCAGTCTAGGTCTAGCTAGATCTACAGAGATCTCTTGAGTCTCAGTCTATCATGATTCTCTCCTCTCTAGACTCTACAGTAGATCTAGAATTTGTAGAATCTATTCTAAATACGTTTAAATAGGCCTAGAATAGTAGTATATAATAGTAACTATTAGTATTACTATTAGTAATACTAGTCTAGTCTGGCAAACTCTAGCATTAATTCATTAATCAATGGTTAATGAAATTAATCTGAAAAAATCAGTTCAATGATCCAACTCAACTGACCCCAAATTGTATGCATGTGAAACAAAAATATTTCAGGTAGTGCATCATTAAGTCATCATCTTGAAATTGCGATGCTCACCGTGATGATGATCATGATGATGCTATTACATTGAAAATTCAAAATGGTGTTCCATCCCTTTGGAACTGTCACTATGGAAGAGATGTGAGTGTTATTGGCATGTGGGCAACCCAGCACTTGCTAATTTTCCGCCCAGGCTCAACTCCCAACCCAGCAATGGAAAGGTCACTCCATCTCTGACAGTAATAGCTCTGAAAAGTTTGTGGACCAGTGGGAGAGAAGGGGTATCTGGGAGAAGGTTTTCCGTGCTGCCTTTAGGCAAAGAATAATGTTTTCTTTTAGCTAGATAATTATACTAGTCCAAAAGTTAAGCCTAACACACGATTTACGAAGTGCGTGATGATTTAAAATAAAATATAAATTTAATCCAACGATATTTATACTATGACATTGAGATAAATGATGTAAATAATAAGTTATCACAAATAAATATGAAGATAATGAATAATAAGTTTATTATAAGTAATTACTTAAATAGTATTACTAAAGTAAGCACCTTATATTATTTTGCTTTACAACATTGACTTCAACAACCTCACAGTTTCATAACTAATGCCAAAGATTTGTCTCTGCAACAGATACTGTATAAACTATGAACATCAATCTTGATAGTAGCATACAAGAAATGTCATTAACTTCTGACCAACAAGACTGACAAAGATCACAAACACAATGTCCAGGGTAATACTAGAACCCACAGTATCAATTCAACAATGAAATAAATACAGCCTATACTAAAACCCTATTTAAATAAATAACAGAGATTCTAATTTCTGAACTAAAACTATAAATTTGAACAAATTAGTATAAAGAATATCCTTAAAATATAAATAAAACTCACCCTAAACAGGGGTCAAAGACTCCTACAAGAATAAATCTAAGGCATTATGGCTAAGGATGTCCAGTAGCTAAAAACCAAAGATTATACAGGACCACAAAAGTACAGCTTGACTATGAAGTTAAATATGGTGCAATTGCACCAAAAGTTAGAGAAGAAATATGATGTCATATCAAATAATGACAGTGCAACAAGGAAAAAAAAAACTACACAAAATAAAATTAATGACAAATGATGTCATCACCTATAGAAGAAAGCTGCGCTTTTTGATTGTGTACATTTTACAAATATACTCCACAAGAAAACTAGCTGCAACAATAAACAAGACGATAATATGATCCAGACAATCCAAGAATATTAACAATAAGTGCTGAATGCTAAAAAAAAGTTTTTGCAAATGCTATAAAATAATTTTAGGATCTAGATCTAATTTCATTGTCTCATTTTTTTTTGGTGTTCATAGGTTGAAAATGATTTGGGTGGAGACTTTGTTGGTGTTACACAAGTTGCCAGTGTTCCAGCAGGAGTGACAGGTGGGACAAATGTTGTATTCTCTGCCAAAGCAGATGGCATTCCTGAAGATGATGAATTGTTCTACATGCGTCTGTATGCACTTGACCCCTCCATTCTTGTTTCCTCCCCCAATAGATTGGCTGTAACTGTCAAAGCTAATGATAATGCTTTTGGAGTGTTTTCAATTTCTGAGGTATATTTTTAAAAAAGTATTTTTTTAAAATAATCATATTTAAATTTGTAAGCCTTTATTTATTTATAAAAAAAATATATAATGCCAAAATGTTTTTGCATTTTTCAATTCAATACATTTTTGTTTTAAAATAAATTCATCCCTCATTTAATTAAATGTGCCACACTGTTTGCAGGTATCACCAATAATAGCATATGAAAGCTTGTATACTACAGTTACAAGAGTAAAGGTCCAGCGAACAGTGTCTTTTTTTCGATCTGTTATAGTATTTTTCATGGTAGGAATTTATTTTGTCTAGAGGCATTTTTGCTATTTCTGTCATTAAATTTTTGGTTTGAAATTTTTAGTAAGAAAAGGTGATATATAATCTTTGAGTCAATTAAAAAGTCTTGCACTCTTTGTTAATGTTACTAATTGCATTTAAAGTATGCATTTTGAACTTTTTCAGTTAAACTCTACCTCTGATGCTGCTGTTATTCAAGGTGACATTGCTCCTGCTTCTGGATTTATCAAATTTCAACCTCAGCAGACTGAAGGCAACATTGAGCTACAAATTATTGCTGATAATGTTAGTACCATAGTCAATAACAAATAGACACTTTACTTGATGATTAAAATAAACTCACTGTTAGTTACGTAGTCAAAGGCAAGTAGTCTCTTTACTTAATGATTATAAAATAAACTCAAGGTGAGTCACATAGTCAATAGTAAGTATTCTCTTTACTTCATCATTATGGAATACACCCAAGGTTAGTCACATAGTCAATAGCAAAATGATTAAAATAAACTCACTAATGTTCTGCGTAAACATGTTAGTTTTGTAATTTATATCTCCTGATATTTGTATAGGTGTTTCTTTTTTTCATAATCTGAAATTCTTTCATTTCTTTTTCTGAGCAGATTCCAGAAAACCAAGAAAGTTTTTTTGTAATCATTACCTCAGCTTATGAAGAGACCTCACAGGCTGGGGTTCTAGTCAATTCTTCTTCAGTGGAACTAATCATTGCTGCTAATGATGCACCAATAAGGTTTTCTAATGTATGCAGGCTTGATGAAAATAGGCTATATAATTTTTCTCCTTGATGCTCATATGAAAATTTAAGTCATACATAGTCATAATTTGCTTTTCATTGACATCCCATTCTACAATCCATTTAAATCCATTTTAAAAAAAGGCTAAACCTCCACCATGAAGTAATAACAAATATTAACACCCCCCCCCCCATCCCCATATTGTCAATATTATTAAGTGTTAGCTACACACTAAAACAAAACGATTCTCTGAGGTTAGAAATAGCTTACATTAGAGTTGTTAACAAACATCTGTTTCTGTAACTCAAAGGACTGTTTTGTTGTCTATTTATGATTTAGGTTTATTGCTAAACATGACTTGAAAAATGTGTATTTGAAATTTTACTATCCATAAATATTTCATTCATAACGACAACAGTGTTTTATTGTTATGAGATGTAATTTTAAACCAAAAATTGATCAAAGTACTTGTTCCTTTATATAACACAAAATTTAAAAATGTTTACAAATGGAAATAATTTTAAAAGAAATATATTGAAGCAGAAAATAGATGTTAGAATATTATAATTTAAAAGCGTGTTGTTGCTGGGTAGTAAAGCATCTCGGTCTCAGGGTTAGAATCTTGGTCAAGACTGATTTTGAATTTTGCTTTGCCACATGACACTCGCATTAACCATTGGTCATAGATGAGCTTTAAACCATCTGTCCTGCTGAATGATAGTTCTGAAAGGGAGTATTTTATTTTTTTACACTTATTGTAATTTTAACAATGCTCCACATCATACCTATGGGTTATTTATTTATAAAATAAAGTTCAGCAAAGCAAATTAAAATGCTAAGTATATGTTTTGAATTATAGTGACTAAGAAATATTTATATATTACTAGACATATGTTACCTGCGACCCGCGGGTCTTTATTTGCGCATTACTGTCGATATAGTCACTGAGAGTGTTTTGTAAACAATTAAACGAAATAATAATGTAATAAGTAAAGCGAATGTGTCAATGTAAAAATAGTGTGAATGAAGCTATCAAATCAAAATAGCTAATAAGCTTAAATCCATTTTTTTTTTTCAAATTAAAACATTTGCTTGTAGGCCTACATATATTTGATTAAAATTTGAGATGAATAAACTAAATTTTGTATGTTCATGTGTATAAAGTATAAAGTAGATCTTGAAGTAGACATTGATCTAAATCTACACTAATCTAGAGTTAAATGTGTTGCGCATGCGTGACCTTATTTCATGAATGAATATAGGCCTATCTCAACACGGCTACGCAGCTTTAGCGAACAGCGAACGAATGTATTAAAAATGCTTTAGAAAAACAAATTTGAATGTTATTTTGTTTAAAATATGAAATGAATGGACAATAATTAGTATGTTTATGTGTTAAAGCATAAAACTATCTTTGCGAAAAGAAGTTTTATCATCTTAGAGTTCAATAAGAGTTTTAGACCTAAGCCTAGGAATAGACTCAGTAGAGAGATGTGTTAATCAAGTTAATGTGTAACCATTTGGTAATGTCTAATCATAATGAAAGAATGTTCGCCAGGAAATCTGTAGTCACAGATATCAGGAACTAATTTATGTAAAAAATGCTTTTGAATAATCTAGTGGATTGGATTTAGATGTATGTTAAATGTAGCTAATGAGCCTTTCACGTTATTGCTCTTTCGCTAAGAAAATAAAATTTGTTTTGCGAAAATGGGTTTACCCGGGGTCGATACATTCTTATCTATTAAAAACGAAAAGAGCGATAGCTTTGTTCAATGAATTTGATTATAAAGTGAACAATTAAACGAAATAATTTTTAGTACGCAATTCATGAATGAATATAGATCTAGGCCTATCTCAACTCGGCTTCGCAGCTTTCGTAAACGAATGTAGCTTTAGAAAACCAAATTTGAATGTTTATTTAATCAAAATATGAAATGAATGGACTTTAATTAATATGTTTATGTGTTAAAGTATAAAACTATCTGTGCGAAGAGAAGTTTTATCATCTTAGAGTTGAATTAGAGTTTTAGATCTAGGGATGGGATTATAAAGTAAACAATTAAACGAATTAATATTTAGTACGCGATTCATTACTGAATTGTCTAATGAAAGAATGTTCATCAGGAAATCTGTAATCACAGATATAAGGAACTAATTAATGTAAAAAATGCTTTTGAAACACAAAATTGAAGGTTAATTTTATTATATAATGAAATCAATGGATCTTCTTTTGTCTTTTCATATGTCAATGTAAAAAACTATCTGCGCAAAGTGTATTTCTTAAAATTAGATCTAGGTCTAAATCCTTTCTATCTTTTCTCATGTCAACATTGTAGACATGGCCTAGATCCATAAAATACTATAGCTGTAATAGAGTCGGACAACTTTATTTTTTTTGAGGGTCTTAAGTTTGTTTTAGGGCTACAATACATACACCACGGTCTAAGTTGGTACCCAAGGAACATTCCTGCCTAGTTTTATCAAGATTGGTCAAGCGGTTTTTATGTCTATAAGTAACATACATTCATACATACATACACCACACATTCTACTTTATAATATAGATCTTTAAAGTCAAATCAAAAGGTGTCGTGTTTGCTGATTGGTAATTCTGTACACTGTGGTACACTACCAAAAAAAAACGATCTCAATTTTGAATTATGGTCTGTGGCTGAAATTTTGTATTTCATTGAATGCACTCAGCTCTAATGGTATCTTGATGGGAAACGTCTTTTAAAAGTGAAATAAAAAAATTCATTGTATCTTTGTTATTTAAAATGGTCCACTAGAAGATTATTTGTTAGACTTATGACAGTATCTATTTATTTTTTGCTTCATGTATTAAATTTTCTTTTCTAGGCCGAATATCGTTATGAAGAGGGTCCTGGAGACATAAGCTACAATATATCAGTAACAAGAGGTTTCATGGCAGATGGCTCAGCGATAGGGCCAATCAACAATGTGGTCACTGTGGAGTATACATTTCTGAGTGGTACAGCAATGCTTGGAGAGGATTTCACTGGTACCAACGGTGTACTTATGTTTGGTCCAGGAGAGACAGTTAAAACATTTACTCTTGTGATCATTGATGACACAGTACCTGAAACTCAAGAAAGCTTTAGCATAAAGCTTGTTATAACTAGGGTATGGGGAACATTTATATACACATTTAAAAAAAAATATATTTATTTATGATCACAATACATTTCAGAAATGTCATGGGAATACAAAACTTTATTTACTGTAGGAGATATCCTCTGCATAAAAAGTGATACAACATCATCATAGAGAATATTTATTGCTTTCAAGGCTATAGCTTTGCTCAGGTTGTGATTGGCTGTACTTATATAAACACAAATAATAGTATCAAAGTGACTCCATCAGCAGTTTGCACACAGTATGAGTGTCAGTATGTTAACAAGACAATGAATAATAGTGAATTATCTATCTCACTCTTCAAGAAATAAACATTTTTTTTCAACTCTTTCAGACTTTTGATGAAAAAATATCAGCATAAAAAAAACAGTAGCTCAACATTCTAATAGGCATAAACATTTATGTTTAATAAACTAAAAAATATGAATTTCCATGTTGATTACAAAAGAAAAAAAAAGACCATTAAAAATGTTTTCTACACAATCCTAAATGGCACAGTCTCGTAGATCATCTCATTGTTTAATTGCATGTCAAACCATCTAAAACTGAACAGGGAAGCTTTCTTCTCTCCTCCTGATGCTCTAAAATAAATTCAGGTTTGAAGTTGAAAACAATATCACACACTAGTCAGTGTAAAACATTTTAGTACAGCCCCACTTCAGTGACTTTATAAATGCAATAAAAGAGCAGACAAATGATTGAAATCTAAGTGATTGTTGATAGAAACAGACTTATTTATTCACTACAACAGTTTCTAAATACTGCTAAGCAACAACCTTAGAACTAGGCTTGGTTGACTGTAGCCTCATAGACATATTCTTTTTGAGGGCAATTATTATCCCACTCCAACTGACTGTGCTGAGAAATTGAATGCATCATGGGATATTTCTGTTGTTCAATATAAGAAGATAAATATCACAAAGCCTTAATGTTAGCTGCAGAAATCTATCTAGAGGAAGTCTTTGTTTTTGTTTGTGAACTCCTTAGAACTTTCTATATCTTCGAGAGCACTTGTTGAAAAAATTTGCTTGTAATTTCCATAATCAAATTTCTTCTTAGGGGGATGCAGTTTTTTATCCAGAAAGCTCAAATACAGCCACCATCTTCATTGGCGCCAATGATAATCCAAGTGGAACTATAAGTTTCAAGCCCGATCCTGGAGGAGGATCTCCTACTCTACAAGTGAATGAAGATTCATTTGTCACAGTGCAGTTTGTGGTTCAGCGCATAGGAGGAACATTTGGAAACATCAGTGCTGATTGGTATGTCGATAGGGATTCTGGCAATGTAGACCCTATTACAAATGATGTTGGACCTAGTAAAGGTATTAAACTAACTATTATTCTTTATGATTTTTTCTATTGAATTTACATTGCATTAGATCTATAAATGTATGTTTATTTTGAACAATAGATCTCTGTATTACAGACCCTACATTATGCTGTAGTTTTTGTCTATTCAAGGAAGGTTAGACTTTAGAGAAGGACAAAATCAATCAGTTATTGAGCTTACAATAGTTCAAGACAATGACCCAGAACCTTCAGAGTTGTTCACCATCACTTTGTATGCTCCCAATAGCGTGATACGGCTGCCAGGGAACTCACTGGCTAGATTGTTAATAGAAGACAGTGATAATTATTATGGCACTGTTGAGTTTGGACCAAGTAATGACCACAGACTGTTTACTGTAAGTTGCATTAGAAAAAACTCTCCTTGATCCCCAGAAAAACAATTTAAAGTTTATTAATGCAAATTTGCTGGTTTTTTTTTTGTTTTTTTTTTTTGCAACTTATGTCAATGCATCCGAATCAAACCTTTATCAGTTACATTATCTTCATTATCTTTATATTTTGTCATTATTTTCTTTTCTTATTTATGAAATATTTTAATGATTGTTCTAGAATCAAAGTGGTCGGCTTCTACAGTTGTCACTGACCAGATCTGGTGGACGGTTTGCAGATTTATATATCAACATAACTGTCTCTTACAGTGATGCATACATAAAAAATCCTGAAGGTAAAATGATTGTTTATTCTCTTCTTCTTTGTTATCAATATTAATAGGAATAATGAATAAGAGTAATGGTTATTTCCTTTTTTTTATGTGATGGCTATTTAAGTTATTTTTTCATCTTCTGCCTATTCTTAACTGGGAGCTTTTCTTCATATATCTATTGTTTGTACCAGTCTTTGCTCTACAGCTCTCTCCTTTGGAAGCCAGTTGTTGCCTATAGAGAAGCAGATATCTGAAATGACCTTTAAAGCATCCCTAGGAAACACTTGTTTTATGTTAATCTCTTCAAAGCTTGCGTGAAAAGATATCTTTTGACATACATCATTGATTATACTGATAGCTGTCTCCCACTATGCAATTATCTTAACGTTTTAAGCCCACCAGCTCAATTTAATTGTCTTCGCATAAAGAATCCATGCTTCTGATACTTGCAGTCCATTTGAGCTCGGGAATTGGGACTTAAGGGGAGGTAACTGAGCGTCCAAAGGTTTAAATAAGCAAAGAACTTCAATTGGTCCGTCCCTGGCAGATGTATTAGAGGTGATAAAATGTGTATGTAGACCACAATAGGTTCTGTACAGCCATATGATCTTTTTTAACCTTCAAACTTAAAGGCAGTATTTTTCTTGACACCATTATTGTTTGAATTTCAGAAGCCTTTGTTCAGTCAACAAGAAGAGCCATATTGCCCAATGGAGAAGATCCTGTTAAAATTTCATTTCAACTTAATCCCTCAACATTTCTTGTTATTGGTGGAGAGTTTAAAGCAACTATCATTGATCTGGGGCTTAATTCAGGTAATTCATACTTGTAAAGGTATTTATTTAATTTTAATAAAATGAACCTCAGATTTTTTTGTTCATAGATAAAATGATTCAATTCAGATTATAATTACTATACCCTTGAAATTAAAACCTTGCTATTATATCTTTTGAAAAATACTTGGATACTGAATGCCTTTAAAAAATTACTATATTTTTTTTTTTTATTGTTATAAATCAAATGACTTTTTTTAGTGTTCCCTTTAAGCCACTATTGTTTTTGTGGTGACCGGTCACTTCATCTCCGGTCACTTCATCCCTGGTCACTTCATCCCCGGTCATTTCATCCCCAGTCACTTCATCCCCGGTCATTTCATCCCCTGGTCATTTCATCCCCTGGTCACTTCATCTCCCGGTCACTTCATCCCCCGGTCATTTCATCCCCTGGTCAGTTCATCCCCCGGTCATTTCATCCCCTGATATTTTCATCATCTGATCATTTTATCTAACAAAATGTAATTTTAAAAAGCATTAAGTGAGCAATATTTAATGTATTCTTTTTTTATTTAAAGGACAAAATTGTAACACTTTAGATTAGAATAAAATTAAAATTAAATGCCATTAAAAACTATAAAACTTTAGCATGTAAAAATAAAGAGGTAATGTAAAAAAAGTGTTTTTGTGTTTATCTACATCAGTAAGATAGATAAGCTATCGATTGTAAGTACAGAAGACGATCCATCGATTCATATTGATGAACAATGTTTGTTATTCTCTTAGCCAGTGTTGCATATTTCAAGGCTAAAAATGACTCGCCCATTTTCAAGAAAGAGCGATTGAAAAATAAAATAAAGTGAAACATGGTCGTAGTTTCACCACACCTTGGCCTTTGATGATAAGTTATCAGCGGCACGGTCATAATTATTCTAATCGCACTTCTATCTCTCAAAAGATTTCCACTACTTGCACCACACCTTGGCCTTTGATGATAGGTTATCAGCGGCACGGTCATAATTATTCTAATCACACTTCTATCTCTCAAAAGATTCCCACTACTTGCACCACACCTTGGCCTTTGATCATTACGCTATAGATAAGTACACATCCAGATTAAACATATAATATTAGATTTCTCATTAAGAATACAAAGTGGAAGAGGAAACACTATAAATGCATTAGTAATATTTCATAAAATGTAAAAAAGAAAGCATTCTACATAATCATATTTATATATAAAATATTTAATTGGGGATGAAATGACCGGGGGATGAAGTGACCGGGGGATGAAGTGACCAGGGGATGAAATGACCGGGGATGAAGTGACCGGGGATGAAATGACCGGGGATGAAATGACCGGGGATGAAGTGACCGGGAACCGTTTTTGTGTTCTCTGTTGGTTTGTTAATTTAAAATTTTGATTTCACCATCTATGAATTTGTCAATGATATTACTTAAGTCCAAGAAACATTTTCTAAACAGGAAATTGTTATAGTTTGTTTGTTTAAATTAAAAAACAAATCAGTGCAGTTATTTTAAGAATTTCACTGATCTATTTTTGGTGTGACAAATCATATAAATGTTTTCTTTATAATATTTAGATTGCTTAGTATATTGAGAATGTATCAATTGTTGCTTATCATAAGTAATTCTTATTTTACCAGCATCAAGGTATGGTGCTTTTAATAGCCCAAGAATAGGAACACGTAGACAAATATCCACTGTGGTATCTTCATTAGAAGCCAATGGTGAAACAGGATTTTTTAATGTCACTAATCAGGTAGTGGATGAACCATCTTCAGGTGTGTTGCAGGTAAGTACAGCATTAGTAAACCGTTTACATTTTAGCCATAGGGCAGTATTTTTCATTTGCTTCATGTTTTATATTCAATTCAATTTTCATTGTGAACATGTAATTTAGGTTGGACTTTTGGTAAGCCGTGAAGGCTTAAGTGGTAGAGCTGTAGTTAGTTGGTCCTTGTCTGGTACAGATGTAACGTCAGATGATGTGAGTGCATTTCAAGGAACAGTTGTTTTAGAATCAGGTATTTTAATTATGGACTATAATCCAGAGTAATAAAGACTTTGTTTAAATTTTTACAATATTAAGTATTTAGTCCTGAAGTATAATATTTACTTAGTTTGAACAGTTTTGTTAGTCATTTTTAAGTACCTCATTTCTTGTCCACTGCATCTGCGCCATGAATGATTATGAATGATTTGACCAAGTTATAGATTATGTTACATTTAACCTTTTTTTTTAGAAGAAACACACTTAACTTATAGGAGATTTCCTGACCTGTTTTTTGGTCTTTTATATACCTGACATGACCCACAAGCACCATTGTGCCATAGAGCCATTAGTCTTAAATAACAACCCATTTATAAGTCAATAATATGAAAGGGATAATTAAGAACACTACTACTTATAGGATGTTTTTAATGAGTGATAAAAAATGCTTTTAAAATGCAGTAACGTAATTTTGTAGGCACGTCATCTGTTATGCTGAACATTGGGATTAAAGCTGATGACATTCCAGAGCTAGATGAGTTCATAATGGTTAGGCTTGACTCCATTGAGCCCAATGATACTCAGCGACTTCGACCAGGCCTGACCAGTGTTACTATCACTGTCAGAGCTAATGACAACCCTGGTGGAATACTGCAGTTTTCACAGTCAAAAATGAATTTGTCATATTCAGTTCGTGTAAGTCTTAACAGATAAGTTTTTATATTATATTTTATATATATATATTTATATAATTTTATATTATTTTATATTATTTTATATTATATAACATAACTGTATATTTATATTTTCAGATCAAATTTTAAAAAATGTTATTCTATATTGTATTATCTCTTTAGTAGGCTAATAAAGCAATCAGGAACCCATTAATTTTTTGTAAAAGCTTGTGTTCCAAGTTTTAGATATGTTTCCACATAGTTTAAAATATCCTGTTGTTAATTTTTTTTTCTGAAATATTGAAAAACAAAATATATTTTTTTAAAGAGAATGTATAAATATTTATAGTTTTGATTAAGAAACTTTCAGAAGTACTTCACCATCTTCATTTGCATCTCACCCACGTTTGCATTGTTACTAATTTTCCTCAATTCCTTGTAATATCCTTCAAAACAGAACCTTGATTTAGATTTAAAGCTAGATTGTTTTTTTTTTCAGGAAGGCGTTGAGGCAGTCAATGTTGTGGTAGAACGGTTAGGTGGTGCTCTGCAAGAAACATCTGTCCAGTATTCCATAGAGCCCAATGGCACATCTGAGTTTTTTGGTGCCATTAATATTTTAGTATTCCGTCCAGGAGTCAGGGAAATGAGCTCCACATTTTTAGCCAAGAAAGATGGCATTCCAGAGGTAGAGTACAAGTTGACAGACTTTCTTCAGTGTGCTGCAATTTATTATGTGGACTTGTAATACTTGTTTACTGCAAATAATGCTTTAGTTAATAATGATTAAGATAGATCATATTTATAATTTAATAATTGTAGAATTTGGGATGTTTAGAATATAAACTCAGTTTCTATCAGAATTCAAAATTGACCCCCCAGTGAGGCAGCCAGTCACTTTTCTACTAAACCACCCATCCATTGTAAAATATTATTGTAAAATTGTTTTAAAATTTATTAAATTTATATAAATATATCAATATTGAAAGTAACTCTCCTTTTTATGGTTTCAATTGACTAAACATCCATATTATTCTGTTCATTTCATCCTTTGATTTTTTTGTTATAAAACATCTTAATAAGTCTGGAGAGTCTCAATCTCTCAAAATGGTTTATGGTAGGTTTAAATTGTAGATGTAGAAGTCCAGTAAAGCAGTTTACATTTAGTGCATCAATTGGCATAGTCTATATGAACTATTTCTTTAAAAAAAATTTTCAAGTGTGTTTGCTCAGAGTAAGTTATCAATAGTTTTTCAGTTGTATATTTTTGTTTTTTAATTTCCTAAAAAAACTAGTTGGATGAAACATTCACTCTCTTCTTGACCCTTGTTGGTAATGCTCAAGCTGTCATTGGTAACAGAAGCAGAATTGCTGTTACTATATTAGAAAATGATAATCCATATGGAGTGATTCGGTTTTTCACAGATCCAACTATAATTTATACAGGTATTTTTTTTTAAATGTTAAAAAGAAATATTATTTAGAATATAAAAGTTGCATTAAAAAGCTAAAAGTTGTTTAGTTTGTAAAGACTAACAAGAATAAAATAACTAATGCTTGATAAAATTTACATCTATAAACATCACACACTAACAAATAACAACTCAAGATCCCATTAGCAAACAGTTACAATTTCAATTATAATTATTCAGCTTTTTGTATAGAATTATTTCTCTCATTTGTTGTACACAACAATAGACTGCAGGAACTGATGAAAGACCTTTCTAAAAACTTTACAATCATTTATATACAAATAAGAGTGTAACCATTCAAGTCATTGTAAGAGGTCTCTGTTGCTAAAAATGTAAAATCTTTAAGGGTCAAGTCATTACAAATTAACAAGGGAAATAATGTCTTCAAAATAATTATGTCATAACATTACAATAATTACCACGTTGTAGAAAATTGTATATGTGAAATCTATTGAAAACTGATCTTCAAATGATAATCTGTCTTTTTGAAATGCTTTCAGTTAGAAATGAAATTATCTTCATGCATTAATGATTCTTGAGAACTTTCTCTATAGACGAAGGTCAGCCAGGTGAGCAGCTAAATGTTACTATTCCTGTCCAGCGAGATTATGGCACATTTAGCAGGGTCTCTGTGGCCTGGAGGATCACACCCAGTCCACAGTTTGACCTAACTCCTTCATCTGGGACTCTTGTTTTTGAGGCAGGCCAGTCCCAGCAATACATCATTCTGAATGTAGTCAATGATGATGTAAGTACATAGAAACTCATGCTATGCTTGTGTGCTTTTTTGTTGTGGAGTGTTAATAGAAAACTGTTTCATTGTCGAAAGGAAAACTTTACCTGTTCTTTTCTAAACCTAATAAATGTTCAAAGAATCTATCAAAGTAGTCTCACCTTTAAATTGTTATAAAGTTAAACATTTTGATGGCTTTTAAACAATCTCATAATCTGTTCTGTTATTTTACTAGAGGTTGCAATTATATTTTAAAAAGATTTTTTAAATTACACATTATATAGTCCTGACCATTGCAGGTTTAAATCTTAGTAAAAGCTACCTGATATTCATCAGTAAAAAGTAAATCAAATTGGTCATTGTGCTGTCTACAGAACATTTTTGTTATCCATTGACTATAAAAATAGAAATGTTTTTAATTGTCAGGTCCATAGCCTGCTAGGTCTCAAAAAAGGTCAAAGGACATTTAAACAAAACTATGACAATCAATTTTGATGCGATTCGTAGTTTTTTGTTTTTTGAAGATACCAGAGCTAGATGAAACCTATGCTGTACAAATGTCATCTCCTGATAATAAAGCAGTGGCTGGTATACCAATGGTTGCAACTATAGTTATTCTAGAGAATGACAACCCAGTGGAATTTGCACGTAATTATTATTATTTTTTTTTTTGAATTTCTATATCTTTATGGTTGAAATATGTTTATTTTTAAAATAAATTTTAGTTTTCTTTCATAGTTGAAAGTAAATATGTTTAAGTGGCATATTATTCACATAATTAATCAAAAATAAATACTTAATTTATCTTGAGAATTTTTTTTGGACAATACTAAATGAGAAAATAAAAGTGTACAGCTTTTCTAAGTGGAGCATGTTAATTAGAGAAATATTTATTTTCATGTCTTTTTCTAGAGCCACTTGTTTATGCCATTGAGCCACAAACCATCACATTAACTTTATCAAGGCAAGGAAGAATTGACAAAGAATCTCGTGTTCATTACCGCACACTGGATGGTTCAGCTTCCTCTGTGGAGAAAGACTATCTCCCCATTCTGGTGACTGAGCTAGTGTTTGCTGTAAACCAAAGGGAGAGAACTATACAGGTTATTGTTCTTGATGATGATCTGCCAGAACAAAATGAGACATTTTATGTTCAGCTGTTTGATGTTTCAGGTAAGATTGTACCATTTTTAACTACCATCATTTCACAAATTAACCTGTAATATTTTTAACTACCAACATTTCACAAATTTAATATTTGTTACTATTTTATGTTATAGATTACATACTTTACTTTAAAAGAATAGATAATTAAATCATATATATTTCATGTGTCAATCATTTTTAACTCATAATTTCTCAAATGTAATATGTAACATTTTTAACTATTATCATTGTTATTGATTGATATTATTATTGGTTTCAACAAAATCATGATTTTCATTAGGTGACTTGATCGTGACGAAGAACTCCACTGCCACTATAGTCATTTTGGCTAATGATGATGCTTATGGAGTATTTAATTTTTCTCAGCCTCCAGATACACAAATTGAGGAAGGGAGCACATTTAACTTTGAGTATGTTATTGTTGCCATCTAATTATTTGGCATACATTTTTTTGAAATATTATTAACAAAGTTTGTTGTCAATATAAAACTGTATGATGCCTAGCTTTTAAGTCTTTTACTTTAAGCAGTCAAATGAATTTTTAAATTTGTAATCTTTCATTGTTCTTCTGGCTATGGTTCTATGTTTTTTGTTAGTATTTATTCTTTAATTCATAAGTTATTGCAGTGTTTATTGACATAAATGTAATTAAGTAATTGTTTGTTTTTTTTGTATCTTTTTATAATAGATCCTAAATTTAACTGTTGCAGTAAATAATTGAACAATATTCCCAGGGTCGTTCGAAGTAGAGGAAACTTTGAATCTGTTCGTGTTTACTGGGAACTGAGGTCTCTCTCAAATGTCTTGCTTCTCTCTGGCCAAGATTTCAATATGACTAAAGGACAAATAGATTTTTCTAGCCAAGAGAACAAAAGATTTCTCCCCATCACACCTTTGGCTGATGGTATACCAGAACCAGCCGAGCAGTTTCTGCTGACATTGACTCGAGTTGAAGGCAAGTGCAAGTTTTCCTTTTTATTGTAAATAATATATTTAGTCCTTTGTGTGTTTCAACACTGTGATTCATATAAGATGTTTATTTCCTTTTTTTTCTTTCCTCTTGTATTATGTTCTTGAATTATTGAGGTTGACTGTCTTAAAAAAAACTGTCGTATACAGTAATTATAGCATTTAAAAGCAATTGGTCATTATAATTTCGCAATAACTTTTGTGAAACAGTAATAATGCTCTTGCAATAGTAATGCCCATTCTTAAGGACACTGATTGTATTGTTATGAATCTCACTATTCAGGTTCTCTGCAAACTGTACCATACACCACCAACTAAAAGAACTTGACAACTCAGGGCTCCAAAGGAATGTAACACTTTAATAGTTGAATAAATAACAGCCAATACTATACAATTGGCGACACGTACACTGTACAAATATCTCTCCGATAACACCGTACCGCCGTATCAACTCTTGCAATGGCCTCTACGTCTCATTCCGGGCTTGCACTGGGTTTAGCAGTTCAGGACTGACTTCAAACACTAGGCTCGTTGTGTCGGACTCGATCACAGACCAAGATCAAGACGCCAGTCGTCTCAACTGTACTTGACAGTACTCCGCACTAAACTGTTGTAATGCTGGTACAGAACCACACTGCTGAACTGTGCTGTAGTCGACCGTGTTCTGAACCCCTGTCGTGAACCTTCTGTCGTGAACCGTGCTGTATTGAGCCCCTTTTCTCAACAGTCTTGACTGCGACACCTCCCCTCTTATATAGGGTCCCTAATGGCCATCTAGAACCGGACAGAACATCGCTCAACGTTTCTAGCTTCGTCACATGACTACATCCCTCGTGATGCTCCTGAGCTCTGTGTACAACGCCGATTCTTCCCAAACCGTCGTGTTGACACTGTCTTGGCTGACCATCGTAACTCATCATGGTTGACCGCTCGTCTAGTGGGCCCAGGGCGATTTGGGTCGGCTGACTACACTCACACCACTACCCCCATCTGTGCCACCACCAGGTTTATAACAGTATAATGAAATATGAGCAGAACATCAAATAATTTTTAGCACTCTCTGATACCTTTTTTTTTCTTTTTTTTTTTTTGACAAACACCTTTCTGTCTTTTTTTATTTCTATCTACCTTCCTCACAAGTCTATTTTTTAAGGGTCTCATCTGTGCTACTTATGGGGTTTGTGGCTGAGTGTTAAAGCGTTTGGCTTCTGAAATGCAGGGTCTTGAGTTTAAATCCTGGTGAAGACTGGGAATTTGAAAAGTTAAACATTTTTAGTCCACCCATGAGTCCACCCAACTGTAATGGTTACCTAAAGAATTTTGGGGAAGTAAAGGTCATCATGCTGGCTACATGAAAACCCTCATTAACCATTGGCAATAGAAACATGAGCTTTACATTATCTGCCCCCATAGATTTCAAAGTCTGAAAGGGAAACCTTTACCTACATGACTTACTTAGTGTTGCTTTGCCTTTAATCGTTAACAGTCGTTGCACATTTCTTCTTCACATCTGAAGACTAATTTAATCAATTGTAATTTTGTGTTGTCTTATTAACAGTCTTGTCAGGAATAACGAGTGGAGGTTTGGCATCGCTAGCCAAGTCAGGACTGGTTGTTACTGTCCAGGTGGCTGCCAGTGATGATCCTAATGGTCGCTTAGCCTTTGCTTCATTCTCTAGAGAGCTTAGTGTTGCTGAGGATTTTTATCCTGGAAATGAAGCCAGCACAAGGGCTACTTTTGTGGTGGAAAGGAGGCAGGGGAATCAGAACTTGATCAAAGTATGTTGTGTGAGATTTAAAATAAGAAATCTAAGTAAAAACAAAGTAATATATTTGAAACATTTTTATTTCTTCAAGTTGTATCTCAGTGTACATGATTATATTCAAATATACACCCTATTTATTTATTTTTTACTGCACAGGAATTTTTTTTTACTTTGAATAACAAAGAAATGAAAATTCACAAGTGTGTTATTTGATAAGACCAAAAAAATGCATTTTCAGGTCTCACTTAAATAACATGGAACAGTATATGAGGTCATCATGCAATATCCTATTTCATATTATGTAAATGAGCAAAGACTGGTTAAAAGAATAAAAAAAAATAACATAATTTTACAATATAAATAATAACAGTCTATTCAATTGTAATAATTAATATTAATAATTAATTATGTGGTTTTTGGGCTTATAACAAAATGTTTATTAATATATTTCAATTTTAGGTACTTTGGGAAGTGTACTCTGACCAACTGGGAAGCAACATTCCTACAACATATGATCTCCTTTTCAGTGGTCAGTGGCCAAGCAGCATGATTCTTGTGAACCCTGTGAGCATTCCTCAAAGACAAGGCACCACAACACCCATAGCTTATTTCAATGGTGCCTCAGGTATTCACATTATGTTATTCTTAGTCTGACCTAGGTACAAAAGTGCATAAGGTAAATAATGCATTTTCCATTTTGCTATATCCTGGTCACAGTGAACAAATTTCGTTTCTGGATTAAAAATACTGACGGAACTCTGTTTCTGTAATGAAGTAAAATAAATTCAAGGATTTATTTTTAGCCTTTAGTAGTTGTAATTTACATTTTTGAAATTTAAGTTTAGAAGAGGACTTCAAAAAATCTTAAAAAAAAAATTTAAATTAACAAAATTATAAACACTTAGAAATTGAATCAAGCTTTTCATTAGCAATGATTCACTTTCTTTCTTTCTCAGTAAACTTCATTACAGTGAGTTCAGTTGATGAACCTGCACTGGCAACATTGTCAGCTGATTTCTCTTTATCTGCCTGGGTTTTGCCCAATGCCAACACAAATGGCTACATTCTGTCCAGATGTACAAGTGATGGAGGCACTCATTATTACAGTCTTAAACTGGTACTTACAGCTACAAGTACAACAATACAGCTAAGATTGTCAACTAGAGTGCAGGTAAGATAACATTTAAATTTTGTATGCAATGGGGGATCAGACCAAATAAGATTCTTTCCTCTTCATATGTTATTTTTGTTTAAAATCTTCATTCTTTTTTTTACAAAAATATAATTGAAATAAGATTTGACAATTAAGCATTATAATTATTCAGAAATCATGTCCATGCTCTTCCAATTTCCAGAAACCATTAAAAAAAAAACTGCAAAGGAAATTGTACACATTTATGTAAGGAAACAAATGTAGAAAAAAGAAAATTCTGAATATTATTTCATTGTAAGATCTATAATTGTATTTTGTTTTTGTTTTTTTGCCAGACCAACCAGTTACTTTCTGTAGACTCAACAACCCTCATAAGTGATGGTAGCTGGCACCATATCCTGGTAGCTGTGCTTAGCAACTCTGTCAACTTTTACTTGGATGGCAAACGGATTGGATCAATGTCAGTATTATCGTTTGTTTCTCATACTCAAATTTAAAAAGTCATTTGGTGAAATTCTCAATTTAAGACCAAATTACGATAGGCCTACTTATAATATTTATAAGACTTTTATAGATTCCATCTTAATATGTTAACATACTAAAAATTGAGGCCAGAATTGTGTACATTCATTAGACTTTGTTAGTTTTTTGGAAAGTGACCACAATTCTATTTAGTTTTTCTTCCTTATGGTCCCATTAAAAAAAAGTTAATTTTAAAAAGGAGATTTAAAACAAAATATTTATCTTATACAATCATCAGACCAATAGTTGACTCACCACAGCTAGAAGGTCCTGGATTACTTCTTGTTGGATCTAGACCCCCTGGCATTGAAATGTTCACTGGTTACATGCAGGATGTTCGGATCATGATGAGAGGATTTGAAGATGGGTAAGTTTTTCCATTTATTGTTTGTCTTCACAAAGAAGAAAGTGGTTTAATTATTCCCAAAACTATGGAGATTATAAACCTTTAGATAGTGCTTTGAATTTAATGAATATATTTTACAAATCTCTCTCAGTGTCTATAAATTCTATTACCATAATTATCTTAGATAGTTAAAAAAGTTATTTTACAGTTTGATTCATATTTATTTTTAAGCCCATATTAAAGCTTCCAGACCTAAACATTAGTATAGCATCTTAATACAAATCTTCTGCAGGTTTACATGGCAACCATGTTTTGAATGCTGGACTATAATGCCTTTATTACAAAGTTGCCATTATAAGTTTTCTATTAAGTTCTATTCTTTAAATAGGACTGTCAGAGAATTATTTTTGATGATGTCTTCAAAAGATGTCACTCCTATATCAGGAGTTATGACATACAACACTGGAGAGATTCTACAAAACTTCACTGTTGCCTCCATCCAGGATATTGAAGAGGAGGGCAGAGAGGTGTTTGTTGTTCTTTTGATTGACACAACAGGTGGAGCAACTCTGTCTACAACTGATGCACGCACAACTTTAACCGGTAACATGTGGCATAACTGTAAAAGACTAATCATATTATATTAGTTGTTAACCTTAGTCTCTAATAAGTTGCTTTTAATGACTGTGGATATCAGTACTGATCACAAAATATCATTCTCTATGAATGATTTAACAAACATATATGCAGTATTAAATATTTTCTTTTTCATCTATAGCTAAAAACTTACTTTGCTTACTAGCCTTACTAAATTTGCTATAACTATTTCAACATTTCTTTTACAGATTTTTAAAAAAATACATTATTTATAATTTATTTTCAGTTCAAAAGAGTGATTATGCTAATGGTCTGTTCAGCCTTGTTGACTGCAGCCCATCAAGAATATTGTATGAAAACACAACAGTCACTTGTAGTATACAGCGCTCTCGAGGAGATGATGGTACTGTGTCCGTAAGCTGGGTGGTGAATCAAGTTTTGGGTTCAACCCAACAGCAAGCTAGCAGTGATTTTGACAACAGCATTGGGATGGTTGTGTTTTTACCAGGAGAGAGAATCAAGGTTTTATTCAGTTCTTAAGAATGATAAATGTTGGATGTAGTTTGATTTTTTTAATACAGTAAGATTATAAGACAGTCCCTCTAATGAAATATGAAGACAAGTTTAATGCCTAAATTGTCTTTATATCTTACACCATCAATGGGATAAAAACAGGCTTATACAATTTGACAAGTTTGATGTGATTTGAATTCAATTACATTTTGCTGAATGTTGAAACTGTGAGGAATGTTACATTTTTGTTTCCATACTCAATGGCTTCTTAGAGACTTCCACTCTGATTGGTACATGACTTTTGTTGGGGCAAGTAAAGATAGTTGATCTAGGTGCTAGTTATATCAGTGTTGGGGAAAATCTTTTTAATTGTATACCTCAGAAGCAAATAAGCTTTATTTATAATCTTGTGCAGCCAAGAGAAGGTTCACTTTTTCTTTTAAAAGGACAGGGTGATCTGAAGTTAATGGGGACTTTTATGGACACGCCTTAACCTTACTGGCTAAGATGTTTCACCTTCTCTTTATTTATATATTTATTTTAAATTATTTATTATCTTTATTATATTACTATTTATAGTATCTTTTATCAGTACACTGCATTTTTGTAAAAATTATTATATAATAACAATAATTTTAACCTAATGCATGAATAACTTACCCATCTCACAGAAATAGACACACCAATATTTTTTTTTCCAGACATTTGAAATCATTGTGAGAGATGATAACTTACCAGAACTGGATGAATCTTTTGTAGTTTCTTTAGTGGTGGCAGTATCTGATGATGGATTGATAGGCTCTACTAACACCAGTGGTGCTGTACTGGATAGCTCTGCTTTGAACAAGCCATTGACCATTACAGAAAATGATTATCCTTATGGATACTTGCAGTTTTCAAATCAACTTGGTGCTGTTCCAGCAGCGGACATATTGATTCCTCCCACCACATCTTTGATTCAGGTCAGCTATCAAACATATATGCTAAAGTTAATGTTCAAAGTATGCTATAGTGATTCATGGTATAGTTATTAGGCTTTAATTACATACAAAAATCTGGATTACATTTATTAAAACTACCATTTTTATAAAGAAATTTGTTGTGATTTTTATCTTAAACTGACCACATCATTGAATATAGTTTTAAGCTATAGATACACATTTATCTTTACTAGGTCAGTGTGAAGGAAGAAGGTGGATTGGTCCCATTAGTTGTTCTGAGGGCACAAGGCACTATAGGCACCATCAGAGCAGATTGGAGAACCAAGGATATCACAGCACTAAGTGAAGGCAAATCTCCACCTGATTATGTGGTAAGTTTTTTTTTGCTCTCTACTTGCTTTTATTAGTATTTAAATGAAATCATATTTCACAAATTTATTGCAGTTGAGAAAAAAGAATTATATTTGTTACAATTTATTGCTTAATTCTAGAGCATCATTTTTTACAATATCTTAAATATCCATACTTTGTTTCTAAACAGCTACAGGTAGGATATGAGCTTTTAGTGGTGGTGATGGAATAAATACACTTTAAAAAACAAAACATTTCAACAAATGGTGATGGGATACATGCCATTATAAGGATCTTCAACATTATTTCACACGTTTACAACAACAGTTAATCCAAAAACAAATCTATCATATTTAACAGTAAAAATTATAAGGAGTTTCTCACATGTAGATATGTTCTACTATGTAACTGAATTAAATAGTCAACAGTTCTGATTTGAACTATTAATGTAAAGATTTGTGTACATTATTCAAAAGCTGTCAACTTTTTAAAATTTTTATTTCCAATCTGTTCTTAGAGGGATATGATATATATATATATTTTCTATTATGTTGATGTAGTGACTTTTTTCAACTTTATATTTTCATTTTTGAAGTTTGATTATAATTTTTTTTTTACAATAAATAACTGGTTAATTAATAATTAATTAAACTACATAAATTGAACAAAACAATAGGCCTGTAACAATATCCTTTTCAGAAAATTAATTTGAAAGGAACATAAATCATTCAGTGGCTATTCATAAAAAAACGAAATTTGATTTAAAATAAAAGATACTTAGCCACACAATAAAAATGTTTATAATGACTGGATTATTATGTCAATATTATTTTCTGTTACTCACAGAATTGTTCAAGCTACTATATTTTTCTGAAAGTTTCATTGGATCATGTATTGTAATTTATTAAAAAATAGTAGTTTCTTTATAGGCTTAACTTCTTTAAGTTTCATAAAAATCATTATGTATAAGCTAGTTTAATAAGGAATTAAAAATTTTTTTTTTTTTTTTATTTATGAAGCTTCTATTTTTTAATTTTTATGTCTGTTTCCCAGGGTGGTGTTGGGAGTGTTGTCATGGGTCCTAGTATTAACTTTGCTTGGATTAACATCACAGTCATTGATAACACAATCCCTGAAGCTGCCAAAACATTTGAAGTGGAACTCTTCAGCCCAACAGGTGGGGCTGTCCTGAGCCCTGGCTCTAACAAAGTGCAAGTCACTATTCAAGCTTCTGATGGTGCTTTTGGTTTCTATCAATTTGATGACAGTTACCTCAACATGAATGTGAATGAAGAAGGTGATGATGGTTATAATGTAGCAAAGCTGCAGGTATGTACACCATAGTTTCCTAGATAAATATTATTTTCTAAGACTTTTCTTTCAATATTTGTAGAAAATAAATAAGGCTTGTTAATTGAATAGTGTTATTTATAAAGAAATGAAGGTGAAAAAAAACAAACTATGAATATCTGATACTAGGACTGTTAGTGTCTGCAATTGCTAACATATGGTACAGTGCTAATTGCACTATAATTAATATGTATATACTATATTCAGTCTGTTGACTGAGTAGCAGTGGAATGTATGGATGAATGGCAAAAACCACTTGGCTGCTTATCAAGGAGGTTCAAATCCCTACTCCAGCTGTGTTGTGTTGAGCATCTGTCTGGAAACCTTCTTCCAGATACCCACTCCCTCATGAGTACACAAAAGAGATTGGACCAGAAAACTCTGAGCAAGCCATAGCATGAAATTAACACTATACAAAATTATTTTTTTTAAAAAGTTATAGTTCACCATTTTATATGACAAACTATTATAGTAATACTTATTAATCAATGAGCTTCACCGACGGAGTTATGATATTCTAAAATAATACTTGAAATACTGTAAAAAAAAAATTCCTCATAACTCTGAGTATAAATTTAATTTTTTACATGGCAACATGTTCTTACTTTTTTGTTTCTAGTAATAGGGCTAATGGGTTATTTGACTCAATGAATTCAGATAGCTCAATGAATTGTTGACTCTTTCCATTACCCCTCTCTGTTTCCTTGTTATTTATAAAATATCCTTTTGAATGGGAGCTAACTGTACTAAATCTTGTATTACATTTTGTTCAGGTTCTAAAGTTTTATTTATAATTAGTAATTATATTTTAACATCTTGTGCTTTGTGTCTAGCATTTTTTTCCCATTATTTGTATGTGTTAGATTTGTACTTTATTGAGTTATCAGTGGCAAAAGTTTTCATTTGTGGCACCTGCTGCCACTCACAATGTTTTTAAACTATATAAGTGTAAATATTTAGTCTGTTTGATTTACCATAGATCATATTAGCTTTTGATCTCTCTATAATAGTACAAAAATAATTATTTTTCAATTTTAATTAATAAACTTTTAGACAGATAATTAATATTAAAAAACAAACAAAACAAAATATGTATTATCAGATATTTAATGCATTGTTTATTTTTCATTGAAATATAGGTCAATAGACTAAATGGAACAATTGGAATTTCTAAAGTGGCATGGGAAGTTCAGGAAGACTTAAGTGATGGCATTGACATTATCAATCAAAATGGCACATTGACTTTTCAACCTGATCAGAGAACAGGATTTATTGAGCTACAAGTGAAAGGGGAAACAATTCCTGAGTTGGATGAGACTGTCATTGTTAAGTTGACTCAGGTTCTTGGGGTAAGCTTTGTCTTCACATATCATTTTATCTTTTTAACATATAGTCTTCACAGATAATTTTTTTTATTTTTTGGACTGTCTATATCAAATTTAAAACAAATTTGCATTTAAAATAACTTAACTCTTTGACTCTGAAATTATTTTCCACTGAATTTTTTTTTTTTTTTGCCATTTGGAGTGAAAAGAATGCTTCGATTAAACTTTTATAACTTTTTTGTTTTTTATTAGAAAATGATAGGCTATATTTAGTATAAAATTAAAAGAAATGCATGCCGCTGTATCAAGGCTATATTTAGTATAGAATTAAAAGAAATGCATGCCGTTTTGATATAGCACAAAGCAATTATTATAAAACAAAAAATTATTTTAATATTAATGTTTGAAAATGATCTAGACCTGATCTTAGACAAAAAGTATGGTCCATATTGAAAATATTTTTTTTAATCATATTTTTCCATATTGTCTCAAAACTTTCTATAGAGAACACAGCTAAAACACATTAAATGGAAATTTTGAGCCAATTATCCATTTGGCTACTATTGGAAAAATAAAAACTGACCACCTTGGACAAGTCAATAGCTCTGGGTCTATAC
This sequence comes from Biomphalaria glabrata, assembly GCF_947242115.1. Lineage (NCBI taxonomy): Eukaryota > Metazoa > Mollusca > Gastropoda > Planorbidae > Biomphalaria > Biomphalaria glabrata. Next base: position 73,001,471 of record NC_074711.1, read on the forward strand.
TACATTATGATCCAAAGTAGAAACAAAAATATTATTTACTATATTTATACATATTTCCACATAACCTTATATTAAAACCATTTAAAAACACATAAAATGAATGTTCTGAGCTCATTATCACCTATCACCATCATCGAGAACATAAATCTAAAGAAAATAGAGCCTTTTTAAGAGTACCCCACTCTATCAAAAAATCTTTCTCTGTAAAACCACATTGAAAGAAGGAAATTCTGGATGTCTAGCAAAAGGAAACTATTCAAGATAATATTTTAAGCAATTAAAAACATGTACGGTAGAAAAAATACAGAAAAAAATTTCAAAACATCGACTTTGCCAGTGTTGATACAGCCTTATATATAGCTGGAAAACAAGAGTCAAACTAGTCAACCAGTTACAATCCAGTGTCATCATTAAGGGTCAACACATCATAACATGGAAAGCAGTGCTTTATTTATTTTATAAATCTACATTCAATTATGAAGAGCAAAGCTCTTGAGGCAGCTGCCTAGTTAAAGACACACATTTTTTGCAATGTATTATTTTTGTCTTAGTGATTAAGTTTTGGAAATTTTTAATTACTATTTAGATATATAATGTATTTTGAGACTTCAAATGTGTTGTGCTGTATTTGTTTTTAGGGTGACCTGGGAGATTCACTGCGGCGTACTGCTAGAATAACCATACTTGCCAATGATGATCCTTATGGTAAATTTGTTATCATGTCTGCCTTTAGACCAATCAAAGTGATAGAGACTTTACAAGGTAAGCTTTATTTTAAAGGGTGATCATTACAACCTTGTTAGTCACTGGCTTTCTATTTCTTTTGTTGGCAAGTTTCTTTCATTCCTTTGTATCCTCTGACCTTCTCTTACCATCCCACCTTCACATGAAGGATGACCTGTGAACTAGGTGTCTTGCAAGCTTCTTTCTACTTCCCAAAATTTAGCAAGTCAGTACCATGACATGTTTAAAAATAAGCGATTATTGTAACCAGCTTTCTTATGACCCAGAACTCTTCCAAGCGATTTTTCTAGTTTGCAGATTTTAGTGTGGATTCATATGAAGACTTTAAGAATTGTTTCACTATTAATAATTTTTAAATTTCTAAAAAAGAAAAAATAATGGCATTCATTCATATTTATTTTTATTAAAATTTTTCCTTATAACTTGTTATAGAAATATTGCCAAACCTGTGAATAGGTTGTAACTATTCCTCAGATGTTAATATAACTGTCCAGAGACTTGGAGGTCAGTTTGGCTCAGTTCAAGTAGACTTTACATCACTGGGCCCTAATGAGAGGTATAACTTTTTGCCAAGTACTGCAGTTAGAGCTGATCTAAATGACTTTGTGGGCAATCAAGGTACCTTAAGCTTTGGCCCAAACCAAGAGTTAGCTCAATTTAAAATACAAATTTTGGATGACCAAATACCTGAAGAGGATGAAAGTGTGTTTGTTCGATTGACAGCAACTAGACTTGTGCAGGCAGCACAAATTAATGCAAGTATGAGCCAATGTATTTTCCTATACATTAAAAGAAATCTTTTAAAGCTTTAAGAAAAGAAATGTTCTGTTCACATGCTATCAAAGATTTATGAGGTATAGCTTGGCTAATTGGGTAAACTTATTTAAATCATAGTTTTGAAAATTTAAATTTAATGTCTTCAGTTATGAGCATTATTGATTGAAAAGTAATTTTTCTTGTGTCTAGGGACAAATTAAATATTTAAATTTCACCCTAGCATATAGAATAATTCCTTAACAACCTGCATATAAATACATTTTACTGTTACTTTGGCATATGATATCTGAATAATAACCAATGTTCTCTAAAATATGGTTTTATTGTAAGGATGGTCATGAAGAGAAACATTGCACTCTTTAACAATTTAACATTACAATCTTTTGCAACAGCTAGTCTTTAGTCTTCAACCTTCATTCCTGAAACCATACATTATTTATCAACAATGACTTCAAAGTCAACACTATTGAGGTCTAGAAAATCTTGGCAGAAAATTCCGCTCTGTTCATTGATATATTCTGGGATGATGCTAGTTAGTGATCATTAAAGCCAGTATTTTAGAAATCAAAATTAAACTTAATAAATTAAAAAGAACTGCATCGCAAACAAAACATTACAAAATATACTTTCAAAGAAAATTATTTTATAAGCAAACATTTTTGCTGGTACTATCCATACAGTTCCCAACTCTCCAACTCTGGGTCAGAATTCTGAGACCTATGGTCAGATAATCATTTTAGCCAATGATGATGCTAATGGAAGACTTCAGTTATTTCCACCTAATGTGTCTGTGTCCGAGTCTGTTGGTCAAATCCCTGTCAATGTGACTAGAACTGGAGGAACCTTTGGTGAGGTGAGATTTTTTTCTAAAATATTATACCATACTGTTATTGCCATAAAATTGTGTCAATTAGTTTCTACTGGAAGCTTGTAAAACTTTCGTATAACTTACTTTTAACAGCTTTTCTGGAAGCTTGATATTGACATTCATCATATAAATATTAAAAAATCTGAAGTGTGATATTAACAAATGATAATTGAAATACACAATTTTTGCCAGTGTTTCAATATTTGTAACAACTTAATTTATGAAAAATATTAGCAATATCTAAAGTGTATTTGACCTTTTTATGTTGTAGAAATTAAATTTGTATTTTACTGAAAGAACATAGTTTATTTAAAGATCATAAAACCTTTGTTGAAGCAGTTCACCCCTTTCTGTAATCAACAATTCGGCAAGAAGTTCATAAGAATATTGTGCTGTTTTCTTCAGTTGTTCAGCACTGCCGTACAGGGTGTTGGTTATTTTGGGTTGTAGTGGAAGTAGGGTTTACCTAAGGTAGATTAGGAAGGGGCATTCAAAGAGGATATGGTTTACGGTTTGATAAGGGCGCAGTGTCAAAGGGGGAGTTGTGTGGGATTTATTTTGTTCAGATGGTAATTTATTCCAATAAGATAAATAGGAGAATTCAAGGACTAAACCTTTACTGAAAATTTAAATTTGAAGTGCTCATATCTGCAGATTAATCTAACGTTCAATTACTTGACCAGTCTGCTTCATAAATTTTAACTTTAAAAATTCATTGTATTCGACTAATACTGTGTATTAATTTCAGCCTATTATATTCTGTGATACTAGGTGTCTGTCATCTTTCGAGTTATAGATGGCTCTGCTGTAGTAAATCAAGACTTTATTGTGCTGTCTAGTGTAGTGATTCTGCCACCAGGAGTGACAAGCAGGCTGTTAGATATTCAGATCATAGATGATATCATCCCTGAGAGAGCTGAGTATTTCACGATTGAGCTGCAGGATTCGGCCAAGGGTGGTGCAGTACTTGGAGATCAGAGGACCTCAGTGGTTACCATTCTACCTTCAGATGACCCTAATGGAGTGTTTGGTTTGTTGTCATTAGTTATATTTAGTATATAGAATTGCTTTTTAAAAGCTGAAAAATGTAAATAACTCAGGAATCTCTACACATGACTTCTAGTTAAAATAAGGTTTTACTAGTTTCAAAAGAAACTTATCATAAATTAAGCTAATAATTTTTTTTTTCATTTAAATTATTTCCTAATATTTTTAAAGGTCTAAGTAACGTAAATTTATTTGAAACATAGCTTGATAGTTTTTCTATCCCTCTGGTTTTTAGCCAATCAATTTTATTGTTGGACTTAAAAAGCTTAATTTCAATTTTATGAAAGTACCCCAAGAATTCACTATAATGTGTATTATTTTATTTTGCTTACTTTAGCCTTTGGAGCTCAAGGTCTGAAGGTTTTAGAGTTGGACCAGGCTTATACAGTTAACATAACTGTTCTTAGGATTGGAGGTTCTATGGATACAGCAACTGTTTCCTGGGAAGCCAGACTCAATGGTATATAAGACTTACCTTATTATTTGTAGGATTTTAGACATCAAGTTCTATCATTTTTTAAAAAATATTTATACTATTTTTTTTTAATGATTATGTGTTGAGGAAGTATAAACTAAAATCTTGTTAGGAAATCTTTTTTATTTTAAAGTTGATCAGAAACCCTAAGTTCAAAAATAAGAGGAAAAAAAAATGTTTATCTTTGGTCATATTAAACTTTGAATATTTTGAACAAATTAAGTCATTTGAAAGATATTCAATAGAAAAAGATGAAAATGTATGTAAATATTCATAAATAAATATTTGTACATTATATATGTGTAAGTTTTTTGATGCAGTTCTCAAAAGTTTACTTTATAAGCCTTACATGAGCAGTTACTATGACTTACTATCAGGTGTGCCAGCTTCAGATGACATCTCTCCAAGTTCTGGTTCTATCTCATTCGTCACAAATGAGGTTATCAGAAGCATCACAATCAGAATTTTACCAGATGATATTCCAGAAGGCGATGAGGTAAAACATTTTGCAGACTTTATGATTCGCTTTTGAACTGTTTATGTAGAGTTAGACTATCTAAAAAATAATGTTATAAATTTAAGGAAGGCAACTAACTCAACAAAGACATGTGCTTATTAATAGAACATCATAATCATAGAGCTTAGTAGTGTCTTAAGCATAGAATTTTCACAAGCTCCTCCATTTGGGTGGAACTTCCTTGTTTCTTCTAATGTCAACATTCTTTTCTAGTCTAGTTCTTAGCAGTGCACCTTCTGCAGAAACGAAATGTCACTGCACATCATAGAGTTACAAATCAGAGTTACAACAGTAAATTATTTATATTAACTTGTGTAAAGTTCAGAATTGAAATCTTAATATTAGAATATGATTTAAAATCAAGTACAAAAATGATGAATACAATTTATAAAAATTTCAAATTAAGCATTTAATTTCATATCATATACTTCTTAAATGGAACAACATAATTATCTATATAACTATAACAATGTCAGATGTCGATCATTATTCTAAAGTATGTCAGAAATTGATCATTGTTTAAAAATACTTAAATGAAAATCATTAGCTTCTAGCTTTTGTATTCAAGTCTCATTTGATTTCATCTATGGCCTACATCAAAATATTTCATATGGTAAGTTGAGCTATTTTCTAAATGTCTCAAACCAGGACATAGTTATCACACTAACCAATGTGACCAATGGAGCTCGGATAGGGGAACAGAAAACCTACATACTTACTATATTAGCCAATGATAGTCCACACGGTACAGTGCAACTCTCTTCCTCTACTATTGTGATTGCTGAGGACCCTGCTGAGGGAACTCAGTCTGCTTCAGTAGTCAGAAGGTAAGTGAAATAGTAGTTTTTAAATTGATTAGGGCAGAGGACAAGAAATTCATGGAAAACATTTGGATTGAAGCAACCAAGGAAAAGATTCATTATAGTTTAAAAATCTATTAAGTATACAAATATTTTAGAGTCACTGATATATATCTCTATCATAGGTCTTTACAGTGTTTATGTTAGATTAAAAAAAAAACACATAGATTTTTAAAATGTATACATACATACCAATTTTAAAATGTACACAGAATATACATTCATTCGTAAACTGTTACTTAAGTTCAAGATATTAATAATAGAGTAAAACAATGTTTTAGATTAAGTTATACATTTTCTTTCTTAGTGGTGGTACCTTTGGTGCAGTCAGAGTTTACTATTCAACTAGTGCAATGTCATTATTAGAACTTAATGCACTCTCTGGGGGAAATGTGTTGACACTCTTCCTGCCACCAATAGCAGGATTGCCATCTTCTTTGTCAGGGAATGTGCTGAATGTTACACAGGCCAATGATACCCTTCAGGTAAACAGCAATGCCAAATTTCAGTGAACTAGATTTGATGCTAATAGGTTAAGACGTTGAGTATTTTGCTGCTGATTATTCATGTATGATTTAAAATGGTGTGGTCATTGAAAAAAAACAATTTCTAGACAATAATTAATTGATTGAAAAAAATTGTTAGTTTTAAAAGCATTGAAACTGAATTATCTTACTGTTTAACTTTGAGATTATGCTAGTATTGCCCCAATTAATTTTAATGTCTCAAATTTTTTCAATGAAAAGGAATACATATTTATTCTCTAGGCTTGTGCCACCTATTGTGCCCAAGAGTCCAGCTGTGTTAGTTTTATGTATCAACAAACTTTGGCATCAATCTCCTGTCTCTGGTATACAAGCACATTTTCATCAGGATCCCTACAACAAGGCCTCAATGCTAATTTCTATGAAAAAGATGTCAGCAGGGTAAGATTTAAAATTTTAATGTTCTTTTATAACAACAGATTCTCCTGACTCAAAAAAAATATCAAAATATCGTCATAGCTAATAATTTTAAGAAAAATTCTGAGCAGCATGGGAATCAGGATGATTTGCACATTAACAAATCTGTACTTTTCTTTTGAAGATATGTTTATTAAATAAGTTTTTCTGAATTTTCTTGAATTATAAAATTTATACTACTAAATTTTAAAGACAAATACAAATAGATCTAGTGTATTTATGTTGTTCAATTGCTCTGTTGACATACAGTTGAAATAGAACCATTTTTATGTAATATGTGTCTAATGGCTGTCAGCTTTGTCAAAATTGTATGTGAGGACATTTGGGGCATGTTGGGGGCAGGGCTGGGCGGGGCATGTGAACATTGACCTCGGTGGCTGCTTCATGCTTGCCAATGCCAAAGATCAGAAAGATGTTTTTTTAACATCTGGATGGTGTAGTGGTTAGTTTACCTGCACTGCGTTGCTGCTAGGTGGAGTTGTTGTAAATGAGGGGTCTGTGCAGTCCCTTATTTTATTATATTTTCTCTCATTAAAAAAACATTTGGTCTCTAGTGCTGCCTTTATATATGTAATATGTATTCATCATTCATTCAGTTTGAAAGACCATAACATTTTTAATATAAGATAAGATAATTTTTATTGATCCAATCAAATGGAAATTCAGTTTGACTACAATTGACAACCTCAGTGTAACTACTGTACAATAACAATATAGATGCAAATACGAACAACATTCACACACAAAATCACGTACACACTCATAACCAGCGCTTTATAAATTAGACTTCTATGTACTACTTGATGACGACAGATGATCTTGTAACACTCTGACCGAAAGTGGGATGAAGGATTTTTTAAATCTTTCTGTTTTAGTCGTAATGGAAAGGAGATGACCACTTTGGTTAGATCTGATGTAACAGTGGTTTAATGGGTGCAGGTTATCTTTAAGAATCTTGAGTGTTTTGGAAAGGCATCTTTCATATAAAAGCTCTTCAAGAGATGGTAGCTGTGTTTGAGTGATATACGATGCTTTTTTAATTAGTCTATTTAGTCTGTCTTAGTGCCAGTGAATTATTACCAAACCAGCAAGTGATGGCAAAGTTAGATTTCTGATCGTTGCTGTATAAAAAAGCTTAATTATTGTTTTGTCAATGTTAAATTTCCTTAGCTTTCTATTTAAGAAGATACGTTGGTGAATTTTGGTTAAAAAGTTTTGACTGTTTTCACTCCATTTCAGTTTGTTGTTGATTGTTGTACCTTGGTATTTATATTCTAGCACTTGTTCTACAGTTTGGTTGTTTATCTTAATTTCTGCAAGATGGCCTTAATGTTTCCTAAAATCTATTATCATTTCTTTAGTTTTCTGAACATTTAAATAGAAAGTTATCTCTACACCATTGGTAAAAAGTGTTGATTGTTGAATGGTACAAATTTTCGTCACCTGCAATAAGGCCAATGATTGCTGTGTTGTCAGCAAATTTTATGATGGGAGTGTCAGCTGATAAGCTCTGAATTTCATGTGTGTGTGTATGGTATACAATACTGGTGACAGGACGCACCCCTGCGCGCTCCAGTGCTAAGCCCTCTCATGCCTGACACATGCCCATTTACTTTTACATATTGTGGGCGTTTGATACGAAAGTTTAGAATCCAAGCTTGTATGTTTTAGCTAACATATGCTCTTCTGAGTCTAACTACTCTACACATCATTATATAGAAATATTCCATAAAGCCTATTTGTTAGTTGTTGTTATATTTAAAATCTCAAATTATAGTGGGATTTGGTAATATGTGGCTTATTGAATCTTCAACTAAAATTGAAAACTATATTCTTTGAAATGTTTTCTTGATTCTTAATCTAGATGTCCCAACTGCGATTGAATTTAGCCACAGCTGGAGCTGATTTTACTGTAGTTACTCGTATGTCCATTGTGCTACAAGATGGACAAACCACTGGATTAATACAGCTTCCCATTATCAATGATAACATTCCTGAATTGGATGAACAGTTTTTTCTAACCTTAGTGGATGCTGAAGTGGTCAACAGCACCACAGATGTGACTGATAGTCCTCTGCTGGGGAGTCTACTGAAAGCCTCTATAGTGATCGCTGCTAGTGACAATGCCTTTGGCCAATTTGTTGTGTTGAATCCATCAGATCCCTCTAGCAGAGTGGTTCAGGTTCCAGAGATCAACAAACTGGCTGTTGACTTAGTTGTGGAACGACAAGGTCAGGTTTTGTTATACTTTGTACCCTTTTGTTAAAAAAATGCCTATGTCAAAATGGAGCGTGAAAAAGAGTCCTTCAAAAAATTCAGTTGATCTACATTTTAATAAATTAAACATTTACTTTTAAAGAAAAAAGAATACACTGCAATAATAATTGTCAAAGTTGTATGGGTCATTTCTATTGATAGCTGTGTTTAATTTTTGATTTTTCAATTTGTAATCTTTTGTACAATCTTCAATTTGTTTTTCTGGCTCCATTTAAAAAGATTTTTTTCTGTACTATTTCACCGTCTAGGTGGAACATATGGCAATGTTTCAATAGAATGGAGCATTAGTCTTGTAAACAGAACAGCAACCTATGGGGAGGATTACATAGCAGATGGAGCAACACTTTTATTTCTAGCTGGACAAAATAGAAGAGGTATGCTTATTAAAAAACAAACATTCTCAGTATGAAATGCTATTCAGAAAATTTACTACAAAACAAAAGGAAACTGTTCATTTTCAAAATGGATTTATCTCATCTCCACCCATTTAGCTCATTCTCTGTAGCATTCCCTCTATCATAATGAGGTCTTAGTAGCTTAAATATTTCCTCATAAGTATTTCTATATCAGAAATGTGTTCATTATTTAAAGTTGATTGTGTGAGACAATAATAAAACATGCTTAACAAGCAGAATAAAGACTTGTAGTGTGGTATGAGCTTTGGACTGTCGCCTTTGTGGTCCCTGGTCTGCCCACAGCTATCCCCCAACATCCCACAGGAGGCTTGGGCTTTGTTTTAATCTGTAATTCTCAAGGAATTCCAAAAGATGTAAAACAAACAAAAGTCTGGTATAAAGTATTGCAAATAATCCAAACTAAAAGCTTTGAGATTTTCCAGTGTATCAGTTCTTAATATCTTATCTTATCTTATATAATACAGACGTTACTTCAAAAAAGAAGATGATTACGTCCTACGCGTCATGCATTTAGTCATGCATATTAACCAATGACTTAAATTTTGCCAAGTCACTGGTTTTCCTGGCTAGCTCAGGCAACCCATTCCATGCTCTATAGCACTAGGGAAGAAGGAGTATTTGTACAAATTTGTCCTAGCATATGGGACGAGGAATGTGCCTTTATCTTTGTGTCTTTCAGAGTATTTTATTAAATTTTGTTTTTGTATTTGAAGATTATGGTTCAGTGTTTTATGTATGATTGCTACTTTACTTTTGAGCCTTCTGTCCTGAAGGCTTTCTAAATTTAGTGATTTTACTAAAGGTGTTACTCTAGTCAAATGTGAATATTCGTTTGTTATGAATCGCACTGCTCTATTTTGTGTCTGTTCTAGTTTCTTAATGTTTTCTTGAGTAGAGGGGTCCCAAACAGAGGATGCATATTCTATTATTGGCCTAACCAAGGTTAAATAACATTTTAGTTTTATGTTCTTATTTGATTTATAGAAATTTCTTTTAATAAATCCTAATGCTTTGTTTGATTTTTTTGTAGTTTCATCAATATGTGGATTCCATGACAGTTTTTCATTTATTATAACACCTAGGTATTTTGCGTTTTTAGTCTGTGTTACTGGTTTGCCATGAATAAGATAAAAGTGGAATTAATTTGTTTTAGTTTTTTGTTACTCTTAACAACTGACATTTTTCTGGGTGGAAAGACATGCTCCAATTTGATTCCCATTTCTGTAATTCATCTAATTCTCTTTGTAAAATATCTGTGTCTTGTGTTGTTTTTATTGTTCTATATATTATGCAATTGTCTGCAAATAATCTGACTTTTGTTCCTGAACTAATGCAATTTGGTAAATCATTTATGTAAATTAAAAATAGTAGTGGACCCAAGACTGTTCCTTGAGGTACACCTGAGTTTACTGTTATCGGTGTTGATTTAGAGCCATTTATTGTTACAGTTTGTTCTCTCCCTATCAGAAAGTCTTTAATCCACTGATGCAGTGGACCATTAATGCCGAAATATTTTAATTTTTTAAGCAAACTATGGTGGTGAACTTTGTCAAAAGCCTTAGAAAAATCTAGTAAGATAGCATCTATTTGTTCACTATTATCTAAACCTTTTGAAAAATCATCAATTAGTCCTATTAGTTGTGTTTCACATGATCTATATTTTCTAAAGCCATGTTGGTATGGTGTGAGGACATTATGTTTGTCTAAGTGGTTTATTATGTTGCTACATATTATGTGTTCTAGGATTTTACATGTGATGCTGGTAAGTGATACTGGTCTGTAGTTTCCTGGGTCAGATTTTTCTCCTTTTTTAAATAGGGGGGTGACATTAGCTTCTTTCCAGTCCTTTGGTACTCTGCCCTGGTTAAGTGAAGCCTGAAAGAGTATTTTGAACACTGGGGCTAGCTCATTACTTAGTTCTTTGAGTAATCTAGCTGGAATACCATCAGGTCCAGAAGCTTTATTTGGTTTGGTGTTGGCTAATAGTTTTGAATTCCATTTTCTTGTACTACTATATCTTCTATGTTGTCTACTTGGTTCAAATTCAGTAATATGTCTTTGTCTCCTGGGGCTGAGAATGCTGATGCAAAGTATTTGTTTAGAATGTTTGCTTTAGTTTCATTATCATTATGTATTATGTTATGTTCATCTTTTAATGGCGCTACGCCTGTTGTTTCCATTTTCTTAGACTTAATGTATGACCATAGGTTTTTGTTGTTGTCTTTAGATATTACATTGTTTATGTATTCACTCTGCAGCTGTCTGCTTACTTTTTGGGTTAAGTGTTTAATTTTTATATACTTTTTGTAAACTCTTTCTGCATAAGTTTCTTTAAATTTTCTATATAGGTTTTCCTTCTGTTTATAAAGCTTCTTTAGTCTATTATTAAACCAGCATTTATTTATTTTGTTTGATGTGTATTTAGTTGGTATTTGATTTTCTATAATGCTTTTAAGATGGTTTTTAATGAAATTCCAGAGGTCATCGACTGGTTGGTTAATGTCTTTTTCTAATAAGAATGTTTGTTGAAAGTTTAATGCAGCTTGGTGTAGTTGTGTTAGGTTACATTTATTCCAGAGTAAGATTTTTCTTTTGGGTTTTGTATTGGCTACTGCTTTTATCTGACTGTGTATTTTTATGATCTCATGGTCTGATAGACCAGGGATAATATCATAATCAACTACTAATCCAGGTCTGTTGGTTAAGAAGAGATCTAATGTGTTGTTTAATCTAGTTGGCTTTTTAATGATTTGATCTAAACTTAGGTTGTGTAAAGTTTCTATGAAAAGCTCATTTATGTCCTTAAGGTTTTGGTGTTTATCTATGGTTAGTGTTTTCCAATTTATATCAGGTAGGTTGAAATCACCCATAATCCAAAAAACTGCATTTTTATTTGTCTCTTTAAGTGTCGTAATCTGATTACATAGTTCCTGCATGTATTCTAAACTAGAATTTGGTGGTCTGTAAATGCTGCCTATTATTAGGGATGTTGATATGTAATATTGGCTATATATTGTTATTGTTTTACATGATACTTTGCAATTTGTTTTGGGCCAAATGCAAAATTAAGATTCCTCTGATCAGTGCATTTCATGTAAAGTAGCCTATAAATATTGTTAAAGTTAATTTTTAGTTAGATACTGTGAATGCTGATGTCCTTTTTTAGAAAACAGTTTTTTTCCTTGATTTATAATTTATTTCTATGTTTTTCTCATTTCTGACGCTGATACAAATTGCAGGAATTTTTAAATTACAATTCTTTTCCTTTTCTTTTCTTTTTTTCAGAAATCTTGACCAATGCTTAACTTTATAGAATATTGTATACATCGTAATTATTTAAATTATTACTCTTTTAGAGATAACAGATAAAATTCATTATCACTATGTACATAATTCAGTCTTGTTTATTAGGCCTACATCACATATTAGATCAGAGTTGTTAACTTATGAAGTCTTTTACTTTTAGTGATTACTCTGACTATACTTGATGATGCAATACCCGAAGAGAATGAAGAGTTAACAGTCATCATTGCTAATCCAAGAGGTGGTGCAACTTTAAGCAACTTGAGTTCTATCAAAGTTGTAATTTTGGCCAACGACAATGTAGCAGGAGTTTTATCATTTGATAAATCATCAGCGCTAGTTAATGAAGGTGACTTTTTTTTATCCAAAATAGATTGACTTCTGACATGAATAATGTAACTGTAAAAGGCATTAACTAGTTGCAATATAAAACCTAATGTCTTTACTCTTAAGATTATCTTTATAGCACAAAGGTTCTTAAAGGGAAAATTTTTTTTTTTTCTTCTGATTAAACATGTTGTTAGTTTGAATGGCTGAAAAAGATAACACAGTTCTATTGATTGTTAGTATAGTTCCTATTAAAGAGTGAAGTAAAATTTCCTTGCTTGAATTGAAAAGTGAGAATGAAACATATAAATTTTTTTTTATAGATTTCATAGTGATAAGTGAACGTAATAAATTATGCATAAAAATTATTTGTTAATCCCAGGTGATGTTCTGCAGCTCAGGGTAAAAAGAACAAATCCTGCTCATGGTACTGTTACAGCTCAGTGGATCATCCAAGCTAAGATTGGTGTAACTGTCAGCACTGGTTTCTCCCAGTACACTGGAATACTGACTTTCATACCAGTAATTTTTAGTTTTTCAATTGAATTAAATTGTTTTTACTGTAATAATTAATAATGAATGAACAAAAAAATGGCCAATGATATTTTTAAAAATTACATTTTACATTTCAGTTTGAAACAGAGAAGATCTTAAACTTGACAATATTGGCTGACAGCACACCAAAGGAAGATAGAGAATACACTCTAAGTATTCAAAATATAACAACAGATGGTAAGTATACAACAGGAATTATCTAATTAAATCTATTCAAGGCAATAATAAATTGTGTAATTATGCTTCATCGTACATGGTGTCAGGTATTAAAGTGTTAGGCTGTTAAACCAAGAATTTTTAGTTCCAAACCTGGTGGAGTTACTTTGAAACTTTAGTTCATTGAATCTGTAATCAAGACATTGGGTGGAGTAAAGCTATTTAGTTGACTGCCTCATTACTATTCCATTAATGGTACCCTAAAAAAAATGCCAATGACATCATTTACTAAGTGTTCTACATCTCTCACAGGGATTACATTTGTGTGTGTGAATTGCTTGCTTAATTCAGACATAGATTTTAGTAATAGATTTTTTGCATTACTAATATAGAAGATAGGATTTTGTTACAATAAAGAGTCAACATTTTTATATGTACCTCTCAAGCTAATTTTAACTATGAATTAGTTGCAGTAAAATATAAATGAATAGACTTGCCAAGTTATATTCTTTTTTTTTCCAAAACAAGGTGTTGCTCCTACTGGTTGGGCAGCAGTTGACCCTCAGCTGGGTTCAGTGTTGATTACTATAGCAGGCAACAATGACCCTAATGGAGTATTTCAGTTGTCTTCTTCCTCTTTGGACTTGAGAGTACAAGAGAATGTGGGAACTGCAAGGTTGTTAGTGGATCGGAAATTTGGTTCTATTGGTTAGTGAATTGTTTTGAAATAGACATTTCAATACTAAATAAGTCGAGTAGTTTGTCTAATTTATGTGAATAACATCCATCAATAACACATATTAGAAACGTTTTTTATTTATTTATGTAGTGCATCAGATTGATATTATAGATATGCATTTGAATGTTTGTGCTGAACAAATTCTTTCTGATCATTCTTATACAATTTTGCATATCACCTTAACACAATGACCTGTAAGTAAAGAGATAACTGTGGCTTTGTTTATTTTGAGAGTTTTTAAAAAAATATATATCTTTATAGTCTCTCTATTTTTTTTTCAATCCATAGAATACCCAATAACAATATCAATAAAAAAAACTGAATGTTGAACTGACTAAGAAATCACAGTAATAAATGCTACAGTTCATCAATAAATGCTACAGTTCATAGATAATATTGACTTGTACAATGGAACTGAGTTGCCAATAAGGGAGCTCAACTGACAGTATGATCTGATTTGAAAGGAAACTGATATATGCATTGGTCTATCTTTTAAAGTGTTTTAAAAAGACCTTTCCAGAAAGCACACCAACTCTCCCCTCTTTCTTTAAATATTTCTTATGGTGGCCATTCAGACTTGTTTACAAACAATTGTTTACAATCTATACTTAAATATACAATCCTCTTCTAGAACATACATATTTTTTTTTCTTTTTTGACCTACTTTTGTTCAAACCTGTCCTGCTGACCAAATGCCCAGTTAATAATCAAAATTGAATAGCTAGATAGCATTATTCTTGAATAATAAGATGACATAAAAATAGAATTTCACAGAAAGTAGGATTGACCTTTGAATCTCAAATCAAACCTCAGTGATAAATCAGGAACAAAAGTACAGGTCTTTGACATTGATTAACAGCTAATATTAATTAAAAATTTAGTAGTCAACAGAAAATCTATTCATTTCTCTTATTTAGACTTGGGAAATATAAAGAAAAACTTTGCTTTTTAAAAAAAAAAAAGTAGAAGAAATGCCATTGCAAGTCGGCCAATTGTTGTTTCAGAATTACTTATGTGGTTTCCTGTAATATTTTAAAATTTTCCAGGTTTTTGTTTTTGATAACCTTTACAGGCAGTGTGAATTTGTCCTATGAAGTCATTCAAGGCTCACTTAAACCACTTGGTACTCACAGAAATTTGGCCAATATGGGTCAAGACTTTATTGGCATTTCACCTGGTTTTTTAATTATTGGCAATGGAGAAACATTTGGCTACATCAATGTCACAGTGTTTGATGATGATGTCCCTGAAATAGATGAGGCAAGTGACTTTCCTTCACCTTATTTCTTGTCATACTATTGATTTGATAAATTTAGTTAAGAATAGGCCTGGTAAGTGGACGATTAGTGTCTTAAAGAGGGATAGGTGGATAGATTGAAATGACTTTTACTGTTACATTTCATACAATTTGTAAATGAAAATAAATATTGTTTTTAACAGGTTTTTATTGTTCGTCTGATTGGCGTTTCCTTAATGAATTCTACCAAGAGCACTTTATTACCAAGGCTAGCAAGCAATAGTACACAGACAGAAGTGACTATAGCAGCTAATGATGGAGCACAAGGCATATTTCAGTTTGCTACAGACTCTCAAATGTGAGCAAAACTTGTTCCATAAATATTGACTTGTGACGTGCTTGTTTTATCATCTGTATTAGTTTTATAAGCTACAAACAAATTATTGTAAACTTTCAAAAATATTGATATTTGTTCTGCATTACGTCATTAACATAAGCATTGATATTTCTTTATTTTTAACAAATGAAACTTCTTTGTTTTTGTTATTTAAGTATAACTTTTTTGCATATTTAAAATGCCAGTTCTTATACAAAAAAAAAATCTTTCTTTGTAGTGTGACTGTGAGTGAACAAGGTCAGACCATAGCTCTGACTATTGTAAGAGGGAATGGAACATTTGGTCAAGTTTCTTTATTTGTTTATAGTCAGCCAGTCACACCATCAACCATACTAGGAGTAGACTACAACATGTCTTCTGGTGTAAGAAACATTCTGTTTATGGTTTTATTGTTGGTTTTAGTTTACCTTTTTTTCTTTTTTTAGGAAAGAAATAAAACATGTTTTGTCTTTTTTAAGGAAATAATTTTCCAGGAAGGTGAATCCAGAAACTCTGTAATGATCACCATTATAGATGATAATGAACCGGAGCCTGATGAAACATTTGAAGTAATTCTGGCCAATCCAAGCAATGGAGCCTTACTAGGCCAGGCTTCCAGGGGTAACTTTTAAAGACTTTGTTCATTACAGTTAGATAATAGAAATAAATATATATGTTGAGTGTCTTGATTATTTGTTATTACTTTGATCACATTAAGGTTACACGATCAATACATTGAAAGCCTTGGTTATTAATTATTAAGAGTTATTATTATGACTTTACCTACTTTGATAAGGCCTTTGTTTTCTTAATTTTTTTAAAAATATATTTTTGTCTTTTTAAAAATATTTTTGCCTTTTTAAAAAAAAAATTCTGATCTAGACTCATTTTGGATATTATCTTGTGTGTCTTGATTATTTCAGCTAGGGTTACAATATTAGCTAATGATGTGTCTGGTGGTCTTATTTCTTTCTCCACCTCTGAGCCTTGCCATCTAAGGGAGGCGACTGCTGAGGACTCTTCATTTTCTAAGGTTCTTTTTCTTTTGTTTACTCTATGCTCAAGGAATTGAACTTGTAGATACTAATTATTTATAAGTTTGTCACTTCCTTTATCTCTTAATGTCTTTTAGGCTGAGATTTTAGTGAGTCGAACTCTTGGAACATTTGGAGTTGTATCTGTGCCTTTCATCATAACATCTTCAGATGGACAGTTAACTACTGATGTGATTCCTGCCAATGGCTCTATCTTCTTCTCTGATAGACAGGTTTTGTGTATTTTATTTCTAACAATGTGTTTACTAGGTGTGGCTAATGCTTATAGAGCGCATCATGTGAGAACCAAAATGGAAGTTGTTGTTTTTTTTAATGTGGCTAATGTTCATTGATGGTTTCACCACCTTGAAAAGTACAAAGTATTTGTTGTTCACCAATGTCAGATAACTTTAGCGTTATCTGCTCCTCAAATTGCAAGGTCTGAAAGAAGAACTTTTTTTCTTTACTATTACTACAAATTTATGTGTTATTGATTAGAATTTTGAAGGAGATTATTGAAATATTAACAGTTTTTTTAATTGACAAAAATTAAGATGTAATATTATGATCAACAGCAATTTTTGAAGCTTAGAGAAGACATTACAATTCTTTGCCATTTTCTGCTGAACTGATTTATTTAGTAGAGAATTTAAGCAACTCAAATCATATTTCAGCGATTTAGGACAGTTACCCTTCCTACCCTCACTGACTTAAAAAGTGAACCACATTCTTTAAAAATTGTGTAAAAAAATTAAAAGCAGATTTGTCTGGAAAAATGAAAGCTTAAACTAAAAAAATTTAGCTTTAAAAACAAAATAAGAAGTCCATCTTCAGGAAACGCCACTTGCTTTAGTAATAAGAATATTGCTTTGTATTACTTTTATTACACTTACAATTATTTCCTGATATCAGCATGACTTCAATTGACTAACAATAATTTATTTTTAGAAACAATTTTTCACAGCAGTTGTTTTTTAGCTATTAGATTTCTTATTAAAAGGTTTTTAAACTTCGAAACCACTATGAACTACTCAATCTTAAACATTCTTGATCGATAAAAAAAATATCTAAAAAAAAGTTTCATTTAATTGAATTATTTTTTGGACATATTTAATGGCACAGGCGGCAGCAGTACTGACTTTAGAGGCAGTGAATGATGAAGAACCTGAACTAGCAGAGAACTTCACTCTCACACTACTCACTCCATCCAATGGGGCAATCTTAGGAAACATTACAACAAAGGCTATCAATATTGATCAGAGTGATTCCCCTTGGGGTTTGCTACAAATTTATCCTTCTATTACAGGGTGACTATCTTCTTGGATTTTAATTATTAACTTTTTTTATTTTATTACTTTTTTTTTACAAAAGTTTCTACTTAAAAAATTATTTCATTACCACTGATATCAAAAAGCCTTTCTGCAATAAATCTTTGTCATGAATGTTTGTAAAATGTTTTACATGTTGTGGATGTTTCTTCAGATTCTGAAGATAATTATATCCTAGCCCTAACCTAAAATAGAAGGATGGGGGATGGCAGTGGCCAAGGTTCAAACCTGGGACCTGCAAGGCCACTGAATGACAGTCCAGAGCGCATACCACACAACTGGCAGCCATCTTATTAATAGTACTACTATTATAATTTAAATAGTTAATATAATTGACTATATTAATCAAAAGCTCTGTACAATTAATGCATATCACCAAATACTTTACATTTTGTCAATAAGACATGCTCTCTAAAACAATGTAAAGACCAACATCATGAACTAAATAAAAAAAACATTTGATGCCTAATTTCAGATTGACTAGCATTGCAACAGAGGAGATCTTTACCACACTAAGCCTGGATGTTGTTAGAAGTAAGGGTACACTGGGAAAGGTGACGGTGAAAGTGGTCACCATCCCTGGCAGTGCAACAGCTACTACTAATATCAGCAGGGTGGTTTTAGCCCCAATAGCTGAAGTGCTGGGTGCCTCTGTGTCTGATTGGTACCAATTTTTGGTAGGAGGTACAGATTATATACTTATGTTGACCTCTCTACCAGATGATATACAATTGAATACTTATGTGACTAATGGATCAATACTTGGTGCTGGACAATCTGTTCTGTATAAGTGGCAGGGGCAGATGACTTATCTATCAGTGAGTAAATTATTTTTTTTTTTTTAATTTTATTTTTAGAATGGATGCTATTTAGGCAACATTATGATGATTTTAAATTGCAATGAATGGATTACATATATAATATACTTTCATAGATTGTCACAATTTTATATTCAAATTGTATTTTAAGATATTTACACAATTTAAATTTGAGAAAAAATTCTTTAATTTCGCATAATGTATAAATCCAATAGTCAATCTAGTTATTTATTATAGTGACTTTCTAAATTATTTTTTATATTTGCTAGTTCAGACAACCTGATCTCTGTTTGAATGGCATTTAGGATTATTTTTAAAAAATTACATTTCTTTATCATTGTATCATTCAGAGAATTGATTAGAATTAGATATTAGAATATGTAAATTATTTACAATTTTAGGATTATGTTTTATTTGCTAAAATTATTGTACTTATTATCCACTATACCAAGAGGACACTTTAATTAGTATTGATGTGACTCGTGTTAAATATTAGAGATCTTATCTTACTGTTCTTTTGTATGCTTTGCTCTAATTAATGCTTATACCATAATATTTCTTTGAACAACTATATTATAACATTTGCACTCTTTTAGACATGTCACTTTTGTACAAATAGAATTTGCTTTCTATTTTTTTTCTTCTGAATTTTATCACTATTGTCCAGAAAATCTTGTCATCATTTATTTATTTGTAATCTTCATGTATGTTTTACATTGTCAACAAATATTTTTTAAATTTGATGACATTTTCAGACTTTATCTACCAATGGTGCAACAGCTGCAACATCTTTTACTATTTCCAACATAACATACTTAGTGGTGGCCAATGGTGGCAGAGAGGGAAAGCGACAGGTCTCCACCAATGTATACAAAGTCTCAGGACAAGGAACATTGCAAATAGTTAGTTGTTTTTTTTTTTGTTATTTAAATAAAGAAATTTTACAATTGTTTATAAAAAAACATATTTTGCAATACCTTCTGCTTAAAATGCTTGGGAAGTGTTTCTGTCATTACACAATCAAATAGATTTTAAAATTTTATGGCGTAGTATTATAGACCACTCTTATTTTATTAACATTCTCCTCTGTAGATTAATTACTTATCTTGCTGTAATAGAAATAGAAAAAGACTATTTTTCTGAGGATTCAAGATAATTCTTATATAAATATGGGTCAATAAAAATTAGGCTTTGATTGGGTTCTCATACCATTATTTGTTTCTTGTCTTAATTGCTTTTTTATCTGATACTTTGATACTTTCTGAATGTCAATGAATTTCTTGTTTTTTTCTGGTGAAAAATTCTAGATTCAAAGTTTATCTACAAGTGGAGCCAGTGATGTTGAATATTTCCAGTTGAACTCTCGACATTTTATTTTTGTGACCAATGCACTGGATAACATTTCCAAGTCTGACATCAGTAGTTATTTGTATGAATGGGATCTCAATACAGCTCAATTTAACAGTGCACCAAGGCAGATAATTAGCACACTCTATGCCAAGTCAGTTACAAGCTTCAACATATATGGACAGATTTATTTAGCAGTTGCCAACTACTATGACAGAACTATTGGATCTTATGAAATCAGGTAATAACTATAAATTGTTTATATGAAAGCTTTATTTTAAAAATGATCATTGCTGTTTTGCTTTTTTAAGGTAAGAGAAAAAGATTGCAGACACAGAATTATAACACATCCTTATGCAGTTTGAAAAACTGTTGTTGCTTTTTTATTTTAGTCTTTGGAAAATAATATTTGGAGCTCTAAAAACAAAAACAATTAAAACCTTTAGCAGGAACTCGATTGACCTGAAATTGCAAAAATGTATATGTGTTCCTTTGACATTTACAGGAAGCGGTGTTAGTCTTAAGTACTTTTCCATTTCAGCTACAAGGTTATTATATAAAATCTGAAAAATGCATTAAGGCAAAATGAAAAACACATGATGTTAGATAAGGGACAGATCAGATGATGTTAGTTATGGGTAATAAAACTACCAATGATAGCTAATACATAGAAATATGGCTGAATAAATGGTTTGGTTTATGAGCTACTTAACAAAAATGTGATGTTTCTACTATATGTGAGTTCTTCAGTCCTCAAACATAAAATCTAGTGATGTCGGGCCATCAAAAAGTTAAATTTTGATGTTCAACTTTTTCCAGCTCCATAGTTTATCGTTTAGATGCTACTTTTAATCTGATACAACATCAGCGTATTACCACACAAGGTGCTGTCAGCTTAGCATACTTGGAAGTCACTGGCTTTAGTTTCCTGGTTATTGCCAATTACAGACAAAATGTTATAGCTTCACCACAGGACTCTGTTGTCTACAGGTATTTAACGCAATGTGTTTTTTTCCATAAATCTGTTTTTCATATAGTACATTTTCAAGTATTTATTTATTTATTGGTATAAGAAAATTACTTCCCTTTATTTATGTATTGTTTTTGCTTTGCCTCACTTCCTAGCCTAGTGAAGATAAAAAAAGTTTATTATTGGCAATCAGTGACATAAACGAAAAAGGAGTTAAGATAGGCGTATTAATATTTATGATGTTTTTGCATTTTTTCAATTAAATTTTTTAAAGCATAATATGAATGTTTTAACCATCTTGCTTGTAATATAACTAATATGCTTCTTTAAAATTGTGTCTAACTATTATAACAATTAATCTACCCATTTATTGAAATAAATAAATACATTCGTATTTATATTGAATATTCAGACTCATAAGGTCAATAGTTATATTTAAGTTTGGACTTAACTCACCATACATAAAGTTGAATATGTTATATGTTTTGTATTCAATTACAGATGGGACTATGTGGCTCAACAGTTTGTTTTGCATCAAATTATTCCTACAACAAGAGCCTTAAAAGTTTCTTCTGTTATTTCAAGTCAGGGCTCAGGTAATTTACAACATACCTCTTGTGAAAGTCAGCACTGTTTATATTCTTTTACCTATTGTTACAAAATACTTGTACACAAAATTCTAAATGTTAATTCACATTTTCACATTTGCCTTTTGATTTTTCTGAAAAAAAAAAAAGGATCATTTTAATCCAATTTTAAAACTTCCAAACTTTTTTTTTCTTTCTAGTTCTTCTAGTCTTTGCCAATGAACTAGGAAACTCAGAAATTTTTATTTGGGATGTTCCGAGTAATACTTTCAAGTCAGTTTGGAAGGGAAGCACTTATTTGAACTTAAAGCCCATCACAATTAAACAACCTGATGTGAATTTAGTCATGTTGGCTTCATCAGAATTGACCAGAGAGACCAAGCCAACAATGTTTCAAATTGCCCAGTTAGCCAATAATAGTGACTATATGCCAAGGTAAAAAAAAAATGTAACTAATTCATTCAAAGTGTTTAAAGCAAAAAATTTACATTCTGGACACCCTTAGCCAGCTTAAAGTAAAGTAAAGTTCCCCTTTGAGACTTTGTGATCTATAGGGCAGATTATGTAAAGATCACCTGTTTCTTTGGCCTACGGTTAACGAGGGTGTCATGTGGCCTGCACAACGACCAACCGCCTTTACTTTTCCCCAACTATTGTCAGGTATCCATTAGAGCTGGGTGGACTCAGAGGCACCCAGAGATCCCGAAATAAAAATCCCAGTCTTCACCAGGATTCGAACCCGGGACCCCCAGTACGGAAGCCAAGCGCTTTACCGCTTAGCCACCGCACATCCCTTAGCCAGCTTACAAGTGGGTTAATTATTTTCCTGCATTCTGAGCTTTAGAAAATCATTCATCTGGTGTCTACACTGTAGTATTACTCTAAGTAAAAGTGAAGGTTAGATAAAGTTGAAGTGTGAGAGACATTTGAGGCAGAAGAGTTTGTAGTGGGCTTGTAGAGTTGAAAGATCATCATTGTTTTGGGCATAACATCTGGTAGGGAGCCTGTTTTGGGCATGCAAAATGTCTAACATAGACTCAAAATCTTGACTCATATTTCCCATAAGTTAATGTATATATAACGTGGTTGTTTCTCATACGCTAGGTTAGCTGCCATGTGTGGTCAAGCATAACAGATTTTATATTATTTTAAAATGAAAATTAAAAAGCATTTCATGTTTAGTAGAAAAAGGAATTATTATATTTTAAGTTTTTATTTACCAAAAGGGCTCTATTTTCTCTCTTTTAATTCTTTGGAGCTTTATGTAATTTTAATTCCTCACTATTTATAGACAGGTAACAATGTCCTTTGAGCCAGGACAGACACTGCTTCGTACATCTGTGGCTGTACTGTTGGATGACATTCCAGAAGATACTGAGAGTTTCACAGTGTCTTTGGTCTCACCAACAGGTGGAGCTGAATTAGGACAAAACAACACAGTCAGAGTGGATATATTGGCAAATGATGATGCTTATGGAATAATTGAGTTTTCACCTGTAAGTCATCATAGAAACATTCATTCATTTTGGCTTAATTATAACTGGAATTTATTTTGGGATATGCCCCATGGTCAGTACTTAGAGGTCAAAATGTGGCTGAATATTTGAATATAATTTTTTTATATGTTACTTGATATATATTGTAAATTTAGTGCATGAATTAATGCTCTTTTGTGAAAATTACCTGCATGAAAATAATTGAATTATTTAATGTTACTTGTTTTATTACTTATTTCATTATCTTTTATAGCAAAGCATTTAATATTTTAAACACGAAAGTGCATTTGATTAGACACTAAACTAATTAAATTTAAATGAATATAACAAATGTCTTTGATGCTTATTTGATAAATTAAAATAAAAAATCATTCCTCTTAGTACTGTTACTTTGAAATATTAGTGTGCTATTAAACATTTAGTTAATTTTGATATAATTGATTTTGCTTCAAAGGATTCCTTGACTTTGACTGCAGAAGAAAAAGAAGGCAAAGATACACCAGTCAGTCTGGTTGTCCTGAGACGACGAGGATTCTCAGGTTATGTTAGTGTTGCTTGGCAAGCTACTGGAAATCAGAATGGAGTTGGTGATCTGACTCCTCTTTCTGGACAGGTGAAAAAAGTTTAACTGTTTCCAATAAGTCAGATTTATCTTTCATTAAAATCACATAATTTTTATTAGATTCAATTTGTAGATTTTTTAATGTATGATTTTAAATTAAATTCTTTATTGATAGGTGGACTTTGCTAGTGGTCAGTCTGTGGCAACCATTACTTTAACAGTGCGAGATGACCAAGAACCAGAGTTAGATGAAGATACTTACATAACTCTAACTCAGATACTGAATGCTGGAACAGCAGATCCTAATAAAGGAGCAAAACTAGGTTTGCCACCCATTTTAGTCTCTCTAGACCTTAGTAATAGTTACTAGTTCCTAGGGTTTTCTTCTACTTAGCAACATTTTTGTTAATCACCTAGTTTGACTGTTTTCAGGTGAGAAAGTTGTAGCTAAACTAACTGTGTTGGCAAACGATTCTCCCTATGGGGTTGTTGCTTGGGAGAAGACTCTTGTTACAGTTCAAGAACCAGACAAAAGTGACACCAGTGTTCAGCTTGGTGTTGTGCGTGAACAAGGTCTTAACATGACCATCAGAGTTTATTATGTGTGAGTAGTTTGTCTTTACAAATGTTTTACAAATTGAACAAGATCTGGCCCCAAAGAATCTACATAATGTAAATAAGATTTAAAAAAAAAACTATGTGAAGATACTTAGCTAAGCTCAAAACAAAAATTCCCTTCTCTACTTGTCCTTTGCTTTAAAACACAGCACAGTATTCTATGTGTGCAAGAAGAAATAAAAAAGATTTATCTTTATAGTTTGTTTTGACTATTGTAGATGCTAATTAATTTTATCAACAGAACCTCCATAGCTAGCCAGTTGAATCCACTTGAACAGGCCACACCTGGGCAAGATTTTGTGATGACCCAAGGCTATGTGGAGATGACCAGTGGGACATCTAGAACTGTGGTCTCTGTAGTTATTAAAGCAGTAAGTAACAATCATTCCTGGAATAGAAAGCAATGTCATCAGAACCTGATTTTTCAGCATATTACAAAATAAATATTGGTGTAAACATTGATAAGCACAATAGAATAAATATTTTGACTCTCAATATCATTTATCCTAAAGGATGACCTGCCTGAAGGGCCTGAAACATTTTTAGTAAACCTGACATCTGTTTCACTACTAACCAATAGCCAGATCCTTGCAGGAGGGCCAAGTATTGCTATTGGTAGAAATATCATTCAGGTTGTCATCGCTGAAAATGATAATGCTCAAGGCCTTGTGGAGTTCAGTGTCAAAACAGTAGGTGGTATTTTTAAAAAATAAAATGTTTTCCTGATATATTTTCATATTACTGTTGCAATTTTAAAGAACATTTAATTTTTTTTTAAACTACATTATAATTTTGCAGCCAATTTTGGACTGACAAATTATATTTTTAGTTTTATATTCTTTTTTAGGTATGTATAACATTAACATACTGAACAAAGAAATCCTCTAAAATGTATCATATTCTTTAGATACTAAGCATGTTCATGTTTTTACCCTAATAGAATAATGAAGGTCGTGTGGATGTCTATGAAGAATATGGTCGCAATGTGACCATAGAGCTAGCACTGAGTAGACTAATTGGATACTTTGGGTCACTGACTGTCACCTGGCAGACTGATCCAAGAGAAGCAGGTTTACAAGACTACTCACCAGCTAGTGGCACTGTCCAGTTTAATGACCAACAGAAAAACGCCAGCATTTTTATTGTCATTATTGATGACACAATACCAGAAAATTTAGAGGTTTGAATTTTTAGAGCATTTTGAAGGAAAAAAATAAATAAACATTTGTTTTCAAATATTGCATAATATACCTGTATCAATTTTAATAATGTATTTGTCTAAATTTCATCTTGGTAGAAAAATGGTCATTGGTCATTTGATAATACCATTTAATAAATAAATAAATATTTATTATCTGGAAGGAAGTGTGTTTTACAATGGTTTTGTTATTGTTAGAGACAAATGATAAAAGAACATAAGTCCCTCAATTATTTTTTTTTATATTCTTATTTAAAATAAATATGAAGACAAGCCAAAGAGAAAGACAATCCATTTATTTTAATATGGCACAAAAAACTAAAGTATATTGTTTCTCAGCTTGTTAACCTTTCATATTAACTTTTTATCAGCTATTTAATCATTCAAACTAAAAAAAAAGCTGCAGAGTTAATTTGTGTAGATGTGTCAAACTCTCCCTAATTGGGGCCTAGTTACCTTGACATAATTAATGCTAGTTACTTTGCATGATATAAACATGTAAATGAATAGTGTTATCAATGCTTGTTTTTAATTCTACAGACCTTTGATGTCAAACTAATTGGCATAACTGGGAATGCTCAGCTGGGTACCTTTCGCCAAGTTAGAGTTGGCATCTTGAAAAATGATTCACCTACTGGGTTATTTAGATTTGCCACAACGCAGGTAAGTGAAAGGGAATAATTAAAGTAATTAAAATTGTAATTATTCCATGACATTTCAGCTACGGGTTTTGTAAGATTGTGAATGTCATGATTTGTTTCTAATGTTATGTTTGACTCTGTTTTACCTCCTATATGCTGTTTTACCTCCTATCTGCTGTTTTACCTCCTATATGCTGTTTTACCTCCTATATGCTGTTTTACCTCCTATATGCTGTTTTACCTCCTATATGCTGTTTTACCTCCTATATGCTGTTTTACCTCCTATATGCTGTTTTACCTCCTATATGCTGTTTTACCTCCTATATGCTGTTTTACCTCCTATATGCTGTTTTACCTCCTATATGCTGTTTTACCTCCTATATGCTGTTTTACCTCCTATATGCTGTTTTACCTCCTATATGCTGTTTTACCTCCTATATGCTGTTTTACCTCCTATATGCTGTTTTACCTCCTATATGCTGTTTTACCTCCTATATGCTGTTTTACCACCTATATGCATTTCCTGAAGTTGAATAGTAGGCCTACAGCCCTTGGCTACTGCTTTTATGAATGTGATGCTACACATTGATGTAGAAATTTGGAACAAACAACATGCAATGTAAAGCTAGCTACCTTTTTTGTGTATTTTGTTTTACACCAAGAGTACATTATTAGTCTGCCTATTTTGAGATTTGATTAGGTTACAGTTTACACTATTTCAATGAATCTACCTTAACTATCACATTAACAAACTTTGTGTCTGTAAGGAAATCATTATAGTTTCATTTTAATGTTTAAGCTTATAAAATGTTTCTTGGTTTCTCCTTTTTTAAGTGCATTTGAAAAAAAAAAATTTTTTATTCATATCAAGTAGTTAGCATTGTCAAAATTAGCATAATCTGAATCTTGTTTACCAATTCAATGTATCCAAACAACCATCAATTGTATTCAAACAAAAATTGAAACAATTATCTCTTGTTTGCAAAGAGTATTATTTTTAAATACATGTATTAAATTCATTGCCTGATAGAAAAATAAGACAAAATTCTTCCTGGGTCTTTTTTATTTCATTATTCCAAACCTTAATAAAATATGGGAGGCGCGTTAGCTGAGTGGTAAGCGTTTGACTTCTAAACCGGGGGTCCCGGGTTTGAATCCTGGTGAGACTGGGATCTTTATTTTGGGATCTTTGGGCACCTTTAAGTCCACCTAGCTCTAATGGGTATCTAACATTAGTTGGATAAAAGTAAAAGCAATTGATCGTTGTGCTGGCCACATGACACCCTCATTAACCATAGGCCACAGAAACAGAAGACCTTTACTTCAACTGCACTATAAACCACAAGGTCTGAAAGGATAACTTTTAAAAATAAAATATGGATATAATAGCCTGGTATACCTGGTAGAAGTTAGATCCTTTTGAAAATTAGTTAGCCATAGTTGTTATTAAGTTGCTAAATACTGTAAATAATCTGTGACCTATATTGATTATTGTAATAATATAGTTTATTTCATTTCATAAATGTATCTATTTATCTATATTATTATTTATTGTGGCTCTACAGTAACCATAGTTTATGATTTGGTATTAAACAATATAGTTTTGTTAGCTCTAGGCCACCCTAGTATTACTTATTGCATTCTACTTCTAATAAGGTAACCACTCAAGAAGGTTATAACAACACTGACCCCAATGGTCAAGCTGTTCTGATTGTACAAAGAGTTCAAGGCACTCAAGGTGCTGTCAATGTGCAGTGGAGACTCAATGCTGAGGCTTTGTTGGATTTTATGCCTCCTTTGGAAAACATTATTTACTTTGCACAGGTAATGCTGGTACTGGAAACTTTATAGAAAACCATTTCAGTTTACATTTGTTTATTCTTATACACCTTTTTAGTTATAACAAATACAGAACAAATGATTTAATAGAGATTGATTTGCTTTTTTAAAGTGACCCTTTTATTTATTATTTTTAGCCATTAAAATGAAGAAATTATACACACCTTAGAAGTTTTCTTTTTTTCAGGGTGAAACTGAAAAACCAATAGTTCTTCAGACAAGACAAGACAATATTTTAGAGGGAAGAGAAGAATTTACTGCATCGCTTGTTGCTGTGGATAACAATGCAGATATTTCTAATTCAGGTTATCTTTTGTGAAGTAGTTCAACATTAAGGCTAAACATTCCTTTTAATAAAAACAAAACAAACAAATATTTGTGAAATGTATTTGCTATCTTTTTATTCATTTTTAACAGCTGGAGACTGCAAAATTATCATCCAGCCAGATCCTGGCGCTAGTGGTACTATTTCTATCTTACCTGATTATCGGTGGATCATTGTAGGGGAGCCTGGAGAATCTAGCCCTAGCTACACAGGCATAGCACTGGTTAATCTTACCAGAGGCCTAGGTATATTTGGTGAGGTCACCATAACTTGGTCACTGACTCCAAGAGATCTTTCAGCATTCCTCCAGGTGGAAGGTAGTTTGACATTCTCTGACCTGCAACAAACAGCATCAATAGTCCTTCAAGTAAGTTTCTCTAGACTAAATGAAAAATGTATACTTTAATCAAAAGCAAACATTTTAAGAGTTGTCTCTTAGATCTAGAACTGACTTTGGAAAAGAACATTACAGTAATTGCCTACTTAACCTTAGGTTTCTAGTTCAAATTTTGGAGGACCTTGTGTCTACCCAGTTGGCATCAGGAAAGTAAATATTTTTGTGCTAGCAACAAAACACCTTGACTTTTGGCCTTGAAAAATGTTATTTGTTTTACACTGACCTTTCAGAGGAATTTTTTTCTTTTCTTTTGTAAACTCTCTTCTAATTATATTTTTTGACACGAGTTGCCACATTAGCTGAAGCTATAATATGCTTTAATTCATACATTCATTTTAAATACTGCTTGAAGCTTTGAGATCATCACATGAGATAAAATAGAAGAACTAAAAAGATCAGAGTTGAAAAATAGCATAAAAGACAAGCTTTTGAATAAGGCATGAACCCCCACCCCATACCCAAAAGTGGATGAAGCCCCTAGCAATGTATTTTTTGAGACCAAATAAACTTATCATGTGACCAAGTATAATTTACATTAAATAAATATTCTGAATAATAGATTTACCATTTTTTTGCATCCTTATTAAAAATTATTTTTGGATACTAAAACCTGTCCATTATTAATTCCAAATCTAGTAGAACAGAATTCTTCAATCTGAACAATGTGTCTGATAATGTTCACTTTTGGTCATATTAGGTGTTTAAGATGCCTTATGGTGATGAATATGAGTCTAGGTAAAACTTCAAATAGAAATGCATGAACTGCATAGTTGAAGATGATTTTATTTTTATTTTGTAATGTTTATTGTGTTTGTATACATTTCAGATTATTTGTGGAAAATAACACCTATTTCTGAATTGAATTTCAATAAATTTCTATACAATATATATTTTTTTCCTTTTGTTATGTGTTTATAATGAAACATTTCAAAGAGTTACTAAAATATTTTGATACACTCCAGACTTTGGATGATAGTTTACCGGAGATGAGCCAAACATACACTCTGCAAGTCACCTCAGCCAACAATGGAGCCAACATTTCAACAGGGGAGTCTCTGGCCACTGTGGTGTTTGCAGCTAGTGACTATCCCAATGGTCTTGTCCAGTTTACTTTACCTCAAACAGTCATTGTCTCAGAGGATCAAGGAACAGTAAGTCATGAAGTCAATCCTCTTTAGGTTATAATATTTTTTGTTTCCCTTAGAGAACTTGTTTCACTGTTTTCTTTATTGAATGGAAATAAAAACCCAAGAACAAAACTAAAACTTTCAGTGCTTGAATATGTAACAGATGCATCTGTGATACGATGTATTTGAAGTATTTCTAACTGTTATTGATTATACTATATGCGTGCGTACCTCCTTGTAGGATGTATTACAATTGCGAGTTTCTAGAACATGACATCCGCCACAAGAATGAAAGGTACCAATAGGAACAAAGACTCAATAACCAAGTTCACTCAAGATGAAACTTCAAACAATGTTTAATAATAATAATAATAATCTTTATTGTCCGTATGGAAATTTGTCTTACAATTTGTGCATTACACCAAACAAAAAACATTATAACTATAAGAAACCAAAGTTTACATTCACACCAGACTCACTCATAATTTACATGTGACAAAGTTTATATCAGATTGTTCCTATTTAATGATTTGATTGCCAGGGGAACAAAAGAGTGTTTGTGTCTGTTTGTCTTTGCTATCGGTGTCTTGTATCTCTTTTGTGATGGTAAAGTCCCAAAATCCTGACCCAAAGGGTGATTCTTTATTTCGAGGATCTTGTTAGCTTTTTTATAGATGTTTGTCTCAAACAATTGCCCAAATGGGGTTTGTTTTTTGCCAATGATTTTACCAGCAGGATTCTATAAAGTTTATTTTTATTTTTAATGCTGAGATTGCCATACCAGGCAGTGATATTGAAACTTAAAATATTGCAGATATGAGCGTGATAAAACATAGCCAAGGCCTTTTCGCTAACATTAAACAAGTACAGTTTTCTTAGTAATCGTAATCTTTGCTGCCCTTTTTTGCTGATCCAATCAGTATTTGCAGTAAAATTTAGTTTAGTGTCTAGGATAGTACCAAGGTATTTAAAGGTTTGCACAATTTCAATAGTCTCTCCAGTTACAGAAACAATATCATTTTCCTTCTTTTCCCCACTCACTAACACGATGTTAACCCCTTGAAAGTCTAGCAGTAACTGATTTTAAAAGTCTATCCTAATCTCTAACCCCAAAGTCTATGTTGTCACTATAAAATGTACCTTTATCTGTCAGTCTAATAAAGTTCAAAACTAAACTAGCTATCAAACATGTTTCACAAACATTTCCTTTTGTTATTACAAGTAGTTTCTTTTATTTTCTTTCTCAGTTTTATGATGATCTTCTTTCCTATTTCTAATGTGCAGTTAGATTTGGTACAATTTTTTTAAAGACTTATATTGTAGACAAACTAAGATATTAAACCCCCAAAAATAAATATAAAGGAATTGTTGCTGCTAGATGCATTTTTATACTGACCACTGTCACAAACTTTTTTTTTTTTTTTAAATAACAGGTGCAGGTATCTGTAACCAGGACTAAAGGATTGATTGGTCAACTTCAAGTAGCCTACACCACGACTCCAGGAATGGCTGTAAGCAATCAGGACTTTAGGCCCGCTGCTGGTGTTCTGACCTTTCAGTCTGGTGTTAACACCCAACTAGTTGAGGTTTACATTATACCTGATGACATTCCTGAAGGTCCTGAAGACTTTTATATAAACCTGACCTCAGTTCAGTTGGTCAATGACAAGTAGGTCACTTTATTAAACATTTTACTGGTGTTTTTTTTTATTGAGTATAAATCAACGTTACATTTCTATTCCATTATTGATTCATTGAATTTGAGTGAAAAAATATGTATCTTTTTATAACCGTTTACATATAGGAATATATTAAAAATGATGCAGCAAAGTTTTCAATAAGTAAATAAATAAAAGCAAACAAAATGCAGGTTATTTATTTTTATAGAAAGGCAAAAAGAAATAAAAATACTAAGAACATGGTTTAAACATTTTTTACTTTCTATCCATTGAAATCATTGTTTCCTATCATCAAATATGGGCTTGTGTATTTCAGCAATAACTATACTTTGTACAGCGGCTTGAGTCGAGATATGAGGCCAGCACTTGGTCCCCTGTCAACCAAAATTGTAACAATTGATAAAAATGATAATTCGGAAGGCAAACTGCAATTTAACAGTAGCACTTACCAAGGTATTAAGATGAACTTTGCCAAATTTCCTTCATTATTTTGTTGATTGAGTAAAAACTTGATTGTATTTCTGAGAGTGAAATGTTTATTTATATGTTAAATGATTTAGTGAGTTTCTGAAAACAAACACTGAATGTGGTGTCACACTTTTTATTCATAGTAAAAGAAGAGAGTTTAGTGGCTAGACTGACCATTGTTAGAACTGGTGGAACCTACGGACAGGTGGGTTTGAGCTATAAAACTCAAGGTGCTGCTGCTACAGATGGAATAGATTACATGCCTGCTTCAGGAATCATATCACTAATTGATGGAACTACCAGTGCAACTATCAACATTACAATTATAGATGATACTTTAATGGAAGCAGATGAAGACTTTAAAGTTCTTCTGTTTGATCCTACCGGTAAAAAAGTTTTGTCTTAATATCAAAGAAATTTTGAAATGAAATAATATTTCTTGTGATATTTAGTGGAATGCTTTTAAGCTCAGTCTTAACCTTTTTTTGTCAGGTGGGGCTCTGTTAGGCTCAATAAATATAACCACAGTCATTATACTCAAGTCTGATTACCCAAATGGACGCTTTGCATTTGCTGGTCCAGCTTCAATAAACTTACAGAATTCTCCAAGCACAGTAAAACAAATCTTGAACATAGAAAGAACTGCTGGATCACTAGGACAACAACAAGTAGGAAATGTCATTATAAATTTTTTGCTTTTTTTTTTCTGTCATGACATTAAATTTTACAGTTGGTTTACACTTGATATTTATTTCAATCAAACAAGGTCAGTCTCTTTCTCTCTGCCCACCTGGTCTTTCTCTAGTCTTCTCTTCTCAATATTGTGACAAAATGGCCTACTAAGTGTTAACTAAAACATCCAGGTACGACAGTCATTTTAACCCTTTGGAAATGGAAAGGAAGATTTATTGGGGCAATGGAATATTTTAGCCAAAAAATGGATGACTTTTTATCAGCCCTAATAGTTCATGATATCTGATTGGCTTAACAATTTCTTTTTATTTCAGTCATCAAGAATATATTTCTTACTAAAACTAAGCCTTTTTTAAATGGTGACTACCATTAAACTTTAAAAGATAAATTTGCTTTTTTTTAATTATTATGTATTTAGGATATAATAATTATGTATTTCAGGCAGTGACATTGCTTACACATACTATTTGAAATAATGTTTAAATAATGGCAAAATAGGTTGTAAAAGAGACAGAAACAGATCTAAATTTAGTCTAGTGTTCTAGAGTTATAATGGATTAGAGTTTGAAAGAATTAACTGGGAATGCCCTGCCCCTTTTCCATAGCTCTTTTAGACTCTAGAAGGCTGTAATCATACTCCTGGGGAAAGATACTTTAGAAGTCTATTTGTATTTTGTTGACACCTAATTTTGGTTATTTTGGTTGTGAAAGAGATCATTTATGTTTAAAACAAAATACTGGCTCAAACAAGAAAATTCTGCAAATTGAGTGGTTGTCATTGACTAGTTTGTGGCTACAGAATACAACATTGGAAAGTAAAGTAGTAGAAACGTGTCCATTCTTCAAATGGCCTTTACTAGTACAAAACATGTGTTAGACATAACTTCAATCATTTAAAAGTTCACATGATTTGTTGATGTAAATCATGTTTGTTCTTAGTTTTTTGTAAAGCATACATATAAATTATACAAATTAGGATGACTAATTTTAATGTTGAGATTTTAGTTATTTCCATTCCTATTTCAATAATTGAATTGGTTTCTTAGCATTTTTTTTAACATTAATGTTGGGCTCATAAAGAGTATTTTATGTTCAGAATCCTAAATAGGGCACTGTCTCTAAAGAGCTAATAAAGAATGAAGATTTTAAATTCAGTTCATTTTTTTGTTCATGATGTGGATTAATTCCTGCAGGTTTTCTGGCGTCTCATGGGCCCTAACAATCCGAACATGGTGTTAGATGATACAAGAGACATAAGCATCTTGATCAATGGACAAGAAGTGACCAGCAGTTCTCTGATCTGGCAGGATGGTGAACTTGGGGTCAAGCAACTGACCTTTGACATCAAAGGTTACACCACATGGGAAGTGGAGAAACTGTTTGTGGTGGAGATCTACAAAGTTAGTGGAAGTCCAGCAGGTGTTGGAGATGGTGAAGTAGATGACCAGAAAGGAAATGTTGTGATCAAAGTAAGTGATTATAAAAGATCATGTTCATTGTGCATTTCTATTTATCTAAATTTGTAGTCATCACTCACATTTTGATTTACCATTAGGTTAATAAATAAATACTTTTAAGAAATTACTTTTTTTTTTTTAAACAAACTTTTAAAACTTTTTAGATAGACAAATATGGAGACCCAAGTGGAATAATTAGATTTACAGATGCTGCAATTACTCCTAGAGAAATTTTAGAACCTGATGGTTCTGTACCAGAGCCTCTAGTGTTTCCTGTGACTAGGGGTAGTGTTGGTACCATTGGAAACATTCAGGTCAGTATATTTCTTCTTGGCCTTTTTGTCATGTTCTTTGATTAATGAAATATTATATTTTTTAAGATTATGGTGTACTTTTTTGATGCTTTCACAAGTTTTTTTTCAACAAATTTATTTTTAGACATATTATTTAGATTTTTTTTTTCATCGTAAATTCAAATTTGACATGTTTATAAAAGGAGAATAAAAAATTATGTAACCTAATGTTGCAATATCTATGACTTTAAAAACAGTTGTTTATAGTTTTAAAGTACATTCAAAGGTATATACCATGCATTGGCTTGTATATCAATAATTGAAAGAGAGTGTATCATAGAATATTTAACCTAGGTAGAATATTTGTACCTGAATTCAATTAAGGAGTAGAAAAGAGAAATAACATTAATGGAGTTATAATTTAATTTTTCTTTTTCTGATAATTTAATTTTTCTCTTTCCACAACACAGTTATTTCCCTTAGACTTTTTTTTTTTTGGGGGGGGGGGGGGGGGGGGGGGAGTGGAATAAAACTCAAACTGGATAATGAATCAGCATAAAAAGAACAATAGATTACTTATAAATTCTTACAAACATTTCTTTTTTTTTTTTTTTTCTCTCTTTTTTTCATTTTTTTCACCCAGTCGACCATTTATTTTCTAAAGTTATAATCAAGTTTCATTGTAATAAATGAGCTTTATTTTAAGTTTTGAGCTTTGTCAATATTTTTTTACAGGACCTCACATTTAAATTGTTTGTTTAGGCCTTTTCTGAAGTGATGTGAATGGTCTAAATAATTTAACCATATCACTTTTGTATCTTAAATTAAGCTAAAAAATTGTATTACTAAAGATACAATTTAGTTGAGAGATGTAGGGGTTCAAGGTTGCTACTTTTGCTACTTCTGTAATCTTACTTAATGAGACAAATACCTTTCACTGCAATTGTTTATAGAGTTTTAAAATATTTAAAATTGTATTTAAAATTGCTACCTTAGATGCTGTTATTTACTTTTACAGGCTTAAAAGGTTAGCAGAATGCTAAAGTTATTTAAAGATACTTAATCATTAAAAGAAGCTTGTAGTTGTATCTGGATATGTTGTTATACAGCTAATTATTAGCCCACAATTTCTTCACTAAGATTTAAATCTTGTTCTAGTATGTTTGTAAGCTTCATTATACTCAATGTACGTAAAATATTAAATTGTCATGTTGACATGAAATTAATAATTGAAGAAATGAAGTTAAAATTTATTCACGCATGTTAATACAAACAGAGCAGTTTGATTGAATTAAGTTTTGTTTTTGAATGCTTAGGTTTACTGGGAACTAAGAGGCAATGATCTCAGCAGCCCGGATGTGGCACCATCTCAAGGAACCTTGTTATTTTTGGATAGCCAGAGAGATGGTGTGATAACTCTTCAGATTTTACCAGACGACATTCCAGAACTGACAGAGTATTTTAATTTAGTCCTTGTTAGAGTAGAAGGAGGTGCCACAATTGATAGCCAGTATAATCAGTCCACATTCAGCATAAGGTGACTACAAGTTTGACTTGCATAGTGGAAACTGGTGAAATGTAACACTAAAGTTGAAAAAATAAAATTATAGCTCATTTGTCAGAGTCTCTTGTTATTGTTTATTTTATATATTGAGAAATCTGTCTTTTATGGCTAATCAATATTTTAAGTTTCAGTCTTACCCTAATCTCAGTGTTAAAAGATTACATTTTAATATCAGATCCTACTTAAACAAAAACATTATATTTTAATTTTTAACTTTACATACTGGAACAAACTATTTTATATTAAAACCTTTTCCTTGATATAATGATGTACTCTTTCATATTCAACATCTAATCCCAGATAGGGTAAAATAAATTAACCCTTTCAGACCTGAATCTGTAGATTTGGTAATCCTCTATTTTATCTATCCAATCTTCTGTTAGGCGCAATGATTAATTGTTTCACATTTCAAATCTTAGATATAATGATAATCCACATGGAGTGTTTGGCCTCATACCTGAAAATCAAGCTGTTGTTGTGAATTCTGCTGATCTTAGCCGACAAGTAAAGTTGAACATTTCTCGTTTCCAAGGCACATTTGGATCAGTTATAATTACATTTACTATCATTTATGACTTGGTAAGATAATTGTATTTCATGGCATTAAAACTTAGCTTGTTATAGAAATGTTGAAGACTATGTATGCTGTTATATCTCTTCTTATTCTCTATAAAAGATAGGATCAGATGTGGCATTGAGCTCTAAGTCAGGAACAGTCACATTTGTCAATGGGTCTAGTGAAGCAACAACATTTATCTCACTCCTAGGAACTGGCTTCTTAAAACTTGGTTCAACATTTACTGCTTACCTTACAGATGTCCAGTTCTTGGGACCAGGAGGTACACTTTAATGTTTTGTTTGGTTTCATGATTTAGGAACATATATTTAAAATGTCTTCTTTTATTTTTGATTAATGGATATTATTTGATAACAAAAGAGCAAAAACCTTAATTAATAGTTTAAAATAATACATGTTTAGTTATTGTCCCTAAAACTGTACTAGGAGATTGCTACCAACACAGTTTAAATGGAAAAATAAAATGCAGTTATTATTATTTATATTAAAATATTTGAAATAAAGCAAAAAAAACAATTCTCCTAAGTATGACAAGTTCTGTACTATTAGTGATATCCTTCTCATATGTGTGTAATCTTGTCCCTAAAAAAAAAACTTTCCATAAAATTAATTGCTTTTTGATGTGTATGTATGCTGCATATTTTTATGCATTTTAGCACTTTAAAAAATATATAAAATTTTTCTGTGTTTAGTATTGAAACTAATTTCTTTGAGAACACTAAAAACTTATTCATTTTTTATTTATCCTAGTGACCACACCACCTAGTTTTAAAGTGGGAATGGAGAAAGCACAAATAACAGTTCCAAGTATAGCAGCTAATTCAGAATTGAGCTTCTCAAGTGACATTACTTTTGTTAATGAAGGTAACTAGAAATCAAAAGAAGTAAAAGTCTTAAATTATAAAAACTCAAAAACCTTTTAATTCACTAAAAAAGGTAAAATTATTAGGTCTAGATATACACTTTCAACTATTCCAATGTTAGCACAAGCATTAAATAACTTTGTATAGCTCAAAAACAGAACCATTGGTACTTTTTGGAACCGAAATCTTTATCAGAAAAAAGGTGGCAGACAATGAGGCTGTCTACTTTACCTTTTAGGTCAACTTTCATTTGCATAATGAATTCATCAAAATATTTACAAAGTGCTGCACCATTTTTAAACCAAAGGAAATGAAGTAAAAGTAATGTTTTTCAACTAAGGGATCTTTCCTAAACTATGTATAAAAATCAGAGGACAGGAATTCCCATCTAATGATTTTCTGCATTATTTTCTATTGATACTATGGACTCACATTATTTAGTGTCTTTCTTTATAAAATAGTTGTTTCCAAAGGTATCATATGAGTTAAGGCTTTTATTGTACATCTTGAAACTCTTTGTCTATAGCTGTAAGAAGTTTTAATTTGTGTTAATGCAATACTTTGAATATCTGTTGTTTGTTCCAGCTGATCAGACTGTGACTGCAACCATCATTCGTTCTGGAACTTATGGTGCCCTGACCATAGACTGGAGAGCTGGCTACTCTATAAGTGATCTGCCAGTCAATGTTACAAATGGAGAAATAAGTCCAGCTGTAGGAACTGTTGCTATGAATCATGGACAGCAACAAGTCAACATTACTGTTCAGGTAATATTTTCAAGTGAGATTCAATGTTCAGGATATACTTAGAAATAGTTTTATCTTTATAATTTAGGAAAATGAATGATTGTTTGTAATAACAACAAATAAATGCCAAGACTTTTAATTTACATATTAAATATGATTTTGTTTTTTGAAACGATTTCATTTTCGCTCAAATTAATATATCTAACAGATATAATATTAAATTGTTGAATATTTTTTGTTTTTCACTGTTGCACTCAATCAAAAAGTTTGACTTGCATAAGATTTGTATTGAATTTCTGATTAGCTAACAAAGTCTGTTTTCTAATATGTTGAGGTTGATAAGAGGAAAATAATAATTGAAAAAAATATCTGTAGCTAGTGAAAACAATTGTACCACCAAGAACAATCAATCAATTAGTTTAAAAGTTTTACAGCTTTTTTTTAACATTGTGGCCAAAAATAAAAGATACCAAATTATTTTTTTTATGTCTGCAAACAAAAACTTAACAAAAATAATTTTAGGACTAACTGATAAGACAGCTTTCTTTTTTTCTCTCTTGACTAAACCACTTTGTTACCTTTGCTCTTGGCAAGGGTACTACCAGCACCCACAGTCTTTCTCTATGGCTTATAAAACTTATGATGTGTTTTTCTATTTTGCAGTTGTTTCCTAAAGTGAACAAAATAGAGGCTTTTGTACTTCAACTACCCCAGACTCCTCAGACATTAGTGAGTGGTGGGGCTAGGTTGTCCACCTCACCTCTTCTGGTGCGTATTGAGCCATCTGGACTTGTCAGGATCTCAAACACTTCTCTCTTAGCACAAACATCAGAACTAGAAGAAGTGGTAAGTCCTTGGATATTCATTTGTGAATTTTTAACTCGGTATATAATAGTAAAGAATGCTATAACTGCTCATTTCTGTCACTAATCACTATTGTATTACTTTCAATAAGTTAATTAATAAGAAAATTACCTAGTTTTACTCTGATTCTGTTTATCTACTTCAGAAGGAATCAAATTAAGTGATATAGAAAACAGAATGTAATTGTTTTATAAAAAGAATATAACCCTAATCCTACAATTCATTCACTTTGCAGGTAACCTTGACACTATGGCGTCTATATGGGTCAGAAGGTCTTATTGCTGTGACTTATCAAACAATAGCAGGTACTGCCCAAGCTTATCTGGACTTTGAACCTATATCTGGGGGTCTAGTCAGCTTTTATCCACTACAAACTGTAGCCACTATTCAAATAAAGGTATAACCATTTTTTTTTAGTCATCCTGATAATAATTGAAACACATTCCATACTACAAAATTTATTTTAAAATCATTGTCAGTTTTGAAACATTGGATCTAATTCCCATTAGAATTAAGTTAAAGACCTAATATTTTATTTTAAGACCAATCATTCCAATAATGAAGGCAATCACTTATTTTCATCATGTCACCAGATCAGACAAGACAACATTCCAGAAGAAACTGAACTATTCTATGTGAATCTTACAAAGATTGAGAAATTCCCAACACCAATACAACCAGGTAGCAAACTTACAGTGGTGAAACTCGAGGCTTTCATTTTTTTTAATAAACATTAGTGAAGATTGAATCAAATCTAATAGTAACTGTTAACAAATATACACATTTAAAAAAAATTTCATTATAAAAAAAGGACAAGGGTTACTAGTTCATACATAAATTATAGCTAACACATTCAGGAAGAATATTATAATTCATTTGTATTGAAGTGAAATTTATTACTGTTGATTAATCTAAATATGAACTTAAAATGTTATTGTGATTGTAAATAGTATTTCTAAAGCACTTTGAAACTACTTAGTAATTTAGTTCTACA
Organism: Biomphalaria glabrata; assembly: GCF_947242115.1. Classification (NCBI taxonomy): domain Eukaryota; kingdom Metazoa; phylum Mollusca; class Gastropoda; family Planorbidae; genus Biomphalaria; species Biomphalaria glabrata. The sequence goes on from NC_074711.1 coordinate 73,041,592, forward strand.
TAAATGGTTCATTATTGTAACTATTACACAACTTTATTCTGTTGACAGCTTTAAGTCCAAGACTATCTCAGATGTATTCATTAAGCCAGGTATCCATTAGAGAAAGCAATGATCCTTATGGAGTTCTCTCCCTGAAACCAACCTTCAGTTATGTGAACGAGACTTTCACAACTGTAACATTAACAGTGTCTAGAACAGGTCAAGTTGAGACATAGTTGTTCAATTCTTATTTAAATACTGTCTCTCCCACACCCCAGTTTGTCTATAATCAATTAAAAAATGTACTTCATTAAAAACTATTCCTTCTGGTTTCCTCTTCCAGGTGGTCTGTTTGGAAGTGTCAGTGTGACTGTGAGGACTGTAGGAGGTGGGGAGAGCTGGACGTCACAAATTGTGGCCAATATAGACAGTCCAACCAACAATACTATAGCTGATGTCATTGGTAAACGAAATAGTAAAGAAACAGCCACAGGGGGAATGGATTATGAAATTTTGAATACAGTTGTTCAGTTTCAGGCAAGGTTCTATTATCTTCTCTTTAGCAATATAAAGCTATTGTTTTAAAAAAAACCTAAGTACATGACAGAGTTTTATAAGACACTAATATCATGCATGACTGTAATACAAATGCTGTGCGTTAAAACAATTTCAGGCTCAGGAATCTGAGAAAACTGTAGGTGTAACCATACTTGAAGACAACATAGCGGAACCACAAGAGACTATCCTTATATACATAACTCAGCCAACTGGAGGTGCCAGAGTAGCCACAGGATCATTAGATGATAATGGTCAGAAAGTAAGTTAGAATTAGGACAGATTACAAGTCAGCTGAAATGTATTCTTTTCTTTTTGGCACAGTTGTAAGATGAAATTTACTAAGATGTAAAGTTTGAATATGTAAATATGTACATTTTTATTCTTTATTTTTTTTTATCTACTTGTTGGATCTCAAACCCTTGCATTAGGCTATCACTGTTAAACAAATTTGTGTACAATTTTGGAACTTATGAAAAACAATTAATGGTCAAAGTTTACTCAATATAATGTCTATATACTATAATCCTAAATTATTCCTGTTTTATTTCTTGTAGGGTTATGCTGTAATTTATATCGCAGCTAGTGATTTAAGCAATGGGCTTGTAGGCTTTGCAGAATCTTCTCAGAGCGTCCATGTGGATGAGGACACATCACCCATGTTGGTCCTGAAGCTCACCAGACTCAATGCTTATTTTGGAACTATCAAGGTGATCTTTTAATAAGCATTTTATCTCCACCTTTAAAAGTCTGATATCTTGTGTTCACCAAATCTGTGCAAATCATTATTGTTTAGCTCTACATTTATCAATGTTTGGTTTTCATCCACTCAGGTCAATTGGAAAGCTAAACGCAGTGTAAACAGCAGCGACCAAGAAGATGCTGATCTTTCTTCTCAGCTGGTCAAAGTAGCTGGCTTCACTACATGTCCAGCAGAAAAAAGTGACTGTGATCTGATAGTGAATATTATCAATGATGATGTAAGCTATTATAACTCTCTTGCTTAGACTCAGCATGTTACATATTCAAATTATGTTCATAAGTTATCCATAGATTTGTATGAATATAACTTGCCATCAAATAAATAACAATCTGATATTTGAAAAAAATGATCAAAATAGGTTTCTAATAGTCTGTGGACATCAACTAATTCTTTCTATAAGATGGCCACTTTTAGTGGGATGATAATGATTAGTGAGAAGCAACTACTTTTTGAGAATGATTTTCCTTCATTGTATATGTTGTTTTTTTAGATCCCTGAAGAAAGCTTGATTAGTATGAAGCAACAACCTTTTTATGAATGATTTTCCTTGTCTATGTTGTTCTTTAGATCGCTGAAGAAAGCATGATTAGTATGAAGCAACTACTTTTTGAGAATGATTTTCTTTTATTGTATATGTTGTTCTCTAGATCCCTGAGGAAAGCTACAGCTTCATTGTCCTGTTGACTGGTGTTGACACTGATGCTCAGTTAAATCAGAACAGTCTGGTAGCCAGTGTCATCATTGATCCAAGTGACTATGTCCGTGGGCTTGTACAGTTTGCTCAAAATTCCAGGTTGGGCAACATTTCATCTACAATACACATTTTTTTTTCTTACAAATAAAGATGCTTTATATTCGTTTTTTCTTAAACCTTTCTAGTATCTCAATAATAATCAAATTATCTAATATTTCTTAATTGCTTTTTTGCAATTAACTTTTTTTTGAACTTTCAGAGTTCAATAATTTGTTATGTTTTATGGAAATGTGTACATCTTTGGCTGCCTGGTTGTATGGTATTCACTCTGAACTGTTGTCTCTGCAGTCCTGGGTTCAAACTCTGTTGCCAGGGCTAGGATGTAGTAATCTTCAATTCTAAAGTTGCATCTGAAACATATAAAGCAAAACAAAAAAACAGTTCTAGGTCTAAATCTTTACCTTACCTAGGGCTGCCTTGAATATTGCCACATCATCCAAAAAAGCTAGTCATTTTACTAATTTTATTACAAAATCTTGGACCAGTACAATTAATTAATTCTTTTTTTTCAGGGAAATTATAGCAGGGGAGAATGATGTGTCAGTGAAACTATCTGTAGAGAAAGTCAAAGGTCAAAAGTACAATGTGACAGTAGCCTTCAACACTGAGCAGATGCAAACCTCTGTCCTTGTGTATGGAGTCAAGGTGTATCCTGCCCTTGACAGGGCAGACTTTCAAGGACAAAGCAACAGTTTATCTTTCCTAGCAAACACTCAGGTTGTTATATACATTTATCTAGCTTTGGTATTTTCTTATCAAGATCTTTCATTTTTACTTAGCTTATAATGCTGTATACAAAATAGCTCTGTTGTCTCTGCCTTACGTTCTGGATAAAATAGTGTTGGGATTTTAAATGAAAAACTTGAAATCATTAACGCTAGTAAAAGAAAACAGTAAAAATTAATACTAAAAAAAATAATTAATAAACAATTTATAGTATATATATGTATAATGATATGCAATATTTTTTTTTGATACATATTTCAGGAGAGTCAATATATTACCTTAACTCTGAGCCCAGTCACAGCATCAGATAACCCATTACCTAAACAGTTTTATGTCACTTTAACATCACCTACTAATGGTGCCAGGTTGGCTATTTTGATAATTGTTTCTTTTTTGAGTACTATAGAATCTATTTTAATTTATTATTTTTTTTTTAGATTTTTTTATGCTTGTGGTTAGCATTGTTTATTTCTAGCATTTACAAATGAAACTTAAGTTCAAACTAATATTAATTTCTCTGTGTAGTATTAATCCCAATGCAAGCCGAGCTGTGATCAGGATTGTAAAAACATCAGATGTTGCTATCTGGACTATTGTCAGCAAACCAGGAGTTGGGAGTCTTGCTAATGATGATGTTATCATGTAAATATTGACATAATATTTTTTCATTATTATCAGATATTTGTATCATTAATAGTTATCAAATGTTTAGAGGACTGTTCAGTTTGTTTGGCATATTCATAATATTTACTGAGTAACAAAAGCTCATCTTGTTTCAATTCTGTTGTTGGACAGTTGAATGAACTAGCACAGAACCATTTGAATATTGATAATTTAATTATCTTGTTTCAGTTCTGTTGTTGGACAGTTGAATGAACTAGCACAGACCAATTTGAATATTGATAATTTAATCTTGGTAGAGGATGTGCTTAATAAGATCAATCAGCAAGGAAATCAGAGAAAGTATGACTAAATTGATTAGACTAAATAGTTATGTAGCTTGCCATTTATTTCAATTCTAATATTTGTTTAGACATTTTTCTCCTTACAAATACTGTCTAGATGTAGTTGTAATACAAAGTTCATTATCTTAAGACTAAGACTGCTAAGACTAAGACATGTTTTGATTCTTATTGGAACTTTGTTGTGATTTTAAGAATTCTTTGCTCAAAAACAACAAATTTCAGAATTTTAAATTTAAGAATTTAAGCATATCATTTTATGTATATTAAAAAAAGATACATTTTTGATCTATTTAATAAATATCTTTCTTCTAAAACTACATCGTTCCCTTTTTTCAAAACTTTTTCAACACATTTTGTTTAAGATACATTGAGCTATATGAAAAATGTAAATTGTATTAGAAAAGATTAGGCTATTATTGTAAGTAAATATACATTTAAAGAACACAACAAAATGCTAGTTTTTTTTACTTGGTCTTTAGGTTGCCTACTGAGGTCCTGAATGCAGTCAGAAATCTGTTCTGTAAACTTTTAGATGATGCCATCAATGATGCTAGAAAAGGTCGAAGCTCACTGGCAGGGCTTTTAGAAAGTTTTGCTTATGTTCTGATTAAAGACACTACTTGCCCCCCTTCTTTGGACAGTGATATGTAAATATTGCAATTGTATTCTTTTATAAATTATACTTAGGCCAATTTTTATTTCAAAGTTATTATTACTATCTGTGTGAAAAGCTCTGAATAAATAATATGGACTTATGGTTTCCAGAATTTTAAATTTAAGAATCATTGATTCCCTCAATCTTTTTTTTTTTTTGTAATTATATAAATTACTTTAAAAGGAACTTTTTTTGATTCCCTTAGCTTTCTCAACTTTCAATTTTTTAACACTCTGTCTAAAGTTACCTTACATTGAATCACAGCATCGCTATCTTGTCTACACTAAATGTTATATTTCATTGATTAAATTATTAAATTTCCTATTTAATTCGTAACTTATTAGTTGTATAGTCACCATATAAAATGGATTTCTTTTTGGGTTTATAGGATAAGTACACAATGCTCTGCAGTTACAATCTCTGCTGGAAGATGGTTACCATCAAAGTTAGCTGGCTATACATTCAACATACAGTAAGTTGTTTCTGTACCTCTGTTGTTTTTCTTATAAGGGCACTTCATTGTAATGAAAAAAGTTGTTTTTTTATATACAATCTTTTGGCTTAGGTGATGACAACAAGCATATATGCTAGTTATTTTAACTAAAGAAAAATCTACAATTATCTCTAAATAATTTTTTTAGGACCAAAGACTCCTTTGTTGTTTCCCAGACCCTGCCAGAGGTGGATACAGCTGCTGATGGCACCAGTGATCAGGTAAAGTAGATAACATCTTGTCTTAGTATTATTTCATTTTTTATAGATATATATATAATAGTAGCTGTCCTTTTTCTTCTGTCTGAACAGTGTATAGATTTCCATGTTCTGGATTACAATAGTGTCACATGGTTTGATACAAGTTCTGGGGAGAACCCTTTGATCAATAAGAAGGTATGTACTCATGTGTCCTGTATAGAAAAAAACAAAACATATGCATCCATAGTTAGATTCATTGAACTGTATTGTGCTCCAAAGCAAACTAACATGTCTTCTAACTCATAAGACTACATATTTCAAATGAAAGTGCTGTTCTACTTAGCTGAAGAAGAACTTCTGTTTCAAACATTCTGAGAAGAATTGTTGTAATTTTATTTGTATTGTTTTACAAGGAGTGTTAAAAAAAAGAATTTGTTAAAAAATCATTGAAGTCTATTTCACTAGGTTGTAGGTTTTGGGCTCAAAGGTCGACAATCTGGAGTCATCACTAGTCCTGTACAATTTACAGTTCACACACCTGATCGCAGGATAGCAGCTAGAGATGCAAAGTTTGTACAAGTTTTGTTTACATTCCTTGCCATGAGCACATTAGTTTACATTTACAAGTTAATGCTTTTATTATTTTTTTTAAATTGTTTTTTTAACATGAATAATGTATTTCTTGTTTTATTAAATAATCATGTAACATTTATCTAACCACTGTCAAATTTAAAGGGAGTTGTGACAAGATTAAACTTATAATCTATCTGAAGCAAAAATATGAAGCAGTATAAAAAGTATTATATTTCCAATGACTTTTTTATCAACATTGCCATTTTTAACTGATACTTTAAAAAGTATTATATTTCCAATGACTCTTTTTTTTCTACATTGCCATTAAGCCTTATGCATTGTGCACAAAAATTTCAAATCAAGATGCAGTTTGGTAATGAGGTGGGGGGCACAAATGATTCGAGTTTGTAATCCAGCTCATAGAATAAAATTATTTTGGTAATTAGTACAAATCTGTAAAAAAAAAAACTTTCCCAGACATTTTTATTCCAACATTAGTAAAGAGTTAAGTCCCTTTATCTAGGTTCATGCAAAGTTTTTTCAGTTATTACCAATTTCGACTATTGAAAATTTATTAGTAAATAATAGAAAATAAAAGTGCACAAATTTTTAATGACTTTATTTAAAATAATCTTTCATGCATCTTAACACTGAGATATATTTTTAAATAACAATAGACACTATTTTCTAATTTAATTTCATTACAATCAGTTTTCTCTTTTTTTTTTAATAGTTCACGTAAATACTTGTGTAACAAAATTGTAAGTTTCTATTCTTTTGTTAGTTTCTATTAATGTTTGTTCTTTAAGGTGTGTGTACTTTGATGAAAGCACCAGAAAGTGGGTCAACCCCAATGATGTGTGCCAGGTGAAAAATGACTTAAGTCAGGCTGTGGATGACTTTGTGAACTGCGAGTGCAGTCATATGTCCAGCTATTCTGTAACTGCCTCCACCAGAGATGCAGACATTGTGGGCTACACTGTGTGGTTCTTTGTTATTTGTTTCATTTGCATGGTTAGAATTTTTATAACTAATATATTTGTTCTTGCATCTCTTAAGCTTAAAACAGGTTTTCCTAAAATATTTCTTTAACAGAACTCTTAGAAATGTTTAAAGATTTAAGTTGCATACTTGTAAAAATATAAATACCCAATAAAATATTAACATTAAAACATTAAGAGGAGTTACCTTAATGACTGAAGATTCCATTTACCGAGTACTTGATATTCACATTTCATGTTATGAGTGCAATACTATTAAATTAAATTCTAAAATATGATATGCTGTTGAGCCCTTTTCTGCACTTTGACCTTTTTATTTCAGGCTTCAGTTCTGCTAACAGTTATCTGCCACTGCATTTGTTTCCGCCAAGCCACATTCACTGTCAGCATTCACATGCATTTTTTGATGGCTATATTCTTCTTCCAGGTATTTCCATCTATACACTTTTGTCTTTCAGTTATTGTACATGTAGTAAAAGAATGGCCAGTAATGTATTGATGAGACTATAGAAGCGGACCTTGGAATAAGTCTCTGTTCTAAATAATGTAGTGAGGACACTATAGAAGCAGACCTTGGGATAAGTCTGTTCTAAATAATGTAGTGAGGATACTATAGAAGCAGACCTTGGGATAAGTCTCTGTTCTAAATAATGTATTGAGAAGACTTTAGAAGTTATCTGTTTTGGAATTTACCTTTGACCTTGGGATAACTCTGTCCTATTCAATGTCATAGTTCAAGAGCTGCATCCTATTCATCTATTAAAAAGAAAGAATTCTGAAACTTTATTAAAACACTCCAGAATTTAGGTCAATTTTTTATCCATATCATTATTATAGTGCAAAGCTGCTTGTACTCATTGAGATGTTTTAATATCATTGAATTAACTTTTATTTGAATAATTTTCTCTTTAAACTAGTTTTGCTTTGTAATTGATGCATTCTTGTCACCTGATCAAATTTTGGCTATCAACACAAGCTCAGATAACTCCAAATGTATCGCCATGGGTCTGTTTATACATTACTTCTTTCTGGCACAGTTTACTTGGATTGTCACACAGGTAGAGTTTCATGTAGTATTTTATTTATTTGTTTCAGTTGTTAAATTGCGGATAGATTTTGATAGCACACTCAAATTACATTTTGTTTTGACAAATGGCTGCATATCCTAAGTTGCAGAAGGTAATGCTTGATCTGTTGCATCTTGGTACTTTTTTTATTATTGGTTTAAATTAGTTGGTTTGGTTTACTATGCTGAATTTATGGCTGTACTTTTCAGTGACTCAAGTGGTAGGGTTTCTTTTTTTTACCAAATATGTCTTTGTTAGAGTTGAGACTAGATCCAACTCTTTGGCCAACGGAATCTCCCCTCTGCTAGCCTTTTTGAACAATCGTTCTGTCAGAGATACAAATTTTTAAAACTATTTTTTTCAGCTGCCTATATCCTTAACACACCGCAAGACCCTTTCATTTTTTTTATCTGCCATGGTCAATCATAAAGGTGCCCTTATGGAACAGTATGTCGATTGTTATGGGGCTGTTAGGGCTCTTTTACATTCCTTGCAGTGCAATGATCTCAGTTTCATTGGCACCCCAATGGCAGTTCTGTTTGGCTTCCCTATCTTTTCACCCAAGCACCACATTTTAGCTGGTAAATACAGTACTGATTTGAATTCTTTTTCAGGCAATAAATCTTTGGAAAGTTCTTGTTATGAATGATGAACATACAGACAGACATTATGTTGTCTTCTTTATCATTGGATGGGGTAAGTGCAATGCATGTCTATTTAATGGGAATTCTGGAACAGTGTCAGAATCTCTTTAGAAAATGTTTTGACAAAATATGACTATTTAGATCTGTTAAAATGTCTGTGATACTGTCTGTCTGTTTGTTTGTCAGGAGTCCCACTTGTAATTCTGGCCATTTTTTATGCTACCACCTTCAACATCTACAAGTACCATACAAGTCTGGCTGTTGATTTTATATATGGAGATGTCAACAACAATGGAGAAATGTCAGTAGAACAATCAAACAATAATCAAATTCAATAAAAGTTACATTGATTTAGATACTAAACATTGCTACTAAACAGCTACTTTAGTTCCCTATTGGTTGAAAAATGACTTTCTGTATTTGCTTTAAACACAGATGTTTCCTGACGAATGGCTTTGCTGCTATTGGAGGTATCCTGGCCCCTGTATTGTTTACTGTATTGATGGCTGGGGTTGTGTTGCTTAAGGCCTATCAGTTGTCTGCTCAGTGGCAATCCTATGATGACCTCTTCTATGGAAGGCTGAATGCAATAGGTACATTATTGTTATTATTATTTTGTCAGATGTGAACATTGACAAAGAATATTAAAGAATACTAGCCCACTCAGAACAACCTGGTGGATAGCTTTTGGGTGATTTAAATTTGATTTAATTTATGCAAAAAGAAAAAAAAAAGTTTTTAAAAAAATATTTTTTAGTTTTTTTTTTGAAGAAACATTGTTTAACTCTAAGGAATAATTAATTAGTATAAGTGAAAAAAAATGTTTACATAATGCCAATATCAGCAGATAGTCTACATTTATTTTGTGAAATACATTACATTAGTTCAAAATATTGCACTGTTAACAATATCTGCCAATGTGTACAACTCAAGAAATGGTTCTATAGTATCTTTCCTTTGAGAATCACTGCTTCATGAAACACTACCTTAACATATCCACTTGTTTGCTTACTACCAGAGATTCCACTTCTTCTTCTGACCTGGTGTGCAATGATTCTGACTTGTCTGTGGCTAGCTTTACACTTGATCTATGGCTACCTTTGGATGATGGTGTTGTTTTGTATTTGTAATTTGATTTTAGTAAGTACTTTATAAAATTATGTCAATACTTTTGTCAGATTTTTAACAAAAATTGTGTATTACTTGGAACTGTAACATGTATGTTATTTTAGCATTTCATGTTATTTCTCAAATATCTTTTACATTTTGATGTATACCCTAATACCTGAGTTGTAGTTCTCAATTTACTTTACATTAACACTTTTGTTAACAAACAATTTTCAGAATAAATCACATTCTCTTAATCATTTGCAAAAAAGTTTTTGACTAAATTGGAACTTTTAAGATATTGCAATAAGCCCTTGTTTAGAAAAAAAATTATATGTCACAAATCTTTATTACAGGCTATTCTGGTATTTGTGCTGTATGCTGTCATAAGGAACCCAATACTTTCATGTATTTTTGGTCCATCAACCACATCCTACTCAGTCTCAGGGGATGCTCCAGAGTTGATGGTAGGAGAAGAGAAGCCTTACAATCGTACACCTGTAGCTAGCAGTGTGAAGGGATCCAGAGCCTCACTTTTACTTAACGATGTAAGTGGACAGGCAAGTTACATACATCAAGTACTTCAAAATTGATACTATTTCTTTTTCCTTTATAGTCAAAAACAAGATATGTAATGAAAAATCAGCATGATAATAATCTTTGTTGAAATGCACAAAACACTCAAACAAAATATTTCCTTAAATAAATTACAAAAGTGAGCAGCTCTCATTCTGTAATGGGTTGGGTTATGTGTAAGGAAAAGCATTGCATATGACATCACCTTTTATCTGTAGGAAGTACATCTATAAATGATAGATCATAGTTTTCTTCTAAATTACTTTAGCTACATTTATAGTAAAATAATAGAAGAAAAAGTTTTGACCAATTCAAAGTAAAAGTTGTTATTAAGTTTGGAATAAGAATGTAAAGAATAAGTCTTAACAGAATAGGTCAAGAGGTTGATTGATGGTACTTCAAACTAATTTTGTGTCACTATTTTTTTCAAGGCGTGGGAAAACAATACTTCAGCAAGTAGGAACAGAATGACAGTGAGAAGAGCCTTGCCTTCTCAGGTATATATCAACCCTCCAGTGGCAGTAATAAGCCCATCTGCCACCATTGACAGTGACAGTCCAGATTTTGATGAGCTGATCTATGCCTTGAAGACAGGGCTAGCACCCAGTGAATACTCTAGAAGTTTTGATGATGACTCCTCACAGTTGTCCTTTATACTTGACAAATATGAAACTAAGCGCATTGACATAGCAGACACCCATGTGTGATTGATATAGCAGACACCCATGTGTGATTGATTGACATAGCAGACACCCATGTGTGATTGTTTGACATAGCAGACACCCATGTGTGAATGAAAGCAGAAGCAGACACCCATGTGTGATTGACAGTGGAGATAAATGGTTTATATACTTACATTCCATTAGTTGAAACTTAAATATGTCCTAGTTTCTTCAATGGTCTCTAGATTAAAAACATATCAATTTTGATAATATAAAGTTATAGAACATCTTATGTGTTATATGTTATTTTTAAACCTTGATTATCTCAATATTTTTTATTAAAATATGAAAATATTAAAACTTGTATTCTGTGTCATTGTATTAAACTGTACTTAAATTAAATAGTTGAAATTTATGATGTAACTTATTTTTACGTTTCAGATTCAATTTTCGTAATATTTAGCATTGAATGTAATTAGGTTATTAATTTTTGCTAATGGTCAATTTGATGAAAAATTTTGTGCTTAAATAATTTTTTTTATTTTAAAAAGGGTGTGAGTGATAAAAAAAAAATTACTGGATTTAAATTTTACAAAATCTCTTATCAACTAACATCACTAAATTTTAGGATTTAAAAAAAAACTGAAATTTCAAGTCAAACTTTGAATCAGAAATATGATGTTTTTTAACAAGACAAAGCCTATTTAGCTGGCCAGCATAATACTATCTGTATGAAACCTGAGGAATATTTTTGCCTTGATATAAACATTTTCTCTTTCTGTCTTGATATAACATGTATCTATTTATTTGCAGATATTTGATCTCAGTTTTTGTAGATAAATATTGTTTTTACTTGGTGGATATTATTATAAACTTTAGAATCATATGTGTATCTTAAAATGGAATTCTTTAATATTTTGATGTATTCAGTCAGTAATCTCATAATGAATCTTATTTATATTGAAAGTTTAATAAGTTGTTGTTTTTTTGCCCCTATCAAAGAAAAATTTTAGAAACTTTAAACCAAATCAAGCTTTAGGCCAGATTGGCATTCAAGCTAAGATGCTCAAAGAACTAAGAAATGAACAATCATCAGAATTTGTGACCTAGTTATAATTCATGAAAAGCTATTTGAGAAATTAGAAACAGAAGTGTTACCAAAGAAAGTCACAAAGCTTTGAAACCTTGTTTGCTTATTTCATATAACTAGTTTATTTCTTTATCACAATGCATGTTGGTATGAAAACGTTTTCCTGAATTGACAAAACAAATAAACAGTGAATAAATATAAATTATGTAATTCCTGTTAAATATTTAAATGAAGCCCAGGGGGAAGTGGACCTGGAAGACTGATTAACACATTGTATGCTTTCTAGAGGGGGCTTGGTGACTGAGCGATAAAGCTTCCAAACAGAGAGTTCAATGGTTTGAATCTCTGTGAAGACAGCATCAGTACATCACAGCTTCTGGACTTTTGAATTTTTGGGATTAATTAGAGCATCTAGTCCACCTAACTCTAATGGGTCCTGACTTGAGTTCGGGAAAGTAAAAGCAGTTGATATTTGTGACTGCTACATGAAACCCTCATTAACTATAGGCCATAAAAAATCCTTTACATCATCTGCCCTATAGATGGCAAGGTCTGAAAAGGGTACGTTTTCTAGAACTTCTTTTAGATCCACACATAATTGACATTACTGATGCCAACAATTGTAGCATTGTAACCATTGGATGTAATGATATTTTTTGTTTATATTAAATCCTAATTTTAATGTTTATGATGTGATATTTGTATTCAGATATATTATTATTTGCTGTTTTACATACAAGTTTATTTGATCTCATTTTTTTCTATGCACAATTGTGTTTCCATGGATATTGTTTGATAGTCCCAACCTGTCCATCTTTTTTGACAGAAAAATACTAATGTTTACAACATGTATGTAAAATGATTATAATTTTGAATGATGCAGCCATGAATCAAATGCACCAGTCAACAATAGAACATTAAAGTTTGACAAGATTTAAAACTACTGAGTTTGAATTAGTTCATGCATTCCATAATTTATTGAGTGACATTGCCTGAGATTCATTCGTTTATTCTCACAATTTTACTTGTATTCATTTATACAGAAATTCAACTTTACAAAAGCTGTGTCAATTTTGTGTGCTATTTAAAAAAATGTAAATATTGCTGATAATTTCAAGTACTTCTATTTCTATCAATGCAATTATTTTGTTTTCAATCTTTATTTTTAATAAGTTGAGACCAGTCTTGCTAAATATTTCAATCTTGGTTTTATTTAAATGCATTTTTGTGTAAATATTTAATAAAATATGATACTTTGGTTGAATAAGATTTTTGTTTTCTTTGCATGAGAATTCCTCTCTGTACTATCATAACAACTTTCTTGTTAAAAAGAAAGGAAACTTGCTAGAGCTCTAGATCTAGAATAAAAAAACAACTGCTGCCCCAATATCAGTTCTCTTGGCAATACAGATAAAGAAGTGTTAGCCTGAAATTTCAGGTATTAAAAACATCCTACATATAGACATGTGTGATTACACAAGCTCTCTTTGTTAGCCTTATCACACATCAGAGAGATGTAAAACTTAGAATTTAAGTGCCTATGGTAAAAATAAAAAGCATTTGCTGCTGGAATTTCACACCCGTGAAACAAGATGTCAAAGTAAGTTAAAGTACTGTGGGTAAAAAGCAAAATTTGTAAAGTGGTTATCATTAAACAAGCAGAGACAATTTTGTGAAATTAAAATTAGGGTTTGAAGACACACACATACACACTTATCTCAATAAAATTTACACCGAAGACATGTTTCAATCTGTGGTATTATGTTTTGAGAGTTGAAGCATTTGTATTATATCTAAAAAAATATACATATTTTGGTTCGTTTAGTAGTAATGAATATTGTTCAATTTAGTTTCATTTGGACTTCAGTCTGCTTTAGGTACCATCTAGTGAATCTCAGGGCATTTCTCTCAGTAGCATCGTCTAACTCCGAAAACAGAGTCTTCCACATATGATTGCAATCTCCTGTCTGAAATATCTGTCCAGTTGACATAGCACAGGCATCAAAAAGAAAACTGACCAACGAGCCAGCTCCGTGGCACGATCCATTTCTTTCCTTGAGCGACAATCCCCTTCTTTGAGTGCGCACTGTGAGTCGAGCATGAGATGATGGTAGAAAATAAAACTGAGGCAGCTGAAGAGAACTAAAGATACGCTGGCGTCCAGGATGTTTGGAGAGTAGAACAGGCTCTTACTACTGCAAACCACACAGTTCATCAGAGAGTGTTCTGAATATCTGCAATAAACTAGCGCAGCAAATGACATCATTACTAAAGCAAGCAGTGTAGGAATATACACCCAACCAACCACGAGAGGCCAGGCGGAGTGATTTAGTAAGACAGGCCGAACTACAGGAAAAGTTTCTTGATCATGGAAGGATTCATCTTTACCACTTGCATAAAATTCATCTAACGTCGGAGGGGAGGACAAAGTTAAAAACACCAAAGCAACTGCTCCATAACTCCAAGGCACCCATAGACTGATGTACTTGCTAGACATGTATTCACTTGCAGCCCAACCGTGCATTCGGAAGATGCAAAAATCTAAGCAGATGAACAGCAAGGTCAAGGTTATGATGGAAGGGAGGCTGTACAAATGGAAGCCATTGACAACATGAGCAAGTGTGATGCTGAAGTCCGACACCTTTAAAATATATGCCGTGTCCAGTACCAAAGGAATTGAGCTCAACATGTTGCATAGACATATGCTGATCACGTTATGGAACTTGGTCAGTTTTCGAAGTAATGAAGAGCTAAGTATAGTCGTGATGACCACGGAGTTGGACAGTAATATGAGCACAGAGAAAACTATGTCTTGCTTAGCTCTAATGGCGCCATTCTCTTTTGGTGTTTTAATTTCCACATCGTTATAGGGCATTTTATACAATAAGGATAAGCTTTCATCAACAGTCGATAATTTTTAGTTTTAAGAAATGAAATGGTTGTTATGTCTTTCCATCACTCCAATAGACAATGCCTAAAAAGAAAAACAAACAAAAATACAATATAAATATGAAATTAGCTAGATACTATAGAGTACCATATTAAACAAATTCAAACAGTAAAGTAATCGTGATAAAAATGAACTCACCATATATATGCAACATAAGTGTATTGAGTATTATGCGTTTAAATATTTATCTATAATTTTTACAAAGGCAAAAATAGGATCATATATAAACTATCCAAATTTGTATGTAAAATGGGTCAGTCAGTTGTGTGTTTTGTTGTTCATGACCCCACGAAAGTCTGTAAATCCTATCACACGTTTTGTTTGGTCTAAAAATCACTTCTGACTTATTGAGACATCGCAATTAGAACAAGTGTTACTTTAATAGAAGCATTAACCTCAGTTTTAACTTACCGTTCATCCGAATTCCAGTAATTGTGATGCGATCATTAAATTCCAGCCAGTAGGAACGCAGCTTGTTTACATCTAGTCAGAAGAGTTTATCAGGAGACGAAAACCAGACGTTTAACTTGGCTTCATAAAACTATCTGCAGTTTTCTTTGCACAGAAAAGATGGTTCTCACTTTTCCCTTTCTTTTCATTTGGTAATATTTGTTAAATTGGTATTTGATGTTTACATAATATTCAACTTTTATATATAATGAACCACACGTCCCCAGTTAGATTGGACTCTAAAAAATTGCCTGTTCATATAACTATGGCCAACTTTTCATTAGACCATTTCATAAAATTTTGTTAATGTCAGCGCTCCGAAATTTAGCGAAAAGAATTTAAAGTACTTTCAATATTCAGAAGCGCTGATCTAAATAATTGTCAAATAACAGACTATTGCAAATACTACCAAACCCCTCCCCCTTTACTAAAGAAACATGGATTCTAGTAGTCTACAAAGTCTTTGGGAATGATTCTGCATCTGTTGAACTCAGGTAATGGACTAATTACCTTACTGGACAGGTGAAAAACTGCATGTGTTACGTACACAGGTCTCTCTTCAAAAGCAGACGATACCAGGACACTCATTTTCTTCTCTTCCTCTTTTCTCTCTCTCTGTGTTGTTCCTCCTCCTCTTCCAACTCGTCTGTCTTTTTTTTTTTACCATATTTCTTTCTCTCTCTCTCTCTTTCACTCTTATTCAATAAACAAACAAAATTAGGAAGAAAATCCAGTGTATTTATGCATACATAAACTAAACTAAACTATGGGATACCATGGTTTACTCTGCACATATTTGATTTCATAAAATATCCAATGTTTTTAAAAGCGAAAACGAAATATGTAAATATCTCCCCAAGGGATCCCTCATATATGACGTCTCACAGGGGAGGAAATCACGTCGAAATGGACTAAGTGGAAGTTAAGGGCAGAAGTTTAGGCTTTTTAAATCTTGACTTCCACATGTAATTTTATTTCTTATCTATGCATTCTTCATTGTACACAAAATGAGGTACTGGGTAAAACTTAAGAGAAATTTTGCCACGACTCATGCATGTCCTTTTTGCTGAGTCACAAGGAATGCCAGACGACTAAAAGTACTTTCACTATCAATTAGTTATTGGACAAATAATAAACGTCTTTGAAAACGTTTAGTAAAGTTTTAGGACCCAAACTTTGCTACTATTTGTAATTTGTATTGATTAAATAGTCCATCCAACCGCACTATAGAAAAAAAAAAGATTAAGCTTATAATAGTTTTAACCTATTTAAACAACATCTAGCTCTAGATCCTGAATTGATTCTTTTGATTCCTGGCTGTAGAATTGGGCCGAAACAGTACTTCGCCATCAGTTTGGTCAATGTCCATCCTTGCTTCTTGTTCCACTGATCACCTCAAAGTTTGCTTTGGACTCCCAGTCTTTCTCTTTCCCTGTGGGTTCAATCCAGAACCTGCTTTGCAATATTTCCCCTTGTTGTTGGCATCTTATGTTCTATCCAGACCAGGGGCGGACTGGCTATATGGGCATTCGGGCAAATGCCCGGTAGGCCGGTACCTTAATGGGCCGGTTGGGCGACCTAAAGGGCCGCATGAGTGCAACTATGGCACGTATTAAATTGTTAAAGGTTTTATGGTATTCTCTAATAAGAGTGGCCCTCATAGCGTCATGGTTTTAAAAAATCGTTTACAGACTCTACATTGTAGGTCCTAAAATACTAATTTAACACATTTTCCGAAATAATTTAATAGCCTACATCAGTAGACAGTGCTACTGTAGGCTTCATCCTTTTAGGGCCTACACACTTAGCGATGAAAAAGCAACATAAGGACTATATTTCTTATAAAGATATAAAGCTTGCGTACAGTTATCGATACATTTTTAAACTTAACATAATGATTTTGAGGAAAGGTAGGCCTATAATTGGAAGCCCATCGTATGATATAGAATTTATGGGCCGGTATGTATAGAAATGCCTGGGCCGATTTTGACACCCAGTCCGATCCTGATCCAGACTCATTGGCGTCTTTTGATTTCTTGTTCCATTGGTGTTTGCTGTGTTGTTTCCCGCAAACTGAATTTAGAGATTTTGTTCGACCATCTAGATTCACAATGTGATGCAAGTTTATATAGGTCGTCCATCTTGGTTCGATGATGACCACTTTTGACATTCAGATGGCTGAGAGCTTGGCACTCGTGCCTCCTCATGTGGCTTGTGAGACTGAGCCCGGAATGTTGGGCTGCACAATGGGAAGGTTATTGATTGCAGCTGGAGCTAGAGTCATTGGCCTGGCTTTTTTTCTCTCTGACGCTTTTCTTCTGCCAGCGCTGTTCTCTTATCCTCTACAATGTGTGCGCCAGTATTCACAGCACGACGCCATGATGTTCTATCGTGTGCTACCGTCTCTCAAAAGTGGCAGGGTCAACGCTGAAGGCTTTCAGAGAAGCTTTGAGGGTGTTTTCTTTGTCCACCTTGTGAGCGTTTCCCTTTCTCTAATTGACTACAATGAAGTCGCTTAGGGATGCGGGAGTTTTCCATTATGCAGATGCGTCCTGCCCATCGCAACTGAGATTGCATAAGGATTGTGTGGATGCTTTCCAGGCCCGCTCTTCCAAGGACTTCGGTATCAGGTGTGTTTGTTTTTCTTGCCATTTAACGTTCAGTATTTTTCTGAACTTCATGTGAAAGTGGCTCATGTTTTTGTTTTGTTTTGTTTTGTTTTGCATTTCTGCTGTATACTGTCCACTTTTCTGAGGTATAGAGAAATATGGAGAGGATGACAGCTCGATAGACCCCTAGCTTTGTGTTTGTGGTAATATCTCGTCTATTCCAAACATTTTAGACAGTCTACCATAGGATGCACTGTCCTAGGTGATACATAACTCGATTTCAAAATCGATGTTTCCGATGCTGAGCTGTAACTGTAAACAAATCGATCTCAGACATTAAAATGAATCAAACAACTGTTATAATTTTAAACCGAAATCTGCAATTACGTCCAGAAAAGATGACCAAAACTAGTTCTGCTTTATCTCTGACGTCGTTCTTGTAGTTACGTTTTGACATTGATGCAAGCATTCACAGGACGCTGCCCCAGAGGAACTGTACACAAAGTGGTGCTATTGAGGAGTGAAACACATAGATCTCACATGATGTCACAAACTCATGTACAACTGATGGGGGAAACACATTGCCATACATGATGTCACAAACTGATGTACAACTGATGGGGGGAAACACATTGCCACACATGATGTCACAAACTGATGTACAACTGATGGGGGAAAACACATTGCCATACATGATGACACAAACTCATGTACAACTGATGGGGGAAACACACATTGCCTTACATGATGACACAAACTCATGTACAACTGATGGGGGAAAACACATTGCCATACATGATGTCACAAACTGATGTACAACTGATGGGGGAAAACACATTGCCATACATGATGACACAAACTCATGTACAACTGATGGGGGAAACACACATTGCCATACATGATGTCACAAACTAATTGATATCGAAATAGCATTCACAATGTCCCCCCCCCTACTTTTTTTTATGCCCTTGCATTTTTAAATTAAACCCACGCGCGGTCAAATTAAAAAAAAATTTAAGTAGATATAATTTAACTAAATATATATGTCAGTGGGGCAACCAGAAGTGGCAGACTGGGTGAGACGGTGAATGAGTTTCAAAAAGGTTTTAGTATATCCTCTTAAAATACGAGTTTAGAGACCCCATGGAGTAATCTGACAGGAGGCCTCGAACACCATCCACTTAGAAAGCCATCTCACTGTGATATCTGTACCGACCTCTTGACGGACAGGGTCGGATAATGAATAATTTTAATGAGCACTACAATTCTGCCATCTCAGCAAACGACAGGACCTGAAGAGCTGCAACACAGAGACTTTTCAAAACTAGAAATGAATTAATAGGACTAAAACTATTTACTATACAGATAGGCTCAATGTAATCAAATTACTATCTCAAGATGTATTTTATTTGTATTTTGCTTAAAAATAAATGGCAGGCTAAAGATTATTTACTGCCAGAGTATCCGTTGGATAGTTGGCTTCGTTTCAAACAGGCACCTCCAGTAATGAAAAGCATAATTAGTAGGCCTAAATAAAAAAATTGTGAGTGGGTAAACATATTGCTTTAAAAAATTTGCTCGTGGTTGCTAATCCATTGTTTGAGTGAGTGTCCTAGTTTAGCGTGTATGTTTGAGTGAGTGTCCTAGTTTAGCGTGTATGTTTGAGTGAATGTCCTAGTTTAGCGTGTATGTTTGAGTGAGTGTCCTAGTTTAGCGTGTACGTTTAAGTGAGTGTCCTAGTTTAGCGTGTATGTTTGAGTGAGTGTCCTAGTTTAGAGTGTATGTTTGAGTGAGTGTCCTAGTTTAGCGTGTATGTTTGAGTGAGCGTCCTAGTTTAGCGTGTACGTTTAAGTGAGTGTCCTAGTTTAGCGTGTATGTTTGAGTGAGTGTCCTAGTTTAGCGTGTACATTTGAGTGAGCGTCCTAGTTTATCATGTATGTTTGAGTGAGTGTCCTAGTTTAGCGTGTATGTTTGAGTAAAGAAGAAACAGCGTTAGTCCTATAAATATTTCAAAAGAAAAAAGCCAAAATGGAAAGTTTATACAATCTTGGACGGAAATAGCTCATCAGCGAGGCAAAGACTATTTGATAACAAGGGATGAACTGAATAAAGATTGCAGTACAGGACAAGGGATGAACTGAATAAAGATTGCAGTAAAGGACAAGGGACTAAATAAATACTGCAGTAAAGGACAAGGGACTAAATAAAGACTGCAGTAAAGGACAAGGGACTAAATAAAGACTGCAGTACAGGACAAGGAACTAAATAAAGACTGCAGTAAAGGACAAGGGACTAAATAAAGACTGCAGTACAGGACAAGGGATGAACTAAATAAACACTGCAGTAAAGGACAAGGAACTAAATAAAGACTGCAGTACAGGACAAGGGACTAAATAAAGACTGCAGTACAGGACAAGGGATGAACTAAATAAAGACTGCAGTAAAGGACAAGGAACTAAATAAAGACTGCAGAAAAGGACAAGGGACTAAATAAAGACTGCAGTAAAGGACAAGGGACTAAATAAAGACTGCAGTAAAGGACAAGGGACTAAATAAAGACTGCAGTAAAGGACAAGGGACTAAATAAAGACTGCAGTAAAGGACAAGGGACTAAATAAAGACTGCAGTACAGGACAAGGAACTAAATAAAGACTGCAGTAAAGGACAAGGAACTAAATAAAGACTGCAGTATAGGACAAGGGACTAAATAAAGACTGCAGTACAGGACAAGGGACTAATTAAAGATTGCAGTAAAGGACAAGGGACTAAATAAAGATTACAGTACAGTCAAGGGACTAAATAAAGACTGCAGTAAAGGACAAGGGACTAAATAAAGACTGCAGTAAAGGAAAAGGGACTAAATAAAGACTGCAGTAAAGGACAAGGGACTAAATAAAGACTGCAGTAAAGGACAAGGGACTAAATAAAGATTACAGTACAGGACAAGGGACTAAATAAAGACTGCAGTAAAGGACAAGGGACTAAATAAAGACTGCAGTAAAGGACAAGGGACTAAATAAAGACTGCAGTAAAGGACAAGGAACTAAATAAAGACTGCAGTAAAGGACAAGGAACTAAATAAAGATTACAGTACAGGACAAGGGACTAAATAAAGACTGCAGTAAAGGACAAGGGATGAACTAAATAAAGACTGCAGTACAGGACAAGGAACTAAATAAAGATTACAGTACAGGACAAGGGACTAAATAAAGACTGCAGTAAAGGACAATGGACTAAATAAAGACTGCAGTACAGGACAAGGAACTAAATAAAGATTACAGTACAGGACAAGGGACTAAATAAAGACTGCAGTAAAGGACAAGGGATGAACTAAATAAAGACTGCAGTACCGGACAAGGAACTAAATAAAGACTGCAGTAAAGGACAAGGGACTAAATAAAGACTGCAGTACAGGACAAGGGATGAACTAAATAAAGACTGCAGTAAAGGACAAGGAACTAAATAAAGACTGCAATACAGGACAAGGGACTAAATAAAGACTGCAGTACAGGACAAGGGATGAACTAAATAAAGACTGCAGTAAAGGACAATGAACTAAATAAAGACTGCAGTAAAGGACAAGGGATGAACTGAATAAAGACTGCAGTAAAGGACAAGGAACTAAATAAAGATTGCAGTAAAGGACAAGGGATGAACTAAATAAAGACTGCAGCAAAGGTCAAGGGATGAACTGAATAAAGACTGCAGTAAAGGACAAGGAACTAAATAAAGACTGCAGTAAAGGACAAGGGATGAACTAAATAAAGACTGCAGTAAAGGACAAGGGATGAACTAAATAAAGATTGCAGTAAAGGACAAGGGATGAACTAAATAAAGACTGCAGTAAAGGACAAGGGACTAAATAAAGACTGCAGTAAAGGACAAGGGACTAAATAAGACTGCAGTAAAGGACAAGGGACTAAATAAAGACTGCAGTAAAGGACAAGGGACTAAATAAAGACTGCAGTAAAGGAAAAGGGACTAAATAAAGACTGCAGTAAAGGAAAAGGGACTAAATAAAGACTGCAGTAAAGGAAAAGGGACTAAATAAAGACTGCAGTACAGGACAAGGAACTAAATAAAGACTGCAGTAAAGGACAAGGAACTAAATAAAGACTGCAGTAAAGGAAAAGGGACTAAATAAAGACTGCAGTACAGGACAAGGGATGAACTAAATAAAGATTGCAGTAAAGGACAAGGGACTAAATAAAGACTGCAGTAAAGGAAAAGGGACTAAATAAAGACTGCAGTAAAGGAAAAGGGACTAAATAAAGACTGCAGTAAAGGAAAAGGGACTAAATAAAGACTGCAGTAAAGGAAAAGGGACTAAATAAAGACTGCAGTAAAGGACAAGGGATGAACTAAATAAAGATTGCAGTAAAGGAAAAGGGACTAAATAAAGACTGCAGTAAAGTAAAAGGGACTAAATAAAGACTGCAGTAAAGGAAAAGGGACTAAATAAAGACTGCAGTAAAGGAAAAGGGACTAAATAAAGACTGCAGTAAAGGACAAGGGATGAACTAAATAAAGATTGCAGTAAAGGACAAGGGATGAACTAAATAAAGATTGCAGTAAAGGAAAAGGGATGAACTAAATAAAGAGTGCAGTAAAGGAAAAGGGATGAACTAAATAAAGACTGCAGTAAAGGATAAGGAACTAAATAAAGATTGCAGTAAAGGAAAAGGGACTAAATAAAGACTGCAGTACAGGACAAGGGATGAACTAAATAAAGATTGCAGTAAAGGACAAGGGATGAACTAAATAAAGATTGCAGTAAAGGACAAGGGACTAAATAAAGACTGCAGTAAAGGAAAAGGGACTAAATAAAGACTGCAGTACAGGACAAGGGATGAACTAAATAAAGATTGCAGTAAAGGACAAGGGACTAAATAAAGACTGCAGTAAAGGAAAAGGGACTAAATAAAGACTGCAGTAAAGGAAAAGGGACTAAATAAAGACTGCAGTAAAGGAAAAGGGACTAAATAAAGACTGCAGTAAAGGACAAGGGATGAACTAAATAAAGATTGCAGTAAAGGACAAGGGATGAACTAAATAAAGATTGCAGTAAAGGAAAAGGGATGAACTAAATAAAGAGTGCAGTAAAGGAAAAGGGATGAACTAAATAAAGACTGCAGTAAAGGATAAGGAACTAAATAAAGATTGCAGTAAAGGAAAAGGGACTAAATAAAGACTGCAGTACAGGACAAGGGATGAACTAAATAAAGATTGCAGTAAAGGACAAGGGATGAACTAAATAAAGATTGCAGTAAAGGACAAGGGACTAAATAAAGACTGCAGTAAAGGAAAAGGGACTGAATAAAGACTGCAGTACAGGACAAGGGATGAACTAAATAAAGATTGCAGTAAAGGACAAGGGACTAAATAAAGACTGCAGTAAAGGAAAAGGGACTAAATAAAGACTGCAGTAAAGGAAAAGGGACTAAATAAAGACTGCAGTAAAGGAAAAGGGACTAAATAAAGACTGCAGTAAAGGACAAGGGATGAACTAAATAAAGATTGCAGTAAAGGAAAAGGGATGAACTAAATAAAGAGTGCAGTAAAGGACAAGGGATGAACTAAATAAAGATTGCAGTAAAGGACAAGGGATGAACTAAATAAAGAGTGCAGTAAAGGAAAAGGGATGAACTAAATAAAGACTGCAGTAAAGGATAAGGAACTAAATAAAGATTGCATTAAAGCCATGGACCTTAGCATATAGCCACTGTCTGTTGAGAAGACAAGTGAAAGGAAATTCACAGCAACATAGTAACATTACTCATTTATTTCTGTCCAGTGAATCACGATTGGTTTAGAATACAAACATAATCGCTTTTGAATGTTCTACGCTGCAAAAATTATTTGTTTATGAATCTTCGCTAAAGAAAGGTACAAGTCTAATCAATGATTATTGTTCCTAAATGTTCGCTAAAAGAATGGTGCAAGTATAATCAATGATTATGAGTAACGAAATAAAAGGCAACGTGTTCAAAGGATCAAAACTTTATATTTCTTTGTGTCATTTCAATCGAATCCTGTCTTCCCAGCGATTTGATAGAAGGTCATCTAATTCATGCCAACCCAAAAGCAACTTTCTCTCTCTCTCTTTCTCTCTCTTCGTCTCACGGTCAGAACCAAACTAAATGAAGTCAAGCGTCCACTTACCAAAGGTCAAGTGCTAGTATTGCCCCACTTTAAACTAAGTTCCTTACTAAATTAAGTGTTTGAAATAATAACAGTCAATTGTCGTGTCATTGTGATTGGCTGTCGCCAGCAGCGCTCCACACATCTCTCACATTAAATCACCAGCAATTCTCTCTTGAAAACAAAGCTCTTTTCCAAATTCTACTTTATAATATTATAGATATGAAAAATAATTCTCATTAGAGTCATTAGAATCCTAATTCGATGTGATACATATACAATATACAATCCTTATATTTTATTAGGATATATGTGTCCTACAATTTCTCTTGAAAGGAACACTTCGCCTATTCGGAAAAATTGAACGGAACAGTTGTTTTTGTAAAAGAAATTGAAAAGATTGTTTGTGTCTATATTTCAGTTCACACCTTTAATGTTGCTGCTGATATTGGGCCCAAAAGTGACGATATATATCGATTTAATGCACACTAGTATAAGCAAGTTGAATTCTTGACTTCTGCACTTGAATTCTGCACTTGACTTCTGCACTTGACTTGGCTGCAACAAAATAAGAAAATCAAAATGAATTACAACTTACGTTTTAACTTGTAAACTCGAATCCAATCATTCATGTAGGACAGAAAAACTTTTCAATTCATTTTTTAATGTCCTGAATTGGTAAGTTAACTCCATTGCTTTTGCTGCCAGATCAGCTAAAAGCTGGCTAGAAGAAGAAGAAGAAAGAAGAAGAAGCGATTCGCTAGCAGAGTGGTTAGTGTATTGAGGAGGCCTAAGCCCTCGAGTTCAAATTCAGGTCCTGCACCTTTTTTTTATAAATGCATTTAAAAAGTGATCACCCAGATACCCCCTTCTCTACCCCTTACTTCTTTCCAACTAGTTCAGACAAGTGAAAGGATCATAGCATATTGAGAAAGCTTGATCTATTAGAAATTTAAATATATGACTGATCCAAAGTAATTAATACAACTAGGCTTAATATAAGCTTTGTTGTTGTTTTTTAAGGTATTTTTTTTTGTTTATTTTTCATGTTCTATCTTGCCTTTTTTTTAACCCTTAAGTTTCTATTCTCCACCTGTAGTAAGCCATCACGCACATCCTCTAGTTGAATGGTGTACCCAAGCTGTGAACCATACAGATTACCCGTGGGTTATAATTTGGACATCACTGATCCAGTTTAGTATCTTAGTATTGTTTCAGACAGACCTACCCTCCGAGGGCACCTAAATATATCCCATATCATCACATTGACGGATGGTCTGAACAATTAAAGAAAACCTAGGAGTTCATTTCAGGCTTACCTTGCCTTGTATGACAGGCTCACATTAAAACACAAGACACAAGCATGTTAGACTTGAGAAAGTGTGATGTGAAAAAACAACAACGGTAGATTAAATACTAAGCCATTGGAAGATGTTACAATCTGACAAAGAGAAGTCAAAGTCCAAGACATACGGAGACGACGAAAAGATGTACACTTTCTTTCAGTCATCTTTCCATAAAGAGAGGGGGGAGGTAGAGGCATTGCGCCTCGGAGATCCACTGCAGCCCTTCCTCAAGGTGGAAATTCAATAGTCCATTTAGTACTCAGTACAAAGTTCAGTACATCAGAATAAGTCTTTGTGTACATTAGGTGGTGAGTACATCAAGTTTTGCTTGGCTCATGAAAATATTTCAGGACTTGTTCACTGGGTAGGTCTAGTTTACGA
This sequence comes from Biomphalaria glabrata, assembly GCF_947242115.1. NCBI lineage: Eukaryota > Metazoa > Mollusca > Gastropoda > Planorbidae > Biomphalaria > Biomphalaria glabrata. Next base: position 73,067,279 of record NC_074711.1, read on the forward strand.
TTGGACCCTGCTCACGTGACCCTACTTAAGACAAGCGCTCAAAACCCAGGCTCTACCACAGTTCAGTGTCCAGTTGTTCAGATAGCTTGTGACAGCAAGTCCAGAGTTTCTGACCATCTGATAGAACACCAGTCATGGCTTCATCTATTCTCTTTGTTATCTCCGTAAGTTGTGAGGGTTTTTGTTCATCAGCTACAGTGCTAGTACAAGCTTGTGCATAATTCAATTTATATAATAGTCTAGATACGTTTTATTTCTACTTTACAATAGCTTTGATTAGTCATATTAAAATGCAAGGATTCATTTGCATCAGTATTCCTTAAAAACAGTACAATATTAAGATTTACAAAACAAACCACAATGTTCTGTAAACGTTTTTCTTTTTTTATATATAACTGCACCTTCGTCTTTCTATATTGTACAGCTATCACGTGCTATCCATTTCTGTTCAATGTTCAAGGTAACAGAGGAAAAATTAAATATTCTAATTCTTTATTTTTATTTTTTTTTCCTCACCTTTCCTATTTCTTGAATCTGGACTTTAATTTGGAGATAATAAAAGTACATTAACATTTGGGGTACTGCATGGATTGGTTTCAGCCAGAGACTGAAATGTAGGTTATTATGATCTATAATATGGTGAAAGAACAGTCTTGGAAGGTAATTAACAGGGCCGGATTTGCAGGAGGGCTGTGGGGCTAGAGCTCTCCTCAAGAGGGGCCACCACAATAGAGATGATTCGCTGACCCAAAGCCTCCAGACCTCCTTATCCGGCCATTGTAATTAATCCACTAATCACTAGCAAGACGTATATTGAGTACTCATTGATTGAAGTCACGTGACCATTTGCATTTGCAAAGACGTGACAAGGTCGCTCACAGAAGTTACTTTTTTTTTGTTGTTATTTTGCTCTTTTTTTTTTTTTTTTTTTTGTATTATTTTTATTATTTTCATTTCCTCGGATCTTGTGACATTACGAAGCATTTTTTAAAATAAACCAGCTACTCTAGCTCATATAAATTGCAGAATTACAAACCCCTTTTTTTGTTATAGCAGCAGTGTTAATATGCCTGTCGTAGCAGTTCAGGGCAGATATCAAAATGATAAAATGCACTTCACAGTGGCGTAGCTAAGGTATTTGATGCCTGGTGCGGTCGGTCCTCATGATGCCCCCCCCCCCCAAACAAAAAAGTCCTTATTTTTCTCCAAAAGAAATGCGTATTTGAATGAAAAAAAAAATAAAATTTAACCCGTAGCTCTTATATGTGTGTTTCTACAGAATCTTCGTGGCTTTTGCCTGTTTTTTTTTTTCATGCAGCCAATATTGCACTAATTTAGGACTTTTAATCCAGCCTTGACATGTCAGGCGTAGGCTTGATGCCCCTCATCACTTGATGCCCTGTGCGGCCCGCACCACCCGCACACTGCTAGCTACGCCACTGCCACTTCATACATAGTAAAAAAAGGGCGTCCATTTATTTTATATTGTGTATATTTTGAAAGTGAGTCTAGTTATTAATTATGGCATAATGTAAGGACAGCTTTTGATAATGACCTGCAGCTGGCAGTTTATATACTGCAAATATAACTTATGAAGTATGTAAATACTTTAGAAGTTATTTAAATAGATACTGGAAATAAATAGTAGTCTCTATAACGAAAAGAAACTAAATTTGGGGTAACACCGGAACATGCTCATGAGAGAATGTGTCAATCTGTAAGACAAAGTTTACCTGGCCAAGCTTCAAGAGTACTTACTTAAAACCTCGGAGATTACTCCCATAAATCATCGGAGATTACTTTCCTAAAACCTCGGATATTACTTCCTTGAAACTCGGAGATCACTTTCTTGAACCTCGAGATTACTCCCGTGAAACCACAGAGATTACTGCCATGAAACCTCAGACATTAGTTCCCTGAAATATAAAACATTAGTTCCTTGAAACCTCAGACATTACTTTCTGCAAACCTGTCTCAGTGTTGTAAGACAAACATTCTCAAAATTCTGTTTAGAAAAAATATGTTAGCATACTTTCATGTGCAGGCAACTTAATGCGGATTAATGATTCATAATACCAAGAGCAAGTGTCCTTTGCATTCCCGGAAGCATTATTAAATCTTTTCCGATGAGTACATTAAATAAAGATATGAACTAAAATAGTGGAATAAAAAGTGCTGAAACTTTAAATGGAAAATATTATTGTAAAAAACAAAAGAATGTCAGAAGCAGCTACAAAATCTACATTTCTTTTCATGACACATTTTTGAGGTATTTCAAGACTCCAGAGTTCACTGTTATGTGTAGAGAGAAAACAACTATACTCTTTTCAAGAACGTCTTCGGAAACACTTTCTTTTTGTCTTTCTCTTTCTATGTTTATTGATATAGTTATTTTATTTGTTTTGTTTCATGTTTCCTGACCTTTTTTTAAACTTATTTTTAAAAAATATTTTTTATACGCAGGTTGTGCTGCTGGGTCGAGCATTTGGTCGTAAGTATTTGTTGATTGTAGACATTTAGTTCAAGGTTGTTTTACATTACCGGTGTATTAAATACAATTAATTTGTCCATGTACATCTAGACTAAATTGGGTATTTTATTTTCATTTCAGAATCGTTCGAGTACAATTATGCAGGTCAGTGCTGGTTATCTATTTACATATAGGGCCTACACTGCTCTGTCATAGCTCTGCATATAACATTAATTAAAAAAACGGAAGAAATTTTGTTTCTTTCAATTTAATTTTTTTGTTTTAATTTATCCCAGATCCAGACTATGACCAATTTAGACCTACTGCCGAGAGAGACCCACCACAAGTGAGACCACTAGTAGAAAGACCACCACAACCAGAGCGAGACCAAACAATTGAAGGTGATAATTTTTTTAAGAATCTAGATATTGTGCTTAGCCTTGGCGAGTTTGCTGGTTTTTTTTTTTTGTTTTGTTTTTTTTAAATACAAGAAAATCAAGAGATCATTTAAAAACATTAAAAGACTATAATATGAACTATCTTGCAATCGATATGTAAATGAAATTTTTAAATAGTAGGTGTTTTGAGTGAATAAAGGTGAGAAAACATGGTTTAAATAAAAGGAGTTTATGCTACACGCAAACTCGTAGACGGCTCTTGAGGAATAGTCTTACTCAACATACTACGCTACAACCAAACCCTAACCTTAAACACATGAAATACAACTTTTAAAGCTCTAAATGTCAAGACATTTGTTTTAAAAACTCATCTACAAGTTCGGTTTCTAACTCATTTACACCATACGTTTCATTTTTTCTAATCTAAATGATTAGTATTTTTTAAACTCAACCTAAAATTTAGCTGTTGTTGTTTTTTTTTAACTTATCTACATATTTATTTATTTATTTTTTTATATTGGCAACTTCGTATTTTTCTTATTTAAAAACAAAAAAAAATTCGTCCTTTGTAACTTGGTCGTTGAACTTGTAATTTGAAAATGATTTCACTGGTCCAGGCTGCCTGAACAAGAAAATGGACATTTACTTTGTCCTCGACTCCTCCACCTCAATTTATGTCTTGGACTACAGACGACAGCTTCAATTTGCTCGTGACGTGGTAGCCAGACTGGATATCAACCCAAGCTCAACCAGGGTTGGACTTTTGACCTTCAGTGACCAAGTGAATGTAAGAAGTATAGTCGTTTAACTCATATAAATGTCTCTTCTACTTCCCTAGAGCTACTTATGTGTCTCTTCTACTTCCCTAGAGCTACTTATGTGTCTCTTCTACTTCCTTAGAGCTACTTATGTGTCTCTTCTACTTCCCTAGAGCTACTTATGTGTCTCTTCTACTTCCCTAGAGCTACTTATGTGTCTCTTCTACTTCCCTAGAGCTACTTATGTGTCTCTTCTACTTCCCTAGAGCTACTTATGTGTCTCTTCTACTTCCCTAGAGCTACTTATGTGTCTCTTCTACTTCCCTAGAGCTACTAATGTATCTCTTCTACTTCCCTAGAGCTACTTATGTGTCTTTTCTACTTCCTTAGAGCTACTTATGTGTCTCTTCTACTTCCCTAGAGCTACTTATGTGTCTCTTCTACTTCCCTAGAGCTACTAATGTGTCTCTTCTACTTCCCTAGAGCTACTTATGTGTCTCTTCTACTTCCCTAGAGCTACTTATGTGTCTCTTCTACTTCGTTAGAGCTACTTATGTGTCTCTTCTACTTCCCTAGAGCTACTTATGTGTCTCTTCTACTTCCTTAGAGCTACTTATGTGTCTCTTCTACTTCCCTAGAGCTACTTATGTGTCTCTTCTACTTCCCTAGAGCTACTTATGTGTCTCTTCTACTTCCCTAGAGCTACTTATGTGTCTCTTCTACTTCCCTAGAGCTACTTATGTGTCTCTTCTACTTCGTTAGAGCTACTTATGTGTCTCTTCTTCTTCCTTAGAGCTACTTATGTCTAATAGGAAGATTTTTTTTTTTTGCCTTTTCGAATCTCTTCAATTAGAGGATTTGATGTTTGGCATAGTAGTCTGTCCTTACTTTATATTTTTAAAGATAAGTTCTTTAAACAACAAAATACAGTAAGAAAGAAAAAAGAAAGGGAAGATAAAGAAATATGCTAGAAATATTGAGGCGATATAAATATCAAAATGAAAAGAGGAAGACTGGAAGAGATGTTTTAAAAAAGACCAAAACAACTATCAAGCAGAAGTCTGTACCGAAGGATGACTCTGTGGCGTGTTACGTCTCTGGATACAGACCTATTCCTTTGTAGCTTCTGGTGTGGCTAAAGAAGCCAATCCTTGATACACAGCTGCGGTCACAGGGCTGGGCATCTGTAATCACCAGGCGCCGTTGCACTTTCACCCTTCTTTCTACTTCTGGTGTGTATACCATATGCAATCCAGGGCCCTTCTTTATGCTTGCTCTTCATGTGGATCTATCCTGTGCCTCTTTTTCCAAACTGTTAGTGTCGATTTTAAAGAGCTTCTTGTCGCGTTAGCATACATTGGTATACCTTAAAAGCAGCCCTCTGTTACATTACAATACAGAATGTCTTGTGGGAGTCGATCTTGTGGCATTCTGTAAACATGTCCAAGTTAGCCAAGGCTGATAACTGCGCGGATGTCCTGGCATCCAGCTCTTCACAACACTTCCACATTAGTTAGTTTATCTTGCCACTTTATTTTAAAAATCCGCCTTAACCATAGGAGGTGGAAGATATTCAGTTTGTTTTTTTTCCTGTTAAGTGTAGGTTGACCATTTTTCATTATTGTATAGCAGAGTGCTCATCACACAGGTCCAGTAGACAAAGACTTTGGTATTGTTAGTCAGCAAGGTATTGTCCCACACTCTTTTCTTCAGCCGTGGCACTGTTCCCATTGCCTTGGCTATCTGGTTGTTGATGTCTTTATCTAGCTGGAGATGATGGAGCTCAGATAACAAAAAATGGTCAACAATTTCCAGTGGTTGGCCATTAATGATCACCTGAGATGCAATATCATGTGGAAGAGTCAGTCACTTGATGACGGAAATCGATTTAAATAAATCGTTAATGATTTCTAAAAGGTGTATAACAGAGAATTCACCTTATTTTGTGCAACTTTAAAATTAGTTAAGCAGTAGTGGATATCAAAACCAGTTAAACGTTGAGTAAGTCTAGTTTACATTATTGGGATTTCAATTCTGTAGTAATCAGGCCTCCATAATATATGAATAAATAAATTGCAACAAAAAGTTTTTTTTTTAAGTCAGTAACTTTCGTAACTTATTTCAGGATTCAATACTGTGACCTCATTCAATTTTTTCTAGAAACGGGGTTAGGTCCAAGAAAGTCACAGGAGTAAATACAATTATTTGTATGTGTCTAATTATAATTAACCAATGAGAGAAAGAGTTCAGGAAAAAAGTTGCATATGTCAGTTTCTAGAAGGTCATAGCTGATAGAAATAGTTAGAACAGAAGTTTCTGGGATTCTAGAAAAGTTTAAAAAGGTATAAATTAAGTGTTATTAGGTTGTGAGTTCATGACTTCAGCGGTTGTGTAACAATATATGTCAGTGCTGTGAATTATTGTTTTCAAGTCATTTGAAGGAGTTAAAAGAAGAAAGAAAGAAGTATAGGAGTTTCTTCAATGTATTGTCAGAGTCATTTTATAGTTCACAGGCAAGCGATTCTGTTTGTGCCATTAAATATAAATATACTGAAAGGATATATAAGCATTGTATTGTAAACACAATCATAAATATAAAATCCTCAACACTTAGGCCACGAGAATAACAGTAATCGCAACTACATACAGTTTATTTTGAATTCTTCGATTTGTCTTAAAGTAAAAAAAAAAATTTTCCCAGCAATCTTGTAAACGAGTAAATAATGCATCTTTCCTCTTTGTGTTTGTAACAGGAAAGACCAATTGAGTTGAACCGATACACAAACAAGGGTGATCTGCTGCTCAACATTAAAGAAGACATCTTACCTTACAGAACTGGTATCACAAACACTGACCTGGCCATTCGATATGTCCGAGAAAATAGAGACTTCAGACAGGTGAGTTGAGTTTCTGTAACAAAAGAAAATGTAAATGTTTCTTTACAAATACATTGAGCATTAGAGGTCAACTTGACCTGTTTTTATGATTAGGTATAAACAAAAAAGGTGATGTCAACATGACAACAAAAACATTTTACCGCAGAATAGCCGCCCTAGGCAGAGCGTAACTATGAAGCTAAGAAGTAACCATGGATACATAGCCATGATGGACGAGCATCAGTTCAGTAGCAAATACGGGACTCTTCAGCCTACCCCATGCCTCCTTCAAGTGTCAATGTCTCTTTAGTGTCACACTACTGTCTCACTTTAATTTATCTTATTTATCAAAAGTGTTTTTCAAGTTGGTGTTTGTACAAAGTTCATTATGAAGTACATAACAAAATAGTATTTGATCTACATTGGCCTTTAGGAAAAATAACTGAAGTTATTTATTACTTTACAGAAATACAGAACAAAACAAAACAAAAATTCACTTGTAACAAATCTGCCAAATTTTGTATTGCGAAAACCTAAAAATACACTGAAAGAAATGTGTACATACATGTGTACCACTTAGGTCTGATTTCTCGAGTAATTCAATGTGTTTTTCTCTCACAGGATATCACGAAGGTCATTGTGGTCATTACAGACGGTGGGTCAAGGAGCCCTGGACAGACAGCCAGGGAGGCTGAGCTGGCCCGCGAGCAAGGCTTCTACCTCTTTGTCATTGGCGTGGGTCAATACCAGGAGCCCGCCGAGTGGCAATCTATCGCCAGTGACCCCGACAGCAACTTCATCTACAACTTGACCAACTTCTTGAATCTTGAAGTGGTCAAGGCAACACTGCCCAGTAGGGCCTGCTCATTGCCTCCTCTTTTGGTCGGAAGTAAGTGGACGTTCACAAAGAATGTAGATGATTGAAGTCCAATCAAAATGTTTGTTGATCTACGTAGAAAACATTTCCAAGATGTACAAACGTGAAGTTATGTAAAAAAGCTCTCTATAATTAACAAGGTTAATGGTTTCATGGAATAATTTGTCTGCGTTGTATTTCAACTAAATTAAAAAAAAAAAAAACTTTTTTTTCTAAATCTGTAAGTCAAAATAACAGTACACTCTGTATAATAATGTCAAGATGAAGAAACCTTTGGTTCTCCTCACAGTGCCAATGTCTTTGGAGTACTCGAACTTGTCACAAAATTTGCTCCTTTCCTAGCAAACCAAATAAAAACAAGAAAAACATTTTAAAAATATTGTTTTAAAGACAATACCTTTTATAATTTAACTTCAAATATAATAAAATAATTTTTAAAAAAATAATTAAACACATTTTTGGTTCAACTCGGATATTGAACCTGTCACACCGTCTGCTTCTAAAACATCTGACTCGGAAGGCGATTTGTTAGTGGTAGGTTCATTCTACGGACATCTAGATCTAACACAAGACCTACATTTCTGATTTAGAACTTAAGAACATTTATTTTTTACTTTCAAAAAGTTATAACGTTCAAACTAGAGTTTTCCCAACGAGCTAGTCATTCTCTTTTTTTTTTTTTAGCGATATACATCAACTGTTAAATTTCTAGGAAAATCGTTAGAAGCGTTTCTGAGATCAGCGTCCAGATTCTTGGATCTAGGTTCCATGAAGTTCTGACTTGAATAGAGGTATTGTAAAAAAAAAAGGGGTATAGACTATAGGGTCAAGTTTCATATCTTGTCTGTCTAAAACAATCTGCGATAAAATTTATCAGAATTATGGCTAATTAAGAGATCAAACGTCAAGGCTAATCATGTATATCAACATTATGCTCAAGTTATTCCATGTGCTGGTCATTCTCTAAATCTTGGTGGTGGCGCAGCGATCGACTGTAGTAGGCCTAATAGTTTTTAAAAGAATTGTATAAGAAAAAATATTTATTTCACTATTATTATAATTCTTTTATTGTATATAAGTTACCTTAAGTCCTCTAAATATCCGAAAATCATCTTTAGTACTGACTTATAATATGTGGGCATATAAAGGGCCCACTAACTCGAATAGTTTAGGGCCTCTTCAAGTCTAGATCCGGCCCTGCTCCCCAGTTTGAGGTTCCATGAGATTTCTTCAATCTTGCGTTGTAATCGGGCATCCGACGAAATGAGGCACCATGGTAGATTTACTAACTTGTATTTTGTTGTGGTTTGATTTTATGTAAATCTAGATTTTAAAACGACTTTACTGACCGGTGTAAATAGATTTTTTTTTCATTTTATTTGTGTGTGTGTGTGTATGTGCTGGGTCATATACATTGAAAAACATAATGCTTTTTATTGTGTCACGTAAGTTAGAAATAGTGATTAAAATGTCTTGTAAAATTTCTATAGACTGCCGAGTGTCAAACTTAAATTATGGAAGCATTTTTTACGTGGCCACTGGTCGAGTCTTGGACAACGCCTACCAACTCAGCAACAACTTTGTGGCGCGAACCAGCGGCGACAGCAGCAATATCCATGTCAGCTACATTCTGGACAACTGCGACACACCAACTGCAGAGAATGCTTTCTTCGCTTCACCCGAGCAATATTGCTCTAGGTAAGTGTTAGTATTGAAGCAGTCATCAAAAACTAAATTGCTGGTGTGCACTGTTACATTCCAATATAGAGCGTGCATTTATTGCGCAAAGTATCGACATTAGAATTTAGTTAGGAATTAGGAACATTTGTATTCACTTCTTTATTGGCTCTTTCTGCTTCGTACTTGAAATACATTAGAGTTCATACTGACCAGACACTATGACTTTTAATTACAAATTGACCAATGAGGATCATACGAGACTGTACCGAGAGACAACTAAATGAAAGACTGTAAAGTGACCAATGATGATGTTAGGAGACTGTACCGAGAGACAACTAAATGAAAGACTGTAAAGTGACCAATGATGATGTTAGGAGACTGTACCGAGAGACAACTAAATGAAAGACTGTAAAGTGACCAATGATGATGTTAGGAGACTGTACCGAGAGACAACGAAATGAAAGACTGTAAAGTGACCAATGATGATGTTAGGAGACTGTACCGAGAGACAACTAAATGAAAGACTGTAAAGTGACCAATGATGATGTTAGGAGACTGTACCGAGAGACAACTAAATGAAAGACTGTAAAGTGACCAATGATGATGTTAGGAGACTACCGAGAGACAACTAAATGAAAGACTGTAAAGTGACCAATGATGATGTTAGGAGACTGTACCGAGAGACAACTAAATGAAAGACTGTAAAGTGACAATGGGGATCATACGAGAAGCTATTTAATAATGATAGTCAATTTTGAACATTCACGATAGTATCAGATACTTGTTATTACCAAGCTTCTATCGACTCACTCTGTCTGGTAAAATGTTTATACACGTTATTTCTCCCACATTTTCGGATCAAGTCTTTGCACAATTATTCATTGACGTGGACAAAACAAAAAATGAACGAATTAGCCAATTAATTACTGATAGTTAATTTTTTTGTTTAATACCAACAAGGAGAATAAATATTTCAGTATTTATGTAGAGTTTTGTCCTACTAGATAACTGTACACGTTATTTCTCCCACACCAGTTCTCAGATCATGTTGAAACTTTAAACATATATTTATTGTACCTTTCATAGTAGCAATGCATGGATCAATTTAAAAAATTAAACAATTTGTCAATTAATCGTTGGTACCGGTAATTAAATTATTTTGTTTGATATATATCGAATAAGGGAAATAACTCTACATTATTGAGACATATAGTTGTAAGTGTGGCGTTCTTCTCTTTAGATAAGTTTGTTTTTGTTTTTTCATCGATTTCTTATAGTTTATTTTAAATGTAATATTTCAAACTGAAGTCTTCGTTTAGTAGCTTGTATATCACTGATGGTACTGAACATCTCACTAAACACTCTGTGTGTGTTAACGAAGCAGCAGATTATACAATGAGCCTGACCTGAATGTAATGAGGTCATACGAAGTTTCACAAGCGTGTCATTACAATCCCCAACCCTCTGTCGGCTCTGAAACTGGGATAGAGCCTGTTAGGATATACGGCACTTTGTTCAGCCAGGTGAAGTACCGGAACATATGTTCACCTTCACCCATCCCTTAGTCTGTTTGGGCACCACACAAGATTTGTCCACCGTCTTTCTCCATTCATCTCTGACTTTTGCCTTGAATATAACCTCTTTCCATCGCTTTCTCTGTCTGCCTCTTCTTCTTTTGCCTGGCACTGATCCCTTATGGAAGCTCTTTGCGAGCACCGAAGACCTTGTAATATATTGTTAACTTGTACAAACAAAAATGGGTGTTTAATATGTTTAAATAATTTCAAAAAATTGTATTGCGACGGTTGTCAGCTGTCCTGTGAATAGATATGACAATAATGGAATCTAGATTGCAAAAAGTGTTCCTTTGTTTTCAATCTAACCATTGTTGTTTTTAAAACTATGTTTGAAGATGAAAACAATTCATGAAGTCTCTTTTTTTTTAGATGTAGACGTCGTCTGGATCTAACTATTTGTAAAAATGAAATAATAACAAAGGTTGCAATAATAATAAATTGTTTGTTCTTCTCAGATACTCAGCAGGAAGCAATTCGCCATTGTCGGAGCTGCTAACTCGTGCTGAAAGCGCCACCATCACCAACCGTCAGGACTTTGGGGATAACAATCAAGTAGTCGTTCTATTTTTAGATGACGACAGCTTGCGATTCAACAGGCAAGTAACTCATTACTTTGATTTATAGAGATTCTATCATTAAGGCATGCTTAACGGGATTTTACTATGTACGCCATAGATTTGTTTTTAAAGGTGAGCAGATAAGTAAGCATAGGCGTACCTACTCATTTTTTCTCGGGGAGAGGAGGTTAAAAAAATTTCCTTCACACGAACACATACATATTTTTATTGTTCTTTATTTTCGAAATGAATGTTCATAACAGCCAGTTCGTTCAAATAACTAGAGATATCCGAAATAAACTCTTCCTGGAGTTATTGGACTTACAATAGGTTCTTCTCCGTATTCAGTTAAGGAATCCTCCAGCACCCAGAGTTTTTATCATGCATTCCGAACTTCAAACATGCATTTTCTGAGAAGTCTTCAGAGCAACAATTCTATTATTCTTGTAACTAAAAAACTGCAGGTCAAATATCAAATCTGCCGATTACTTCACTTTTTTAATGTAGGGAGGGATTTTTACTTTAGGGGTTGAACCCCGAGCCCCGCATCCCCACCGGCTACGCCAATGTAAGTAAATATAGTAATTAAAGAGTGAAAAAAAGAAAATCAGTTAAGTGTCAACGTTGGGAAAAAAACATTAAACAGGATTACTTCCCCTGCTCTCAGTGTAATGACTTATCTAGTAGCAGTTACACTTTATACATCTACAGGACTGGGTGAAGAGAGGGTGAAGCGAGACAATGTAGAGGTGCAAGAGGTGTCCAGTGAACAAGACAAACTTTTAAAAAAAAAATCTTAACCTTTTTTAACCTGTCCCATTTTCTTAAAGTTCATTGGAAGAGCACACCGTCACGTGACTAAACAACGTGTGTATTTTTATTCTTAAGTTCCTGAGAGGGGGCATGTAGTTTAGATCAACTGATAGTAGAATAATTTTCTACCTTTATCTAAAATATGAAAAGGACTTAAAGTTTATATTTCATTTTGGCCAGAACCTTTTTTTATGTTTTAGCCGCTTTGTATACTCCCCCCTCCCCTAAGTTCTTGTAACAATGTTTGCTCTCAAGAAAGGGAAAAGAGCTGCCCCCTCCCCTTCCCACAACGTCTTCTCTCGTTCTCACGCATTTTACTTCGACCAGTCATTTAAATCCGATAAGAACAATACATCTTTGCTTGGTCTCAGACTATACAATAATGAACAGCAACAGAATTAAAAAAAACAAAGAACTACTTCATTGCGAGCTGTTGCTTTCTATTTACACGACATACAAACACACTCACACACACATACAAATAACGTCTAAGGATTAATGTCACACGTCTTTCTAAACACTTACAAGTTGTGTTAGCATGTCATACGCTGACATCAAAATTTAAAGTCTGGCAGACACTGACACTGTAATACCAAGGCTACCTATTCTTGTCCATTGCAGTATGTATTTATTTTACAGTAGCACTATATAATAGCTTGGTTTCACAGTCACATTGGTAATACGTCACTACTTGCTCACTGTCCGACTATTGTAGTAGTCAACAAAGATTTAGTTCAATGGATATTAGTAGTAAACTCTCAGTCTCTCTTATCTCTCTCTCTATCTCTCTAACTTTTTATAATTCTCTCTCTCTCTCTCTCTCTCTCTCTCTCTATATATATATATATATATATATATATATATATATATATATATATATACACTAGACAGAAATTAATCGCTGCCCGCGAGTCTTAACTTGGGTATTGCTGATTTAGTCACCTATAGTGCATTATAAACAATTAAAGAAAATAATCTATATTATAAAGTAGAAAGTTAGGCGTATGTATGTATGTATGTCCCGCATAGAAATCAAAACCGTTTCACCAATCTTGATAAAACTCTATAAAGTATTGTATCTATACTATGCTACCATATTGACATGAGAAAAGATCGAAAAGATTTAGATCTAGATCTAATTTTAAGAACTACACTTTCCAAATATAGTTTTTTACTTTGATACATGAAAATACAAGATATAGTCTATTGATTTCATTATTTAATAAAATTAATCTTCAAATTTGTGTTTCAAAAGCATTTTTACATAAATTCGTTCCTTATATCTGCGAATTTAGAATTCCTAACGTACATTCTTTCATTAAACATTACCCGAAATGTTACACATCTCTCTATTCCTTGGTCTAAAACTCTAATTCAACTCTAAGATGATAGAAATTCTCTTCGCAAAGATAGTTTTATACTTTAACACATGAACATACTAATGTAGTCCATTCATTTCATATTTTAATCAAATTAACATTCCAATTTGTTTTTCCAAAGCATTTTTACATTAGTGCAACTCTATTTTTAATATCGGGTGCTTCTAAATATAGATCTATACACAAGCCAATGTTTTCATTAAAAAGATGAATTCAGGTCAATTATCTATCTATAGCTCCATTCATAATATTTCTTTATTCATGAATTCATGAATTCGCTTTACTTATAACATTATTATTTTTTTTATTGTTTCTAATGCACTATATCTGTGACTACATCAGCATACATACATTCATACGCCTTACTTTCTACTTTATAGTATAGTATAGATAGATAGATAGATAGATAGATAGATAGATAGATAGATAGATAGATATCTTTTACTTAATGTAACTCTCTCTCTCTCTATGAGGAAAATGTCAATTGTTGTGTTTGTGTTTTGGTTTGTTTAGTGATCAAATCAGAAGTAAGCTGCAAAGTTTTGAAGCTCAAGGCGTTGAGATTATCGTCGTGGACATCAGTCGAAGGGGAGTCGGCACAGCCCTTCAAAATCTGATCCTCAGGAGGGAGAACTACATCCGATTCAGTGGCAGCATCACAGGCCAGGACCAGCTCCACAGATCTCTGATTGAACGCACCTGTACAGGTGAGTCATGCTATGATATTCTCAAAGTGCATTTGTTTGTGCGAGTTCAGCTTTTTAGAAAAAGGTGTAATTAATCTTGGAGAGAGAAGCGTCAACTGTCCCCCCTCTGTTGGATATCTATGCGGTTTTTATTTATAAACACCTCTAAGCAATGAGACGTGGAAGAAAAGAGTGTGTTAGAAAAATAAAGACCACTATTTGGACCATTGTATAATTTTGTGTTTGTTTGTTTCCTTGCAGCTCTCACTAGACCAATTGAAGAGGGAACGCCTGAGGAAGTTTAAACACATTGGACCTTAGAATATCAGCATGAAACATTTTGTTTCATTTGTTTATAACTTTTTAAATGAACAATTATTTCATTTTTTGTTTTTGTTTTTACAATATTAACTTGAAGTGAAGGAGGAGATACTTGACAAACTAACAAGTTTTGTATTGTAGTAGTACATTTTATTCACGCCTGTAGTCACCAATGATAAGAAAAATAAAAGTCAATAAAATATATTTTGTTTGTCAAATTGTCTTATAAATCCCGTATACTTCATTGATAACAAAATTATTCTTCATGTCTGGAGATTAATGAGGAAGTACAATATTTCACGTGGTTACGCAGTCCCAGCTGCGACCTACATAATTTGGCACTTCCATTATAGACCAAACCATTATCCAGGCTCGGGGGGGGGGGGGGTCCATTTAAGTTATCTTTTCGTCGTCTACTTCTGGAGTTTTCTTTAGGTCTGAAATGTGTAACCCTCGGCCATGTTTAACATCCTCGAGATTTCTCGTTCGGGGGACTCCTTCTGCAGGGTGCTCTCTTCGAAGTCAGTTATAGTAAGACGGCACCTAAGCTGGTCTTTGAAGCGTTACCGGCGTGCACCTTTTGTTACGCCGACCACGTTTCAACTCATCAAAAAAGATTGACTTGAAGAATTGTTGAAGAAGGATGTGCGTCACTGGTCTATGTTAGTCAATTATCGGCATTCGTGTGTCATTCGCTCGAGAGTTATTGCATCATTCAAGTCTGCAGTGTTCTAGTCCTAATTGATAACAACGTAGACTGTTTCCGTCTAATAACTGGATAACTTATATGCATACGTTGTTAGAAACTATTCCAGACCTTAATAAGTGGAGTCTCTTTCCGTCTTCAAGCTTCAGTATAAATGCACTTAATACCAAGAACCTTAGTTAGGCCAATAATAGAATATGCATCCTCTCTTTGGAACCCCTCAAGAAAACATTAAGAAACTGGAACAGACACAAAATAGATCAGTGAGATTCATAACAAACGAATATTCACATTTGACTAGAGTAACACCTTTAGTAAAATCACTAAATTTAGAAACCCTTCAGGACAGAAGACTCAAAAGTAAAGTAGCAATCATAAATAAAACACTGAACCATAATCTTCAAATACAAAATCTAATAAAATACTCAGAAAGACACAAAAATAATGGCACATTCCTCATCCCATATGCTAGGACAAATTTGTACAAATGCTCTTTCTTCCCTAGTGCTATTGGAGCATGGAATGGGTTGCCTGAGCTAGCCAGGAAAACCAGTGACTTGGCAGAATTTACGTCATTGGTTAATATGCATGACTAAATGCATGACGCGTAGGACGTAATCATCTTCTTTTTTGAAGTAACGTCTGTATTATATAAGATAAGACTCAATCTAAAAGCATGTCATAGTTGTGAAGCAAATAATGAGCTGTAGATGTCAGGAGAATGCGTGTCTGCATTGAAGAATGCAAGAAAACGCTTTTGGCGTCGGGGCGAAACCGAACTCTATTGATGAATAATGAGCAGTACATGTGAGGAGAATGCGTTTCTGCAATGAAGAATGCAAGAAAACGCTTTTGGGGTCGGGGCTTCGCCCGGAGCCCCACTAGGAAACCTTATAGCGCTGCACCAGTTGTTTTGTTTTTCGCCGAATGTTGAGAAATGCTGCTTTTTTTATTCTCATATATATATATATATATATATATATATATATATATATATATATATATATATATATATATATATATATATATATATATATATATATATATATATATGAAATATATATGTGTGTGTGTGCTGTACGCACGTTTATGCATAGGGTTAGGGTTTACTGGGCGTTAGGGTTAGGGTTTGGAAAAAAATCGCCCCCCCCCACTCGAAAGTTCTGGATCCGCCAGTGTCTACAGGCAGACTTTAACCTACACAACATTGAAGGTCACTGCATTTTAAAAATTATTTTATGCCTGGATTTTATTTTGTCCAGGTCTGAATCACTATCAACATTAACGCCTGGACCTATCTTGCAATATTTTACAAACTTCAACTAGACTGCACTAGAGCTTTATTGCTGCAGTTTGAAAAATACATCACAGACCACTTCAGTTGGCAGCAGGTCTAACAGTAAAACAATTTTCGAGTGCTTTTATTCCATCTTTGCATCATTAACTTTGTTTTAGCTCTAAATTCAAAATATTATTTAAAAGTAATGTTGATGTAAAGGGGACACCTATTTATTGTGTACATTAAGACCCTGTGTATATTTAAGCTTGCTATTTAAACCCATTTTATAAATGGCTCTTTTTTTTAAAAATAATTTAAATATTAAAATAATCTATACCTCTAAATAGGGTATTCCTTACAAGCCCCTTCAAAAGTCTGTAATACAATTTCTGCCTATAACTTCGTCCTCGCAATGGTATATTTAGAAGCTGATGCGCTTCCTTCGCTATAAATGACATCATTTAATGAAACCTTTTCTCTCTCCCTCAATCACATATTGGCAGAACTTTTAGTCTTGTACATCTTTCAATAGAATGGACTGCGAGCTCACATTCAGTCACAGCTATTGCATCAGTTTTTGTTTACCATTGCACGGTCAAACGTCCCTTGATTCGATGAACCTTTAAGATTGAAACACTTTTGCTTGGTTTGAACTTTTACATGTCATCATAACGCCTCAACCCTTACTAACACACACATTTTGAACCTTGAAGTTTAAAGTCCTGTTTTTTTTTGTTTTTTATTGTGTGTTTGTTTTTAAACACAATATCTTTTTTTTTTTTATTGCAGATCAGCGATTCACAGATTAGACCCCACACACACGGTTGTTGTTTGTTTTTTTTTTCAAAAGGAAAAAAAAATTATTATTGGACGGCCCACATTATAATGACCCCACCCCCACCACACGTCTTTGGGACAGTGAATTTTATATGATCTTTTAATGATGAAACATTGAAGCATCTCGCGTGGAACCGTTTGTTTGAAAAAGACAACCCCACCCCTTTTCGTATTAAACATCGCTCGTCAAAAAACAAAAAAAAAGGACATTTAATGTCTGCATTTTCACTCCAACAAATGTTTGGATTCTTAATTCTAGGCCAAGATTTAGATCTAGGCCTATCTAGAGGATATGTTGATCTAGATCTAGTCCTATCTAGAGGATATGTTGATCTAGATCTAGTCCTTATAAAAACACTACTTTACAATGAATGCTACGGACTACATCTCATGCTCTAGTAGTTTTGCCTACACACGCGCGCGTGCCTTCATACAGATATACCGTGTTCTTGAATAAAAAAAAATCAAATTTGTTTGCATAAAATGTTTTTGTTTATTTCAATCGTGAAGGAACGTCTGTAACTTATAAGATAATAAGAGAAAATGAAAATACGTTAAGAATGGAACATTAAGAATTGAATCGTGACAAGCATCTACGAGGTCGAAATATCTACAAATTTAATGCGAATTCCTTCGACGTTTCCAGAGATCTCTTGATGATCAGTCGGTGGTATGTCGCAAATATATTATTTTGAGACACACAAGAACACCGAGAAAGAGAGGAATAGATTCGCACTACAAGTAAAATATAAAAAATACTTTGTTTTAAAACAAAACCTATATTACGTGTAATTATTTTATCTCAATCATGTCAATAATTTGTAATAGATCTCAAATAACATTAATAAATGTAGGCGATTGGAAATATTTTTACTAATTGTATTTGTTTAGCTTCATGCTTTAAGCGTGCTCAATGCCCATTGGTCCAATCACTTGCGTGGACCAGTGGAGGACGCTGGGAAGGAGCAGATATTTGGGAGAAGGTTTCTGTGCTTGCTTTTCAAAAGCAATTTAAAAAAAATTGCTCGACTTTTTCGAACTCCAGGGCTCAGACCTCCTTGATGGAGGCCGACACGCTAGCCACTGTGCTAGACAGGTTCTTATGAAAATAGAAGGTTTATGGTTATCTTATTGTTGGTATTCAAATTTTTAGGCGACGACCTCATTCTCTACACCAGGCATTCCTTCCGTTAGCTAGTACTGTCTCAATATGAAACAAAATTAATAAATTACAAACAGCGGATAAAATAATTGGTCAATTTTTGGATTGATTCATGTGCTGTTCGAGAATAATTGTGCAAAGTTTCAACTTGACCTGAGAATGGGAGAGAACTGACGTGTACAAAATGTGTGTTCCTGGGAGAGACAGAGTGAGTTGATAGAAGCTTTGTAAAATGGACACCTGGATACCTTTAGTTACGTTCATCGTCTTAGCAACATCAGACGTTAATTCAATGAATATCTGGGATTAAGTTTTTTAAAAAATATTTTTAAACAGTGGAAACTGTCCCCTTATTGATAAAATGAACAAATGAGCCAATCAGTGAGTTCGCACATTAGCTGAAACAGAAAAAAAATCTAAATTTAGCTCATTTGTGATTATCACCTGACACCCGGACTGTCGGACTGTCAGTGGAATTTGGTCAGAACTGAGTCTCTCTTTGAAATAACAATCAAAGTATTGCGACATATCGTGCTGTCTGACTTCCTGGCGTACTTCGTAAAATGTTACCACTCAAGCGTGTAGAAAGAAAAAAAAAAACTAGAAGAAAAAAAATTAGGTACTGAATAGTCAGATCAACTGGATAAGTTCTTTGGTTTATATAATAATAACATTAAGGCTCCCTATTATATGGCCCTTTATCGAACGTAAATCTTAGTTTTAACTATTCATTGTTATTAATTGCGCCTGACTGGAAAAGTGGTGTGCGTGTGTGTTTTTTTGTGTGTGTCTGTTGGTGTATTGTCATCACAGTGTATAATATAGTGCACACTCTTCAAGAATGCTGCAGTTAAATAGAGTGAAAAATGTCGTTAAAACCAAAACAGTGAGGCTCCAATTCTGACAGTTTAGCTTGCCAAGCACATTGCCTAGAGTACTGTGACTTCACAGTATCAGGTAACAGTAATGTATTCGTAAAGACCAGAATGCTATGACACGGCGCCACACCATCTGGGTTTTTTTTCTTTTGTTTTGTTTTAAGCGGTGACAGCGATTTGTGGTTCATGTCTGCACTTCAATCTAACCATGGAGGGACGTAGACAATTGAAGGCTTTCATCTGCTTGGTAAGCGATTTTAACGCATTTAAGTCAATTACATAGGTCTAACTTGAACCTACATAATAATTAGAATAGCAGTGGAACTTATCGTTTGACTAGAGTGTCACTAGAGTAACACCTTTAATAAAATCACTAAATCTAGAAAGCCTTCAGGAGAGAAGACTCAAAGTTAAAGTAGCAATTATACATAAAACACTGAACCATAATCTTCAAATACAAAAACAAAATTTAATAAAATACTCAGAAAGACACAAAGATAAAGACACATTCCTCGTTTCATATGCTAGGACAAATTTTGTACAAATGCTCCTTCTTCCCTAGTGCTATTAGAGCATGGAATGGGTTGCCTGAGCCAGCCAGGAAAACCAGTGACTTAGCAGAATTTAGGTCATTGGTTAATACGCATGACTAGATGCATGATGCGTAGGACGTAATCATCTTCTTTTTTGAAGTAACGTCTGTATTATATAAGATAAGATAAGATAAAGCAAGATCAAAATGTGATGGTCAAATTGTAGATTAGATGGCTTGTCGAAGGTTTGTGTTCGAATACTTGTGGAGAGAGTAGCAACTCATCCAGCCACATTTCCGATCTAATTACTAGCTGACGTCATTGAACACAAAATTTAACTCCACATTGTGATTGTTATTTAACACATTCGATAATCAGCTCACCCGAGACACGAGAGCACATTCACCTGTCACCGTTTGAAAAGATATTTTGTGTGACACTTATAACTAGAAACACTTATAAACATCTTACAATTTTGTAAGAAGCGTGATTTGTCATTGAAAGTGAGGATGTAACATACATGTAGTCATGTAGTTTGATATATACCATTTATATTGGAGACTTTTACAATACACTAAACGAAGTCAAACTTAAACTTAATGCTGCCAACAAAATTTTTTTTTAAAAGTAACAAACGGCAGAGCATAAAAAATGTGATTCTGCATTTGCCAAAGCGTTCCAGAAATGATAGAACTTTAAAAATATATATCTTATCAGCACTTCCCTTGTTACACCGGATACATATTCATTTTATTTTTTCGCCATAGATGAAAGGTCAAACAGAGTCGTCTAGTGCAACTCAGAACTGAATAAGCCTCACACAAAAACTACAGCGATAATGAGTAGAAGAAGTTTGATCTTAATGACTCTGTCTTTACGAATCCATTTTAGCATTTCACTGACTTGATAGGATACAATAATGTTTCGCTACGGTGTTAATTCTATTTATAGGCCTATATATCTAGATCTTCATTTATATAAACTTTAGAAGTTGAAGAACGAACAATAGAACGAAATAAAATTAATTCTAACAGGTGAAACTGTTATCCAATCCAGTTTTTTTTACGTGTTTGCTACGGTGTTGTTGTTTTTTAATTGGTTCGGACGTCCTTTAGAAGTGTAGTTAAGTGACTAATTAATCATGTCATGTGTATGTTATGTTGTTTTCTTAAATATAGGCTAGGAGGTCCTTTCCAATGTAGGCTGTTCGAAAATGTAGAATGTAGTCATTTTAAATGTAGGACAAGGCCCTTTAAAATTCAGGTCTTGGCTCTGTATTATATAGGCAGAGACCTTGTAAATGACGGTATTTGGATTTGTGGTCCATTAAAATATCTACTATGATGCCCTTTCAAATATCCGCTATGGAGCTCTGTAAAATGAATTCCTTTTGGACCAATGATCCTTAAAATGTAAGCTTTTTTTGGAACCTTAATGGCATATTGTATGGTCCTTTAAAAATGTCGGTTGTCCGCCTTGAAAATGTTGGCTGTGGCTCTGTACAAGACTCTTTGTTTTAGTGTTGTGTGCTGCTCCTTAAAACATTTCATCTATGGAAATCTAGCCATTGTAGGCTATTAGAGATCTATGTAACGTTTCTCTTTAAAATTTAGATTTAGGCTGTATTATCCATTGAAATGACGTCAGTGACAAAAAAAATGTGTAGATTTTTCTTTACTCTAAAATTTAAGCCATGTTATCATGTACAGTAGTGGTCTTTTACCGTCAGATCTACAGACTCTTGATAAGTAGTAGACATCAACATTCAAGGAAAAAGTTACATAACAACTTTTTCTTATTCATTCTCGAATACAAAAAACATCATTAATTCTTTTCAAGCCACACTGAAGGTGACAATGCATTATATATTAACTAGACATATATTACCCGCGGCCCGCGGGTCTTAATTGGCGTTTCATTGTCGATATATCAAATAAGCTAAACAGATAAACAGTCACCAAGAGTGTTTTGTAATCAATTAAACGAAATAATAATGTTATAAGTAAAGGATTAGATCTTTTCGATCTTTTCATGTAAATATGGTAAACATAGCCTAGGTGGATGAAGTTATAAGGCTTTCATAGACTTGGTCAACTTTTTTTTGAGGGTCTTAAGTTTGTTAAAACAAATTTTACCAACACGCGGCATGCTTAGTGACTAGCATTACTCTGTCTCTGAGCCAATGTTCAGAATGGCATGTATAAGCGTCTTGTAACCTGCAACGATTGAGAAAATGAATGATATTCTTGACTGTAAAATTAAATGGTAGGTTTTAATAGATCTATTTGTTTATATAATCTGTTGACAATTTTGCTGGATACGAAACATTATAACAGAATTGTAGACATTTATCTATTTTTTCACGTTTCAGTACAATGGGCTCTAGCAAGCGGTTAACATTGATAAAATAGTTTAAATTAAGTGCTCGGATCCTTTGCAATGAATCTACTGCCTTTATGTGCCTTTAATGTAGATTTAGTGTTGGTAGGATTGAGATTTGTGATAGTGATAAAAAAAAATCTTTCGCCTCAATGAAGTCCCTGATAACAAGGGCTGCCACGAGGGTTGTGTCCACAAGCGTGAGAAATATTTTAAACCCTACACATTTTTTTCCTCTAGAAAAACCAATTCTTAAATATAGTTACTCTGAGCTGAACACGGCACAAAAAAACAAAAAACGCTCTAGGATTAACTCAGTGATTGATTGCCTAACTTTTAACTACTAATGAATTAATAATAAAATACATGAAAAGTATTTCTTTCCATACTGAAATAGGTGCCGGTATGCGTACCGGTGCGTACCGTCACAAAAAAGCACTACATCTCGGTCATAGCCTATATCCAATCCATATACATCTCGGTCATAGCCTATATTAAATCCATATACATCTCGGTCATAGCCTATATCCAATCCATATACATCTCGGTCATAGCCTATATTCAATCCATATACATTTCCGGTCATAGCCTATATCCAATCCATATACATCTCCGGTCATAGCCTATATTCAATCCATATACATTTCCGGTCATAGCCTATATCCAATCCATATACATCTCCGGTCATAGCCTATATTCAATCCATATACATCTCGGTCATAGCCTATATTCAATCCATATACATTTCCGGTCATAGCCTATATCCAATCCATATACATCTCGGTCATAGCCTATATTCAATCCATATACATTTCCGGTCATAGCCTATATCCAATCCATATACATCTCCGGTCATAGCCTATATTCAATCCATATACATATACGGTCATAGCCTATATCCAATCCATATACATCTCGGTCATAGCCTATATCCAATCCATATACATCTCCGGTCATAGCCTATATTCAATCCATATACATTTCCGGTCATAGCCTATATCCAATCCATATACATCTCCGGTCATAGCCTATATTCAATCCATATACATCTCGGTCATAGCCTATATTCAATTCATATACATTTCCGGTCATAGCCTAAATCCAATCCATATACATCTCGGTCATAGCCTATATTCAATCCATATACATCTCGGTCATAGCCTATATTAAATCCATATACATCTCCGGTCATAGCCTATATTCAATCCTTATACATTTCCGGTCATAGCCTATATTAAATCCATATACATCTCGGCCATAGCCTATATTAAATCCATATACATCTCCGGCCATAGCCTATATTCAATCCATATACATCTCGGTCATAGCCTATATTCAATCCATATACATTTCCGGTCATAGCCTATATCCAATCCATATACATCTCGGTCATAGCCTATATTCAATCCATATACATCTCCGGTCATAGCCTATATCCAATCCATATACATCTCCGGTCATAGCCTATATTCAATCCATATACATCTCCGGTCATAGCCTATATCCAATCCATATACATCTCGGTCATAGCCTATATCCAATCCATATACATCTCCGGTCATAGCCTATATTCAATCCATATACATTTCCGGTCATAGCCTATATCCAATCCATATACATCTCCGGTCATAGCCTATATTCAATCCATATACATCTCGGTCATAGCCTATATTCAATCCATATACATTTCCGGTCATAGCCTATATCCAATCCATATACATCTCGGTCATAGCCTATATTCAATCCATATACATCTCGGTCATAGCCTATATTAAATCCATATACATCTCCGGTCATAGCCTATATTCAATCCTTATACATTTCCGGTCATAGCCTATATTAAATCCATATACATCTCGGCCATAGCCTATATTAAATCCATATACATCTCCGGTCATAGCCTACATTCAATCCATATACATCTCGGTCATAGCCTATATTAAATCCATATACATCTCCGGTCATAGCCTATATTCAATCCATATACATCTCTGTCATAGCCTATATTAAATCCATATACATCTCCGGTCATAGCCTATATTCAATCCATATACATCTCTGGTCATAGCCTATATTCAATCCATATACATCTCTGGTCATAGCCTATATTCAATCCATATACATCTCTGGTCATAGCCTATATCCAATCCATATACATCTCGGTCATAGCCTATATTAAATCCATATAGCCTACATCTCCGGTCATAGCCTATATTCAATCCATTTTTTAAATACATCTCCTGACTTTAAATACACTTATTTTAATTTTCTTGTGTAAATAATATATCATCACATCTCCGGTCATAGCCTATATTCAATCCATATACATCTCGGTCATAGCCTATATTCAATCCATATACATCTCGGTCATAGCCTATATTCAATCCATATACATCTCCGGTCATAGCCTATATTAAATCCATATACATCTCCGGTCATAGCCTATATTCAATCCATTTTTTTTAAATACATCTCCTGACTTTAAATACACTTATTTTAATTTTCTTGTGTTTATAATATATCATAACGTATTGCCATGAATCTATTACAAGAGTTCATATAAAACATATGTTACCTCGTGTGGTTATGGAGATGCATAAAGAGCTGGTTCTTTTGATCGACTTCAGGCTTTACCCAACCGTTGTTAAACTGACCGCATTCCTGTATTCTTAATGAGGACAACCTAACAGTGTGATAATGTTGATGAATGACTGACACAGTTAACGTGATGATATGTCTACCAACATGACATAGTCTAAACATAGAAAGTCATTGAATATGACCTTAGTCTGTATTTTAAAGGTGGCCATGAACCTCTGTCCGTTTCAAATGTCAGCAGTCAAATGCCCGCAGTCAAATGTCATGATGCGCTGTAATTCAACAATGTAGATCATATCGTAAAAGTGAAATCAAATGTCCATAATGGAAGTGGTGGTCTAACGATAAACGCTCCACTACTAAATTTAACATCTGAGGCTTAAATCCTGAAAGTACCGATGAAATGATATGGCAGAGCTATTTTTTTTTCTTGACTGTGACTTTTGAAAATAACTTCCTAAAAACAAATGTCTTCATTTTCAAGTAAACACGAGCCATTTATCTAGGAAATTCAAGCCCTCTTCAGGCAATTAGTTTCTATTCGACTTGGCTTCTTTATATTCTACTTATCAACTTTGTATTGGACTTATATATGTCAGGCTAATGAACTTAGCCCTTGTGAAGCCTGAAACGGAAATGGAACCGGTTCTCAAAACTTGAATCTATGCCTTCCAGTGTAACGTGTAGTTTGCTAGAATTCAAACCCAAGTGGAGATGCCTGCCAGATTAAAAATCTATCTGTAAGGAACCCGACATCCTGCAGGAAATAAAGGTTATATTCATATTAATACACTGTAAAGAAAGAAAGGTCATATTCTTTAATACACTGTACAGAAAGAAAGATTATATTCATAATAATGCACAGTAAAGAAAGAAAGATTATATTCATAATAATGCACAGTACAGAAAGAAAGATTATATTCATATTAGGGCAATGTAAAGAAAGAAAGATTATATTCATAATACTACACATCAAAACAGAATCCAAACTAGTTTGAGACTGCTTGATCAAAGTATCAGAAACTTGTCTACTACAAGGGACTTAAAAAAGACTAAAGCCCCCAATTGTTTAGTCATGAGTCTTCTCCTTCAGTGACCCATTGCCCCAGTTACACAGACTATAACATAGAATATCTCGTTACTTCTTGATCATATTGTATCTCTGGTAAATAGTTTTGCAAGATCTGTTGTCAGTCTTGGTATTTAAAAGCATAGTCTTAATGAGTTTTTGTAGACTACACCCACAGTCACTGTGGCGCTAGAATTCAGCTTAACCAGCGTAGTGCACTGTGAATGGGTGTCAATCTTCTCGATCTAAATCCACATCAGTAGACCCTACTATTGTACACATTTCATTCACTCGATGGTTGAATCTGTTGGATAGCATTATATCTCTATGTCCTTCTACGCTCTTGTGCATAGGGAGAAAGAAACAGTGTTGACACTTCTTTAGATTTGCGGTCAGCATTCTGGGTCATAAAGCAGCCATTGTTTAGTTATTTATATTTATTCTGAAATATAACTTATATACTTATGATAAATATCTATTTTTGCTCTATTCTGCTAAACGTTTTTTTCTTTTGTTTCAAGATGTGAAGATGTAAATACGCCTTTCATCTCTCTCTCTCTCTCTCTCTCTCTCTCTCTCTCTCACACACACACACACACACACACAGAGAAAAAAGAGAGCAAGAGAGAGTGCTGTATTTGGGCTTGAAAAAGCCCAAAACTAATCGAGATATGGGGCCCTTTTTTAAGTCCAGATATTATGTCAGTGCTAAATATTTCTTGGCGGCCCTAAGTTATGGCTTGTGTTACCTATAGGTAAATCCGACCCAGTCTAATATACCTACAATATAACCCTTTTGTCCCAAATTTCAATACGATACCGTAATTAGTAATTTGTATTATCTTCTTATCTTATCTTATATATTACTGACGTTACTTCCAAAAAGAAGATAATTACGTCCAATGCCTTTCATGTGTCAATCTACACGTGCATGTTAATAAATGAATTAAACTCTGCTAAGTCATTGGTTTTCCTGGCTGATTCAGGCAACACATTCCATTCTCTAATGGCACTGGGGAAGAAGGAGCACTTGCACAAATTTGTCCTAGCATATGGAATAAGAAATGTGCCTCTATCTTTGTGTCTTTCTGAGTATTTCATTACCTTTTTTTTTTCTATTTGTAAATTATGGTTAGTGTTTGATGTATTATAGCTACTTTACTTTTTTATTTTTCTGTCCTGAAGTTTAGTGATTTTACTAATGGTGTTACTCTAATCAAATTGGAATATTTGATTGTTATACAGTTGTTCTGATAATTTAATCAAATTATTTCAGCTGCTTCTTAGGGCACCCTAGGGCTACGCGAGACGACCGTAGCGTGTCCACAGGAAGAGAAATAGTGCATACAATTAAAATAACATATTCGCTAATAACCGGCTTCTTCGATTGGATAATTATAATGCTAATCAACTCGTCCCTCACGACTGTTTATATTTCTGTTCAGCCTAATCTATGACGAGCTTAAAAATTTGAAGACATTCTTCACTTAAATACTTAAAGTTATAATTTCAATAAACACTCCTTCAATCCGTCTGGGTGCTGAACCCTTTTGCGTGAGGACAAACTCAGATCCCAATCACAGATAAATCCATAATAATACAGGAGCAGCTTATTGAAATATCCACAAACGAGGAACTTAGACCGGCGTTTGAACAAGGATAACACCAATTCTGGTTACAAAAACGTATTCCAATGTTATATCCTGCTTTTGGCTCATTGTACAGAAAGAAGTCAAGCAACGTGAATTCATTGCCGTCATGAGCCTCATCACAAACACAAGAAACCGACTCGAACTTTGTGCTCGTTGAGATTGCCACTTACAAACATTAAGTCGGACATACATATACTCCTAATATCCCGTCTAACTCATCCTCCAAGTCATTCGTTTTTTTAAATATTTTAGAGTTATAATTCTAATAAGCACTTCTTCAACAAAATGTGTTTTTTTTTAATATGTAGCTTAGGGTAACTTTTCACTTAGGAGTCCGGTCGTCGAAGACCTCGCGCACTGCTTTGATGTTATATTTATATTGCAATTAGATATCTAGTTAACACTGGCAGAGTCTTTGTCTGCGTTAGATAGAGAAAATGCAGCGTACAGATGGGTTTTAGCTACTTGAAAATTCTGGGAAGCAATGTGTTAGATTTTTTGTCTATTTAAAATTTCATACAATAATGCAGTAAGTGCTATGCTATAGTGAATGTGTTGCGGTAATAGTATTGATGAATGACCGACGCTGTAGACTTTAATGATCATTAACACAGCATAGTCTGGACATTTAATATGACCTTATAATGTATATTAAAAGAGTGACCATTAACACATAATTTGTCCCTTAAAATGTCAAACGTATTGCTACTTTTGAACGGAGCATATTTCTGGAATGAATTCCCAGGGCTACAGCGACCTAATGTGGAATTAGTGCATTGAACGCAGGCGTCCGAATTTGAGGGTGGCTAAAATATTTTTGTTAAGGTTACCTTCTATAAAAAAATGTTGATAAATTTTAGAAAATAATGATCAGTTTTTTTATATAGATTAGGATACTTTTACCGCACACGCTAAGCCAGGTTGGTTGGACCTATAATAAAAAAAACTAAGAAAATGATCAAAAATTCTCTTTGAATCTGTGAATCTTTGCTCTTAAAACACACATCGTTGACATTTCAGCTTCACCTATTCCTTAGATTATGCAAAACAATTTTTAAAACTTTGTCTCCGAAGTAGAAAACCTTGTTATATTGTATTATATTGTATACAGACACTATATAGAAACACTTATTTAAAGAACAATGAATACATTTATAAACTATTTGTAGTATTAATATTTTTTTCTTTGAATCAGCAAAACTATCTAATGCATTCTTCCTTCACTATTACAGCTGATGGTCAACTTTATTCAATGTAGTAAGTAGTATTTATAAGAATGGTGTGTATGTGTATGCTCATTAGAAATGTGTATGTTTATTAAATGTGTGTATGTTTATTAAATGTGTGTATGTTTATTAAATGTGTGTATGTTTATTAAATGTGTGTATGTTTAGTGAATGTTAGTAAGTTTAGTGACTTTTCCGTCTTGTCTCATGTAAGCATGGCTAAATGACCTAGATCCATGAAATACTAATACTTTCCTAGAGTTGGGCAACTTTTTTTTGCAGGGTCTTACGTTTGTTTTAGGGCTACTTTACATACGTCACTGTTCCAGTTAGTACCCAAGGAACATTTATGCCGAGTTTTATCAGGATTGGTCAAACGGTTTTGATTTCTATGC
Organism: Biomphalaria glabrata; assembly: GCF_947242115.1. NCBI lineage: Eukaryota > Metazoa > Mollusca > Gastropoda > Planorbidae > Biomphalaria > Biomphalaria glabrata. The sequence continues at coordinate 73,096,385 of NC_074711.1, forward strand.
CGGACATACACCCATACATACATACGTACATACGTCTAAGGCACATTCCTCGTTCCATATGCTAGGGCAAATTGGAATGAGCATGGAATGGGTTGCCTGAGCTAGCCAGAAAAACCAGTGACTTGAATTTAAGTTATTGTTTAATATGCATGACTAGATGCATGTCGCGTAAGACTTAATCATCATCTTTTTTAAAATAACGTCTGTATTATATTATATATAGATATATATATATATTGTAATAACTTAAGGGAGGCAACTCAACGAGATATATGTGTTTATTTACACTCACTCCTTCTAATGTCAACATCCTTCTCTGCTTAGTTTATAATAGTGCGCACCTTCTGCAGTAGCTTAGATGGCAGGGTTATAAAGTATGGCTTTTATATAGCGCATAGCATGCTCAGAGCGCTTTGGTCCAATCTCAGTTGTGGACCAGTTGGGGGGGGGGGAGGGTGAGGCGGGTATCTAGGAGAAGGTTTTCCCGTGCGCTCAGTAAACACAACTCTGCCCGAGTCGGGTGTCGAACCTCGAGCCCCTTTCATAGGTAGCCAAGCCAAGCCAAGTTCAAGCGCACAGTACAGCGTACAGTGCTTTTTTGTGATGGTACGCACCGTTAGGGTTACCGGCACCTTTTTTAATATATGAAAAACAAAGGATATGTTCATAACAAAGCTTCTCTATGTCGATGATTGCACCTCGCTAGCTCACAATGAACATCATCTCCAGAACACATGAACATGATCTCCTGAAGGCGGTCAACGAATTTGCAAACGCTGCCGCCTCTTTCTATAAACCTCGGGAAAACAGAAGTCATGTTCCAGAACTCACCCAATAAAACATACTCAGCCCCAAGGATCACCGTAAACGGACAGCCCCTTAATATGGTAGGCTACTTCATCCTCACTTTCATGGGACGTTGATAACCATCTGGCCAGGGCCAGCAGGGCTGGAGAAAGAAAGGGGTATATGGGTCATCCCTTTTTAAATGTATATATAAAAAAAATTAAAAAGTGAACGGAGTGAACCTGAATTCGAACTCGAGTGCCAAGGCCTCATCAGCCTCTTCAAGTCAATACGGTCATCGCTGTGCCAGGGAGCTGCGTATGAAGATAGGCTTCATAGTTATTTAGTTTTTTTTTTCTAACTTTTTCTACAAACAATAAAGGGGACTAACTCGCCTTATACCACTTTATCAGCCAATAGTTAATTAATTAATTTATTTATTTTATTGATTCTTGTGTTGGTATGTAAAAGAAATCATTGTGCAAAGTTTCAGTTTGATCCAAGATTTGATGTGGAAAAAATAACGCGCACAAACCAAACTTTTTATCAGACAGAAAGATTGACAGACAGACAGACAGACATAGATGATATAAGCTTTGTAAAAGGTCTGTTTATCTTGTTGTCTTATAGATAGTCTACGGCGTTGAGTTTAACCAAAGTCAATGTATATAATGATATTATTTCATAAGAAACTCTAGGTATGGCTGACTTAACATGAAAATATTGTATTTCTTTTTTTTTTCTTAGGAACGGACAGGTTTCGAGAACAACAAGGTAGGTCTTAAAGCAGGTCTTAAAGCAGGTCTTAAGTCTGGTCTTAAAGCAGGTCTTAAGTCTGGTCTTATGGTTTGCGTTTTGATAGGTCTTAAAGCAGGTCTTATGTCTGGTCTTAAAGTTGGTCTTAAGTCTGGTCTTAAAGCAGGTCTTAAGTCTGGTCTTAAAGTAGGTCTTAAGTCTGATCTTAAAGCAGGTCTTAAGTAAGTCTGGTCTTAAAGTAGGTCTAAAGTCTGGTCTTAAAGCAGGTCTTAAGTCTGGTCTTAAAGTAGGTCTTAAAGTAGGTCTTAAGTCTGGTCTTAAAGCAGGTCTTAAGTCTGTTCTTAAAGTAGGTCTTAAGTCTGGTCTTAAAGCAGGTCTTAAGTCTGGTCTTAAAGTAGGTCTCCTGTCTGGTCTGATTGTTTGCGTTTCGGTAGGTCTTAAGACTGGATTTCGAGAACAATTTTCGATTTTGTCTAAGTTCATAAACAATGTCTAGATTCCCTTCATAAATTAAGTTTACCATTTTATGACAGAGTTGTATAAGGGTACGAAAAGGCTGATACAATGATCAGTGGTTCTTGCTATCACCATGTGATACTCGAAACAATGAAAGAATGGTTGACTTATAACAGGTAGTGTGTAAGGATATTTCTAAGTTTACATTTTGATTAGTTTGCTTTAAATGTAGGCCTACTTTCATGCAATTTAACAATTATCACTCTGGTTCAATAGTTACCAGCAGAAAAAAAGAGGGGGTGGGACAATGGCAACCTTAAGCTAATTGCGTAGATCGATTGTTTTGTATATCTCTTGTTTAATGAACCATGGACGAATATAGGGGTCTATTATTTTGTCATCACAGCATGTCATTATAATCTCTGAATGGTTGGTCACTTTCGTAAGGTATAGCGCAAGTAGCCTAGCCAAATGAGATGCTTAATAGCGAGTGCATTATAGTCAATGTTCAAAGCTCACTTTAAGACAATCAACACGTTTTATAAGCTAGAGAACTTTACTGTTTTATACTCAAGTATACTCCCGTAACAGGAATGAAGAAATTATATCGTTAGTTTAAGTAATATAGTTTGGTACTTAGTTTTTCTTATTGAAAACATGAAATAAAGTTGTGAATAAAGGGAAAGAAATGTCAAGAAGGAATAAAAGAGATGGACATAAAATAAAAGTCAAGAGGGAAGGGAAAGGATGAGATTGAAGAGATGAAGGGAAAGAATGAGATTGAAGAGATGAAGAGAAAGGATGAGATTGAAGAGATGAAGAGAAAGGATGAGATTGAAGAGATGAAGGGAAAGGATGAGATTGAAGAGATGAAGGGAAAGGATGAGATTGAAGAGATGAAGGGAAAGGATGAGATTGAAGAGATGAAGAGAAAGGATGAGATTGAAGAGATGAATGGAAAGGATGAGATTGAAGAGATGAAGAGAAAGGATGAGATTGAAGAGATGAAGGGAAAGGATGAGATTGAAGAGATGAAGGGAAAGGATGAGATTGAAGTGATGAAGGGAAAGGATGAGATTGAAGTGATGAAGAGAAAGGATGAGATTGAAGAGATGAAGAGAAAGGATGAGATTGAAGAGATGAAGAGAAAGGATGAGATTGAAGTGATGAAGAGAAAGGATGAGATTGAAGAGATGAAGAGAAAGGATGAGATTGAAGAGATGAAGGGAAAGGATGAGATTGAAGTGATGAAGAGAAAGGATGAGATTGAAGAGATGAAGAGAAATGATGAAATTGAAGAGATGAAGAGAAAGGATGAGATTGAAGAGATGAAGAGAAAGGATGAGATTGAAGAGATGAAGAGAAAGGATGAGATTGAAGAGATGAAGAGAAAGGATGAGATTGAAGAGATGAAGAGAAAGGATGAGATTGAAGAGATGAAGGGAAAGGATGAGATTGAAGAGATGAAGGGAAATGTTAAAACTAAAGAGAGAGAATGTGAATGGAGAACTAGGAAGGAAATAAATAGAAATATCACGAATGAAAGGATGAGGATGAAAGAAAAGAACGGAATAAAAGGACATGTTCAGACTAAAGCCAAAGAACGAGAGTGGATAGAAATGTCAAGAAACCACGAGAGATGGCCTCTAATAGAATGCAGAGAGAAAGGACGAGGTGGAAGTAAAAAGACTGAAGGAAAAGGGCGGGGAGAGTTCACCCAATGTATAAAGACATTCGAAACGTTACATCTCTGCAGCATTCATTGAACAACGGGACACTCATTCTGTCTTGATTGTTTAACAAAGTCGTTGAAGGTGGCAGACAGTTGAGGTAACATAATTCATCCATTTATAGCACGCGTACATGTGTGGGTAATTGTCTGATTCCTCCAAGGAATTCTTTCTGATAATCAAGAGTTGCCTGGAAGCAAAGTCCCACAACTCTTTTGATATATAAACCTATTCACTAACTACAGTAAACCTATACTTTTTTTTTTCATTTTTTCTTCTCGAAACAGAACTATTGGATTACAGGACATATCACAGTAAGTGTATTTGTTATTCTTTTTACAAAGCTTATAAACAAACAAAAAAATAAAACAAAAGCAATGAGTAAATCAATTACATGTAGTCGTAATTAATTAATTTGGCTTTATATTAAGATAGTAAGGGGAAATAAGCCTTGTGTAGAGAAGTATATCGTTCTCTAAAGTTTTAAAACAATTCTCAGTGGCTACATTCATGACCTTCATGACCTTCTACTTTTATACGTTTTTTGATTCCTCAGTGGGTAACAAGTCAGCCTTCCATGGTGGAGTGCGAATTCAGACTGGAGCATTTAAAAAAAAATAATAATAAAATAAAAAGCAGCAAGGAAACCTTCTATCATATATAAATTCCTTGTAAAAATTTATGTAAAATGATACCATAATATTGAACATTTATTCAGAAGATGAATTGCTTCCTAGTCCAAACCTCCCGCAGGACGACGGGGATGGGAGCGGGCAGGGTTTGAACACGGGATTATCGATAAATCTGAACGACAGTCCAGCGCGCAAACCGCACGACCAGGCAGCCATTCCTTTAAGGCTATTATTTATTATCCCTATATGTATAGCAGTTAGTGTAGTAGAAACGATTCACCCCATATTCTTCAAATGTAATTTGAATTTTTAAAATCATTCTTTATCTGTAACTACGTTAAAATTTATAATTATTTTTCGCAAAGTATTATTTGTTATATGTCGTGTTAGAAACATTAGACATTACTTAGCTCTTTGACAGCAAAGCGTCTGATTTAAGTATAGAATATAAGATGTATAAAACTATTTACACTTAATGAGATTAATATGGTTGTATCATTATTAATTATCATAGCATTGCCGGTAGGCCCACATTATCAGTTAATTATTATTTAAAAAAAAATATATGTCAAAAGTAGGCCGACTGTAGTATTTTTTTAAAATCGTCACATGAAAACGTGTAGCCAACGTCCCAGTAAAGTTTCGCTCTTTTAGAAAAACAAGCATTTTTTTTTGTTTGTTTTAATCAGTTCCTCCTTTATGAAGCTTTTTGGAAGAGCGTATACTTCGCTGTCAATAACTAAGGCGTGACACCTTTAGAAAAAAAAGATACATTTTTAGCCCACCATAATTCCTCTTCCCCCCCCCCCCCCGGCCGAAGCAAATTCTGATTACGCCCATGTATAGTGTTTTGTGTCAATATTCTAGGTGTTAATTAGGAGCTGATCTGCTCTATTTGTGATGACTTTAGTTGACTGTATTAAATTAGTCAAATACCAACTGCAGAAAAAAAACTACTACGAGTAAGACGTTGTGATTGTAAACATGAACTACTTGAATTCGACTGCAGCCTCGATGTCGCCAAGGTCCTCCGTAAGCAAAGTACGTCCTTACTCTATCCAGTCTCAGTCATCTGTTGTCCTTTGATTCTGACGCCTGGCTAATACACGTTATGTTGTTAATCAAGCGTCACGTCACGACAGATATTCCCGATTATACATACACCAGCCTATTATTTCCTGAGAACAGATCTACTCAGAATATAGAAGAATTTAGTTTGACGATACAGTTCCAGTTTTGGAAACATTAGCAGTAGTCTAGACTGGTTAGACCCGTTCATTTCTACATGAAAACGAAGAGCAGAATGTTTCGTCTATTTATTGAACTGTTTACTGAATAAAATAAACATTGGAGACGAGCGTGGGAATTCAAAGTAGACTAAATTTAATTATGACAAATTATAACATTCAAACCAAAGTTTTCACTTTAGCTAGCATTTTTTTTCAAAGGCATAAATAATATGTCAAATTTCTTCGAAATCCGTGTCCACTCCATGTCCACTCCATGTCCACTCCATGTCCACCCAATGTCCATCCACTTATGAAGAGTTTGCAAGCTAATAAAAGGAAACTTAAAAAAAAAAACACTAAATGACTATCATTTCTCTAAATGCGTTAGTAAACTAAAGTGATTTTTCGTCTGATCAGAATGTTTAGGTAAACAGCTGGACATCTACTTTATACTGGACGCTTCAACGTCCATCTACTCAGAACACTTTGAAAGGATTCAAGAATTGGTTCGCCATATAGTGACCAAGCTCAGTCTAGGGGACAGGTCAACACGAGTTGTTGGGATGCTAACCTACAGTGATGATGTACAAGTAAGACATTAGCATTAGTTTCTCGTGTTCCGCAGTTGGTTACTACACCTCTGCGTAAAGACACATGGTGATACGCCCATGCTTGCGAAACGACTGCGGAAACAAAACGTAAAGTTGATACGACTTATTTTGTGTTAAGGATCAATCAGCCTTGAACTTTGCACTTTTATATTCAAAAGAAGAAAATTGTAAGATAAATCCATAAGCCAAACGTCTTCTTTTCTTTCTTCTCATTAAGTTGGATGTTTCATCGTACCAGTTCTAGATCCGAGATGAAATGCACAAAGGTTTCCATAGCAGACATTTCTACATAGGATATTATCCGTAAAACTGTGTTTGGTAAAAATAGATTTAAATCCGTAAAGGGAGAAAAACAAAGTTCTATATTTATAAAACGAGTAGATATCTTGACAATAGTAACTACGTTGCCTTAGTCAAATATCAACTAATTAAAAGGCATTTGGATGTCCATTTCTGTTTTTCGATTCAAATTTTAAAAGACTCTCTCTACTTGCCGTCTTGTATTTGTCTTTATGGTAGGCACAGTTGTTGTTTTTTTAATTATTTAATTTGGATAAAAACTAAAACAGAAACATGCAACATTAAATCTGAATTCACAACATTCTTTTATCAGTGGATACGCTCCTTGTTACATCTGTAAGAGAAAGTGAAGTTCCTGTTGATCTATTTGATGCGTCTTGATTTTAATGTCTCCAAGCAAATTATAAAAATCAATTAAGAAATGTGAATACGTTAATTCAGAAGGTGGTAGATTATATTTTTATCTAAGTAACACACCATAAGCGATACAAATGATGAAAGCTTCCATATTGTATTGGAATTAAGTAATGAATAAGGCTGAGCTTAGTAAAAAGAAAAGAGATTTAAGAAATTCTGATACCTTATCTTATCTTATATAATACAGACGTTACTTCAAAAAAGAAGATTACGTCCTACGCGTCATGCATTTAGTCATGCATATTAACCAATGACTTAAATTCTGCCAAGTCACTGGTTTTCCTGGCTAGCTCAGGCAACCCATTCCATGCTCTAATAGCACTAGGGAAGAAGGAGCATTTGTACAAATTTGTCCTAGCATATGGGACGAGGAATGTGCCTTTATCTTTGTGTCTTTCAGAGTATTTTATTAAATTTTGTTTTTGTACATTTGATACATTTAGATTTGCAAGACGATTGTATTAATTATTATAATGACAATGAGCAGTGACTGAGCACCGTCGGGATTTATCTGCTAGTGAAATGTTCAACCACCGACACTCCTTACAATTTTAATTAGATTACAGATAACGTCTTCGCCTATCTCATAAATTGTATAACGGAAAAATATATCGTAAAGAAACTTAAACTTTGTTTTGGTTATGTCATTGTACACTAAACTGAACTGTCTATATTGAACAACAAGCTGAAAAGTCTTCAGTGTACAATATTCTGAAATGTCTTCAGTTTACAATATTCTGAAATGTCTACATTATACAGTAAACTGAAATATCTACTTTTGTTGTTGGTATTTCTAAGTTTAGGCCTACAATTAGACTATTCTTATCCTTTACAAACATTATCAAATGAAGAATTTTATATTTTAACTTGCTTGTAACTCATAATGTATCTGATAAAGATAATAATTGTAAGTCACCGTATCCTCAACAATACAAAAGTAGTCTTTAAGCTAATCACAGATAGTTTAATGGTCAGTATTGCTTGCAAGCACTTAACATATCCTCATTTTAAGCTCTACTGAGCCCAACTCCCTCTCACGAAAGGTCCCCAATTTGACATGCATGTTGTAGTCAATTCTGAGTAAATGAGATAACTAATTGAATTTGTTGAATTTCTTCTCTTCGTTATTCCCAGAGCACCCCACCTCCTCTTCAACTCAAAACTATTGGTAGTAAGATGGAAATAGTGGATAGGATCTCCATTGACAACTTACCTCACATGAAAGGTAAAACAGAGACTTACAAAGCAATTAGATATGTTCGACTCCTTCAAGACTCGGAGTTTAGAAAGGTGCATTTTATATTTAACCTAAGTATAAGATTTTTTTTCACATAGATGTACACATGACATGTACTTTATTTTAATTCAATTAATATTTATTTATAAGATATATGCCCCTGCCCCCCCCTCCCCCATGTATTAAAACGTTATATGGATTTTAAAAAAGTCATAAATATATTACGTCCAAATCCCCTGCATAACTTAAATAACTTTAAGGGAGGAAACTCTATGAGGAAAGCAGGAAAATGTGAATAATGTTTCATTACAATTTAAAAAAAAACGTTGTGAGACGTCTTCAATGAAATATAAACAGTGACTGTTGAGCCTTGCAGGGCCGATTTTAGGCCGATTTGACCGATTGCTCCTAATTCAGCTCCACGCCTGGAAAGGAACCCGCAATTTACATTTAGCATATCACTATCGGTCATGGGTTTTGTTACAGGCTTATAAAGATGTAGGACTTAAAGGGTCAACATATGCAACATACCGTACGATTGACGTTACTTTAATTAAGCCACTGATACTATTGAGCTTAAGTTTGCTTCCTATGCACGAAGTATAAAAAATGTTCATATAATGATCTAATTAATAGTAATAGATGCTATTAAAAAAAATTAGAAGAGTAGTCTTGCAAGCATCCAATGAATTGGGCCCCGCAATTTGTAAGGCCGGCCCTGAAGCCTTGGGTTTAACACACAGTCTGGTTTTGTTAATGAAATATAAAAAGCGATTGCTGAGCCTTGGGTTCACACAGTCTGGTTCTGATAATGCGTTTACTGCTCTTTCCTGCCAGTCCACGATTCAGGCAATCCCTGCGTGTAGCATCAACAACACACGGGTCAGTGTTTTTGAATTGGGTCCACGCGGACAGTTATCGGTAGTACTGATTAAGCAAAAGCCTTTTAAAAGAATGAAAAATGACTTCCAAACCTTAAAAAAAAGTAAAGTTCTTCTTTCAGGCCTTGCGATCTTTGGGGCAGATGATGTAAGAGCCATCTGTTAGGACTCAGGGACGCCCTAAAAATTCTCGAAATTCAAGATCCTAGTTTTCACCATGACTTGAGCCCAAGAGCCTTGGTTCGAAAGCCAAACGCTACACTCAGCCACTACATAGCTAGATTTAATTTATTGAATAAAAGCCGTGCACGTTGATTAGTCAAGTCTCGATTCCATTAAGCAGAAGAGATAGTTCAGTATTAATTAACCAGGCCTTTTTACCAATGGATCTATAACAGATCTATAATTTATAATGGATCAATCCATTCATAGATCTATAATGTCTATAATACAATCTCAAACTACAGGAAGCACAAAATGTTATGGTCATCTTGACTGATGGGGGCTCACATCAGCCGGAGATGACTGCCGAAGAGGCGGAACTGGCCAGGCGGAAAGGGTTCCTCATCTATGTCATTGGTGTAGGTATCTATCTAGAACCGAACGAATGGACGCTCATAGCCAGCGATCCGGACTCAGAGTATGTCTTCAATGTATCAAAGAGCAGCCAACCGTTACTGCCTGTGGTGTACTCTTTTTTAGATAGTCTGTGTGGAGCTTCCCTGGCATGTGAGTGTGTTTCAAATTTCAGACTTGCCTTAAAATATATATATATATATATATATATATATATATATATATATATATATATATATATATATATATAATATATATTATTATGATTATTATTATGAATATATATATATGTATGTATGTATGTATGTATGTATGTATGTATGTATGTATGTATGTATGTATGTATGTATGTGTATCTATACATGTGTGAGTGTGCGTAATGGTGATGTCTTCCTATCCGAAGATTAAGGATGAGTGCAGTGTTTCACTGGGCTACGCAAACCCAGTTGCTACCTGCATATATATCCACAAATAATACAGACAAAGCCGTTGTCCGCTGGGAGGGCTATTTAAGTTTTCTTTATGTCTTCTGTGCCTGTCTTCTCTCTCTCTCTCTCTCTTTATATATAAATATATACAAATGCTCGTATATGATATGTACAAATATGAATATATATATATTCTCTTGTAATTGATTCCCGCAGTAGGTAAAATAACCCTTTAACATGAACATTATAATTATCTAATTAGTAATAACACATTTTTACATGAACATATCTTGAAACCCAAATGAGTCCTGGCAATGTGTCCTCAGTGTGTAACGTCCACAACGCTGCTAACCTGTATTTTATTGCCGGACCTGGGGGCGCCTCAAGAGCCTATCACCTGATAGACACCTTCGCTGCAGACACCATGGTCCCATCGCAAGGTCTGTTACGAGTAGGCTATATCTTCGACCACTGCAATTGCATTGACAAGCCACTTGCTAGAGCAGAGACCTACTGTGGAGAACAGTAAGTGACCATAAGGGCATCGTAGATCTGAATACAACACATGTGAAGTTCAACATTTATAGATCTGAATACAGCACATCTTTAAGTCCAACATTTATAAATCTGAATACAGCACATTTAAAGTCCAACATTTATAGATTTGAATACAGCACATCTTAAAGTTCAACATTTATAGATCTAATCTACTAAATGTAAAATGTGGTTGCAAACAGCATCTCCATGTTCGAAAAAGTTCTAAACCTCTATAAATTGTGTGTGCCTAAGATTAATAATTCCTCTATATTGCGCCAATACTGAAATGTGCTATATTATACTAGCAAAGAAACCCCGTTCTAACTCCGAGTGTTGAACCCAGTGGATTAGCAATTACTGTGTAGATGTCTCAGCAGCTTCCTCACAAAGCGCCCCATCCTCCCTGATATTTCCGCACCCTGTAAATGAAGTGTAACCATGTGTGTCCTAACACGTACAAAACAGTTCACGCCTCTGACAGCTAGACAAATACAACATTTTTAAGACATGGAGAACGCTTGCTAGATTTTAAAGGTATGCTTCCCTTCCAGAAGGCCGTTTTTGAAAGCAGGACAATAATGAGCATGCACCACCCTGCTGCACCATGTCTGTGGACATGAGGCCCTGGAGAGCAACACAGAGCAACGGATAAACTAAAAGTCCTGTGTTGTAGAAACTTTCAAATGAATGACTTTTTATCTGGATACTAGCAGGATATGACCGAGGCCTGTGGGCCTTAGTTTGGGTATTATTAATCTAGTTGACTGGATTTAGATCTATTTCAAACATGGGGACTGTTCCTTTATCATTTTTTAAATATTCTATTCCACTAAAATGAAACTAGATTATGAAAATGGTTTTACCAGTTTAGCCGAAATATTGATATCAAATGTAAAATACTGTGAAACCCGATTTGTTTAAAAGTTTCATCCTTTTTCAGATATATTTAGGTATTTTTTAAATTTTATTTTTAGGGCTTTCCTGTTGTGGCTGGGGTATTAAACACACACTACGGTCTCCGCAATGATCTAAGGAATATTTGTGCCAATTTTTATCAAGATAGGTCAAACGCTTTTGTTTTCTATGCGGGACATACTTACATTCATACATACGCCTTACTTTCTACTTAATATATTAGATATAGGAACTCAGTGACGTAGCTAGGGTGGGGGAGGAGGGGGAGAATTTAAAGATCCCCCCGGCACCCCACTTGAGGGGGCTCCCAAATGAGTGTCCGAAATTTGTTTTTAAATAAATATTACGTCACTGTCATGTAATCTTGCTTTTGACGTTGCTATATAAGTTAGTTCCCCAGTTGTATGTATTCCACTCTCAATTTCAAGGAGTAGCGCTGACTTACTCGTTACGTGTTACTCTCATGAAGTGACTTGGTATATAGGCTAGTTTATTTCATCATCCTGATCATTTAAGAAGAAACCTGATAAAAGCACTGAAAACAAAGGAGACCATGAACGTGTTGAAGAAAAGTATCACTAATAAGATAATTCATACAAAGATACAGCAGTGGAAGGATAGAAAATGTCTCTTGATGAGAGAAGTAGTGCTGAAGAGATTCCAGAAGAATACGTTTTACCACAATCAGAGAAAATATCTGAAATAAGTGATGATGAGTCAAGTGATGGTCTTCTAAAATCACTTTCTCCAGAAGTGGAAGAAGCTGTAATTAAGTACAAAGACTTCGGATATATCCAGCCTGGAATTTTATTCGAGGAACTGCGAGCAAAGATTTTGTTAAAGGGTAGCGTATTTTTCTAAAACAAACATGAACTGTATTTGTACCCAGTAGGGTTGACCCAAAATAAATCACGAAGTTTGATATCATGGTTCACTAAAAAGCTTCCAAGAGGAAAAAATTATCAACCGATCTGGGCTCCTCTTCTTTCCATAAGTGCAAATTTAGAAAAAAAACAGCTATATTGGAGAGATATTCTGAAGCGTGTAGCAGCAGCTATTAAGTACTTTGCAATAACAAACTCAAGCTTACGTGGCCTGCAGAAACGTCTCTTACACATAAATCCAAAGGCAACATTTCTGAACTGTGATAATCACTCTCTAAACCTGACAGCTCTTCATTCTGCTGAGATCCAGCAACTGTCACCTTTTTTGGAACTGTACATGAATTGTTCAACTTTTTTTCCAATTCACCCCAGAGATGGATGGGCCAAAGTAAAGGAAGCTGGAGCCTGGAGTTTAAAAAAGGAGATTAATACAAGCTGGTCCGCAAGAGAAGAAGCTACGTCGGCAGTTTCTTTGTATCTCGACAAAATCATCAATCTGTTGGAGAAACTTTCTGAATCAACAACTGAAAGAATGGACATTAGAAGCAATGCACAGAATCTTCTTCATGCAGTGGAAAAGTATGTATTTTTTTGCTTATCTGGAATTCTGGTCAAATCATCTGCGCCCAATTAATATAGTTCAGAAAAAAACTTCAAACGTCTGGACTGCACATAGGGAAATTGCTGAAGAAATTAAAACCCTTTCATACTTTTTGCAAAATGAGAAACGGACGAAACATATCACCCAATCCATCGAAAAAGCAAAAGAAGATAGTGAATGCTAGGGAGTTTCTGTAATCAAAATAACCAGAAGAAAGAAAAGACTTGATGGGAAGTTGAGTTCTAATGTTGGAATGTCAATAGAACAGCAATTTAAACGTGTTGCGACAGAAGTGATGGACAGACTTCATATGGAGATGAAGGACAGATTCCTAAGGCTGGAAAAACATGTGGACACCTTTGGGTTTCTTCTTGAACCAAGACGCCTCTTGGAGTCTATGGATGATGACACGCTGATGAAAAAATGTGTTACTTTTTCCTTTTCCTGTTTGATGAAAAACAGGCCAATCGCTTGTCCAATGATGTCATTGATGCACGAGCACTTTTCATCAACAAACCAGTGCCACAATCATATTGAGGAAGCTGGCTTCATATGGTAATGATGTGAGCTCAAACCTTGCAACATTCATTCGAATACTGCTAACTCAGACTACTTCCATTGCGTCAAGTGAGAGATCGTCAGGACTTAAAATATTATTAAGTATTACAAATTTATTAATCAAATTATTAAAATAATTACTTTGAATTACCATATGTCTAAGTATTATATTTATTTTATATCATATGTTATTTTGGTCCCAAATTTCAGCCCGACCGTCACACCATACACACCTAGTTGTGCATAAACTAATAAACGACGTGTATGATGATTAAAATTAAAATATGAATTTAATATAATGATATTTCTACAATGAAAAATGATATATGATTACGATAATGATAAAGATATATAAGTACATATAATATGTTATGCAAAATCAATACTTATAGTAAGATTATAATAAATACTTAAGTATTTAAAAATAAACAAGAATAATTCATCTTAACTTATAAGGTTCAGTAATATTGTCCACACAGTGACAATCTTACAAGACAACAACTGGCAATGCATGTAGATATTCCAGCTAAGAAACTGTTCACCGACTATCCATAAATAAAAGTTTATTGTAGCATCCAAAACTCACAACTTCACAAAGCACCACCAGGTCTGGATATAGCACTCGCAGTCTGGAATCTGGAACCTCAGACTCGAACCTCAGTCCCGAAACTTGAGACGAAAACCTCAGACAGAAAACCTGAGATGAAAACCTCAGACAGAAAACCTGAGATGAAAACCTCAGTCCTGTAACCTAAAACTGAGACTTGAAACTGAGACTGAAACTTGAAACTGAGACTGAAACTTAACACTGAGACTGAAACTTAACACTGAGACTGAAACTTGACACTGAGACTGAAACTTAACACTGTGACTGAAACTTAACACTGAGACTGAAACTTAACACTGAGACTGAAACTTAACACTGAGACTGAAACTTAACACTGTGACTGAAACTTAACACTGAGACTGAAACTTAACACTGAGACTGAAACTTAACACTGTGACTGAAACTTAACACTGAGACTGAAACTTGACACTGAGACTGAAACTTAACACTGAGACTGAAACTTAACACTGTGACTGAAACTTAACACTGAGACTGAAACTTAACACTGAGACTGAAACTTGAAACTGAGACTGAAACTTGAAACTGAGACTGAAACTTAACACTGAGACTGAAACTTAACACTGAGACTGAAACTTAACACTGTGACTGAAACTTAACACTGAGACTGAAACTTGACACTAAGACTGAAACTTAACACTGAGACTGAAACTTAACACTGAGACTGAAACTTGACACTAAGACTGAAACTTAACACTGAGACTGAAACTTAACACTGAGACTGAAACTTAACACTGTGACTGAAACTTAACACTGAGACTGAAACTTAACACTGAGACTGAAACTTGAAACTGAGACTTGAAACTTAACACTGAGACTGAAACTTGACACTGAGACTGAAAGTTGACACTGAGACCCTATAGAAAGATAAAGAACAGATTCTTCTAATCCTCTAACCTATATACAAAATACGAATAAACAGGGGTCAAGATAACCCAAGAATATCTAACAGGGTCAATGCTAAGGCTATCCAGTAACGAAGACAGACGTATAATTCAGGAGCTCCAAAAATATACAACTTGGCTCTACAGCCCAAGATGGAGAGAAAGAACCAAACGATCTACGACGAAAGTCTACTACGTCATAAAACAAAATATGACGAAGCAACAAGGGGAGATCACCTACTGCACAAAATAAATACCCATGAAAATGACGTCATTAATAGGTGATGAAATCGGCGCTATTAATTACATAGTGAAATAATCCTACGGTACAACTACATAGATAACTGCGACAGAGATCATTCTCAAAGCTCAAGTAAATCAAAAACTATCTCAGGATCACAATGACGCAAGAAAGGCTTATCAGCAGGGCTTTAATGTCAGTCGAGTCACAAATACTAGACAGTATCGATGTAAATGGTGTTATAGATGTCTTTGCTGCACAGAAAGCACAACGTGAAGCTATATGAATTTAGATTTGTAAATTGTCTAATATTTTCCAAAAAGAAAAAAAAGAAAAACAACAAAGGTATTATTCATTAAAAGATTCTTAATGATTATTTCTAGTTAATTTTACTGCTATACTATACCAAATTGAATGTAGAGTTATATATTTATTAAGTACATCATCTCATGTCATGATGTTGAATGTCAAAATGCAAGGGGTCCCCAAAGAGGTCAATCCCCCACACGCCCCCAAATTCCTAGCTACGCCCCTGTAGGAACCGTGTTTCGTATCTGAAAGTTATTTTTGGATCTAAAATTTGTCTTTTGTTCGGCTCGGTTTAGGTTGCAGGATATCACAATATCTGTAGTGATAATTAACTTTATTCCAAACTAAATATATTGTAATTTAGTATCACGATCTGTTTGAAAATTTGTTGTAATATTTTGATTCCAAACTAAATGAATCATAATTAAGCTTTATTATACTTGTTAGACCATATGTAGTACTATTTTAATTAATTTCAAACTAAATAAATTAAAATTTAGCTTTATATATGTAAGTTTCAACACCTGTAGTACTATGTCTATTGATTCCTCACTAAGTTGATTACAGTAGAGTCCTATATTATCTGTTTAAACATCTGCAGTAAATACACAGAATGTCTTCAATACCCGGCATCCTCAAAGACCTATCAGACTTTACTCAAAAAGGCAAGGGACTATGCCAGATGGCCACGCATGTTCAGAAGTCAAGTCAATCAAGTGGCAGTTCTCTTTGTCGACGAGGAAAGCATTATTGAAAACTGGTACTGAATTTATTTTTTAAAACTAAATTGTGAATTTGTGTGTGCGTGTGTGTTTGTGGTGTGTGTTTGTGTGTCTACACACACTGCAATTAATTTAAAAAAATGGAGTGGCAATGATGCGTTTGACAAAGAAAATATGTTTTGTGTGTGTGTGCGGGTTTCTTTGATGAGTAAGATTGATATGTATACGAGTTGATAAAAGAGGGTGTATGCCATGGGCGTAACCGGGGGTGAGGGGAGGGTCTTGACTTTGATTTTGTTTATTTTAGATGAGATTTTGTTAAAAATTCACTTGCCCCAGCGCAGCCAAAGGGGTTAAGGGGTTTTGAGTTTAAAATCCGACTCAAGGTGGTTTTGAGGTTAACACCCCCCTTCAATAAAAAAAAATTATGCAAATTTTAAGAGCATAACCAAGGACATTTGGATTTTAATACCCCTTCCAACATTTTGTTTACGACAAAACCCCCTATTCAATATAAGACTAAAGTGTACAATAGTTACTAGATTCTATGTGCGTAGCCAAGACTGGGTCTGTGTTTAAAAAACCCATCACAGAGGACTTTAAATCCCTCCAAAAGGTTTTGAGTATTAAGCTAAAAACCACCTCTTCAAAATAAAATTGAGGCAAACTAAACACACAAAATTTTATGAGTGTAGCCAAGGGGGGTTTTCACTTTAACACCCCCCCCCCGTGGGCTCTAACTTTCAAACCACTACAGATGGTTTGAGTTTAACCCCCCCCCAGGGCTCTAACTTTCAAACCACTACAGATGGTTTGAGTTTAACCCCCCCCCCCGAGGGCTCTAACTTTCAAACCACTACAGATGGTTTGAGTTTAACCCCCCCCCCCCCCGAGGGCTCTAACTTTCAAACCACTACAGATGGTTTGAGTTTTGCGGTGAAAAAAACAATCTTCATTATTATTCTAAAGCAAACAACAGTCACCAATTCTACGGGCGTAGCTAAAGGGGTTTTGAGTTGTTGTTTTTTTTAACCATCAGAGATTATAGAATTATCCCCTTCAACAGATAGTATTAACGATAAAACTTCCATTTTTGATTTTAAAAATCTAAATCAAACTAGTCACCAAATTTCTACCAGTCGCTGGGCTTCATTAATTAGGTGCAGTGAATAGTAGATTTTGTTTTTGAACTAAACTTTTTAATAGCAGGATATTGCACTGTAGATACCTCGGGAGGCTCGGAATATGCATTTTTTTGTTTTAAATACCGAAATAATGCGTCGAGGCCACTGGGGCAGCTCCCGGCGCTCCACCAGACCCCCACCTGGCAAGGGAAGGGTGTTAACAATCTTTCCATTAGCTCCAGGAATAACTTATTCTAGGGTACAATAAACGTCTTCCAAAAGAATGAAGGGTTAGAATATAAGAACGATTAACTACGTGTGTGTGCGCGCACACACACACATCTAAATATATATATATGGGGAAGAGAAAAAATCACCCCCCTAAACCCTTGCCAAAAAAAAATCCTGGCTACGCCCATGGGGTACGCTGATAGAAGGAGGAGACAGGACACGGTATGTTGATTCTAGCTTTTGGAGTGAGTTGACATGGATTTGACATCGTTCAACATCTTGTTATTTATGTTTTAAAGAGGCGCGGTGGCTGAGTTGTAAAGCGTTTGGTTTCCGAAACGTAGGGTCCGCATACGAATCCTGGTGTAGACCGGGACTATTTTTTTTTCGGGATCCTTAGGGCGCCTGTGAGTCTACTCAGCTCTATTGGGTTGCTAGGAATTTGCCATCGTTTGGGGGCCCGGGGGCTTGACATCTTTAACGGCCCCTGTATTTTGACATTCGACATCATGACCATAAGATTATGGCATAATATTTAATATTCAATGTAAAAAAAATTCGAACACTCATTTTTGAGGCCCTCTCAAGTGTGGGCCCGGGTGGATTTTCAAATCTTCCCACCATAGCTACGCCACTGCATAAAAATGGCTCGCATTACAACACTACCCTACAATTGACACAATTTTCTAGCCCTCAAATTCTATAAGTCTCCTTTCATCCTCTCTTTCATCCTTCAATCGAATGGCCCTTAAACCCCTATTATGGAGTATGCACAGAGAATTCTTAGCCCCATCAGTTGTAGCCAGTACATCTCTCTGCACTATAACTCTCCCCACATATACACAAAATAGTTTCCAATGACACTCACCTTCCATTTTCATTGGTTTCTACTTAACTTATTCTAGATTATGCATTAATATGCGTACCAATTTTATGAAGCTCGACATTTAGCACCGTCTGAAGAATCTCTACAGCAAGGGCTCCATACCGTATTAAATAAGTGATAAAATTAATTACGTTGATCTTTGATGTTTACATTTTGTAAAAACATATTTTCAGTATTTCCTTCCTTATTGTCGAAATTTTCGTGATTTGAAAAAAACGTATCAAACATTTTGTCTTGATATTATTCCAGGAGAGATATCAACAATCTGGTGGCAGAGAATATCAATCTAATTATTGTTGATCTGGGCGTTAGATACTGCTTCACCAACTTCCTTAAAGAAATTCCCCAAAACATGAGCAACTACATCCGAATTGTTGGCGATGTTGAATCTCAAGAGTACCTGAAAGAAAGGTTAACTAAACTTATATGTCAAGGTAGGTCTGTACACCATTTGTATGTCAATATATTTCTTTGTTTAAATATTTGTTGCCTATTTGTAAATCAATACGTCAATTTGTTTAAATGTCTATTAACTATTTACAGCTCAATAGGTTTCTATGTTAAAATGTTTGCAAGCTTTAGGTAATAATAAAACTTATTTGTGCATGTTTATATCCCTTTCAACGCTCACTAGCTATCAATGACAGATATGGCTGCGTACCAACAGTGCAGTGAACATGTCAGCATGAAAGGGGAATAACTTGTGAAACCTTTTGACTGGTTACTTGCAATGTAAGCAGAAATGACTTCATGTTTTGAAGGTGTTCTACAAAGGTTCCATTTTATGAAACGCTTTTTAAAATGTCATATTTTGATGTAAATAAAATAGTTATTATAATTTTAAAATCCTAAATGGAAAGTGAAGAATACATTTATAAAACCAGGACTAGTTACAAAAAACTGTCGTACCAGTAGGGCCTTATAGCGTTTAACACCACCGATATCACAAATGATATGATATTAAAATTGTCCTCTCTGTGAGTGTGTCTGTGTGTGTGTCTTTTCTTTTCTAAAAGCGAAAAATCAAATTTTTTAAATCACTTATGCAAGCAGTTTTTTCATAAAAATACACCACTTTTACAACTATTCACATGGGAGGCTCTATAGTAGGGGAGATGACAATTTGCTATATCTGTAACACATTTATGCAAATGGTCTTAAATATTTTGTCAAATTTTTTTTTTTACATTTGTATTGCTACGTTATGTAGTTTTGTTTTACTAACTACTACATTTATCCAAAAGTAATGTTTACTTTTTTTTTAAGAGAAAAAATCTATTTATCAATGCATATAAGTTGGACGGACATCATTAAAAACAACAATTAATAAGTAGTTTTTCATATTATCATGTGACCTTTAGCACTCTCCCGTAACTGTAAAACACGTAACTGAAGGAATTATTTTTTTTAACGGAAATGTTTTTTTTTTCTTTTTTGTGGATTTGAATAAGAGGTTGACCCTTTACAAAACAATTAGATTAATTAGATATTTATTATAAGAGATTAATTAGGACAGGTTTACATTCAACTTCACATTCACTTTCACCTATCCTCTGGTCTGCTGGACCACTGGGGCACCACACAAGATCTGTCAACCTTCTTTCTCCTTTCTTCTCTGTCATTTGTCATTGATAGAATTTAATTCTGAGGTGTTTTTATTAAAATATTGATACCTGTGTTTTTACCTGCCTGGGTGGACCACTTCGGGACAGAATTTTGAGTCTGTGTTCCCACACAAACTGTCTTTGTAACCTTGTTTTTCTACATTTTTTTCCTGTGCGATGCTCCAGCATTTGGAGGACCTAGGCGGCTTACTATCCTTAAGGCCGGCCCTGTAGCATTCTTTCATCAAATGACACAAAATATTACTTTTTAAAAAAAGATATTTTGTATAAACAATTGTATACGTAATTTCTTATAAGTATCTATGTATCTTAGTCTTTTTTTTTTAATCAATTTCTATTTCAATGCACAAGGAGAATGTTATAACATATAGCGCCCCCTCCCAAACCTATGCATCTAATTGTTCGGTCGTACTATAGAGCATACGCCCCCCCCTCCTTACTTCTCTTTTGATCTCCTCATTGTTACCACAGAGAGTTAAGTAGCTTTAGATTTAATGAAGCTTAATCTCGTGTCTACGTCACTTATATAGTCAAGGGTTATTTGACTAGAATTGAACATATCTATTTCCATTTAATATTTGCTAATGGTTATGTCTTATATTACTTTTTTTGAAACACAAATGTTTGCAGTTTTGACATCACTACAAGAGACACACTATACTGCTAAGAAAATTGGCACTAACTTTAGTGGTCGACGTTTATTACCAAGAGAATTTCAAGAATGAAACATTAAAGAAACTTAGTGACTGTATTTAATGTACTAGTTTCTTATATGCAGTTAAACCAAATGTTGTTTGTTATTTAAACTCATTATGCTTCACATGCTAATTTTGACTACGCTTAAAACGGCGTGTGTTGATGTTGTGGCCTTAATGCACTCAGTCGTCTCAGCCTCGGTAGATGGGGATACATTTGCAAATGTTTTATGTTTTTCTATGATTTATAAGATCAAACATTTAAAATAAAAGACTTTTTTTTTATAATGAATAAAAACAACAACTCCTGTTTACAATGCTGAGGAAATGAAATGTAACTGATGTATATAATAATAAAAGAAAGGCATCAGACAATCTGTGACTTATGATTTATAACTGTTTACTTATTAAACTATGATTTATTGAACAATGACATATAGAAGTATGACTGCATGACTTATTGATCTGCTGTGTTCTGAACTATGACTAACTACATAATAAATTATGACTTATTGAATTATAACTTATTCTTATTGAACGATAAATAATTAAAGTATGACTTATTGAATTATAACTTATTCTTATTGAACGATAAATAATTAAAGTATGACTAATTGATCTGCAATTCTGAACGTGTTAGTCATTGTCTATCTAACCTGACAACATGATTGATTGAATATGAGCGAATAGATAAACCCTGGTAAGTAATACATCGATCAACTAAGAAAAACATGTCCAGATCCATACACTACAAGTGTTTTGTAATTGACTTTTGAAATTTTTTTTTTTTTTGGGTAAGGCTTGGCTAAATTTAAAAGTTCCAGTAACTCCACTTTAGGGAGACTGTCATTTCTAACTGGCATTAAAGTATTGTCGATGAAGGATAAATAGATCAGTTACATCGCTCAGGTTGTTACTAGCCGATTCCCTACTGGACTTTTTGAAGGTAATCAATCTATTTAAATGTACATAAGATGATTAAAATCAACAGACATTAATTAATCTATGATTTTTGAAACATTATCTCAATGGAAACTAACAGGAAATGGCTTTGTTTCATACATTTGCATGAATATATAGTTATATATATACATGGATGGCTGCCTGGTCGTGCGGTTTGCGCGCTGGACTGTCGTTCAGATTTATCGATGGTCGAGAGTTCAAACCCTGCCCGCTCCCATACCCCGTCTTCCTGCGGGAGGTTTGGACTAGGAAGTAATTATCTTCGGCTCTGAAGGAACATCCGAAACATGTAAAACATTTTACAACAAAACATTTTTACAAACATATAGTAATAGCCCATTCTAAAGAAAATCCGAGAAATGATTTTGCATTATTTCTAAACTTTGAAAACTAAAGATCATTACTTTTCTAAGACGGAAAAGATTGATTTGAGCGACTTCCCTTACAGCTTGAAAAAGAGTTACGTGCATAAAAATCTATATATATATATGGGTCTGTGAACCGATCTAACGCGGATAAGAATTTGTTTCCGATTTCCAGTCTAGATATAATATATAAATATATGTGTATATAAGTCTATGATCTGGACTAGTTTCAAACTAAAAGAAGTTAAATGTCAAGAAGACTAAATATAGGCGTGTGTATCATGTCGACTAATACTGAAGCCACAAGAATATGTTACTTTATTTTTATAAAGTCAATATTAACTCACCCTTTATTTTTATAAAGTTAATATTAACTCACCCTTTATTTTTTTGTGAAGTTAATATTTACTCACCCTTTTTTTTTATAAAGTCAATATTAACTCACCCTTTATTTTTATAAAGTCAGTATTAACTCACCCTGTCTGTCTGTCTATATGGTAAAAAGTTTGTACACATTATTTCTCTCACAGCTAACCTTGGATCAAGTTGAAATTTTGCACAATTATTTCTTTTACCTGACAAAACAAGAACCAATTTAAAAAAAAACTGCAATTACAAAAGTTAGTTAATAAACTATTGGTAATTAATGTTTGTGTTTAGTATCTACCAAGGGACAGGAATTGTTCTTGACTGATGTGTTGGTATACGTTGAATTAGTTCCTTTAATATTTTGTGTGGAAAAGTAGGTCGTTTATAACTAACATTAGATAACTTTAAAATCGTGTATTTTCATCAGCACTTTACTGGCACAGTGGTTAGTCTATTGGCTTTAGCCCTCGAGCTCGAATTCAAGTCGTACATCTTTTTTTTTTAATGCATTTAAAAGAGCGATCACTGTAACATTCACAACGATTTGCCCTTTTATTTCTTCCCCAACTGGTCCAGATAAAGATGTCACAGCACATTGGAACGCTAATAATGCGGCTAACAGCATTAAATTGAGTAATGTAACGGATGCATGTGCAAACAGATGTACTTGAAGTATTTCTAGCGTTACTGAAGTATACTATGTGCATGAGTACCTTGTATGATGTATTACAATCGCGAGCTCTTGAAGCATGCTAATCCGTCACAAGAATGAATAAACAGGTACCAACAGGAACAAAGACTAAATTACCAAGTTGACTCAAGATGAAACTTTAAATAACTTTTAATACAGAATGGGCCACAGTCTAGTCCGTCACTAACAACGATGTTTACCCCTCGAGAGTCTAGCAGTAACTGACTTCTAAAAGTCTATTCTAATCTCTAACCCAAAGTCTATGTCGTCACTATAAATTGTACGCTCACTATCGGTCTAACAAAGTGCGCAACTAAACTAATTAAACTAGCTATCTAACAATAAACAAAAAGAATTGGTAAAATTATTTCTAATCGCACAATCGCACATATTTATTATTGTTAGTCTAAATCTACTACAAATTTATTACATGGTTGATACAAACTAATTGATACAACTACGCTTAATATTATATTTCATACTCTACTACAGTCTACATCTTCATTTATAGTAGTGACATTGCTTAAGAATGCAAGTGCTGTTAGCCGCACCCCCGTGAAACTCATTAAGAGTAGAGTACACCATAGTGAAAACAGTGTATGAAACCACTAAATGTTAAAGAAAAGAATTGGTGCATATCTGTACAGTTGTGCAACAATATGAACATTCGAAACTCATCAATGGGATGTTTCATAGTGGAAAAGTATGAGAAGGGGTAATGGAGTTTGACACAATTATCCCACGCTCTAGGCGCGGTGGCTGAGCGGTAAAGCTTGACTTCCAAACCGAGGTCCCGGGTTCGAATCGTGGTGAAGATTGGGATTTTTAACTTCGGGATATTTGGGCTTCTCTAATTCCACCCAGCTCTAATGGGTACCTGACATTAGCTTGGTGAAAAGCAAAGGCGGTTGGTCGTTATACTGGCCACATGACACCCTCGTTAAAAGCAGGCCACAGAAACAGATGACCTTTACATCCTCTGCCCTATATATCGCAAGGTCTAGTCACACAGGTTGAAGCCTAATCTAGTCACACTTACAGTGATACCACAAATTAAGGTGTAAAAACGGAAGTTATTTGGGGGGATAAAACAAAAAAATCTCAGGATTGAAATGCGACATTTTAGCAGTGGCGTAGCATCCATGGCGCGAAGGAGTTCAATGAACCCGAGCCCTTGACCATTAGGTGAGGGCACTAAAAAGTTGAAAAAAAAATGTGTTGAATGTAGTCATTTAAATACTTTAAATACTTATGTATTTTTATTGAACCATTCATTTATCATATTATTATATTATATCTCTGCTTAATCAAAGGTAATGCCAACCATGGCGTAGGCCATCTACTCTGATCAGAGAATATATGTTAAAACATTTGTTTGTTAAATATAAACACAAGATAGTTACTTTTAAGAAGTGGTATACGGCAAGCGTTTAGTGTCATGAGACAATTTAAATACGCTTAGTTTTCAAAAGTTGTGACTTAATTGACAGTCATTACACCACAACTTTTAGTAACCTTACCCACATAGAAATGGCGTTTTTTTTTTAATGTACCGATGCAATCGAGACCACTAGATTTGCTTTTGTCATAATTTTGAGAAGGGGAAAGGGGCCCACCAACATATTCTTGAACCCGGATCCACGAGTACCTTGCTACGCCACTGCATTTTAGGGCTCAGTTGGTTTAAAAGCGAAAGTGTCATTTCAATGTATACTATAGATCGGTACAATAGTAATCTTCCAATGATGAAGTAAAGCACATATCTAATTCAGTTACAGCTCAGAACAGCTGAAGCCACTGGGTATCATAGTCCCGGATACCGTTGAGTTCTCGTGTCTGCGGTTGTATCTCGTCATTTCCGTAACTACTTCATTACTTGGGCCTGATCTATCTTGTTTATTTCCGCTTGACTACGCTTAGCGTATGTTTTTAAATCCACAAAATACCTAAGTGAAATTTAAAAATGCAAGCTGTGCACCCTTTCCAGTCACTTCCTTAGTGCCAATTATTTGAAATCAAATGTTGTTTATTGATTTTCTTCTCCATTTTTTTTCTTTCTTCCTTTTCCTTTTTTGTTTTACTTTCATGGTAGACAGCAAGAAGTTACTTCACAATTACATAAGTCATCATCACTTGTGAACTAGTATAGACTCAAACACTTTAGAGTTGGCCTACAATTTGCTAATTTTTAAAAGCCTGAAGACAAAAATAGATTCGTTTCATAACAAAGATTATGTCATATTTCGAGGTTTGTTTTTAAAAAACAAAAAACAAGATTACAAACTGAGTTTATGTAATAAAAGTGATCCCCTGTGGGTCCGTCGTACATCTCATTTATATCTTACAGACATTACTTCAAAAAAGAAGATAACTACGTCCTACGCATTTCATGGGTTAATCTAGTCATGCATATTAATAAATGACTAATAATAACTCTGCTAAGTCGTTGGTTTTCTTGGCTGCATATGGTTTTGATTTAATACAAAAAAAAAGGTAAAACATTGCTTCTAATAAGATCACTGAAAACAGAAAACAGCCATCTTGACAAGAGCGCGTAATTTTCTCTTATTACAATTTGGAAAATGATAACGGTCAAACTACAGTTTTCCCGAATGGTCAATTAGCTTGTAATTCTTTTCCCTAAGATATACATTAACTGTCAAATCCATTAGAGCCGTTTTCGAGATATATGTCCACCCAGGTTTTAGCTTTTTTATGTATTTGCCTATGAATTCGCAAGCTGAATAGATGAGTTGTAATAATTACATGCATAGATGGTAGATACTATTAATCAGCAGTGTTTAGGTGTACGCCTGTGTGCGTTGATGTAATGTGTAAGAGCTAAGAACTTATAGGTGCCGTCTGCGAGTTGTAACTTAGTTTAGCATTATCATTACTCTTGTGGCTCCCAACGGTATTCTTAATTCGGCGTTGTCGGCCTTATTAGTTCGGAAAATAATGTTTATCTAACTTGTTTGTTTGTTTTTTAAATACTAATCTAGTTGCACTTAGTCATTGCACTTTTAGAAGCAGACATCGTTAACTGGCGCAGACCTTGACTCGCTGCTCAGCCGCATTGTAAGTACCCTTGATGCTCGCCGGTGATAATACCAAAAAAGGAAATGGAAATATTTAAATATAATTTTAATATGTAGCCTATAGTCAAGTCAGTCTAGTTGCTCCGAACCAGACGCGAGTGCAGTCGAACGTGACAGTTGTTCTAGTTAACCCGCAGCAGTGAGGCTAATCTACAGGTTCACTTCACCTTTGGTGCAGCAGGTCTACGTCAAGATAGCCATGGGCCAGTTAACTGTCCTAGCGCTGATCCTTTTGGTGAGTCATTCATTGATCACTTGGCGGGAACATAATTAGTTACATCAAAGTAAATGATTAGATCTTATTGATTTGTTATCAGGTCCAAAAAAAAATAAAAGTATATAAATAATCTTTAAAGAAAGACAAGTCCTCTTTTATAAAACTTATAGAGCAATTATTTTGCTCTTAATAACTAATGAATGTTATATTTAAAAAATAGGAACATTTTTTTTTACCCCCGCCCCATCCTTCCCCCTCCCCGAGAAAAAAAAATTCCGATTAATGCGAATGTATAAATTTATAAAATTCTAATAATAGGCCTGTAGATTAGAACGTCTATATAATGAATAGGGCCTACATGCGGATAGACAAAGACAAAGAGTCTGTTCAAGATAAAGATTTTCTGGCATTTGTGTTTATACTTTGAAAAATTATTACGGTTAAACTGGAGTTTTTCCATTGTGGC
Organism: Biomphalaria glabrata; assembly: GCF_947242115.1. NCBI lineage: Eukaryota > Metazoa > Mollusca > Gastropoda > Planorbidae > Biomphalaria > Biomphalaria glabrata. Next base: position 73,123,430 of record NC_074711.1, read on the forward strand.
CATATAACTAGTAATTTTTTTCACAAAGATGTGTATGAGCTGTAAAATAGGAAATCACATATATATATATATATCTCATATAATATCTCATCCAAAAGGGTCCTGACATCCTGGATAGCATCAAAGAATTACTAAACAAAACAAAAAAGATACATTAAATTCGTCTATAGCCATATACAAAATCCATCGATTAGGAAGACATTCTCCCTTAAAAAGATTTTTGGGAAGGAGTGTTACATAGGTTAGACCATCTCCGTGGCTTCCTGGTCGTGGGGTATGTACTCTGAACTGTGATTCGATGGTCTCGCTAGTCCAGGGTTTTGAACCCCTCCCGCCGACATATCCCGTAGTCCTGCGAGAGGTTTGCGCTAGGATGTAGGTCTATCTATTTTCGAATATGAAAATAGAAAAAAACAACATTTGCCATTTGTTCGGGCATCTCATAAATGTCATGACAACCTCTCTTATCATTCATTAAGAACTGAAAATAATTGTTACTTGTATATTTTAATCACTCTACACAACCACTATCTCCAAAAAATAATTTCCTAAAAGCCGTTAGCAGTTTTGTGTGGTATGTCTGTTCCTTCGTCCGTCCGTCATGTTTAGTTAGGTCTCAAAAACTAGGAATTCCGATATCATCATGCAAAGTTCTGGTGCATCGGATACTTTTTTATCTTATGAATGCAAACTGTTTTGTTTTAAAATTAAATATATATATCATAGATGCAAATATATATATATAAGTAAGAGCATGTGTTTTCTGTTATACGATGTACTTATAATTAATCGAATGCAGTCTTTTAATACAATGAATGTATTTTGTATGCACTATGCACACACTCTACATATTTACAACACAAGATTTCATTATCACAAAGTAAAGTACTTCTTCCAATTTAATGAACTCCTGTGTCCCTACGTCAACCATCAATTAAAATAATCCTCCAATAACATTCGTTAGGCCAGGCTCGCTGTGAACCATAGTATTCATAACGATAGGCTCAATGAGAACTTATGAATATTAACCATGCAATTCTAATGGATGAAGCCAGGGGCGGTCTTACGCATCAGAAAACTAGGCAGCCGCCTAGCGCCTTCGCTTGGTGGGGGCCTTGTACAGGACTAAAAGCATTGCGAAACTTGTATCAAATCTCAAATAGCACTAGGGCTCTCCATGGGCGTAGCCAGAGGGGGTTCTTGGGGTTAAAACCCCCCTTCCCCGAAATGAAATCCCCCCCCCCTTGGGGGGGGGATCGGAATTAAGTGACTGATTTTTTGCTTTGATTTTGTTTATTTTAGGTGAGATTTTAATAATAAACCTTCACTTGCCCTAGCACAACCAAAGGGGTTTTGAGTTTAAAACCCCCTACCAGGGGGGGGGGTTCGAGTTTAAAAACCCCTACCAGGGGGGGTTCGAGTTTAAAACCCCTACCAGAGCGGTTCGAGTTTAAAAACCCCTACTAGGGGTTTTGAGTTTAAAAACCCCTACCAGGGGTTTTGAGTTTTAAACCCCCTACCTGGGGTTTTTGCAGTTAACTCCCCCTCTTCTATAAAACAAAACAAAAAAAATGAAAATGAAAATCCCCTAATTCCAAGAGCACAGTTAAGGAAGATTTTGATTTTAAAACCCCGTCTAAAATTTACGATAAGCCCCCTCTTTAATATAAAAAGAGCTAATTACGCACTCAAAATGTTATGAGCGTAGCTAAATGGGTTTTGACTCAGTTTTGAGTTTAAACCCCACTTCAGTGGGGTTTGAAGATAAAAAATACCTCTTTTTAATAATAAAAAAAAAGCAAATTATACACTAAAAATGTTATGAGTGTAGTCTATGGGGTTTTGAGTTTAAACTCCCCTCCAGTGGAGTTTGAAGCTGAAAAGCACCTCTTCAATATAAATAAAAATAAATTACTAACTCTAAAATCTATGAGCATAGTCAAAGGGGTTTTGAGTTTAAACCCCCCGCCATCTTCAGTGTAAGAAAAAAAGCAAATTACGCACTCAAAATGCTATGAGCGTTGCCTATAGGGGTTTTGAGTTTAAACCCCCATTCAGAGGGGTTTGGTGCTAAAAATACATCTTCAATATAAAAAAAAAAGCAAATTACACACTAAAATTATTTGAGCGTAGCCAAGCCAATCAGGGGTTTTAAGTTTCTTCTACAGATGGCTTTTTTTAAAGTTTAAAACCCCTCCAGGTGGTTTTGAGTCTAAGATCCCCCTACAGAGCATTTTGAGGTGGAAAACCCCCAACAGAAGATTTTGACGATAAAACTTTTTTGCGGGACATGTTCTCCGACAAAATGAATTACGCATAAGAAGAGTTGCAATGATAACCTAGTACAACTTGACGCCAATCATTCATGGAGGTCCTCATGGTAGGTGGGAAGAGGCTTCAGACATTACCAGTGACAGATTTTTATGGAAACAGCTTGACGTCAAATGCTCCGAACGGCGTGGGAGGGTCTAAATCAGTAAGAATAGCACATTAGGTTTTTGAAATAAAACTTTTTAATAGCAGGAAAATGCACTGTAGATACCTCAGAATATGCATTTAGTTGGCTTTCAATACCAGAAATAGTGCTTGGCGGCGGGGTTTCGCCCAGCGATTGGGGAGCTCCTAGCGCTCCCCCGGACCCCCTTGCTATTAATGGCGGGGAGTCAACAATTTTATGGAAACAGCTTGATGGCAAATGCGCCGAACGACGAGGGAGGGTCTAAGTCAGTAAGAATAGCACATTAGGTTTTTGAAATAAAACTTTTTAATAGCAGGAAAATGCACTGTAGATACCTCAGAATATGCATTTTGTAGGTTTTCAATATCAGAAATAGTGCTTGGCTCCCCCAGACCCCTTTGCTAGTAATGTCGGGGAATCTACAATTTTTTCACTAACTCATGGAAGAACCTATTCTAGGGCACAATAAACGTCTTCCTAAAGAATGAAGGGTCAGAATGTAATAAAGATTATGTACACACACACACACACACATAAATACATATAATTTTTTTTTCGCGTGGGGGGGGGGGGGTCGGGGAGGGAAATTCACCCCCCCCCAAAACCCTCCCCGAAAAAAAATCCTGGCTACGCCCATGGGGCTCTCAATCTACTGGCTTAGCTCTAAAATACTCTAAATCTTTAAATATATTCATTAGACAACTTATGTTCGAAGAACCTTGTTGTTTTTTTAATGAATTGTGTCATTTTATTTTTTCGATGTTTATTTTTATTTCGCTATTTCATTTGGGGCCATCTAATTCAATTTGCTGAGGGACTCCAATTATCTAAGGCTGGTCCTGATGGAGGAAGCATTGCGGTTTTCAATAGTTTGTATCAAGTACCTGCATTGCTTACCATACAGATAGGATCAGGACTTGATTTAGACTTAAGGCCCTAAGCCAGTGAGGCCCAACCTTATTCGTCCTGAAGGCCAGTTTCGTTTACAGCACTCGGTTCGCGGGCCATTTTCATTTCCAACACTCGTGTCGTGGGCCACATCCACGAAAAGATACAAAAACGAAAAGAAATTAACCTGAAACTATTTGATTAGAAACCCGTGGATCTAGTACCCGTCGTTTAAAAATCTTTTAAAGAAATGACCAACTCATAATTGACATGACCAACTCATAATTGACATGACAATGACCAATGCATAATTAACATGACCAACTCATAATTTTTCGACTCAAAAACCGGAGACAACAGAATGAAACAACATATGTATCGGAAGCTAAAAGTCGCGACTAGCGAAACCTGCCCTTGTGTAGCATTACCATGTCCTTCAAAGTTGCATACTATATCAAAAGGCCAAAACAAGCAGCCTGATCTGGAAATCAATGCGCGGGTTCATGATGGTTCATCTCAGATATAGGATTACTAATCTGAACCCTACAACATATAAAATGAGAACGAAGAAGAAGAATAACTCTTTTATTCGCGGCTCATATCAAGAATGCCGCCATATTCGTTTCATAATATCATTTATATGTTGTAGTTTTTTAACAGTCAAACTTTCCTTATGAAACAGACATGTTGTTTTTGTTCCATAAAAAGTTAAAGATCCGTTCCACTTTTCCTGGTAGATTCTACAGAGTCCCATCATATAAACACACCAATGTTAAAGGTCATGTTACCAATCCATCATAGAAAAAATGAGGGCTCTAACGTATGTAAAAAGATATATTTTAATCTTTTTTTTGGAGGGGGAATTTGCTACACTTTGTGCCGACATTTCGGCGGGACGAATGGAACATTTTCGCGGGCCGCATCTTCAAAAAAGAAGATGATTACGTCCTACGCGTCATGCATTTAGTCATGCATATTAACCAATGACTAAAACTCTGCCAAGTCACTGGTTTTCCTGGCTAGGTCAGGCAACCCATTCCATGCTCTAATAGCACTAGGGAAGAAGGAGTATTTGTACAAATTTGTCCTAGCATATGGGACGAGGAATGTGCCTTTATCTTTATGTCTTTCAGAGTATTTTATTAAATTCTGTTTTTGTATTTGAAGACTATGGTTCAGTGTTTTATGTATAATTGCTACTTTACTTTTGAGTCTTCTGACCTGAAGGGTTTCTAAATTTAGTGATTTTACTAAAGGTGTTACTCTAGTCAAATGTGAATATTCGTTTGTTATGAATCTCACTGCTATATTTTGTGTCTGTTCCAGTTTCTTAATGTTTTCTTGAGTTGAGGGGTCCCAAACGGAGGATGCATGTTCTATTATTGGCCTAACCAAGGTTAAATAACATTTTAGTTTTATGTTCTTATTTGATTTATAGAGTTTTCGGACCTTCTTTTGGACATCACTGCTCTAGGCTATTTGAGAGATAGGGTCTGTCTCTGGGGATCAACGTAATGCAATTTATTCCTTTGCTTTTTCTTCAAAAAAGTTCGTTGTTTTTTTTTTTTTTGTTTTTTTTTTTTTTTTGGGGGGGGGGGGGGGGGGGTCTATGCTCTAGCTTAAATAGCCTGTAGGTAAATCCAGGCTCCGAGTTTTTGAATGGTTTGTGAGACAAACTCTCTCTTTGTAATCTTTTTAAAATTTTGTTGATAATGTTACAAAACAACAACAACAAAACAACAACAACAAAACAACAACAACAACAACAAAACAAAGTCACAGTTTCATTGTTTCCTATTTCCAGGTGTCACTTTGTCACGCACAAAGACGTACCGGTAAGTACTACTATCCAGTAAATAACACTTGTGTTAGTCTATTCAATCAGAACATGTTGACTAATGTTACCTCAATCAAGTATTCAGTCTTGTTCAATTAGGTCTGTTGACTTTTTTCTTTTAATTTTCTTTTTCAGAGGATTTCGATGATTACAGTAAGTAATTTTCTGACTATAATCATTGTTCTCAAGGAACACTCACAATGTTTAAAACGAATTCCTTTATTGAAATCGACATTTATTAGAGTGTGGCTGTAGAATAATTCTTGCACTGTCGCGCTAGTGTGTAAATGTACATAAAAGATCATTTGTGACAATAACTTTGTTTTAAGGGTTGCAATATCAAATATTCTGCACAAAAATACGGGTAGTTGGGATCAAACCCGATAGAGGCTATAAAAAGAAAAGACCTGAAACTAGCGCGTTAAACTACACATTTACAGTACTTTATTTGATGAGTATTTTACCCAAGATCTGTGTTGTTTTTTTAGGACTAGCTTATTTCAAGTACCCGGCATTTTCCGATACACAATTTCATACACAAAATAATTGTTGAAAAAAATTGTAGTGATTTTAAACTTTAAATAATTAGTTAAAAATGTGTTACTCTAATCAATTTTGAATATTAGTTTGTTATGAATGTCACTGTCTATTTTGTGTCTGTTCTAGTTTCTTAAATTTTTCTTGAGAAAAGGGTTATTCTCCTAATGGGTATACCTGATTTCTCCAAGCAGCCTTTCTAAAATAGTGGTCCTAAATAATGCTATGTTCATAAACGAAAAATCGTATGGCTGCATTATGATGAATGTACGTGTTAGTTCAATATATTTTATATTACTAGGTAACTAAAAATAACTGTATAAATACACGTACGTTTAATTTTTTTCTGTTAGACAAATTTTTGTTTATATCCTTATTCTAAAAAGGAATAATAAATAGAATTGTACAGTAAAAATAATCACTAAGTTTTTTTTTATAGTTTTAATAGTTTTGAAAGTCTGATAAGATAACAAAGAGAGTGTGTGTTTTTGCAAATGTACACAAGCTACTCTATGAATCAGTCCATCTCTTCTAATTGTTTAGAAATGAGTGTACAAATGTAGGCTTCGATATTTTTAGCCTGAATTTAAGAAGCTACAAACTTCAAACAACTAATATATTGCCTCTTCCATAAAACTTTGTATTTAAAAAATAAATTTATCCAATGCTCGAGGTCCTGCTTGTATACTTAGGCCCTATATGAATCGATCCGGTATTAATGTAGCAATAACTCCGCAAAAAACAAACAAACAGTTAAATGAAAGAAGATTGAGATATACATATATTTTTGTTACGGTACTCATCGGTACAGGGTACCGGCACTTTTTTTCAATGTCGGGAAAAATTATTACTTTTCTTGTATTTCAACGTTAATTGTTAATTTATTAGTAGTTTAAAGTTAGGCAATCTATCACTGAGTACCGGCACCTATTTTTTTTTCTTACAAAAAAAATAAATCACTTTATATATGTATACTTTGTATCATGGGCGTATCCCCCCCGACCCCCCCCCCCCTGCTATTACTAGCAATGGGGTCTGGGGGAGCGCTAGGAGCTCCCCAATCGCTGGGCGAAACCCCGCCGCCAAGCACTATTTCTGGTATTGAAAGCCAACTAAATGCATATTCTGAGGTATCTACAGTGCATTTTCCTGCTATTAAAAAGTTTTATTTCAAAAACCTAATGTGCTATTCTTACTGATTTAGACCCTCCGGCGCCGTTCGGAGCATTTGACGTCAAGCTGTTTCCATAAAAATCTGTCACTGGAAATTTCTGAAGCCTCTTCCCACCTGCCATGAGGACCTCAATGAATGAGTGGCGTCAAGTTGTACTAGGATATCGTTGCAACTCTTCTTATGCATAATTCATTTTGTCGGAGAACATGTACCGCAAACCTCATGCGTCGCTCTTTCACAATCTTACTAAAGGGTCGACTCCCAGTTCGGCATAGGATTTCCTTGATTTAGACCCGATCTCTATAACTGACTCCTAAAATTTCTTAGCCATCTTCGTTGAGCCACATTTAGTGTTTTTCAATTTCGGCAAATGACTATTCACTGCAGTTTATTAAGGGAACCCTGCCACTGGTAAAAAGGTGTAACCTCTCTTGAATACGCTCTTGGAATTAAGTGACTGTAGTTTGCTTAAGATTTTATATCGAAATGAGAAGTTTTATCGTCAAAATCATCTGTTGGGGGTATTCCACCTCAAAATGCTCTGTAGGGGGATCTTAAACTCAAAACCATCTGGAGGGGTTTTAAACTTTAAAAAAACGCCATCTGTAGAAGAGGGGTTTAAACTCAAAATCCCCGATTGGATTGGCTAAGCTCAAATAATTTTAGTGTGTAATTTGCTTTTTTTTTATATTGAAGAGGTATTTTTTAGCATCAAACCCCTCTGAATGGGGGTTTAAACTCAAAACCCCTTTTGGCAACGCTTATAGCATTTTGAATGCGTAATTTGCTTTTTTTCTTACACTGATGATGTATTTTTTAGCCTCAAACCCCTGGCGGGGGTTTAAACTCAAAACCCCTTTGGCTACGCTCATAGATTTTAGAGTGAGTAATTTGCTTTTATTTATATTGAAGAGGTACTTTTTAGCTTCAAACTCCACTGGAGGGGAGTTTAAACTCAAAACCCCTTTGACTACACTCATAACATTTTGAGTGTATAATTTGCTTTGTTTTTATTATTAAAGAGGTATTTTTTACCTTCAAACCCCGCTGAAGTGGGGTTTTAACTCAAAACTAAGTCAAAAACCATTTAGCTACGCTCATAACATTTTGAGTGCGTAATTAGCTTTTTTTTTATATTGAAGATGGGGTTTATCGTAAATTTTGGAGGGGTTTTAAAATCAAAATCTCCCTTAACTGTGCTCTTGGAATTAGGGGATTTTCGTTTGCATTTTTTTTGTTTTGTTTTATAGAAGAGGGGGAGTTAACTGCAAAAACCCCAGGTAGGGGGTTTAAAACTCAAAACCCCTAGTAGGGGGTTTAAAACTCAAAACCCCTAGTAGGGGGTTTTAAACTCAAAACCTCTGGTAGGAGTTTTTAAACTCGAACCCCCCTGGTAGGGGGTTTTAAACTCAAAACCCCATTGGTTGTGCTGGGGCAAGTGATGGTTTAGTATTAAAATCTCACCTAAAATAAACAAAATCAAAGCATAAAATCATTCGCTAAATTCCAGGATGGGGGGGGGGGGTTTGAAGCCCCTCCCCTGGCAACGCCCATGCTTTGAATACTGCTTACATTCAGCCGACATGCCGTATTATTAATAACACCTATATGTGAAAGTCTCAATCATCTAGAGTCTTAGACAGTCATTATTTTAGACTAAATTTAAGTAGAGTGACCTAGATCTAGTAGGCCTATTACAATTTAAAAAAAAAATCAGTCATTAGATATCAATAGCAATTTTATTGTTAGGTCTAGGCATTGAAAAGTAAATCTATTAATAAACTATAATAGATCTAATCATCTAAATCTAAGTAGGCCTACTAACTTTATAAATAAGTAGAAGTATTATAATGAATATTGTATAGATCTATATTGACTAGATAATAGATAGATCTATAGATAGAGCTCTAGTCTAGTTCATTAAGTATAGAGTATGGTAAATGTATTACAGTATTATTAGATCTATGTCATATGTCTATATCTAATAATCTATTAATTAATAAACTTAAGTCTTTAGTAATATCTAGAATTTATTCTAATAAAAACTGACTATATGCATAGCATAGGCTAGACTCGGCAATTTAGTCTCAAGATAGAATCTATACTATTAGTAGATCTATTCGATTTATATATATATATATATCCAGACTAGAATTTTATTATAGATCTAAATATAGGCCTACTAATGGAGATATGATATGCGGTGTTAGCTAATAGAAACGAACCTGGGTTTTTCTAAACTCTAATACTTGGTATGCAGTATTAAATCAGCAACTACCTAAATAAATCGTAACTAGAAATCAAAAATCTATATTTATCGTAGTATATATAGGTCTGTGGTTGTAAATTATATAGCCTTCGTAACTTCTTCTATAGAGAAATGACTTTTGTAATTTCTTTTACAGAAAAATTGGGCTATTCGCGTCTGACACATATATATAATTTTTATGTTCAGCAACAAACCCTATTTTGCGCCTATATTTGACCAACGGGAAGGATTTTTCCCGGAGGCCAGGAGTGAGAGATAGCTCTTCACCGATCCCTACATTCCCATCAACTAGACTATTACGATTAATTGATTATAAAATTGGTTAACTTTTTGTTATTGATTCGTGTGTTGTCATGCGACAAAGAATAATTGTGCAAAGGTTTAACTTGATCCTAGATTGGGAAGTGAAAGAATTAATATGTAAAAGATTTCGACCAGACAGACTGAATGTAAGCTCGGTAAAAAAAAAATAGTCTCACTTAATGAATAAAAATTTCCAATGTTGAAAAATAATTATGTTTTTGGGCGAGTGAAAATGTTTGTTTATTACACAATATGTAGACCTTAATATTCATTCAGACAATACAATCCTTCAAAGGAAAAACGATCCTCATTCTTAAGACCTCATTTTGCAAAGAAAGTTTCTTTTGATAAGTGTATACAACAATAAAATAATATAGGCCTATGTACATTAAACTGTATTGTGTAGTTCATGTTTTTGATTTCTAATAACTCCACATTATTTTTTTTTACTTTAAACAGACGATTTTGATACTATTCTTGAAGGTAAGTAGGCCTAATTTCTTTAAATAGAATGACTTTAATAACTATGTAGGTCTAACCTAAATGACAAACAAGCTACGGTACAGACAATCTAAAAATTAAGATTCAGGCATATATTTTAATATAAAAGGAATAAACAAGCAGAGTAATATAGGCCTTATATTATCTTATATGATACAGACGTTACTTCAAAAAAGAAGATGATTACGTCCTACGCGTCATGCATTTAGTCATGCATATTAACCAATGACCTAAACTCCGCCAATTCACTGGTTTTCCTGGCTAGGGCAGGCAACCCATTCCATGCTCTAATAGCGCTATGGAAGAAGGAGCTTTTGTACAAATTTGTCCTAGCATATGGAACGAGGAATGTGCCTTTATCTTTGTGTCTTTCTGAGTATTTATTAAATTTTGTTTAGGCCTATAGAAAGATATAAAGATAGACTTGGGACGCACACATACACATGTATCTTCATTACATCCAGTCCCTTCATTTCTCGGACTTTGTACCCTAGAATGTGTGCTCTTTCTGGAGTTGGTGGAACGACGCCCTTCTCAAGCATTATGTCCTGCATTGGAAACTTAAAAATACATTTTCTAAGGCATATACATTGCAATAGCCTGCTAGGGTGGAGGGGGTTGAAACACCACACCCCATTGCGAATACGCCTAAGAAGATTGAAATACATATTTATTGAAATAAATAAAGTTAGACTGGCAGACAGAAAGATAGATAGATAGATAGATAGATAGATAGATAGATAGATAGATAGATAGATAGATAGATAGATAGATAGATAGAGAGATAGATAGATAGATAGATAGATAGAGAGATAGAGAGATAGATAGATAGATAGATAGATAGATAGATAGATAGATAGATAGATAGATAGATAGAGAGATAGATAGATAGATAGATAGATAGAGAGATAGATAGATAGATAGATAGAGAGATAGAGAGATAGATAGAGAGATAGAGAGATAGATAGATAGATAGATAGATAGATAGATAGATAGATAGAGATAGAGAGATAGAGAGATACATAGATAGAGAGATAAAGCTAAATTTTATCCGTGTGTTTTTTTTAATTCAAACAGAATGCAGAGATAAGGTTATGGACATTTATTTCATTCTGGACTCATCAACTTCCATCTGGATCAAACATTATGAAAAACTGCCCCCGTTCGTCCAAGATGTCATCAACAGGTTCGATATTGGTAGCAGCAAAACTCGAGCTGGTGCTCTAGCTTTCAGTGTGTCAGTCCATGTAAGTGTATAAGCAAATGTTACTTCATCCTTCTTAGTTGGTAAGTGTTAGATTTGAATGCATCGTAGCCTTCAAAGTACCTGTCACTTAAATTCTCTTACGGCTTGTGAAGATCTTCTTCAGAAAAATCTCAGAATTAACAACAGCCATTATAGCCTCTTAGAAATTGTAGAGCTCATATTTGATATATTTTTAACATGAATACGTTTGATCATTTACTTTTTCTTATTAAAAGCAATATTATGATAACTCTACAATAAATACTTAACTTTCATGAAAAAAAAAAACTTTCTTTATTTGATAAAATAATATTGTAAACTAAATATTCATTTTTTTTGTCATTAAAAGTAATGTGAAAATTAATTTTTAATAAAAAAAGAAGAAAAAGAAAGGGTTTTGAGTTCGTGCCCACGACATTCGAGTTGTTTGCTAAAGAGTCATACTTTATGTGCGAAATTTCAGCTTGAAATAATGTTAATTTTTTTTTTATTGTGCTTTTAACCGACTTCCATCTTTTGACAACCTTTTGATTTTGAAGCAGGAATTGAAAAAGTTTCACAAAAAAAATTATTTCATGGTTTTAAAAAGTGAGTTGTTTATCAACACTTCCTTTCTTCTGTGCACAAAATACACAGCAAAAACGTTTTGCTAGTTATTACAAAGCTTCTATCAACTCACTCTGTCTGTCTGTCTGTCTGTTACAAAGCTTCTATCAACTAACTCTGTCTGTCTGTTACAAAGCTTCTATCAACTCACTCTGTCTGTCTGTCTGTCTGTCTGTTACAAAGCTTCTATCAACTCACTTTGTCTGTCTGTCTGTTACAAAGCTTCTTTCAACTCACTCTGTCTGTCTGTCTGTTACAAAGCTTCTATCAACTCACTTTGTCTGTCTGTTACAAAGCTTCTATCAACTAACTCTGTCTGTCTGTCTGTTTCAAAGCTTTTATCAACTCACTCTGTCTGTATGTCTGTTACAAAGCTTCTATCAACTCTGTCTGTCTGTCTGTCTGTTACAAAGCTTCTATCAACTCACTTTGTCTGTCTGTTACAAAGCTTCTATCAACTCTGTCTGTCTGTCTGTCTGTTTCAAAGCTTCTATCAACTCTGTCTGTCTGTCTGTCTGTTACAAAGCTTCTATCAACTCTGTCTGTCTGTCTGTTTCAAAGCTTCTATCAACTCACTCTGTCTGTCTGTCTGTTACAAAGCTTCTATCAACTCACTCTGTCTGTCTGTTACAAAGCATCTATCAACTCACTCTGTCTGTCTGTTACAAAGCTTCTATCAACTCACTCTGTCTGTCTGTTTCAAAGCTTTTATCAACTCACTCTGTCTGTCTGTCTTTTACAAAGCTTCTATCAACTCACTCTGTCTGTCTGTTACAAAGCTTCTATCAACTCACTCTGTCTGTCTGTTACAAAGCTTCTATCAACTCACTCTGTCTGTCTGTCTGTTACAAAGCTTCTATCAACTCACTCTGTCTGTCTGTTACAAAGCTTCTATCAACTCACTTTGTCTGTCTGTCTGTTACAAAGCTTCTATCAACTGTTAGACACCTTATTTATATAGGTTAGTTATTTTAGTTATTTAGCGACGCACCATAGTAGACGCATATTGAACGGGACTAGTGACGTTTGGGATATGTTGGGTTAGAGACCGGAAAATCAGTTAGCGTTAGAACATTCCAGGGTAACGACGTGTTTAGTGACAGAGACTTCTACTGTGGCCTTTTATCATAATAAATATATATTAACTTGTTCATCATCGTTGACTACATCTCTTCACCTGTTACAATCGATGTGCCAGTTCTTGTTTGTGTTGTTGGTCAACTACACGTAATACACCCGAACAATTACACCCAAACGATTGCAGAGTAATTGGTTGACTTCAAGACAGCCTGAACTAGCAACATCACAGTGGCGACCCCGAACCTCGAAGCCCGACGAACATCGAACCGGACCTCGAAGCAGAACGTTTACTCAGGTGAGGGTCGTGCACTCGAAGTTATAAGATTTCATCGGAGTACGGCTGAACACAGCAGCATCGCAGAGTGACTTTGTTCTGGATCTACATACAGTCGTCGCCTGTTTGATCGCACGTTCAACGAGCCGTTAACTCAGGGTGACCTTCGTCAGGACCGTAATCATCGCAACGCCTGATCTTCATATGCTGAACCGACCTACAACCAGAGAAACCGTTCATTCATAACAGGTGAAGAGATGTAGTCAACGATGATGAACAAGTTAAGTTAGACACCTTATTTATATAGGTTAGTTATTTTAGTTATTTAGCGACGCACCATAGTAGACGCATATTGAACGGGACTAGTGACGTTTGGGATATGTTGGGTTAGAGACCGGAAAATCAGTTAGCGTTAGAACATTCCAGGGTAACGACGTGTTTAGTGACAGAGACTTCTACTGTGGCCTTTTATCATAATAAATATATATTAACTTGTTCATCATCGTTGACTACATCTCTTCACCTGTTACAATCGATGTGCCAGTTCTTGTTTGTGTTGTTGGTCAACTACACGTAATACACCCGAACAATTACACCCAAACGATTGCAGAGTAATTGGTTGACTTCAAGACAGCCTGAACTAGCAACATCACACAACTCACTCTGTCTGTCTGTCTGTCTGTTACAAAGCTTCTATCAACTCACTCTGTCTGTCTGTTACAAAGCTTCTATCAACTCACTTTGTCTGTCTGTTACAAAGCTTCTATCAACTCACTTTGTCTGTCTGTTACAAAGCTTCTATCAACTCACTCTGTCTGTCTGTCTGTTATAAAGCTTCTATCAACTCTGTCTTTTACAAAGCTTCTATCAACTCTGTCTGTCTGTCTGTTACAAAGCTTCTATCAACTATGTCTGTCTGTCTGTTACAAAACTTCTATCAACTCACTCTGTCTGTCTGTCTGTCTGTTACAAAGCTTCTATCAACTCTGTCTGTCTGTCTGTCTGTTACAAAGCTTCTATCAACTCACTCTGTCTGTCTGTTTCAAAGCTTTTATCAACTCACTTTGTCTGTCTGTCTGTCTGTTACAAAGCTTCTATCAACTAACTCTGTCTGTCTGTTACAAAGCTTCTATCAACTCACTTTGTCTGTCTGTCTGTTACAAAGCTTCTATCAACTCACTCTGTCTGTCTGTCTGTCTGTTACAAAGCTTCTATCAACTCACTCTGTCTTTCTGTTACAAAGCTTCTATCAACTAACTCTGTCTGTCTGTCTGTCTGTTACAAAGCTTCTATCAACTCTGTCTGTCTGTCTGTCTGTTACAAAGCTTCTATCAACTCACTCTGTCTTTCTGTTACAAAGCTTCTATCAACTCACACTCTGTCTGTCTGTCTGTCTGTTACAAAGCTTCTATCAACTCTGTCTGTCTGTCTGTTACAAAGCTTCTATCAACTCACTCTGTCTTTCTGTTACAAAGCTTCTATCAACTAACTCTGTCTGTCTGTCTGTTTCAAAGCTTTTATCAACTCACTCTGTCTGTCTGTCTGTCTGTTACAAAGCTTCTATCAACTCACTCTGTCTGTCTGTTACAAAGCTTCTATCAACTCACTTTGTCTGTCTGTTACAAAGCTTCTATCAACTCACTTTGTCTGTCTGTTACAAAGCTTCTATCAACTCACTCTGTCTGTCTGTCTGTTATAAAGCTTCTATCAACTCTGTCTTTTACAAAGCTTCTATCAACTCTGTCTGTCTGTCTGTTACAAAGCTTCTATCAACTCACTCTGTCTGTCTGTTACAAAGCTTCTATCAACTCACTCTGTCTGTCTGTCTGTCTGTTACAAAGCATCTATCAACTCACTCTGTCTGTCTGTTACAAAGCTTCTATCAACTCACTCTGTCTGTCTGTTACAAAGCTTCTATCAACTCACTCTGTCTGTCTGTCTGTTACAAAGCTTCTATCAACTCACTCTGTCTGTCTGTTACAAAGCTTCTATCAACTCACTTTGTCTGTCTGTCTGTTACAAAGCTTCTATCAACTCACTCTGTCTGTCTGTCTGTCTGTTACAAAGCTTCTATCAACTCACTCTGTCTGTCTGTTACAAAGCTTCTATCAACTCACTTTGTCTGTCTGTTACAAAGCTTCTATCAACTCACTTTGTCTGTCTGTTACAAAGCTTCTATCAACTCACTCTGTCTGTCTGTCTGTTATAAAGCTTCTATCAACTCTGTCTTTTACAAAGCTTCTATCAACTCTGTCTGTCTGTCTGTTACAAAGCTTCTATCAACTATGTCTGTCTGTCTGTTACAAAGCTTCTATCAACTCACTCTGTCTGTCTGTCTGTCTGTTACAAAGCTTCTATCAACTCTGTCTGTCTGTCTGTCTGTTACAAAGCTTCTATCAACTCACTCTGTCTTTCTGTTACAAAGCTTCTATCAACTAACTCTGTCTGTCTGTCTGTTTCAAAGCTTTTATCAACTCACTCTGTCTGTCTGTCTGTCTGTTACAAAGCTTCTATCAACTCACTCTGTCTGTCTGTTACAAAGCTTCTATCAACTCACTTTGTCTGTCTGTTACAAAGCTTCTATCAACTCACTCTGTCTGTCTGTCTGTTATAAAGCTTCTATCAACTCTGTCTTTTACAAAGCTTCTATCAACTCTGTCTGTCTGTCTGTCTGTTACAAAGCTTCTATCAACTCACTCTGTCTTTCTGTTACAAAGCTTCTATCAACTAACTCTGTCTGTCTGTCTGTCTGTTACAAAGCTTCTATCAACTCTGTCTGTCTGTCTGTCTGTTACAAAGCTTCTATCAACTCACTCTGTCTTTCTGTTACAAAGCTTCTATCAACTCACACTCTGTCTGTCTGTCTGTTACAAAGCTTCTATCAACTCTGTCTGTCTGTCTGTTACAAAGCTTCTATCAACTCACTCTGTCTTTCTGTTACAAAGCTTCTATCAACTAACTCTGTCTGTCTGTCTGTTTCAAAGCTTTTATCAACTCACTTTGTCTGTTTGTCTGTTACAAAGCTTCTATCAACTCTGTCTGTCTGTCTGTCTGTTACAAAGCTTCTATCAACTAACTCTGTCTGTCTATCTGTTTCAAAGCTTTTAGCAACTCTGTCTGTCTGGTACAAAGTTTGTATACGTTATTTCACCAACACCCATTCTAGGATCAAGTTGAAACTTAACTCAATTATTCATTGTTATAGATAAGGCATGAATCAATTTAAAAAATTAACCAATTAGTTAATTAATTACTTTTAATTAATTATTTTGTTTGATGCCAACAAAGAAAATAAATTCTTCAATATTCACTGATATGGCTGAATATGTATTATTTCGTCCCCTTTTATAATTGATATTGTTGAAACGTTAAACAATAACTTTTATACCAAACAAAATATGCATTAATTTAAAAAAAAAAACAACAATCAGTCATATAATTATTGGTAATTCATTATTTTGTTTAATAATAATAGATGTAAATTAGAAGTGCGGAGTTCTTCCCCTTAGATAAGCTTTGTTGTTGTTTTTTTAAGGATTTTTAATATTTTGATTTTTATTAGCCTCCAATGTAGGAAAATGTCCAATATAATGAGGACTTTTATCTCTGTATCTCAGTAATACTGTATGTAATTGGAAATGTCGATTAGGTCTCTACATCTCTGAACACATGTACACAATTTTTAATGTATAACCTTTATTCTATGACTTTCATTCATGTGTTTATGGTTGTACTTCGTTTGTTCATCCAATCAATTGTCTTCATTTCAGAACCCCGTGTTACGTATCAATAGATTTTCGGACAAGGCCAGCTTAAAAAATTACATTACATTGAATAACTTCCCTTACCTGACTGGAGTGACGAACACATATGAAGCAATCAGAGTTGTCAGAGAAAGTAGTGACTTTAGAAGGGTAACTATTTCAACTTAGCCCTATTAAAATACTGTTAGGATCTTCTCTACTAGGTTTTCTGTAAACACTGGTAAACAACACAGCACAACTAACACAAGAAATTGACAACAAGAGTTTCAAGTAACAATGTGGCGGTTTAATGACAAATACATCAACAGCCAATAAAACACTATTGGCGTCGCTAACTTCAAATGCTTTAACACAATAGAACTGCCTACTAAACATAACAAATCTCTCTGGCTCGTACAGCCACATTCTCGTGGACTCAATTCTATCGCACAGTCCTTGTGCCTTGCTGTCCTGAACTCAACTGTCCTTTTTTTTTACACACGGTCTCTCGGATTGCGTATAGAGGATTTCTTCTCCTTTAGTCGTGGCAGAAAATGCATTAACTAAACTTATTAATTCTGAATAGCCAGGCTTTGACACATTTTTTTGCTTAAAAATTATTTTAATACTGTCTCGTGGTTTAGAAAATATAATTAAGAGTTAGCCCATGTAAAAAAGCCTGGTCTTGACGATATAGTTTGCTAAACATTTCATTTCTGTTCATTTATTTGTAATCGTCGAGAATATTTCCATGTAGTAGACAGAATGACTTGCCATTGGTTTCAATGTTGCCATTTTATCTTTAATATAATCTAAATGATTGTGTTTCTCTTGTATCCTATTTTACAAACTATTTCTGTAGAATATAACCAAAGTGATTGTAGTCCTTACCGATGGCGGTTCAAGTAGTCCTGGACAGACGTACCTAGAATCTAATCTGGCACGTAAACAAGGCTTTTATCTCTTTGTGGTTGGACTAGGCATTTACTCAGACTTATCCGAGTGGAATTCAATAGCAGACGACCCAGACAGAGATTTCGTTTTTAACGGAACTAACTTCGAATTTACAAATTTTCTTAAAGATGATCTAGCAAGACGCGCGTGCAGATTGCCACCCAAACCAATATTGCCAGGTATATTTTTATAGATTTAGCTACGTTATGACTTTCGAATGTACGATTTTTAAAATTTGTTTCTATTATTATTATTATTATTATTATTATGTTAGAAAAGAACGAGTATTCATTCTCTGGCGAAGCTAGGGTCGAGTTTCGTTAAAGGGAAACAAATTTCATCGTAGTCCCTTTATCAGTTTCCACTGAGGAATTTTCTGGTGATGTGGCAGGTCTGCAGAAGTACCGCCCTCTGACAGGCAACTAGAATGTTCCTAGGAATGATAAAGGGCCTTGAATGTATCTGTGAGGTCATTTGTTATTATCACCTCGGTTGATATAACAATGGGGTATATTATTGTTTTAGATAATTTCCATAAACGCTTAATCTCCAAGCCTATGTTCCCATATTTTCGTTGTTTTTCCAGCTCAGTTTTTTGTGTGTGACAAGGCCTTCAGTTTCAGGGTAGAGATGACCTGCTTTGAGCCATGCTAAGGAAGCAACCTTGTCAATGTTGTCCCCATTTTCCGTGGAGTGTTTTTTCTTCCCATTGGCGAATCTCATGCCCTACGTGATCCAAACCGACATTAACATCACTATTGTTTAGGTTCAGAGGGGTTGCATCGGAGTCGTATTTCCGTAGGAAGGAAACTAGTTCATTATTGGAGGCGTGAAATTTTGATTGTATTTTTGAAACTTGCGTCTAACACAGTTTGAATATGTTCTGCAATCCACGGCCTCCATCCTTCCTGGACAGGTATAACCTTATGGTGGAAGACTTGGGGTGTAAACATCGAAATTTGGTTAATAATTTCCTCGTGAGCCTGTCAAGTTCATGTAGGTCGGTGTCAGTCCATTTGTTAAGCAAAAAGAGCACTGGGACGGCCCAGCTGTTTATTGTAGTGATGAGGTTACTTCCAGACAGTTTTGTGTTGAGAATGTTATTTACTCTCTGCTTGTATTTGCTTGTATTTGACAAGAAAGTCCTCTTTTAATTTTGTATGGTTTATCGTACCATTCTGGTTTATTCCAAGATATTTATAAAGGGAGGCAGAGTTCAGTTCTTCGATGCCTTCAAATGCAATGCCCTTGCCCTTTTTTTTCTTTTGCTTATGACACCACACTTATCCCAGCCAAAAGACATGCAGATATCGTCACTAAAGTGTTTTACCGTTTTAATTAAGGTGTGTTACTTTTGCTCGTTCTCTGCATATAGCTTTAAATCATCCATGTATAACAGGTGAGACACAGACTTTCTGCATTTAATGTCAACCCTAAAACAGTTATTATTAGTATTATGCAAATGCTTGTTTTTCATGTAAATATTTCTTTACTAAGTCAGTTGGGTGTAATTTAAGTTCACATATCGCACAGCTACATGCAGTGCTTTTTTTGTGACGGTACGCACCGGTACGGCGTACCTGCACCTTTTTCAATGTGGGGAAAAATTATTACTTTTCTTGTATTTTAACGTCTATTATTAATATATTAGTAGTTAAAAGTTAGGCAATCCATCGCTGAGTACCGGCACTTATTTTTTATTTTTTTTACAAAAAAAAAGCACTGGCTACATGTGGCATTTTACGTCTCGAGAGACGATCTTTTCCCTTTGCAACTTCTTGTGTGACTAAAGAGGTTAATCCTTGATACACAGCTGCGCTTGCAGGTTGAGCATATGTAATCACTAGGCGCCGTTGCATTTTCACCCTTCTTTCTGCTTCTGTTGTGTATGACATCTGCAATCCGAGATCCTTCCTTTATGCTCTCTCTCCATGTGGATTTATCCAGTGCCACCTCTTCCCAGCTGCTAGTGTCGATTTTGAAGACTTTCATGTCGCGTTTGCATACATCCGTATAACGTAAAAGTGGGCGACGAGCGGCTCTCCTGCCTTCTATTAGATCGTCATACAGAATGTCTTGTGGAAGTCGACCTACTGGCATTCTACGAACGGGGCCAAGCCAGCCAAGGCGTCTGCTGCTGATAACTGGCTACATGTATAATCAAATAATTTAATGTTTACATCAGTCCAAAATACATTGTTATTTTAATACTAACACGTAAACAATGTGTACGAGAACTAGCACTAAACATCCACAATTCCTGGAAGAACTCATTTATTAACAAAGTCTTAGTGAAACAAAAGAATTTGAAAAAAAAATATACGTACGTCTTGGTAATAACTTAATCTTTCAATTCCATTTCTATTAAGTGTCTTGTCCCATACTTTTGCATACCGGTTACTTAGTAGACAATTTTTTTTTAAAGTCTGTAGAAAAAAAATTTCATCTTCGTTCAAAGAAATTCACCAGCCAAAGTTGGCAAGCAGCACCATTCTGAGTCCTCTCCACTGTGCTGAACTATTGTTGTAGAACTTGAACAAAAAAATGTCTTTAATGTTTAATATCACATTTTTTCTTGTTGTGGTATGCTGGAAAAGCTTGAAACAAAATCACATTTTAAATGAATAAATAACATTATAATAGTAATTAGAAATGTGGATAAATCTTCCTACTTGAGTAACTGAAGTTAATGTAAAAGTAGCTTGCTTTGTTTTTCACATTAACCTCAAACCACTGTTTGTTGTTGTGGTCAGCTGCATGTCTGATCAACTATTCAGTCAATGTTACATGTTACATGTTATTTGATACCAGAATGTCAGCTGCATGTCTGATCAACTATTCAGTCAATGTTACATGTTACATGTTATTTGATACCAGAATGTCAGCTGCATGTCTGATCAACTATTCAGTCAATGTTACATGTTACATGTTATTTGATACCAGAATGTCAGCTAAACGATTTTGCCACGACCGACTTATACTTTGTTTCGGGATCCTACTCGGCCTTGAACTCTGCTTATCAATACGCCACTGCGTTTGGCGATCAAGTCAGGGGCAGACAACCATCTCTTCGTGTCAACTACTTCTTTCAGAACTGCAGAGTTCTAGACACTTCCATTGGCAGGGTGGAGGAGGACTGCCCAAGGTGAGTGTAGAATTTAATGTATTAAGAATCCCTGCCTACTTGTTGTCGACGGTCGTTGACTTGTAGCACCAGACTGCTGGTAGACAACTGTAGGCGTATTATATTTTAATTTACAAAACTTGAAAAAAGTTAAATAAACTTCTTTTGTGAGCAAAACTAAATAGATCTTTTAATATCACCTCCCGGATGTAACTTCCGATAAAATAAAATAAAAGGAAGTAGACGGTAGTAATAATATAAAATGGTCTTTTGAATAAAATCTAACGTCATACAATAGCACGTCTTTTCACTCTGGCATCTTGGAATCGCCTAGCATATCAAAGACAGCTTACAACATTGCCACTTATCTTGCATCATTCACACTGCATAGTCACCAACCAATTGCGAACTGCTTCTCATTGTCACCATAAAAAAACACACACACACACCATAACATTACTGCAGAACTGCAGATTTTTTTTTTACTTGTAATTTTGTAAGTGTATTGAATATTTCTTATAAATTTATTTTTCAAAAATGAGATACATTATTTTTGTTTAGAAACATACCAACCAGGCAAACACCAGTGTATAGTCTAGTAAGTGAACTGTTGGTTGAAGCAAGGCAAGATAGAGATGATAGATTCAGTGTTAGACAAGTTGCAGTCATCATTCTGGACGATGCTGCTGCTCAATCCTTTAGGTAAGTCCCTAACATAGATCAGTCAAAAAGTAAACCATACTTGGTTCTTTTCATTTTCTTGTCATATTATTATTTGCAAGCTACATCTGATCCGTGCAACTTTCTCGTCTGGGTCATCATTATCAGCAAAGAACATTTGTGGACCTCGACTTGGCTCGACGTAATTGTACGCTAACCGACGCTAGGAAGAACCAGTTAGACACTGGAAGGACTAACATCTAAATCTACGTAGCTAGTTTCTGATTATTTGATCTGCTGAAATTCGCATTCAAGATTTAACTGCAGCTGGATCTTAACTCACATTCATAAGAAACTTTAATCTGTAAGTTTGAACTGTTCGCGATAGTCAAGACACTTGTTTACTAAGCAAATACATCGTCTGAGAAAAATTAAGTATCGTAAAAGCAATTTATCATCAAAAAGAAGTCTGTCAAAGTCTCATTAAGATACCTCGATACCTCACCTTCCCAGCGGAAAGCCTCATCTAAATTTCTACAGGGTGGCCGATGGAGTCACCTTTGTTTTTATTGACTTGTATGCAGAGTTCCAGACACACGAGTGTGGTATATCCTACTGCCACACTGCTGTATGCAGAGTTCCAGACACACGAGTGTGGTATATCCTACTGCCACACTGCTGTATGCAGAGTTCCAGACACACGAGTGTGGTATATCCTACTGCCACACTGCTGTATGCAGAGTTCCAGACACACGGGGAGTGTGGTATATCCTACTGCCACACTGCGTGAGCATCGTGACTTCCACCTGTATTTTTATTCAACTGGAGAGAGTTGGACTTAGCCGTTATTTGATGTCTCTCGAGACTTCCACCACCAGCTTGTCTCAGTATAGACTATTGAACTGTGTATAAGTTAGCACCTTGAAGCCATAAGACAGCATCAGCGTATTCGTCGAAGAGGTACCGGAACCGTGAAATCATACCAGAGGACGTGGAACCAGACCAGAGGACCCTTGGATCCGTGAAACCAGACCAGTGGACCTTTGGAACAGTATCGTTCGTATTCAATGTAGTTATTATACAGACACTAACCAAACATAACCAACAAGAACACATTTAATGACTGCTGCTTGATTTAAACTTCAAATGTTTAATTCACAAAAAGGCCCAGTCCTATGTTACTCAGTCTACGGTAATGAAAACACGTCTTGCTCTAAGCAGTATCAAAGTAGAGACATCCTTTAGTTCTGTCTCCTAGCTAATCCACTTAATATTGTTTAAGCTGGTTAATAATTAAACATTGATGGAACATGGGACTATAATGAATAAACTTTTTTTTGCACCTTGAATTAGAAATTGACCGGCTTCGCCCACTACCCCCAGGACGTCCCGCTGTCCTGGAGAATACCTCGCGCCCCACTCACCCCTTGCAGTTTGAGAAACGCCAAAGTTAAAATGTAAATGTTCAGGTGAGGGCAAAGTTCAGTGATGGTAACATATCAAGCTTGAAAGTTATTAATAGCAGGGTCGGATTTATGTAAGTGGAGGCCCCGAATTTTGTGTGGAGACTGCTATAACTTGTTCTAAAGTGTTACTAAACATTCACTTATGAATGAAAAGCATGCGATATTTTAGAAGAAAGAAAGAGAGAACTTATGGATGGTAGGATCATAACGCACTACGTCAATCCAGAGCTGCCTATTTATATTACTCGTATTTTGCCAACTATTGTCGGTAAAAAATGCAAAAGAAAAATTAAAAAGTAAAAGTTTCTGACTCGTCGAAATTTGAATGTATTTTTTTTTTCTATTTTGGGGCTCCTCTCTTGTGCCTTTCATTAAATCCGGTCCTGCTGAACATAAAAATATAAACAAATATAAAAGCTTGGCTAGTTATTTAACAATTTTTTAAAAAACTTTATGATGATACGGTCAGGTGGGCCTAGCTCTAAAGACTTACCTTCCCTTGTATCTTTATTATCTCTCAGACTAGCATTTACATATATCTGCTCATGTGAAACAAGTACATACATTCTCTCGATAAAATGTCCATAACTATTTTTACAGAAGTTCACAATTAGACGAGTTACAGAATGATGGTATTATTGTTATTCTGGTGGATCTGACTACAAGACAATCAATAAGTAACTTGAGAAACCAACTCCGTGACCGAGACGACTACGTCAGACCTATCGGTCTAGAACCCATTGCAAGGAACATGATAGAACGCACGTGCATTGGTGAGTGCTGCAGTTAATAATATATTCCATATAGAGCAAACCATTGCAAGGAACATGATAGAACGCACGTGCATTGGTGAGTGCTGCAGTTAATAATATATTCCATATAGAGCAAACCATTGCAAGGAACATGATAGAACGCACGTGCATTGGTGAGTGCTGCAGTTAATAATATATTCCATATAGAGCAAACCATTACAAGGAACATGATAGAACGCACGTGCATTGGTGAGTGCTGTAGTTAAGGAAATGTTCCATACAGAGCAACCCAGTCTATACATTATTTTGTGAGGTCTACATTGATGGTCACAGGTAAAAGAATTTGTAATCACCGGACATTGCATCGTTTAATCAACTTACTTTAGGTGTGTACACCATCTCCGATCCATGACCCGCCTCCTTTATGAGCATCCAGGTAAAAAAAAAAAGGTGAAATCTAATTTAATGCACATTAATGTGAATGCCATGTTTCGTTTGTTTTATTTATTTATTTTTTGAGCATGCTATCGCGTACTGACGCGTACAGTGTGTCAATTAAACGGGTTCAATATCAAAACAAAAGAAAATAATAGTTAGATCTATATACTTGACTTGAAAAGTGTTAATCTTAGCATGACACTGCAGAATAATTAGATCATTTTATTTCTTCTCGTTCACATCCGGATAAGGGAAGGTAACTACTATGCTACAACCATAGACATAAATAAATATAGACTGGCCGATTAAAGAGTTTTATGAAACGAAAATGTGTGACCTGCAATTTTGTTTTCTTTATTATACAGCATTTATGAGCAGTATAAAAGTTAAGTATTCATATCTATTTTGGCCATAACCTATATAAGTATTACATGATTTTCACTAGTGTTTTTTTTAAATCTCTAAGAATGAAGATCATGCAATTTTTCATAATTCGGAAATCCGAATACAATAGATATACATGTTTTCAAGTTACATGAAGTTACTTCCTTCGGCCAGTCTATATTTATTTATGTCTATGGCTACAACTTTAACTGGCTCAGACCTCCTGCGAGGTGAAAGAGGACTTAAAAGCCAGACTAATTGAAACAACACTGACAATGATATAGGGCCGACCATACTTTAATGCCAAATTAGAAGTAGTGTAAGACTTGTAGGAGCCTGTAGGCCAGTGATCTAGCTGCTGTGTTTTATAACTTAATTTTGAAAGTCTATTCTTGTTACTTTTGAAGTTGCACATTGATAGACATTAAAAAAATACTAAATAAAGGGTCACCACGGTCACGTAGAGGCAGTAATAACAAACTAGTTAATAGGTAGGCTATAAGACTATTTATGAAAACTTTAATTTTTGTTTCTCCGAATGAATACATTAAATTAAAAAAAAAACTGACTATAAATAGAAACAAAAAGTTAAAATTTATTATCTTCACCTATCCTTTAGTTTGTTGGAACGTTGGGGCACCACACAAGATCTGTTGACCGTCTTTCTCCATTCCTCTCTGTTTTTTGCCTTGGATAGAATCTCTTTCGATGACAGGCCTGTCCATTCTTTTATGTTGTCTTCCAATAGCTTTATCTGTCTGCCTCTTATTCTTTTTCTCTGGTACTGTTTCCTGAAGGAAGGTCTTTGAAAGCAATGAGGACTTTGTGAGTTGACCATAGATTTTAGTTTCGTGGGTTAAACCTTTGTTTTTCCAGATTATTTTGAGTTTTGCAAGTGCTGCTGTGGACTGTGCAAATCTGGCCAGTGTTCAGGTTTGGTTCCTTCATCTGAGGTATTTCAAACTACAGACACTTGTCAGCTTTTTGCCTACATTATTGTTGTCCCTTTTAAAGCCCTAATGGCGATTGGTCATAATTTTGTGTTTTTTCGGCATTGATTTGCATGCCATCTGCTTCGGAAGTCTTGCCTAAGCACATCACCAAGTCAGCTAACTATTCTTCAGTCCCTGCCGGAACATCTATGTCATCAGCGAGGCGCAAGCTAGTAATTCTCCTCCTTCAATGCTTACAGTACCGTCACAGCATTCGAGGGCATCTTCCA
This sequence comes from Biomphalaria glabrata, assembly GCF_947242115.1. NCBI lineage: Eukaryota > Metazoa > Mollusca > Gastropoda > Planorbidae > Biomphalaria > Biomphalaria glabrata. The sequence continues at coordinate 73,149,346 of NC_074711.1, forward strand.
TTCTCCTTTCAACGAATATATTGAAAAGAGTTGGTGAAACTAGACAGCCTTGTCTCTCCCCAACTTTGGTCTTAAACCAGTCCCGATGTTTTTGTAGAAGTACACCGCGCAGGTGGCCTCCTTGTTGAGGTTCTGGATTACATTTATTGTTTTCTGTTGTCACCCAGAGTGCCCCATTCCATACTCTGTCGACATGACATGACATGAAAAAGATTCTGTTGATGTTGAAAGTATTTCTCGCAGAGTATCCTGACTTTTTGGATTTGTTCGGATGTGCTGCGACCTGTTCTTCTGATATAATTTAGTCTGCTATCTGTTTTAGCCTGTTTAATATAATCTTTAACAGGAATTTGCTGGGCTTATGAGGCTGATGGTGCGGTAGTTCTCACAGAGTTGTAAATTGTCTTTCTTTGAATAGTGATGATGAGTGATTGGGTCCAAGGCTTGGGCAATTCACATGATTGTCAGATCTTGTTCCAAATCTTCAAGAGTGCGTTTATATTTATTATACAATGAAAAAAACAACAACAATAATACGCTTCAACAACAAGTACATTGAACACATAGATCTAGACCTAAACCTGCGACGACCAAACGAGTTTATTTTAGCCGGCCCAGGATAGAGACATCCATTATTCAATCCAAGGAAGGCAGAACATTGAAAACATAGATCTAGATCTTTTGGAGATTTTCATACTCGGCGGAAAACCAATCAGTAGCCAGCTATTTGGTGTAACCGGTGTCCAGAATGAAGGAAGAGTTGATTTGGTTCGAGTTTTAAAATGTTCAATGCAAATATTCTGTACATTATATCCCTGGGGGGGGGAGGGGGGGCTCTTCTGTTTGTAACTTTTATTTAATTGGAAGTTTTTTAGTTCAATTTAGTGTCCTTGACATTGTTTAGTTTCTCGTGGAAATAACGCACCACTTCTTAATTCACTCCAGCACTCAGACAAAGGAGGTTAAACCGCTTCTTTGTACATTTGTACAGAGATACGAAGAGATTTCGTACAGAACTAGTGGGTGGAAACTGCGTTTTGGTGTAAGATTATAATTATAATTTCAATAGCATGTTTTAAAAAAAATGAGTGTTTTATTTCTAATTCTACATTTTTCAATAGCCGACGTGTATATGGTTGTTCATGCTAAATTCGTGGTTAGTAAAAAAACAATGTTTTCGTGTTTCGGATGTTCAGATTTGAAGATTTCATCCGTCCAAACCACGGAAATGGCAGCGGGCAGGGTATGAACCTAGTACCATCAAGGTCATCCGAACGACAGTCCAGTGCTCATATCATACGACCAGTAGATTGATATGCACATATTTTTTTAACGAATTTAATTTTTTTTTAATTAAAGCTACCGACAAGAAGTGTACATTTCAAGACGTTTATCTGAAAATGTGTATTGTTGTTTTATGCGTTTATTTGATAAATTTTAATGTAGGCCTATGATAACACGATGAGCCTGAATGATTATTTCATATTTTACAAAAAATGTTTTTTAAATGTATTGCCACACAATCACTATTAGAATGCAGAATACCGAACACAAGAACCAAACATTTTGTAATGTTGCTGTTAGCAGCTGTTTACTTTCCACTGCTACAGTGTTGCTATTTTGTTTTCCACAGCTGTTATCATTGTTATTGTTTTTTTTACAGCTATAAACAGTATTGTTGATGACGCCTATGTGCCACCAAATTAAATGACGAGCAACGGAATCAGAAAGGATGCAGTCAGTATATAGAAAACATTACATTATTTAATTTGTTCTTCTCTTGGGCTTAGTGTATAGACACTTTTTTTTCAACCTCTTTTATATTGTCTCATTATTGTTTTATAAGACAAAATTTGAGGCAACATTAAATATAAATATATTGTCTTTTAAAACTTTGAACTAAATTCTTTCTAAACAATTTATTTCCTTTACAATAAAGCATTTTTAAAACGAGCCTTGCGTGTGTGTGTTTTTTTTTACAAAGCTTAAATCCACTCACTGTCTGGTACAAATTCCCAGTTTTGGATCAAGTCGAAACTTTGCACAATTATTCATTGTCAATAACAACACATGAATCATTGAAAAAAGTCACCAATAAATAAATTAATTAATAAAATAGCTGCCTGCTCATGCGGTATGCGCTCTGGATTGTTGTTTGGACTTGTCGATGGTCCCGGGTTCATACCCTGCCCGCTGCCATCCTACGGTAGGTTAGGACTAGGAAGTAAATTATCAACTCTGAAGGAACATCTGAAACATGTATAACATTTTACAAACAAATAAATAGTGGCTATAAATTAATTATGTTTGATATTTGAAAGAGAAATAAATCTTACAGTATTGAGATGTATGGTTGTAAATGTGGAACTCTTCCTCTTAGGCACGTTGTTTTTGTTTTTTTTAGTTTTTTTTTATGCAGCTGCACGTAATATAGAACAGCTTTAGCTATGACCTATATTTGAATTAAAACTCTGAATCTTAAGCACTTTGACTCGTTCTCTATCTGAGTCAGCACATAAGTATCAATGAGCTACATGGTGGTGTTCTCAGGAGACTGTCATGTTACATAAGAGGCAGCTGTCATGTTTAAGTGTCATGGACTCCTCCCTTCCTGTCATATTGGGTAAGAGTGAGTAATCAAAGAGCTGTATGGACTAATGAGATACACTCATTTGGGAAACACATACCAAGTACACTCCTTGCCTTGTACAGGACTCTTAACATGTTGCAAGCATTTAGAGTTAAACTAAACACAATTATTTTTATTTTTTTACATTGTCATATTACACTTGAGATATTAGACTCTTTCATAGACTCTCAAAAAATTTTAACTGCCACATTAGTTTAAAGACTACTAAAAATTACAGCACTTTCAGATACAATTGGTAGATAAACCACAGTAAAAATTTCTCTCTCTCGATAGGGAGACTCTAGAAGCAATGATTACTATACTTTTGATTAAATAATTAATTTTGACTTACTATTTTAATTAAACTTTGTTTCCTACACAAATAGTTGCAAGCCTGCCAACTAGAAACTATTTGTTTTCTTTCTATGATACAGGAAACTACTCACTTCCCTTTACATTAAATATGTCTACTAGCATGTTGATTGGAAGCATTTGGTTTTTACAGATACATTCTATAAGAAAATGTGTGTGACCACCAAGTGGCTAATTACTCATGTTCCCTGCCAACAAGGACATTTTTTTTTCTAATTAATGTTGAGGTTTTTTCTCCTAAATGTTGATGTTTCTGATGATGTCCAACCTAGTAAGGAAGCAAATAAAAGTTGGCAACATGACATTTTATTTTTAAGAAAAATTGAAAAAATTTCTTTTTACACCCAAGTGATTTCTAAAGGTATCTTGAAAATAGATCTAGTACAGATATGTTAATACATTCTGAATTACTTGTATGAGTCTATTAAAAACCACAAAGGACTCTTATTGTAAAATATGCAGAGACAGGTTCAACAGATCATTGTTTTGAAATTTTAAAAATTCTAAAATAATTTGTTAATGCTAAAGCTTTGTCAATGTGTAAAAATTTATTGCAGTTCATCTTATTTCTTACAATTAATATTTTTTTTTTATTAAAAAGAGACAGAAAAAAATCTAAAATAGTATCTGTCAAACATTAGATATGGGCCTATCAATATACAAAGTACATCTAAACTAGATAGACACTCTAAAAACTAAAAAAAAATTTCTATTCACCCTGTAAACATAAAAAGAATCTCAAAATAAAAGTTGACAAGCAAAGCTAATAGACTTTTTATAAAGAATATGTTAATTAGAATGAGACTAGATTCTTTCATCTGCCCCTTATATATATATAATTAAAAACTTACACTGCTTAAGATAAAAAAGATACATATATAATAAATATTTGTATTAAAATAATACTATTGAAAAAAGAAAGATCACTATGTCCATGTTTAAATTGTCAAGTACATGTTTTTAACCTGAATGATTCTTTATGACAATATTTACAAGAGCTGTTCAAAACAACAATCATTTTAATTGCTCTATGAAAATGTTCATTTTTTGACCTGATGTTGTGTGTGAATGTTTCATGAGATGTCTTAGAGATGCTGTCCAGTGCAAATTTTTAGAATCAAAATGAAAAGTTCAGAAATGTTGTTTTATTGAAATCAGAATGTTCTTGATAAAGTTGCAAGTCAACTGGTAAATGACATCATCTTGACTGCAGGGCTTGCAGGTCTCAATGTGATTGTTAGGTAAAGTGACAAATTTTCCTACACCAGGGTCTGAAAAACAAAATAGGACAACAGTAATGAAACTTTATGATTAGTTTTAATTGTTGTTTTTTTTGGCTACAATCTTTTGACTAGTAAGTTTCAGATATTCCTTCAGACATAAAGATTATTACATCCTAGTCGAAATCTCCAGCAGTACAGCAGGAGATGGTAGCTGGTGGAGTTTGAATCCTGGACTACTTAGATGACAGTCCAGAGCACATACCAAACAACATAACAACAAATTTTTGTAAGGAAAATGTTCATATTTACTAACAGTATTCAATAAGGGGCAATGCCATTACCAAAAAAAAGGGTTTATACAAGTATAAAAATGGAGAGGAATCATTTGAAAAATAGAATGCAACATAAGGATGCAGAGGAACTTATTTATGAAATTTACATATATATTGAGCTAAATTAATATAAATTAGCTAAACAGTTCAAAACATATTTTGAGTGGCTGACTGCCTGGTTGTGTGGTATTCACTCTGTACTGTCGTCTCGGTGGTCCCTGCCTGCCAACATCCTGCTGTAGATTTGGGCTAGGGTATAATAATCTTTCAATCTGAAGGAACATCCCAAAACATGTAAAACAATGCATTTGATGCAATAATGTCTTTTATTTTTCTACACAATTATAAAATTGTGCATATGAAATGTGATTGACATACAATTTTTCAAACGATTTAGTGAAAAAATAAATATTAATTTTGGATAAAAATATGAAATCTAAAAATGTAGATTTTTTTTTTCAATTATTTGTTTCTTTACAATGAATTTAAGTTAAAACAATTCTTTAAGATTTTTAGTCAATCCTCAAACTAAGCTAAATAAATTTTGTACCACTTGAATCAGAAGGCACAACTAAGAGTTTTGGAAGTGGTCGGCCAAATGTGGTCTTGACGTTTTCTCCAAAACTTAGACATGGAACTGAATTCTTCTGAACAAATTTGACAAAGTTGTCATGAAGTGCTGCAAGTTTGGGGGAAGCTAAAAGAAAACAAGAAAAACAAAAAAAAATATTTTGTTAAAAGTCAGTACCTCCATTATACAACTTAACATTTTAACTAAATATTTAAAAATTAATAAAAAAAAGTTTTTTTTTGTTCAAGTCAGGTATCAAACTTGTACTTTGGCACCATTAAATGATGTACCAACAGCAATACCCATTGGGCCAGAGGGGCCTTGTATAATTGTGAAATTATTTATTGATACTTTTTGGTATCCCATTTCTCTTATGTTGCAAGCAAAAAGAATTGAAATGACATTCACAACAATTATATTTTAAAAAATTTTAGAGGGAAATATGTCTTGTGGAGTGGTAGTGGCTCTAGACTGTCATTTTGATGGTCCAGATTTCAAATCATGCCCACCGCCAGCCCAAGATTTGGAGATTTGGGCTAGAATGTAATAATCTTGAATTCTGAAGGAACATCTGAAGCATGTAATACAAACGTCTTTAGTCTTTACTTTCTTGCAAAGTTACACTATATGTATTAATATATATGGCCTTCTTCAGTCGCCAAATGAATATGAAATATGGGCATTAGCTATGGTAGGAACAACCAGCTGATCTATCCTGTATATTTGGGTTAGCTGCATTACAGGCTCTGCCAGAATGTAACAGTAATGTGCTGCAAGCTGCCTAAAGGTCGATGGCACCAGATATTTCCTCAGGGTTGACTCCTGAAGCCTTTTCTATGTTTAGGTATAGCTGCAAGGCAGCAGAGGTTTGAGTTTTCCTTCTCCTAAATTGGTAGACAGCCAAAGCTAATGAGCCTCTCCTGCCCAAAACTTACTGTTTTTTTTAATTTAGATTTTCAATATCCCAAAACCAATTTTCAGCCCTGACATAGACAAATTTAATTGCTTTGAATTAATAAAATCTTTTAATGCATTAAAATAAAAAATAACTCATTGTCTGAATGCAACTTACAAGAATGTAATTCTTGTACCTCTACTGATGGGAAAAGTAAATACTTGGCATACATTATAGCATCCACTACAGAAGAGCCATGGTGAGGTACACTGTAGAATAGGAGACCTTTGGTCTGGGCTGCTAGCTTTTTGAACTCATCCTCAGTTTCACCAATAGTGATGATCTTTTTAATAAGCAAACCTAAGTGTTGAAGACAAAGAAACTTTTTAGTACAAAAATAAGAAAAAAAAAAGATTTAGTTTTATATAAAAAAGAATGACACTTGTAATTATTGAAATAAGACAAAATCTCAGTAGTAAATTGCACAATTAAATAGTACCGAAATATAAATATAAGTTAAAAGATTATATATTCAAATTCAATATTAGTATGACTTATAGGAAGACAACATTAATGTATGATCAACTGAATTTATAAATACAAATTCTTTACTTTTACAAATTATGTGTGTATATAACACTCTTGTTAACCGTGTACCACAAAAACATATTCCTTTTACAACATCTACACAATTGATTTAAAGTAAGTACTACTTGATGCATTTAAGTATTTCTTTATATATCAATATACACAAGAGTGGGCAATAATCATCACAAAATCTTACCTCCCATTGAATGACCAACCCAGATTATAGGTCTTGATCCTACTCCTGCCTTTTGTAGCTTTTTAATAATTTCTCTGCTGCGGCCTTCAATAGTCCGTCTAAACAAAATATATTTAGAAAAAAAATATTCCAAAAGAATTTTTTTTTTTTTAACTTAGCTAATAAAAGATGTCAAAAAAGTCAGTACAAAAATGTTACTTCTTACTTGTCCTGCTCATAAGGGCAGTGGTCCCCCCATTTATGTAGCTTTGATTCATATCCAATGCTGATGATTCTTATGTTAGGACAATCCTGTGCTAACCAGTCCTGGTAAAAATAAACATTGCCCCAGTCTTGAAATACAAACAAAAAAACTTTTATTCCTTTAAAAATTGAAGTGCATTATTAGTAAAACCTAACATTATTTACTGGATTGATATATAAATGAATAGGTCACCTAAAGTTCTGAAATGTTTTGAACACATTCATCAGGGAAAAAAAAAGGTGGACTAATTATATTTTGATTTTATCAATAATCTGAAGTAAGTTAAGTGGCTTTCCAGGCAACAGTCTCTTAACTCTGACACTTTTCTTTGCACAATACCAAGTGCTTTCACTTTCCTGGCATATAGTCAGACATAATTGAAAGATAAGTTAGAAAAAGTATTTATTGCTCTCATCAAGTTTCAAACATGCAAATCCTAAAATTTTTGATGTAGATTACCTGGCTTAGAATATGATGGATACTATTTCTGAACAATTTATTTTATAAAGTTAGGTCATTATAAATCACTTAAGTAGAAAACACGTTCCAAGATGGAGTACAAGAACCAACAGATATTATTGTCTTTACAGATTCAAAATCAACTCTTCAAGCAAGCCCAAGATAGTTGCCAACACTAATCATAAAAATCCATCATTTAATATTAAACTTTAATATCATAGTCAAATTACAATGGATCTCTGGGCAAGTAGGCATCACAGGAAATTAAAAAGAATGATGTAAAAAAAAAATTGACCACACCAAACAAACTGGACAGTATCAATTTCCTCCACCACAAAGAGCAATCTACAATCTTCCAACTAAGAACAGGACACACACCTTTAAATGATCACCTTAACAAAATAAACCCCCTCTGTAGACACAGCAACCACCCTTATGAAACTGTGAATCATTCCCTATTTGAATAGCCAAATTGATTTACCTTTGGCAGAGACTCTATTACCACAACAACCCAACATAACCAAAACTTTGTAAGGGCATTGCTAAATGGCTGAACAAAAAATCAGTACACTATTTTTCCTTGGCAGATACTGCAAAAAAGCCTACAGCTCAGCAGCAAAAAAGCTGGATAGAAGAAGAATAAAAAATTAGGTCAAACCCCTTTTACATATATTTACTTTGTAGTGAGTCCATCTTTTATGCACTTATTGCATGACACACCAAAATGTATTATTTAAAAATAGGTGTAGTCATTATAGTCATTCAAAATAATTTTTAATTTCAAGTCTCTAAAAAAAAACAATATATAGATAAATGTATCTTTCCTTTTCTGATGCTTCAAAGTTTCTATTAAAAAAAGAAATACTTTGACCATTGTATTTAAAGCATATTCAAAAAAAAAATCAGAATGTAAAGAAAAATACTAAAATAAAAAATATTACTTTTGGCCAGCAAGCAGACGTTTTGTGAATGTCATCTCTCTGTCTCCAAGTTTTAACAACTCCTCCTCTCAAACCATGGACTAGTACTACATCAGCATAGACAAGAGGGCTAGGAGTAGAATAAAAACATAGACTAGTGCTATATCAGCATATACAAGAGGGCTAGGAGTAGAATAAAAACATGAACTAGCGCTACATCAGCATAGACAAGAGGGCTAGGAGTAGAATAAAAACATGAACAGTCCCACTAGGTGCTAAATCAATTTAAGCAAATGCACAGCAAAAATTTGTCAGTAAAAAAAAATATGTAAAAAATTCAGTTATAAAACTATGGCAGTATTTTACCAAAGTATCTGTTGCATACCGGTATATTTCAAACATGATGATGCCAACTGTGAAAGATGATTTTTAATAAACTAATTCATTTTAAAGTTATGACAGTAGCAACATGAACACATTATGGGTTTTTCCTTTGAAAAAATGGGGTATATGACCCTTCCTAGAGATTAAATATTATGAAACAAAAATAACCTTTCTTCACCTATTTCTCTGAGTAGGATGTATGAGTAGGACATCTTGATATAACTCTTTGCTCCACCAGTCTCTGTCCAAGTTGGCCAGCACTGTTAAGGCTTGTAAAGATAAGGCTGTGTCACTGCTGTTTATCCACTGACGTAAAACTCTTAGCCAACCTAAAAAAAAATCATAAAATTGACCATTTCACCATTTCAGATTTTCAAATGTTGCAACTTTTGTTTCTTTTCCATCAAGGTTTACTCAGAGAAATATATGTGATACTTACACAAACTTAGGGTGTGGTGGCTGAGTGTTAATAGCGCTTGGCTTCTAAACCAGGAGGGGGGATTTTCAGTTAGGGATTGAATGTCTAGATTTTTAGGAACCCCTTCCCTTGAGTCCACCCAACTCTAATGGGTACCTTACATTAGTTGGGGAAGTAAAGGCAGCATTGTGCTGGCTACTTGACATCCTAATTAACAGTTTGCAAAAAAATGACCTTTACATCAGCCATCATATAGGTCTGAATGGGGTACTTTGATTATTATTTTACTTATATGAAAGTTTAACTTTTTATATGATGTAAAAATAGTATATGACATTCCATCTCTTAAAAATAACTTAATCTTAATTAGGCAGTAATATAAAATCTTACCTGCCTGAACTATAGAGTTTAAAAGGTCTGGTATAAGAGATAGGTTGGTAAGGATAGATGCAACATACATTTGAATCCAGTTATCTGAAAAATCTTCACACAGATGTTGTAGCACTGCCAAGCCATGATTACAAACAAAGTTGATGGCATGATCTGGTTCCTAGATTGCAGAAAGACAAAAACAAGCTTAATTATAGAGTACTGATCAGTAACTAGCAAGCAAGAATATTTTTTTAATAATCTTAAGATCTCATCAGTTGAAGTTCAAATTGCAGAATTGAAACTTTTTTTATACCAATGTCGGACAATGAAAGTTTAAGGTATATGATGCAGCTGTATATATATATATCCTACTTTGTGGTTGAAGATGAGCACATTTCTCATTTCCTATGAGCATGAAAATTACTGTAAAGTCCTTGCTTTAAAAAGCTGGCTGCATGCACAGCATGGGTAAGTTTGGTCAGTTGCAGATAGGTTTGCTTCTTCTCTCAGCTTTTTATTGGTTCAGAACTCTTCCATGATAGCCACTGTCCTTGCTTTGTATCTCGTGACTCAGGCACCCATGGATTCCACCCCATGAGGAACGACTGAGAGCTAGTGTTTCCCAGCCCAGCTCCCCAAAGAGCTCTTAAGGGTATCTTTATAGCACTTATATTGACTCTTCTTAGAGCATACAGAAGTCATTTGGGAAGGCATGCAGACTAGAAGCAAGTAAGTAATGGCAGTGAAGTTTAAGAGTTAATATTGACTCATTGAAAAACAATTTAAAATTTGTCACTTGTAAGTCTATTAGAACAGTGTCTTCAGAAGCAAAGGTTATTAAGCTCTTCTTTGTTTGAAAAAAAAAAAGGAAAAGGAGGCAGGGAGTACTGCAAAGAGAGTCATTTGTGCAAAGTAACAGTTTCAGCTAAATGGTATGTTGTTTTTTATTTGTATACACCTTCATGCCATTGAATTCTAAACCTGTAAAAGAGGAAGGTAAAATTGATATGCTCTCATTGTAAAATCTATTCCTTCCTCTCAACTGATCATGGCCAAACTTGAAAACATGTCAGAAATAATGTATGGATGGAAATTATAACTAGAATATGCAAGAGATATAAAAAAAAAAAAGGACGTTTAAAAAAAAAAGAAGTAGAGCACCTACTGCTGTGTAAGATAATATTGCTTGCAAACAATTACTTATATCCTTCTCTTTTTTCTTCTCTTCATCTTCAGGAAATGAGTAGGGATAGTTGATTATATCCATGTTAAAAGGGTCATTCTGTTAAGACAAAGTGTTATTGTTTTTAATCAAAGATATATATATTTTTTTTTATTGATTAACATAATCATTACAGTGCAATGTGTTTAAATCCAATTATTTTTTAAATTTATATTATAATGTTAACATTGGTATCTTGTTAATATTGGTATCTATTTATACTTTTCACAATAGTGAAAACCATATCTTTCACATTTTTAGATTTAAATCCAGGCTTCCATTTTAATGATCAACCTAACATACTTTTTGTTAGTCTGAGAATTAGTGAATCTGTTATATAGAAATTTCATGCCCCAGTCTCTCTTTTTTGCTCTTTGGAACCCCCATTTTGTTTTTTTTTCACCAAAGCTTCATAATTAATCCGACATAAGACTTTTGAGTTGATTTGGAAAGACCCGCTTCATAACACCCCCCCCCCCCCCCAACACATACATGCACTCAAATTTTGGGCCCTTTAATTCTAGTATCCCTTTTACTTATCTGCTTCCCCCATCCCCCTACCAACAACAAAAAGTTAGTCCTATGTACACTCTATTACTTATCTTTGGCTTCTCAATTCAATCTATATTATAATTCGACCATGACCCCCTACCCCCCCCCCTTTTTTTTTAACCTTTTTAAAGCAACCAATGTACGGTATTAGACAGCACATTCATTTCTTCATACCATCAGTTTCAGGCCTAGAGAAAAACAAATGCATTTTTGGAAAGCCCTTATTGAATGCCACATTTCTGTTTCCCCTTCTTCATTTATTTTAGTATTTTGTTCTCTAAATAAAAAGAAATATCAATTTGGTTTTATTAATTGTAATCATTCATTTGACCCCTTTTGAATGTTGCACAATGACAACAGATCTAGATTTATGTTTTTAATCCTATTAGGATTAGTTAGTTTGTTTTTTATGTAGTAAGCATCTAAAGAGAACCTCTGATCACAACACACTTTTCAGATTTTGAATCTATATCTAGAGTCTATGGTTATTTTAAACTTTTTATCTAAATTCTTTACTAAAAAAAAAGAATCTAGATCTATCTTTTTAATGCTATTAGGATTAGTTTTGTTTTTCATTTAGACGGTGTCTAAAAGGAAGCAGATATAATGTAAGGAATATTAAAAATAACTAGGCCTAGACTTAGGGAAAAAATTGCTTTAAAAATACAGAATTTGTGTGATATTTTTTTATGTTTTAGATGTAGAATGCGACCTTTTGGAAAAAATACAGAAAATAAATTACAAAGGTTTGATAGAGCTTGTGGTTTTTCACAAATTGGGTTTGTCAGGTTCCAAATCTATCAAAACCGGTTCATAGTTATATTATAGTTATATTATTGAGGTAAAAGGAACCTGTGTACAAAATTTCATACAGATCTGTAACACAGTTTAAGAGGTCTCTTGATCAATGAGTCAGTGAGTGATACTTGGTAAATATATAAAAGATTATATATATTATTACTTAGCAAAGGTTGCTTTTGCTTGAGCTTAGACTTGTAAAATAGCACTACAAGGTGTGATCAAAAATCCAAACTATTACATTGTATAAAAAATCTTGATCTAAAGCCAAGAATCTGAAGTACATCAGGCAACTATTAACAGCATGAGGAAGAGGAAGTTTCTTGAGTTGATCTCGAAGCTCTTTCACAATGTCATTCTTAACAAACAAAAATTAATGAATTACTTCATTAGATTATTTTATCAAACAACATTATTAGACCTAATTTTTATGTAATTATATTGTTGAGATATCAACAAATTACTTTTGATGCATGTAGCTTGGGTTGTGGCAAAAAGTAGCACTGACTTGCATAAGGATACCTGGCCAAGGCAACTAATACACGTGCATCACAGGCTTGAGCTATGTTTCTGTATTTGTATTCTAAATAGACAGGAAATTGGAAAATTCATCAATAATTGCTTCCAAGTATTAATCATTATATTCAAAATTGGATAATGTGTTCACCTAGCTGGAAATATTCTTTTTCTTTTCATCATTAGTTTAATTACTTTCATGGATCAGTCTAAATATTACTGGAACCCACCTGGCCAATCAACTTTACTTGCTAATGAAGCAATTCCCATTTGTCGTATCCAAAAATTATGTGATTTTGTTAATTCTAATAAAGTCCAAGGATCATCACTTTTTGATTTTTCCCAAGGGAAAAGCCAACCTGAAAAAAAATAGACTGATTCATATATTTTTCTTAATACTTTTACTTCTCTATTGAAAATCTAATGATACCACTATCTTGGCGAAAATATATTAATTTCATTGTTACAAAATATTATAAATTATGAATAATATATACAAATATTACATTGACAGACTAGAAATAGAACACTTAAAGCTTTGAATTTAGATGTCATTAATATTGAACTGCAAATCTTCAATTATCATATATCACATAGTTATGTATTATGTGATTGCCTAAATAACAAAAAAGGGGAATACTGCTGAAAATTATGCTTTGTTAAAGAATACACCACAGATGTTTCATACTTAGTAATGTTTTTAATTTCACCTTTTGAAAGCAAGTCATATACAGCTTGAAATGTTTTATTTTGTAGAATTAGATGGGCATGCACTTTTTTTTTTACTTAGTAAAGTTGATGACCTAATTCCATCTTTTAAAACTGCATGCATATATATATATATATATATATATATATATATATATATATATATATATATATATTCCATGACATATAATTTAAGATTGAAAAATAACACTAGCATATATTTATCTCATTTAAGAAAGTAACAATAGCTGCTGAACTAGTTGTCAAAATTGTGAATGAAAAATCAATTTGTATAAAACACTTCACTCTGGGGCAGTAGCAACATTGGCTAGTGCAATTCAGCCTTCATAAATATGTTGTATTACATTACCACAAAACGTTGAAGTTCAAATTAGAACTTACCCCATATTTTGCTAAAATCAAAGTGCACAAGTTCTGAAAAAAATATCTGCAATCTGCTCAGAATATCTACAAATAAAATGTAATAATAATAGGCTTTCATTAGATTCTAAAAAATAATTTAATAACAAAATATATATTTAAAAAAAACATTAGTTAAAGATTAGCCCTATAATTAATAATTAAATAACAAAATATGTCAACCTTTCAATTTAAAAAAAAATTAATTGGTTAAAGATCAGCCCTATACTTACATAGTTCTGGAGAAAATTTTGAATATAATTGCCAATCTTGTTCAATGCCAACATTGATGTCATCCTCTTCAGCTTTGTGATGGAAAATGTCTTGAAATATATTTGTCAAGTCCACATTATCATATGTCTCTTCTATTTTAAGTTCTTCCTTAGGTGATGAAAGCATAAAGATCAAGCTGAAAATGCAGAATGTTTATAGTCATTAGCTCTAATTATCAGCATGACCTTCGACTTGCTAAATATAATCAAATTGGCTAGCAATACAATTTTCATTTGAATATAAATAAATGACTTACCCACTTCCAATTGTTGATAATGTCAATAAACCTTGAAAAAAATAATAAAAAAATAAAATAAAGCACAACTAGATCATACAGAAAACTCTAGTCACAACAGTGAAGGTTCTTGTAATCATAAATAATTAAATTTAAACTATAGAAACCTCCTTAATTTAGTCCTTATTTTCCACTTTAAATAACAAAATTGTTATCTAATAATTATCACATAAACAGGATACCAGGCTCAAATGATTGACAATGCATTTTATTTTTTAAAATCTTGATTGTATTTGCAATATAGGGCTATTGTGTTCCAATCAATGGTTTTTTAAAGTAAACAAAGATATAATAAATATAATAGTCATATTTATGGCTACTGGGTACTTAGACATGTAAAAAAAAATAGGATTACCAGTTTACAACATTTTGGGTGAGAAAAAAAAAGGAGAAGTGATAAAGATTAAGGATGCATAGAGAAATTGGGTAAACTTATTCATTTTAGGGAATAGCAGATTGTAAATTTTAATTTAATAGACTTAATCTAACTTATTTTTTCAAATTATAAAATTTAGGTTAACACATCTCTGTTGCCTTTTGTTTAAAATTAAAATAACTCAAAAAACATACCATATTTAGCAATTCGTCTCTTCACCTCAAATTTTTTTCTTATGACAAAATTAGTTGCCTTGGTAGTACTAGTGGGCCTACACCAAAATTTAATAAGGTTCATATCCAACAAGCGACCACATTTACAGCAAACATTGGGTTTAAAAATCTGCAGCATTGTTTGAAGAGTTTTATTCTTGTTTCTAATTTTTTATCTGAACCGCATCAAATCTATCATCTAGAGATCTAATCAGAATTAATCAGAAAAATGGTATGATATTATAATATTATATGTTACATTAAACATTAATAAATGATTAATTAAAAAATGTAGATCTAGATCTATATATAATTATTATAAATATAATAATTGTAATGCAAGCTTTAAAAAGACTCTTTGAACTTTTTTCCTGTATTAGATATTATTGTTGAGCATGATTGCAACTCAACTGTCTTTAATTATAACTAGAATCTAGAGATCTAAAAAAATCTAATAAAAAAGTATTAGATAAAGATTATTCGATTCTACTACTAGATCTAGATTATTCTAGATTCTAGATAGATTAGAAACTCAGTCTTAGACGACTTAGATATAATATTATATAGTTCTCTACATTCTAGAGTTTATAATTAGTAGATCTATAATCTATAATAATATAAAATATATTAGATCTAGTCCTAGTCACAATCTAGTGATTTTGTCAATCTGAATCTAGAATGAATCTAGAATCTAGATCATCATCATCTAATACTAATATATTATAGATTATATATATATATGATTATACATTATAGAGTAATATAGAGATTATCTTATCTTATATAATACAGACGTTACTTCAAAAAAGAAGATGATTAGGTCCTACGCGTCATGCATTCAGTCATGCATATTAACTAATGACTTAAATTCTGCCAAGTCACTGGTTTTCCTGGCTAGCTCAGGCAACCCATTCCATGTTCTAATAGCACTAGGGAAGAAGGAGTATTTGTACAAATTTGTCCTAGCATATGGGACGAGGAATGTGCCTTTATCTTTGTGTCTTTCAAAGTATTTTATTAAATTTTGTTTTTGTATTAGAGGGGTTTGATTAGAGGGGTATATGACTATAATAGTATATCAGTATCATACAGTATGTATAGTCTAGTAAACTATATTATAGTATAGTCTATAGTATATTATAATTACTATAATTTATATAATATATAATTATAATATGAGTTAACTAATACTAGATCTATAATAGTTTCATCATAAAACAAAACTAAAACACAATACTAATTTGTATACTTGAATAGAAGAAAAACTCAAAAATAGATTTTTAAAGATCTCTAGACAATTTTTAAGTATTATATTTTATAGTCGTCACTCTACTACTCTACTCTAGTACTAGATGATATATCTATTTATATAATATAGTAGTGTAGTAGATCTAGATTAATCTAGAATAAATGATAAATTTATTTTCATAATAATAAAATTATAAATCATAAAATCTAGAATGACTAGAATTTAGTTGATTCTACTTCTAGATCTACTATCTAGATTTAGATCTAGGACTTGAGTCTAGGTCTAGCCAGTCTAGCCCTAGCTAGGCCTACCCCGAGCGGGTACAAATCTAGACCCCTATAATATAGATATAGAGTATAGGTTATATAGACTTTGACTAATAACTAATATCTAGAATCCAGGTGTAACTATGTTAATTTAGTTAAAAACACAATGATATCGTTTTTTTACGATGTCTGTTGAGTGTTGAAACTTGAATGTTGCAACTTGCAGTCCTAACTCAATAAAATTGCACACAAAAAAAAAAAATTGTAAACAAAGGTGAAGAACTCTCATTAAAGTAGTAGCCTTAGTTCCCTTTTCGGAAGTTTAAATAAACACGTCGACGTTTATAATATAGAACAGCTTGTTGTCTACAGTCTAGATGTAGATCTAGATTAATAAATTATAGAATAATAGATAGATCTATTTAGATCTAGGTCTATAGGAGTCTGGAGTGACTAGCGTCTAGAGAAAAAAAGCATTATATATCTAGTTTACATAGACTAGATTTTATAAATAGTCTAGATCAAAACTGAAGATCTGGATAAAATCATTTTATAAATGAGTTCGACGTTCATAATTTTAGGTAGTCTGTCTCAGTGTCTGCTATACTTATTAATTATTTTATTATACTTATACTAAGGCTAAAAAGAGTATCATAGACTAAGACTAGTATAGAATGTCTTGAGTCTTAGACTTTTATTAGTATACTATCTACTCTAAACTCTAAGTCTCTAGTGATAGTGACTTACTGAGACTGGCTTTTAAACATTAAAAATTAAATTACTCTTTTGATATCAATCATAATCATGTTTATTAAATGTTATAAAATTATAATACTTAATATTAATCATAATATTTTTATGGATGATTATCTTGTCAGTCTTATCTTGCTGTTGAATGTTCTTTTTTTAAATATTTTAGATTAATAATTTATTTAGTAGAATTATTTAAATAGTATCTAAATCAAGTAAATCTACAGTATTTATGGATACATTGTTATGATTGTATGTACAATTATTTGAATTATATGTTTATAAAATGTTTTACATGTTTTGGATGTGCCTTCAGAGTTGAAGATAGTTTACTTACTAGTCCAAACCTCCCGCAGGACGACGGGGTATGGGAGTGGGCAGGGTTTGAACCCAAGCCCCCAAGACCATCGATAAATCCGAACGACAGTCAAGCGCACAAACCGCACGACCAGGCAGCCATTTTACTAAATGATGTTACTCTATTCAAATTTGAATAACATTCATTTGTATATTGTTATATTTAGACTCTATATACATTTTATAGATATATTATGTGTACATCATTTTTTTAGTCACTAGGCTCTAGAGTGTATGATTCGTTTCTAGTCTAGATCTAATTACAGACATTAATTCAATTCTGTCGTAATCAAGTTAATCTTATTTCAGAGGTTACTTTAAAAAGAAAATAATTATGCATTTTTATCATACAGTGTGTCAATTTTTTAAATCTAGTCATTCGTGTTAATCAATGACTTCAACTCTGCTAAGTTGTTGGTTTTCCTGGCTTATTCAGGCAACCCATTCCATTCTCTAATGGCGCGAGTGAAGAAGGAGTTTTTGTACAAATTTGTACTAGTGTTCCATATGGAATAGCTTGAATAAGAAATTAAATATATATATATATATGCCTCTCGCTCTATCTTTGTGTCTTCTGAGTATTTCATTAAGTTTTGTTTTTCTGTTTGTAAATTATGGTTCAGTGTTTTATGTATTATATATAGCAACTTTACTTTTTAATCTTCTGTCCTGAAGTGTCTCTTAAGTTTAGTGATTTTATTAAATGATGTTACTCTATTCAAATTTGAATAACATTCATTTGTATATTGTTATAAATCTCACTGCTCTATAGATATGGTATTTGTTCTAGTTTCTATGTTTTCTTTAGTTGAGGGATCCCAAGCAGAGGATGCATATTCTAATATTGGCCTAAGTTAAATTACTTAGGCTTAGATCCTTCCGTGCCGTTTGGTAAATTGGGCGCAAACTGTCTCCACAAAGATCTGTCACTGGCAATGTCTGAAGCCTCTTCCCACCTGGTGTCAACTGCTATGAGGTCCTCCATGAAAATGTTTTGCCAAGTTATATGACTATGTCCCTGTTTGTACTTTCATTGTATTGGCTCCATGTCATCGCAACTCTTGTTATGCCTAGTTAATTTTGTCTGAGAACATGTCCCACAAATCTCATGAACTCTCTGTCACAACCTCACAAAGTGCTCGACTCCAAGTTTAGCATAGGATTTTCTTGTTTGAGACCCAATCTCTATAACTAAAACTGACTCCTAAAATAAGTCTTAGCCATTTTTGTTGAGCCACAAATTAAAAAAAAAAAGTTAAATAGCATTTTAGTTTTGTTTTTGTACGATTTGTAAAAATTTCTTTTAATAAACCCTAATGTTTTGCTTGATTTTTTAATAATTTCATCAATATGGGGATTCCATCAATTAGTTTTCATTTATTATTACACCTCTAGATATTTTGAGGTTTTAGTCTGTATGACTGGTATACCAGGAATAAAAGTAGTTTTTGTTTTATTTTTTTTTGTTACTCTTAATTTATTATAACTGTCATTTTTCTAGTTGATAGTAAAATTTAAGGATAGTATCTTGTGTTGTTTTTATTGTTTTAAGCAGGCTTTGGCGGTGAACTTTGTCGAATGCCTTAAAAAAGTCTAATAAAATTGCATACTATTTGCTCACTTTTAAGTATCCCTTTAAAAATCATCAGTTAATCCTATTAGTTGAGTTTCACATGACCTATATTTCCTAAAGCCATGTTGCTAAGTTATGAGCACATCATATTATTTATGAAGCTGCTACATAAATGTGTTCTAATGTCATGCATGTGAGTGATACTCGTCTGTAGTTCCCCGGATCAGATTTTTCTCCTTTTTTAAATAGACTATATAGGGAAGTGACATTAGCTTCTTTCTAGTCCCTTGGTACCCTGCCCTGTAATAGTAAACATTACAAATACCATTTTTATTTAGAGTGAATAAATAAAACACAATATTCTTCACATCTAAAAAAAAAAGATTTTGTCACTCCCCTCAACCATACTGAAAGCGAATATATCCCTCAACAATACTGAAAGCGAATCTAGATCTAACTAATTGCATCGCTTCATTGCATCATTCATGCAGTAACCTAGTCTATAGACAATGTTAGTCATTGGTGAAAGCATTTTTATTGGCAATTTTTGACCAATTATAAACACATTTCTTAATTTTATTTTTTCTCTTCAAAATAGGAAATGGCTAAAAAATGTATGTCAGTGTTTCTATGTAGATCTATATTTCTAATGTTATGAAAGTGTGAATGCGGATGTTATAAATGAATAAAGTCTAGATCATCTAGATAGAATGTGTGAGGGAATTTTATAAGAGCTAGATCTACATCTATCTATATTCTAGATGTATATTTTATAATATATATTATAGAAGAGTAGTTACAGAGTGTATTCAGGGGTGGGGAAGTAATTGCTACTAGAACTCATGGGCCAAAAGAATGTATTGGGAAACATTATAATGCAGGCCCTTTCCAATGGAATATTTAAAAAAAAAATAGGAGGGGGGGGGGGGGGTTGGCCATAATAAACAACATAGCTATCAACTATTTTGACAAAGAGAATCAGGGATACTAGAATTCATGGCCAAGAGTATGTGTGTGGGAGTTGTTTTTTTAATGAGAAGAACAAACTTACCTTCACTGAAGCCTAAAGCTTATTACAGAGCCTTGCTATCAAACATAATAAAACACCTAGCAGGAACATCCTGGGGAGCTGAAAAGAAAACCTTAAGACAGTTATACACTGGATATGTCAGATCTGTAATGGATAACTGTCTCTCCATACAAGTAGCTGCCAACAAAACCTATCAATCATCATTAGATACAATCCAAAACCAAGCCTTGCGGTTAATTAGTGGAGGTATGAGAACTACTCCCACAGCAGCCTGTGAAATAGACTCCAATATTGAACCTCTTAAGTTAAGGCGCAACAGAGCAGCATTAGAAGCTATTGAGAGATACAGAAGGTAGGAGGACAATCATCCAAATAAATTACTAACACAGAGAAATAGGAAAAACAACCAAAAAAAGCAAAGGACTCTGATCCAACTTACTGACGAACTAGCCCTAAAACACCACCTACCCAATAACAGAGAAAAAATTACCAGGTTTTCAAACATTACACCCGGACTAAACTACAAACAACCAACCATCAAAACACATTTACTAAATAACACCTTAACAAAAGAATCAAATCCACTGGAGCTCAAAGTAGGCACGCTTGAAACAATCGAAAGCTATCAAAAAACAGCTATCCATATTTATACAGACGGATCGGCTTTCAAAGCTACCATCAATGCTGGTCTTGGTGCCTTCCTGGTCTTCCCTAAAAATAAACACTTTGAGATAAGCGCACCCTGTGGTGATTACTGCTCAAACTTCCAAGCCGAAATTGAGGCAATTACCATAGCACTCCAGACAGTGGAAAACAAATTATATGAAGGAGTGCAACCACCATCAGATATTGTTGTCTTTACAGACTCCCAATCTACTCTGCAAGCACTAAACAGCAGCACCTCAAACAGCCCAAGAGAGTTGACAACACTCAGTGTGATAATCCACCAGATGATATCAAATTTAAATATCAATATTACACTACAGTGGATCCCTGGACACATTGGCATCATGGGAAATGAAAAGGCAGATAAGCTATCAAAGGCAGGTTCAACTATGGAACAACCAGATAGACCTGTTAACTACCTCACCCTAAGGTCAATGTTAGTCAACAATCACAAAGAGGAGTGGCTCAACCAATGGGCATCAGGAAACACAGGCAGAGCCATGTACAGAGAAATGACTACGCCTAACAAACTGGACAGTATTAACTTCCTCCCCCGCAAAGAACAATCTACAATCTTCCAACTAAGAACAGGACACACACCACTATTAAATTACCACCTGAACAAAATAAACTCCACACAACTACCCCTTTGCAGACATTGCGCCCACCCCTTTGAAACCATAAACCATATCCTCTTTGAATGCCCCTCCCTAATCCACCTTAGGCAGACCCTACTTCCACTACAGCCCAACATAACCAACACCCTGTACGGCAGTGCTGAACAACTGAAGAAAACAGCACACTTTTTTCCTTGGCACAGTCTGCAAAAGAGCTCACAGCTCAGCAGCAATAAAGCTAGCTAGAAGAAGAAGAAGAAGAATGAGAAGAACAAACTTACCTTCACTGAAGCCTAAAGCTTATTACAGAGCCTTGCTATCAATTTAGTATATTCTCTAGACAACCCAAAACAAGTGTCATTAAACCCCAAGTATTGTTTTGAATGCAACATAACCTTGACATACTTAATAATTGCTGTTTGTGTTTATGTAAAGGAAGGGTTGAACAATCTTGAAATTAAATATTCACTGAAGTTTTAATCTTATTGAAAATTATTAAATTTTAAACTTTTTTTTTTTTAATAGGTACAGCAATTTTGGCTGTTCTTCTGGCAGGATATTTTGCTCAGATATATCTACCTCCACCAAAACCTAAAATAGTCGGAATAGATCTAGGTCTGTATGTTTATTTATTTCTTAAGTTAATAACATTATAACACACAGGTTATTAAAGGTCATATTTATATAATGTCTTACTATATTTTTTAGTTAATTAAATTTAAAAAATTAATATATTCTTTGTTCTATCATGTATTGAAATATATCTTTTAAATATGAATAATGTAAGGTAACAATTCATAATCATACAATTTATTCAATTCATACTCTCTTTAGATGCACTATCTGTGGCATGCTAGATGCTAGATAGTGCACATAACTATGTTTGTGAAAGCTTTGGTAGCTTTTTTTTTTAAATTGAATTCATTTTTTAATCAAAATTTGTGCTATTGTTAATTTTGTAAATTAAGAAAAGCTGACAGACCTGTGATATGGTTATTTGATTGCATTAAAAAACATAGAAAATACAAATAATATTGAAATAGTATTATTCTATTACATTTACATTGATAAGAATATAATGTTTGCTATATATGATAAAGATAACCAAATGGATTTGAATTTATTAAAATAAATAATGAAAAAAATAAAAAGTATTCAGCTCTATTTGATTTTGATACTCCTCCATTCAAATTTTTGAATCTGAAAAAATCCAATTTGATTTAAATAAAACCATTAAGTTGTTATTATAGAAGAAAAGTTTCTTGAGTACCCTAATTTTAACTCACATCCAGAGTACAATTCATTGTTTTCTATTAAGACAGCTCATTGCACATTATATCATTGCTGTCCCTCCCAAAGATTTATGGAGTGTTGCTCAGCACATGGCCAAAAAATTCAGTGTTTTTTTTTTGTTGTTGTTGTTTTTTTCAAATCTTTTTTATTTAATTGGTTCAATATTTAACTAGTTAGGTTTTATTATTATTATTATTTATTATAATCTTCTTGTAATATCAGTGAAATCTTTCAACAGTGATTGTTTATTTCTTTAGGTACAACCTACTCATGTATAGGAATGTATCATGCAGTGTCTGGCAATGTGACTGTCTTAGTCACTCAAGATGGACATAAGTGTATACCTAGTGTAGTAGCAATAGTGTAAGCTCATTTAATATATATTATGTGATGATAACCTTTTTTCCCCCTAACATTGCAATTTGATGAGGCTTGGATGTCCAGTAACTATTATTTGCTTGTCTTGAATATTGAGACTTCATGATAGTATCTTTTTAGTAAACTTGATTTTAGGAAGGAATATTTGACTTTACTGTTCCTCATTTACTTTCATATTAAGATCTACATTTGCTTCATTGTTCTATTAGAACATATTATACTAATCTTTTTAAAGAAAAAGTAATTTTTTTAGGCATTGATTCATATCATATATAATGTCTTATTTAGTTGACCACACATTCTCTTGCTAGTAATTGATATTCTAATGTTAGTTTATTAAAAGCAAATGCAGTTCTATGTAATATTATAAGAAAAATAAATAGAAAATCAAATTTTTATTCTTCAGAGATAATGAAATTTTAGTTGGCTACAGAGCTGTTGCGCAGGCAGAACATAATCCATCCAATACTTTATATGATGCTAAGCGATTTATCGGAAAAACCTTTACAAAAGAACAACTTGCAGAAGCACAGAAACAATATCCATTCAAAGTTGGTGTTTTTATTATTTGTTCTTACATGACTCTTTACATTGAAAATAGTTGATCATATTTATCAAATTTTTTAAAAATTACAATTTATCTATGTGCCAATGTTTATTATAAAATGAACTGTTGTACCTAAAACTTATATTCTTACTTGTATTTGAAGTAAAGCAATTATTGATAGCAGTGATGGCAATTATTGATAGCAGTGGTGATGATTTCCAATAATAAACAAATTTTTTTTCACAGTTGAAAGCAGACCCATCTGGTATGGTTAGTTTTGCTGTTGTTGTGAATGGTTCAGAAAGGCTAATAACACCAGAAGATGTTGGTGCCTACATTATTAAAGAGCTTAAAATGGCAGCAGAAAAAAACCTTTCTGCTCCAGTTAAGATGGTGGTCATGTCTGCTCCTGCAGAGTTTGATGATTTGCAACGAAACTTTACAACTAAAGCTGGGGCTCTAGCAGGTTGGAATGATATGGTTTTCTGTATTTAAAAACTGATGCAAATTAATTTTTTTTCTTTTGCAAAATGTTATGAAAAACTAAAACTCCTAATTACTAACCCTTTTTTGTTTACTTTCACCCTGAGTGGTGTTAGAGAATAATAAAAGTTTCTACTTCTTTGTGAACTAATGTAATGAGCTTTTTTTCCCCCTTATTGTTCTTCAGAATGCTAGTAATAATTATTCTCATGTAAATAAACAAAATTTTGTCATAATGTAATTATTTTATTGCAATAAAAAAAAAATATATTTATAACTTTTCATACATTGAAAAAACTAGAAATGCTATTTAATAATGTACTTCTCCTATTGGGCAAAAAAAAAAATTACTATTCAGAAATCTCAATATCGATAATAGATTGTTCAGTTTGTTTTTGAGTAAGAAAAAAAACACCACCATAAAATTCTTGAAATTTTATTACTTATTCTCCTGTTTACTCTCAGGTGTTAATGTCTTACGTGTGATAAATGAACCAACAGCAGCTGCCTTAGCCTATGGGTTACATAAAAAATCTAACCTTCACAACGTCCTTGTTGTAGACTTGGGAGGTGGTACTCTTGATGTGTCATTACTTAATGTTCAAGGAGGAATGTTTCTCACACAGGGCATGGCAGGTTTGTTTTTTGTTTTGTTTTTACATGTTTCGGATGTTCCTTCAGAGTTGAAGATAGCTTACTTCCTAGTCCAAACCTCCCGCAGGACGACGGGGGATGGGAGCGGGCAGGGTTTGAACCCTCACAGTCGATAAATCCTAACGACAGTCCAGCGCGCAAACTGCACGACCAGGCAGCCATCCAAATGTAAAAAAAAAACAGCTGGGGCTTGTGACCTTTGACCACTGGGGTGGTAATTTGCATACGAGCGAAATGACTCTGGATCAGAAGAATGTTTTTTTTGACATTCTGATGGTCTAGAGGTTAGTTTCGCTTGGTGCGTTATCGCTAGGCGGTGGTGTCGAATCCAGAGTCACAGGTTCAAGCCTCGGTCGGCGCATGCCCTTATTTTCGTAGCATTTTAATTCACTACTTTCTCTCTTAAAAACTTGGTCCCTGGTGTTGTTATTCATTTATGTTTAATATAGGTATGTATCATTTGTTTCAGCACCTAGCTTCAACTCTATGTTTTTGATTTTCTTTTAGCATTGATATAATTATTGAAGCCTTATTATTTCTTGATTTTCTAGAAACTAGATTTTGTTGAATTTATAATAGATTTTTCAATTGGTGACATTTTTATCATTTTTCTATTAGGCAACAATCGCTTAGGTGGTCAAGACTTCAATCAGAGATTAATGGATTATCTACGGTCTCTTATCCAGTCCAGGTTCAATCAAATATTGGATGATAAAGAAGACATCCAGTCTTTACGGTTGCATGTTGAAGAAATCAAACTGAATCTCACATATCACCCTCAGGTTGTCCTCTCTCTACCTCTTCATTCTCTAGGAGGTCAACTGTTTACAGAAGTGGTGACTAGAGAACTCTTTGAAAAATTAAATTTTGATTTGTTCCTCAAAGTTCTGGAGCCTATAGACAAAGTATTAGAAGCAACAGAGACGAGGAAAGATGAGGTGGATGAAATAGTTTTAGTCGGAGGCTCCACCAGAATTCCAAAAGTGATTTCCTTAATCAGCGAGCATATGAATAAAATTCCCAACACATCCATTGACCCAGAGCTTGCAGTAGTGACTGGTGTTAGCATTCAGGCTGGTATACTAGGAGGAATGTGGCCATTGACTGTAAGTGCAGTTGAGCTGCCAACCAGAGTCAACAAAATTCATGTTCATTAAAGGAAAACAAACTGCTGTTGAAAATGTTTTCACTGCTCTCTCTCTCTCTCTCTCTCTCTCTCTCATTTAGTTGTCTGATCTAAATGTTGAGATGGGTTGTTTTTTTTTTTTTTTTGCCTATGATATTTATGTTGAATTATGATGTTATAATGAGCATATGAAGACCATGTTGTAATAACCAGGGTTGTCTCTTTTTTTAAACAATCAAATTATTGTATACTTTGATAATACACAAGTAGTCATTAATATTTCTGATAATATTCAAATAATCTAACTTTTTGGTCTAGATAGATCTTTTATGAACTACTTACATCAAATAAAGGGACTGACTTTTTTTTTTTGTAGAATATTTAGAAACAGAGAATCAAACAATGAAATGTTCATCTAATTATAGCTGAAAAATATTTCCTTAAATGTTCATCTAATTATAGCTGAAAAATATTTCCTTAAATGTTCATCTAATTATAGCTGAAAAATATTTCCTTAAATGTTCATCTAATTATAGCTGAAAAATATTTCCTTAAATGTTCATCTAATTATAGCTGAAAAATATTTCCTTAAATGTTCATCTAATTATAGCTGAAAAATATTTCCTTAAATGTTCATCTAATTATAGCTGAAAAATATTTCCTTAAATGTTCATCTAATTATAGCTGAAAAATATTTCCTTACTACCTTTTGAACAAAAGTGTTCCAAAAAAAAAAAATTATTTTGTTGGTATTTATTTTTGTTTTCCTTGTAATGAAGATCACATCAAAACATTTGTTATAAAGTCTAAACTTGTTTGGCTTTAATTTAAGTTGGAGGCAAGTCAGTTATTGGAGCCTATGTGTATATTGGGTACTAGAGAGAGTTATGTTTGAAAGATATTTAAATTAAGTCTAGTAGATTTCTGTGTGTGTGTGTGAGACTGATTATGTCTGTGGCATTTTACGATCTTTTCCCTTTGCAACTTCTAGGTCTGTACTTTCTTTTACATGTCAGGAGACAAGGAAACTTGTACCGGGTAATTAGCTCTCCAGTAACATTGATGATGTCACAGCAGTTGATGTTTTAGAAAAATATTTGTTTATCTCAAATGTGAATGGAATGGTTTCAATCAATATTAAATTTTGTTAAGAGGGTATTCTTGAGAAAAGAGGGTTAGACAATATGAAGCATCTAAATTGCCAATAAAAATGTAACATTAAACTTAATACTATAACTATCCCTAAATTTTAGTTCTGCAACTACCCAATACAAATACTAAGCATAAGCATCACCAATAAAACAATACCAGGATATTCTTGACAAATGAAAAGTTTCTGGTAATTCTCCATAATTCCTGTATTTGTTTTAATACTTTTGTTTTCTCCAAATATTTGTTACATTCTAGTACTTTTAATTCTAAAGATAAAATTATTGTTGATGTAACAAGTGTAAATATATGAAACAGGTGCTGGTCATTTTGTTTATTTATATTCATTAGTTTATGTGTTATATTCTCACCTATTTTGTTCATTGGGCTGTGATGGATACATGGTGTAAGGAAACTATTTTGGATAAATGAGTTGCAGAAACACATTACTTAATCCTCCTGTTATGTCAGTTCTTTATTTTTTTCCCAGCTGAATCTTGAGAGAGGCTGGAGCATTTAGTTTAATTTTGAACTTTCTTTGTAGATGAACTGACTAAATCAACTTTGATGTTAAGGCTGATTAAAAACAAACTTTGATGTTTAGGCTGACTAAATGAGCTTGGATATTTATGCTGACTAAATCAACTTTGATGTTTAGGCTGACTAAATGAGCTTGGATATTTATGCTGACTAAATCAACTTTGATGTTTAGGCTGACTAAATGAGCTTGGATATTTATGCTGACTAAATCAACTTTGATGTTTAGGCTGACTAAATGAGCTTGGATATTTATGCTGACTAAATCAACTTTGATGTTTAGGCTAAGGAATGGTGGCAGGTTGAGCAATACTCTTGCTTAAAGTGTATCAATGTTGCAATTTGTTTTAGACATTATCAGAAGTGTTTATTTTAGTATCCACAAGTTAAAATCACTGCATAGATTAAAGGTTAAATGTGTTTGACTATTATTATGATAAAGAAAATATGTGAATGGAGGCCACAGAGATTGACTGGTAAATCAACATGAAAAAAAAAACTATTTATCATAGATTTTTAAGTACCAAATAAATCTAGTGGTGGCAGATGTGATGCTCAACACTCTGGCTGTGATATACTTTTTTAATTTTTGAGTGCTCTTGTTTGATTGTTATTTATGTATACACATAACCAGCAATTCAGCTAATACAATCCATTACCATTGATTTGTGTCTGCCAGTGATTGGTATTGAACGGTGTTACCCTAAGATTGATATTGAACTGTGTGTCTGCCAGTGTGTCTGTTATGATGACTCCTTAGATTGATATTGAACTGTGTGTCTGCCAGTGTGTCTGTTATGATGAATCCTTAGATTGATATTGAACTGTGTGTCTGCCAGTATGTCTGTTATGATGACTCCTTAGATTGATATTGAACTGTGTGTCTGCCAGTGTGTCTGTTATGATGACTCCTTAGATTGATATTGAACTGTGTGTCTGCCAGTGTGTCTGTTATGATGACTCCTTAGATTGATATTGAACTGTGTGTTTGTCAGTGTGTGTATTATGATGACTCCCTTGATTGACATTGAAGTTGGGTAACTGATCTCTAGTTTTAAGAAACATTTTTTAGACAAAAGTTTAATGTAGTTTTTTTTAGTTTTGATAAAACAGTAAACTAGAGAATCTTAAAAATTCTGTTACTTACTTTTAATTAAAACTATAAGGACTTCAACACTGGTTCTATGCAGATTAGGCAGATTCATTTTTTTTTAACTTAAGACTTTTTTTTCCTCCGAAAAGAAAATGTTTTATTTATAGTAACATTGTTTTCATTTTCACCTAATTACTTGAATTCAAATTAGTTTTCAATACTTTAAATATGATTCTAATCTTCATGAATATATTTTCTTAACACAATGTCATGGTGGAGGCTACCATCATAATCTTGATTGAACTAAACTGACACAAATTCTGTGAACTGTTGAATCCTATTCACTTTATTTGTGTGTCTATCTCAATGTCACTGTTTAACTAGCTCAAAGCCATAAAGTCTTTTTCTGGGTTATCAGCCACCATCAGTGGGCTTTTTGTTTTTCTTGAGAGGGGGGGGGGGGGGGGTCCCATTAATTTTGATTGGGGTTTCATTGCAATTCATATTTGTAACATGGTCTCTGTGTTTTACATTTTAAACAAAATTGTCTTTTTTTTTATTTCTCTTGACAAAAATGTTTGAAATATTTTCATACTTGTAATTATGACAATTGATACAAAACTAATAAGCACACACATATTAGAAAAATGAATCTCCAAGTGATAAAACCTTTACTTCAATTTGTAATTTATTACCTTGACATTCTATAATGGGAGTTTCAGTTTTCATAATACAGTTGAACTAAGTCCCAATGTTTGTTGTGGAAGTTTTCATTGTAGTGATCCATCACTTATAGTGTCTTATAACAAACACACACACACAAACTTGACAAAAAAAAGATTTGAGACAATTAGTTATAAAATTGTCTATCTGCCTATATAACTGTCATCCATGACTTCTTTTTATAAATTATTGTATGTAATGGTATGTTCAACAAAAGTATAAAAACAACCACATTTATAATAAACTGTTTTAATTGGGCATGTAGTGCACTTATAAACTTTTGAGTTTCAAATCAATAAGCTAAAATGTTTTCTGATCATAACAGCGAACTGTATGTTGTATGCTGCAATGTTAGAGTCTACTATTTTAACATTTGATCACAGGATATTTCATAGTACTTTTGAGCAGGACAAACTGTTACAATGTATTGTACAAACTGACCACTGAGGTGCATATATGAGAGCTGTATGTATGTGTGTTTGATGATTGTGGTTTATCGGGCACGACATGGCCTAAAGTGTGCTGATGTGGTTGATACCATTACATGTCATAGTTAATACATGAAAACTTGTCACTTCATTCCACTTCAGAAAATGTCTGAATTCAGTCCTGGTAGTGAGATGATTTCATTTTAAATAGTATAATGTTTTGAAGGAAAAGAAATCTGTTGAGCTTTTTGATTCCATTAAAACTAGTCATTAAGATTTCTTGAGTTGTTGTTTAACTGTGTAAATTGTAATAATATTTCTTGTGTATTAATTATAACTTACTTAAATAGAATGTTATATCAACATTCTTTCATTTATGACCTTTTCATTTGTAATGGGATGGCTTTCAAAGCAGGATAATATTTAAAATATTTAATCCAGCATTTTATAGTCGGTATGGATGTCTGGACTTTCATGAATTCGACTGGGTGTCTGGAGTTTCATGACTTTATAGACTGGATGTCCAGACTTTCATTACTTAGACAATTTTGTTAATTGGAATTTATAGTCATAAAGAAAACTGTTTCGTATGTTGTTACTGTCCAGGATTTGTTTTATATTTACCCTTTGTAAACATGAAATGACCTCTTTAAATCATTTCTGAAAACCGACATCCCGCAATTCATATTTTCAGCCTAACTGAGTCATTTTGTATTAATGCTGGACTTGAGTAAACTATAGACCTCTCTGACTTAACGCCTGCGACAACTCCTGTATCTCTCTAATACACGAGCCAGGGGAAGATGGATGCGCAAACCCTACAATTATGGTCTGCTTCCCCTGGAGAGCAACGAAAATAGAGTTGTCCGCCCTTCCTACCAGCGTAGAACTTTGAACCAGTTTAAAACATTGGTAGGCGGTGGTGAAAAGTGTGATGCGAGTCACTCCTTGGTAACTGGAGGTCAGGCAGCAGACGATAGTCATCACGTCTTGCTCTTTTACAGGCAGTCCAGAAGTCTTGGCTAGAATTTCACCTTGAACAGTGGCCACAAATGCTTGACTAACTTTACCTGTTCAAATAATAATATTGAAGATCTTAGGAAAAAAATAATTTCACATACAGTCACTGCCTTATCTTCGGCTTATTAATTCCATATTAAAGAATTTCATAAACTGCTGCTTTTGGTATCCCATTTATGGTATCACTCTAGCGTCGTAACGTTCCATCTCTCCCTAGAATTTTACTTGTATTTACATCCAACCGCAACGCACAACGCACAAAATATTAGAGCTATACCTACATTTTGTTTTTATACATTTCTACACGCAAAAACACGTATTCAGTCAATGTCGGCTTCATTTGACAAATATTTAAAAAATGCCTACAAAACGATGAATACTCGACAATACAAACTGATGTCGGTCTAGGCCGCTCAACTCAAGAAAACATTAAGAAATAGGAACAGACACAAAATAGAGCAGTGAGATTCATAACAGATGAATTTTGACATTTGACTAGAGTAACACATTTAGTAAACTCACTAACTTTAGAAAGCCTTCAGGATAGAAGACTTAAAAGTAAAGTAGCAATTACACATAAAACACTTAACCATAATCTTGAAATACAAAAACAAAACCTAATAAAATACTCAGAAAGACTCAAAGATAAAGGCACATTCATTGTTCCATATGCAATGACAAATTTGTACAAATACTCCTTCTTCCCTAGAGTATGAAATGGGTTGCCTGTGGCAGTCAAGATAGGCGGGCCCAGACTTTTGCAAAATCCCTTTGCAACTTAGATATGGAGATCTGGTAAGGGTCTGGCCCTTGTAGGGGTGGGGGATGAGCACTGAATTGTAATTCAAATGCATCATTCAGGTAAAAATAAAAACAGCGCGCTCAGCTTCTGTCCCCTTTCCCCTAAAACAAGTTCATAAATAATATGCATATAAGGAGCTGTCACATTTAACGTCTATTCAAACAAGTCCATAAATACTAGACCAAGATGGAGCTCTAACCTCTCTGCAGGAGCATCTCCAGCAAGCACTCTAAAGACGACCTCAGCATGTCGTCTGCCATAACGTCATCATCACCAGCATCCTGATGCTTTGAGCAGAGCTCTTCTCTCTCATGAACGATAGTTAAACTAGGATTACACCGAAGGATTGCTGGTAGTGTTTGCGTCAACAAGTTCAGCTTCCTAAAAGACTCTTCTGGAAAATTGGTTGAAGCTTCATTTTCTGGAAGTACTTGTGTCATTGTGATCGTCGATGTGCCTTTTTGGCAATTCAAACCCTTTTCTGCTGTAGTAAATGACGTCTGGCTACTTTCGGGGTGCGAAGTACTATCGAAAAAAGCACTGAGTTCGTTTTCGTTTGGTGCACTTTTAGTGTCGATTATGACTTCAGATTGGCCTTGACCTTGCCGCGCATATTTATCTAACCTAACACGGTTATTAGGGCTGGCATTGTAATACTTAATAGATTCATCCGCGCTTTGACTTCCCTTAGTAATAAAATAATCAGCATTGATCTTATTGTGGAATTCTAATGTACAATTTGGAGTTTCTTCAGTTTGGAAGGGAAGTTGGCTTTCCGTTGAAAAGCTATTCTCGTCAGTTTGAGCATTTGTGTCAGTCCTGGGTGTTTCGACATTGGAATATATTTTTCTTCGCTTAGAGTGTTTTTTAATCTGCACTTGATTTGTTTTTCGTAAATCACTTTCACTGATAAAGCGATCTTTACTGTCGGGCATAGATTTGGATACACAATCACCTTTAATGAAATGTTCAGATCTTTCGTAAGTTGTTATATTAATGTTTTCTTTGGATGAGGCAGAGTTAAGATGTTGAAGATTGTCGTCATCTTCATGGATACTTGAATTGAAGACGTTGACTAATCCGTAAATATATTTACTAAGTTTTGACCAAACGGTACCCAAAATATCATAGCTTTCTTTTGGTTCGACATCTATACTGGTTCTTGAAACATCTACTACTTCCAGTTCATGTAAAGTCTTTTTATGTATCTCATTTTGGTCATACTTTTGTTGCCTTAATCTACTTTTTATTTTCATACTCTGCCTATCGTTAGATTTTCGAGGAACAGGCTTATATTTGGAACGAATGTATCGTTCATTTTTTAATTGAGAACCACAATGTCCTTGACTTTGGCTAAGCAAACTGGTAGGCATAAAGCCATTAGAATAATCATCATTGTTGTACAACATTTCTGGCAAAAGAAGAACTTGAATGGACTGGTTTTCTAAAGTTGCTTCAAGCAAGATATTGCTCGGATAATTTTCTGTTACTTTTGCCATTTTATCCAATGCACTGTTAGCTTCTTCGTGCTCGGGTTGAACACTTAAAGTTGAATCAGGCATACAGTCTGGCAAGGGCGTATTATGTAAGGTTACTGTCAAATTTAGACTGCCATTTTCAACAGTCTCTTTAGGGTAATCAATACAGTTTTGCAAGGGAAAATCTAATGGAACTGTCTCGGCATATTCTATGTTTTGAGTCGTTTCTGTCAGCTGTGAATGTGTATTGTCGTGAGTTAAATAATTGCCAATGTCATCGTTTTGTTGAAAATGTTTTTCACAATCCAGACTTACAGCAAAGTGGTCATTATTTTTAATGATCCCTTCATTGCTAAGTGAAAAGACTTTTTCAATGCGGTCATCTGTAAAGACGTTAGATGAACTTGTTTCGTCAAACTGTAGATCATCAATGACCACTCTTACACACGTCATCTCTTCGTTTTCTTCTCCCGGTTCTACGTTAGTTTTGCATTTATTAAATATACCAGAATAGTCGTCATCCTGCAACCCAGATAAATCAAAATGTGTAAAGGTACATTTCTGGCGATGTGAATCAATACATTGAATTGCTCGATCTGATTCTATATTAGATTGGCACTTTGCAATAGAGTGACCAACCTTATCTGCGCCATTACTTGATATTGATTTTGACTTTTTTAAATTTAATGACTCAATATTAACATCGACGAAACGTTTCCACGAAGTCAAAGGATTTCTAGTCAAGAATTTCAGTCTCCTGATACTTTCAATATTTGCTGCATTTCGTACTTCAGAAATGTCTAGGCTAGTGCTTGTGTTGCTCATAATGTCTTCGCTTTTATGGGTGTTGATATATTTAAAGTTTTCAGACTCGCGTTGAACTAAATTACAGACATCATCGGTAACTGTCTTTGAAAGAAACGTTTCGTCTTTAAAGTCAACAATCCCATTTTTATCTAACAATTTTTCGCATTTAAGTCTTTGTTGACTTTCGTTACTTTCTGATTCTATTACTTTACGTTCAGATACAATTGTTACAGTCGCTTTGTCTCTGTCTCTCTGAAACTCTAAGTTATGAAATTGTACTAACGGGCTTAGACAATCGGACACCTTAGAATCCACATCATTTGAATAAGTGGAATGCTCCTCGCAGCTAGCTTCAAGAAACGATTGACATCTAGAGAAACTGTTTGGAGAAAACATTTTTGTATAAATGAAATTCGTCGCCTTTGTGTCACTCAGATCATCTACCATCTCAATGCAGTCAGTTTTTACTGTTAATGGGTTTTCATTTTCAAACCCATTGCTTTTAAATATGTGCTTGTTGTCACTGAAAGGAATTATGACTTCGGTATCAGGAAGACCTGTCGGAGGAGAGCTTACAATGTGATTGGAAACATTGGTGCTTTCTTCCAGAATATCTTCGGGAAGATCATTCATTTTCGGTATTTCCTGGAAGTTTTCAGCTGCTTCTTGTTCAATGCAAGTATGAGACTCGAAATCAGTCACAACATTTTGATCACTGTAATGGACCGTGCTATTTTTAGGTAATTCTTTGCAATCGGTTGTGAGATTCACCTCGTTCTCATCCCAATCACTTTCGTAATCTGTGTTAGTTTCTGCACCTCCGGAATACCGGAATGAAAGCATAGTAACGTCGCGTGTCGCAAAGCCACTGTCGTCAATTTCGGAATCGTTAAGATGGACGAAATGTATGTCATCGCGAAGCATTGTTTTCTTGAAGGAATGGTCGCTGCTTACGTCCGTTCTTTTTGTAAGATCTGAAGTCTCGTCGTCTGACTCGTAACGTTTTGGGTAGTCACGTGGATTAGGTGGTGACCATTGCGGAACAGACATGGAATTTTTCTGATTACTGACATCTAGACACGTGATATTACCGTGCTTCTGACGAAGCTCGTTGAATTGGTCGACTGTCTTGTGATTTCTGCTAAGCGTTTTTCGACTTGACGTTATTTCCCCTTGAACATATTCTCCGCAGTCGTCAAGTTCATGGACGTTTCTAGCTTTACCGAACAAGCCAACGTTTGTAAAGCGCATCTCCGTGAATTTATTACTCTTTATTCCATCAGTCCGTCCGTCTACTTCTTTACGATGTGAACTGACTGGTTCATACCTCGAATGTTCAGCATTGTTAGTTAAAGTACACTCTCCTTCACAGCTAGAACAGTCAGTATTTGAAGTTAACTTACAGTCATCTAAAATATTGTCAAAATGATATACTGATGCGCAATGGTGATTTTGTGACGATTTGTTCGCTTTGGACATAAGATCGAGGTTAAGGTCAACCAGACGTTTCCAAGGAACCATGGGATTTTTGGAGAGATACTTGGATCTAAATGTTGTAGGTTTATTCACATTTTGTTCGATTAGTTCACTATCCATCATTACACTGAAACCTGTATTTATATAGTGATCTTTATATATATATATATATAGGCCTATTCCGAGCTCTCTGTATATTAGGCTACACATTAAAATGAACTAATCATCAGTACATTTACAAATACCTACAACTAAATACTATCTGTACTTTTTATCTTTGATTGTACGCTTTTAATTTATCGCAAAGAGCAGATATAGAATCTCTTAATTTTCTTACTGCAAAAAGCATAATAACGCGGGATGATTAACTTGAAATTGTCCACTTCCTTTTACTCAAAAGCACATTTTACAATGACGTCATATTTATTTCAATAAATAAAGAAGTTTATTTTTTTTTCCTAGATTAGGACTTTCATCATCATT
Source organism: Biomphalaria glabrata (assembly GCF_947242115.1). Taxonomy (NCBI): domain Eukaryota; kingdom Metazoa; phylum Mollusca; class Gastropoda; family Planorbidae; genus Biomphalaria; species Biomphalaria glabrata. Next base: position 73,185,306 of record NC_074711.1, read on the forward strand.
GGCCTCCTTCAGTCGTAGAACGACTATGGTTCATCTCAGAGCACACTTCCTCATGTGGCTGTGGAGCCCTATTTTGGAGAGACACCCCTCCACAGATAGCGCAGGTTAAGGTGGCTTTTGCTTCGGTGGTAGAGGAGCTGGCCGTTTTTCGGATTGTACGTTTTTCTTCCTGAGCTGAGACCCATGTACTTTCACTGTCCATAGCTTTCTTGGTCACTGTCTCTCTCCATCTGTTGCGGTCTAGAGCTATGCCTTCCCAATTGTCAGTATTGATGTTCACTGATTTGAGGTCACGTTTTATTACATCTATGTAACGGAGGTGGGGGCGACCAGTTTTTCTTGTGCCAATCGCGAGTTGACCATAGAGGATGACTTTCATATAACTAGCATAACCCACCAGCTACGACCTTCAATTAGTTTCCAGTCTATATATTGTTTATTATATATGCCATGGATCCCCTCCTTTTTTTTTTCCTTACTTATAACAATAATAATATAAAAGTAATTTAAACGCTCCAAGATACATTCTTTTGGCCAGCGACTTCTTGTATCTAGTACGCTGCATTGCACTGGCCCGTAAATTCAAGTATCACTTCTCTCTCTTTGACCCCCTCCCCGCCTTAAAAAAATAGTCTTCTGCTTTTAAGTTCGTATTCGAAATATTTGTTTGGCTCATTTTTAAAAAATGTATTTTGGCCTAGGCCCTTTTAACTTACTAGGCCTACATCCTGCTCGCCAAGCTCACATAATACTTTAGCTGCACAATTCCCTTTTGGTCAGTTTATTCTAGCATGTTACGTTTCAAGTCCTGCCGAACAGACTCATTTTTTCTACCTAGCCTTTTAACTTTAGAAAGCGAGCTGTGTGAAATCAAACATTGAGTGGATGTATACATTCCATTCACCAGGATTGTTTTTCATGGGGAGCCGAGAATTTGGGCGAAGTAAAAATGTTCATTTTTTTAAATAGGCCTATCTATCATGTATTAGTTATTAGGAGTAAAATAATAGCTCTAAAAAAAATCATCAGACTCTTAAAAATGGAGTTGTCTTTAAAAAAAAAAAATTTAATGTCACCTATTTTAATATTCGGAGGCGGCAATAGCAAAATGTCACATGGTAATGTACCTTAGTCTTCAGATCTGTTCAATGAAAGACCAGCTCTGCGATCAATTGTTGGAAAAAAAAAAGAACAAGAACAAAACACAGTATTAATATGATCTATTTATTGTTTAGCTCTGCACACAATTTCAATTACTTTTATTTATTGTATACTGACAAGTAGAGGAAAAAGAACCTCTTCCTACAGAGTAGTCTTTCTTTTTGGGTCATTACAAGTATGATTCTATTTCATGACATATAAATACAGAAAATGGTTATAGCCCATTTAACATTAATGTATATTCTTAAAGTATAGCTTTTTTTGTGTGTAACAAACAGGATCTACAGATGTTCATTTAAAAAAAAAAAGCGTTTTGATTAATTATCCTTTAAAAAAACATAGATGCATTCCAGTTTAAATTTTAGCGTCAGGAATGTTACAGCTACCATCAATATCTACATTTCTAATAAACTTGGTATTATGGTTACCATTCTAATATTTCTACATATTAAAAGTTTTCCTTGTGAATACATGGGCAGATTTTTTGTGAGAGTAGACTAAGAAGACACTTGTGTTATACTAATGAATAGAAACATAGTAAAAAAACAAAAACATAAGATGGCTGATTCTGACTAGCATATATATATATATATATATATATATATATATATATATATATATATTTACAATAAACTTAAATTTCAAATGACAAAACATACAACCTGGCAAATAAAATACAATGCAACTTAAATAACAGTAATTTTCCTTATCTTGCTGCAGATTGTTACACTTGATAAAAAAAAAAGAACATAGCCAAAATGTAAATGCAAGTAGACAGCCTTTTGAGTTTTATGTCAATATCGGCACACTGATAGTCAATCTCACATATAACAAGAGTGACATAATAAAGTGCTAAATCCGTTATATGAGCTAGTTAAATAAGAAAGTTTAAATATATGTATTAATATATATATATATATATATAATACATACCTACTTTGTATGGCTGGTACCCCCCTCCTTTTATTTTTCAGAAAAACTTACTTTACTTGAATGCTTATTAATAAGAGAACTAATCAGTGGCAGCCAAAGTGGAGAATAAAAGTCATGTGGGACTAAAAATAAAAAAAAAAAAGAAATGAAATTACAGTTGGTAGATATAATGAGAACAAAAAAAAATCTGAATTGATTGCCACTTTCCCTCGTGTGCTGCTTCGTAGTCCAAATATCACATGGAATTTTGTCAATATACAACAAAAAAATGTCTTCTATTAATGACTCACATATTTAAAAACAAAAAAAATTACTTTCAAAACATTGTTAGTGTTTTTGTTAAATTCTGGAAATTGATCATCAGAAAATATCACAGAAGTGTATTCTATTTTTTAACAAACAAAGCATTTTTTTTTTGGATGCAAGCATTTAAACAATTTTGTTTTTGATACATAATACAACTAAAATGCTAAAGGATAGTAAATTAGTTTTCACATATGAGAAAAACAATTTTAACAGAAGAATTTAATGTATGTTCTAATTATTACTTCAAAGAAAAATATAATTTGCTTCTTTATCATTACATTCTACAATTTAAAAAAAAATAAATTCTAATGCTAAAATCAACTACATGAATACTGATTACAAATAATTTTATTTTACATCTTGATAATATAGCACCAATTAACTCTGCATGCTACAAAAAAAAAGGTACAAGACTTAATATCATTGTACATGATGGCCTGGTAAATAACCTTATATAAAAATTTTATCGCTTTTCAAAATATCAATTAGTAGATCTAGGATCAAAGATACAATGTCAATTGTTTAAAATTGTGGTAACCAATCAACAGTTAATTATATATGCTTGCTTTAACTACACAAAGCAATATTAATATATAAGCTAGTATACTACAAAAAAATTCTATAAGAAAAACATCACTAATAATTGAGAGTGGAAAGTGTTAAATGCATGATATCATATGCAAGAAGCTTTTCATTCTCACCTCCTACTTAAAAAAAACTATCCTATACGATAACAATTAACCAAATTCAATGAAAAAAAAAAGGCTTTGATGAAGACAGAAACAGTTAAATAAATTTAACAAAAAAATGGTGGTTAATGATTTTAAATGCAGAAATAAAAGATTTCATGAACAGGAACTCTTAGACATTTTCTAAACATGAAAATCATGTCATAGTGAGATTAATAGCAACAAAATATTTCAAACATTTTGCAAGAGATCAGAAACACTACAGTTTGTCAAGTCATCAAGCTTTAGTGGCTGCAGATGACCACATGTTCTAAAAATAGGATTCACTACAGTATGTCAAGCATCAAGCTCTAGTTGCTGAAGCGTGTCCAAATATTAAATTAAAATAAAAAAGTCTTGCTCAAAGTATAAAATTAAAAAAAAAAGATTTTATTTTTGGGAATAATCCATTCCTAGTTTTATAAATATTTATTAAGTACACATACACTATAGACTGTCATAAAAAGAAAAATGCATCAGAATTATATTTTAAATATTTGATATAAGTGTTTCAATTACTCTTTAAGACATAAAATTTAAAGAATTTTTTTTTGGATTAACACATTAACATTTTAAAAATTAATTTCATAATATTGCTAACACAAAGTGCATACAGGGTGATATTGAAAGTGAATATTTCATTAAACCCAAAGAGACACTCAATGAAATTACTCAAATAACTTGCCAGCACATAGTGTGAAAATACTTTTAATTAGCAAACAGAAGCACTGTAAACTATAAGTTTTCTTAGGTTTTAAATCTATTTAGTACAAATGATGCAAAAAGAAATTAGGAATGATTAGCATTTAGACTAACAAATGAAATTTAACACCTAGATTATACCTTTATTTTTTGGACCACATCTGGTAAGAATAAATAAAAATAGTTCTCGATATGAAGTATACAAAACTAAAAAAAAAGGGATAAAAAAAAGGCTAGCTTGAATTTTACTTGTACAAATAACAACCAAATACATCAGCTTTCTTACAACATAGGCTAATTCTTGTAAAAATATTATCATATATTAACTTGATCTGCACTTCTGAGTGATCAAGAGATTGCCTAAAAGTGAATACCAAAGAGTTTGCTAGTACAGTTGAAAATAGAGTGGGCATAAATCCTGTCACCAAATTTCATCTGGATTATACACAAGGATATGAGACAAAAATAAAAATGAGTGTTCTTTACATCTGGTCCCTCTTAAATAGTTGAGCTTTCAAGAACACTCTGTTCATTCAAAATACTGTTAAAAGAAATTACAGAGCCTGTAACAAAAGTTTAGTTCAAACGAATACGACTCCTGTAATTTGAAAATTCACATACATAGGGTACCCCGACAAAATAGCGCAGAAAAAATATATTTCAGTCATTTTGAAAGAAAAACTTTAGATGTCGTAAAATATAGAATGAATAGAGCCAATGTTTTTTTAGGAAACACTTAAGATATCTTAAAACATAAATATGCAAAAAGTAAGCAAAAATTATAATAAGCTAAGATGAATTATTTCAAAATATATCATTTATTTACATTCCAAAAGTGTACTTTAAAAACAGGTGTGACTGGAATCTTAACTAATCCTGACACACCTAAGTTTGTCAATGTTGCGGCAAAGACACACTGTTTTGATCAAGAAATATGCAGCAGATTTCTGATTATAGCATAACACACTGTAAGACACGCATCATTATATATCTAACCCTTGAATGGGGTCACCACTTTTCAAAATCCTATTTTTAGCAAGTTATGCATTTTAAACATTGGTGAAATAGGGGAATGATATAAAATTTAAAGTACTCTCGTTCTCTGCAAATATGGCATACTTTCAGATCTATTAATTTCGAAAAAGATAGAGATGTAATTTTAAATTACTATTAATCCGGTACTTCTATTCACATCGTATGTAAGTCCGCGCTATTTTGTTAGGTCACCCATACATAGGTATTAAAGGTTTTTAAACAAATGCCATTTAGTTTTGTATTTTCAAAATCATATTTTGGAAAAAAAGTTTTCAAATCGTTTTTGTTTAAATTAGAAAATTGCATTAGCAATAAAAATTGAGAAGCACACATACATGAGACTAAGCTTGAAATGATGAAAACTAGAGATTTCAAGAAAATAGCTAGAAACTTAATTTTATTTAATTAATACTAATTTAATTTAATTTAAATAGTTTTTAAATTTAATTTAAATTTTATAAAAATAAGCTTTAAAAAAGAATTGCTAGAATATGTTTTAGATTTTTGTTTTAGCAAATAAAGTAATGTAGAAGTAAGAATCTATAAAAAAAAATATGCTAATATGTTTACTTTTTTCTTGTTTTTATAACAAAATTTATGAAAAACATAAACACCTCCCCAAAAAAATAGAGAAAAAAAACCCAGACAGACATATATATTTAGTTTTCAAATGAAGAGAAACTACCAAATCAGATTTATGAAAAGAAAAAAATATATACAAAATTACATACACTCTGGTCTTGAAAGAACAGTAATAAAAGTTTTTCAAGTTTAAACTCACAGCAAAACTGTAAAAACCCAATGACATGTTATTCTAAGTTGGTGATTTAAATATTGTGCCAGATGTTGGCTGAAAGACATGTGTTCTTTTGTATTCAATTGACAAAAAAAAAGATCTTTAATGCTTGGATTTACAAGGCATATATTATTCTTAGGAGCTGGGCTCTCCTTTCTGCAGCATGTTGTTTGGTGGAATGTACCTGGTCTGAAGTCTGCACTTATCAGATAAAAGCTTTTTGTTGTTGTTTTTTTCCTGTTGGTTGAAAATCTTAACAACCCAATAGGAAATAGATCTAAATTACAGATCAAAACAATCAATAAGAAAATAATTACAGTACAAAACAATCAATAAGAAAATAATTACAGAACAAGACAATCAATGAGGTATACATGAAGGAAGGCAAGAGTGACAGAAATGATTAATGGTTCAATGTAAAACAAAAATATGGAAGAAATGATGCCCTTTAAAGAAAAATTATTGACAGCACATCTCAAAGATGTAGCCTTAAATTAATTAGCACATCTAAAAAATGTACCCTTAAATGTTTTATTTTCAATAAATGAAATATAAGTTTATAGAAATATATTTTAGTAAATAAATGTTCTTTATCAAATATTATATCAGTTGTTTTTGTTCCAACTTTAATGTCTTTTCCCAACCCTTAAAAAAATTTCTAGGGATAAAATTTAGGTTAAATTGTTTTTTCTGAAATAGGCCTAGTCACACCTAAGTGTATGCTATAATAATTTTATTTTAAATGAGACTACCTTTAATTCTTTGTATCTGATGTTAAATCTAAATTACTGAAATCAACATTCCAATATTAACAAAATATTTAAAAAGAAAAAAAAAATTATGAAAAAAACAACAAAAAAAAAAAAATGTAAAGTTCTTAAACAAAATTCTCAACTTTACAAGATAACAAAACAAAAATCCAACTTGGTAATAAAGTGAATTTAAAAAAAAGGCAATGTTTTTCTACTTTCAAATTTTTTTTTTTATAAATTATATATATTCTTATGGCATTACAGCTTATAAATTAATTAGCTGTCCTACTGGATCACAGCAATGAATTTGCTAAGTATTACAGTTATTAGCAACAAAAACTTTTCAATAAAATCTGCTATCTGTAAAACAATGTTCTTTTCGATTTCCATGTTGACGTAGTAACAACTTTAATTATGCTTGCATAAAAAGACTCTTCACAAGGTGACAAAGATTTTTAAAAAACAAATTTAAAATTTCTTCTAATCTTTGACACAAATCTAGACTGCAGTAAAAAAAAATTTTTGTTTTTTTTTGCAACAAAGAAAATATTGCACTTCATCTATGTCATCAGAACAAATTGCGAAAAGTCTTTTTATGCACACACATACAAAAATTAAAATGTGTATATATTTAGATATATATATATATATATAATTGATTCATATCACAATATATTTATGTATATCACAGAGATCTCTTCAATATGTTCGCATCCATAATTCCGGTTCTGTGAAGTAGTGTTATGTTGGATGTTCAAGTACCAACGGTTATTTAGTTTTTTAAATGAGTATAAGTCCGTTGTCTTTTGATATTTGTTGATGGCCATCTCTTCATAGCTTGACTTTAGAAGGTGAAAATATTTACAATAAACTTGGAAACAGTTTATAAACGATGCACATATTTACATATACATTTTACTAGACAACTACAATGTCTGTTCTATAATGCATACAAAACTTAATTACCCGATTGTCCATTTATGATGTTTAACAAAATACTTAAAAAAGGTCTCTAGCAAAGTTGTTCATCCCATCCATTAAACCTTTTTCGTTTTCAACAATCACATTAAAGTAGTCAAAAATCAAAATTGTAAACAACTATGTACAAAGGATAAATAAAAAAAAAATGAAGCTGTAATGACAAATTAGGGTATTTTTTTTTCCATAGCTAGAAAACTATCATTTCGTTCATTAAATAAAAATATGTAAATTAGAGACTAATGAAAACAAGATTTTGTTATACTTTAATCAATGATACTAGAGAACAAAATTAATGAATGGATTTATAAATGATATTACGTTATAGGCAACAAACATAGTTTACAAAACTGTATGCATTAAAAAATCTTGGTAATGATTTTATAAAAATTTAGGCCATTTAAAAAGCTTACAACTTGATTGAACTGCTGTAAGTTAGATCCAAATTATAAACTAAGAAATGTTTGTTTTTAGCAAAAAAAATAAAAAAATCTTGCCACATTAAATTCTATTTATTTTCTGGCACTCAAAAATATTTTTAAAAAATGTCTAAAACATGATGTTAACACTGTCTGGCTTAGAGAGGTCTAGCTGTTTATTCTCCAGGTTTGGTCTTCAAGTAATTCATTCATATATGCATTATCAGCATTGGCATTTCTGAAGAAGACTGCTGGCGGAACACTGAACTCCGGTAACAACTGCCATCTTCTTCCCAGGCTTTCAGACACCTATGGAAAAAAATATTTTTTGGGGGGTAACAATTAACTGAAAATTATAATACTAAGATTCATTTTGTTCCCTATCTAAAAATTTCTTTTTAGCTGCATTTTTTAAAAACTAGCTTAGGTTTAAAAAACTGGTAATTTTAAACAATTTATCAATAAAATAAATGTTTGAAAAAAGATTTAATAAACATATCACTTAGTGAAAATATGTATTTAAAAAAGTGTTTTTAAAAATTACAACATATAAAAACAAGATAATAATGGGTTTGGTGTTTTGGTCAGTCATATAAAAACAAGATAATAAAGGGTTTGGTGTTCTGGTCAGTCATACTCACACATTACATTAAACTCAAACTGAAATTGCTCTAATTAACAGTTGCAAATAACATTTAAACTACCTTTTAAATCTTTGATAAACTGTTTTTATTCAATGACATGCAATATTGGAAACTTTTAGATCACAAGTTTCCATTGTATAACAGTAGTTTCCCAATGGACAAACTGACTGAACAAAAACAATAGAGTTACTATATAAACAATCCTCCATTATTTAGGAATGCTTTGGTTGATAGAAAGAGGGATGAAAATGTTTATACCTTGTACTGCAAATCCAACAAAGCTTCATCCTCATCATAATAGTCTTCATCTTCTTCACTCCAAAATACACAGCAAGATGGCACCATAAGCTCACGCAGACCACTTCTAAGTCGAGCTATTGCTACCAGGTCTTTCTGATCTAATGAAACACCTGCAAAATATGAAAATTTACTAATCTCTGACGAATTGATAGTTAAATAAAATCATAAAATTTTAGGTTGAAATATATAAGTCAGTGAAGCAAAGATTTCAAAGTAATTTAATCAAGTTTGTTTTATACAACTAGCCTAGACATGGATTCGGGAAAAAAAACCCCACTAAAAACATATTTTCATATTTTAAATTTACAATCCTTACAACTTATCTTGTTCGTCACAAGACCTAAAAGTCTAATTAATAGTGTGCACATTTTCGTAAATTTGTAAATAAAAAAGCATTTTTTTAATGTTTTATAATTTTATATTCAAATTTCTTTTATTTAATCATTAGCATTACACACTAACTATGCTCATTGATATGTTACCAATCTAGATATTGTTTATTTTTTTATTTTATTTTATTTTTACAATTCCAATAAAAGGGTTCACATTTTAACGACCTCTCTCTAATATACTTTTAAGCTTGTAAATTCTAGTATCTGTCATGTTGAAATGAAAGTCCCACTCTTTTTTTTTTACTTTCCCTCCCTTTTATTTTTGTACACCCTACACACCGTAATGCAATCCCAATCTAATTAATAGATTTTTATAAATTTGTAAATAAAAAAGCATTTTTTTAATGTTTTATAATTTTATATTCAAATTTCTTTTATTTAATCATTAGCATTACACACTAACTATGCTCATTGATATGTTACCAATCTAGATATTGTTTATTTTTTTATTTTATTTTATTTTTACAATTCCAATAAAAGGGTTCACATTTTAACGACCTCTCTCTAATATACTTTTAAGCTTGTAAATTCTAGTATCTGTCATGTTGAAATGAAAGTCCCGCTCTTTTTTTTTTTACTTTCCCTCCCTTTTATTTTTGTACACCCTACACACCGTAATGCAATCCCATTTAGACTTTAAACTTGAATGGTCCGCTTTTCTCTTTCTCTTCATAACTTTCCATCTCCTTATCTCTTCCTCTGGAACCATTCTTTTTTGTCCCTTGGGAATCAAAATGTTTGCCCATATAGTCTCTTTCTCAAATCCCCACCCCCTTTTTTTTGCAACCTGCTTTTCATAATGGTCTTCTACATAGACGTTTGACTTTAATTGAAATGGCTTGTTTTTTAATGCCCCCCCCCTAACATACACAAATTCTAGTATCACCTTAATCTTCACACACAATAAATAAGGTTGTCTTAAAAACAAGCTCTGACTTTTTTTTTTTACTCAATTCAATATCCAAATACTTAAAGGCTCTATTTTGCTTGTCATAACCAACATATCCTATACAAAACATACACACACACACACACATTTAATAAGCCCTTTTTAGAGTCCACAATGGGAAATGGGAAGTTATGCACCAATTTTTTTTAGTTTAAACCCCCTGCCAGTGGGGTTTGAAGCTAAAAAATAACTCTTCAATAAAAAAAAAAGCAAATTACACACTCAAAATGCTATGAACGTAGCCAAGCCAATAGGGGGGTTTTGAGTTTAAAACCCCCTCCTCCAGATGGCTTTTTTTAAAGCTTAAAACCCCTCCAGATGGTTTTGTTTTAAATCCGCCTACAGAGAGTTTTGAGGTTGAAAACCTACCTCATCAATATTATTCTAAAGCATACTAAATTTACCAAATTCTATGAGCGTAGTTAAGGGGGTTTTGAGATTGTTAAAAAACAATCCAGAGATTTTTTAGTTTAAAATCTCCTAACAGATGATTTTGATGATAAAACTTCCCTTTTCGATGTAAAATCTAAAGCAAACTACAGTCACCAAATTCCAAGAGCGTAGCCAAGAGAGGTTACAAATTTCTACCAGTGGCTGGGCTCCATTAATAAAGTGCAGTGAATAGTCATTTGCCGAAATTGAAAAAGACTAATTGTGGCTCAACAAAGATGACTAAGACAGATTTTAGTAGGAGTCAATTATAGAGATTGTGTCTAAATCAAGGAAATCCTATGCGAACTAAGAATCGACCCCTTAGTAAGGTTATGAAAGAGCGTCGCATGAGGTTTGCTGGACATGTTCTCCAACAAAATGAATTACGCATAATAAGAGTTGCTATGACATCCTAGTACAACTTGGCGCCACACTTTCATGGAGGTCCTCAGAGCAGATGGGAAAAGGCTTCAGACATTGCCAGTGACAGATTTTTGTGCAAACAGCTTGCCGGAAAATGAGCCGAACGGCGCGGAAGGGTCTAAGTCAGTAATAATAGCACATTACATTAGGTTTTTCAAATAAAACTTTTTAATGGCAAGATAATGCACTGTAGATACCACAGAATATGCTTGATGGCGGGGGTCTGCACTGCGCCGGGGGAGCTCTCAGCGCTCCCCAGACCCCTTGCTGACAAGGGCGGGGAGTCTACAATTTTTCCACTATACCCAGAAAGAACCTATTCTAGGGCACATTAAACGTCTTCCGAAAGAATGAAGGGTCAGAATGTAATAGAGATTAATCATGTACACACACACACATCTATCCATATATATATATATATATTTTTAGGGGGGGGGGCGGGGGGCAGAAAAAATACCCCCCCCCCCTAAACAAAAATCCTGACTACGCCCATGGAATACAATGTAAGTCAACTGCCTATCAATCACAAACTATTCAAAGCCTATCCTCCATAACAATTTCTAGTCTTCTTGGGAAACAAAATCAGTAAAAATATTATGATCTGTATAGAATGACCATTATACTAAATTTTCTTGACGTTAGTTATTTCTGTTTCTTATTAAGAAAACTATTATACTTAAGCATATTCAAATTGGATTTAACTTACCAATTAATTTTAAGACTTCTAGTCTAGTGCAACGCCACGCCAGCATCACAAAAGGATCTTCAGTGTCATAGTTATTATAGTTGATGGGTTGCATTTCAATAGCCTCAATGATTGTTAAAGAGTGCAGTGTGGATCGATAGTGGTTGCTCATCATGTTGAGGGCAGCTACACTTATATCACCACAAAAATATTGTCGAAAATGAGTAAGTGGCATAGATGGCTTCAGGATATCTAAGAGCGCTTGGATGCCGTCTAAGGAGTGTACAAAGCTTAATGTTAGCTCCATATTTGGACTCGATTCAACCAATTCTTTCCACATTTTTTCATTGATTGGCTGATGCCCCACCCTGTGGACATGTATGCTGAGACTTTGCAATGGAGGAGCAGTGTGCTGACGATGAGCCAAAGTGAACATAACTTTCGGGGAGAGAAAGTCATAATCCAAACTCAGGGACCGTAAATTTGAGAAAGCAGAAATACAGTCGAGGCCAAAAAAGGGCATACTGTATGAGCTGGAGTCTTCTTTTACACTGGCTAAATGCAGGGACTGAAGATATGGTGCATGGTACTTTACAAGAAGACTCAACACCTCTTGTGAGTTATTCAAGAGGATTTCAGTGCAACCCAAAGACAAGTGGAGGAGACGTCTGTTTCTTTTCACGACTAGTCGAAGAGATTCAAGGAAGCTAAAATCAAAACAAAAGAATAATTTTAGTACTAAATAGCAAAAAAAAAAAAAAATTCAATCCTATTTTTTAAAATTCTTTACCACTTCTTAATTTTAACCAATAGACAACATTCTCTGAAATTTGAGCCTGTGAACATCTTTGACACCTTTATGGTATGCTTTTTGTTGACATAGCTATAAGCAACACAATAATAATTAAAAGGCATGCAAAATAAATTAAAATTACAAGGTACCTATTTTTCAAGTTATAAAAATTATATTTGGAAAGTATAGAGTACTATAGAGTGTTAAAATTTCTATTGCTATGTGTTAAAATTTCTATTGCTATTACATATAACATGCTTTCCAATACACAATTTTGCCAAATTTTACACATGATTGTGTAAAAAAAATAGTCGAGTAAAAACAAAACAAAAATAAGGTCATCACTAATAGTAGGTAATAGAATTCTATTGAAAAGGAATGAGCTTTTCAAAGCTTTGATGAATTTAACACCCCCACTCTGTAATATAATGATACTAGCCTGGCATTACCCGCGGCCTGCGGGTCTAAGTTTGTGTTTACTAATGTAGTGGATTGGATTTAGATGTATGTTAAACTTAGCTAATGATCCTTTCACGTTATTTCTCTTTCGCTACGAAAATAACATTAGTTTTGCGAAAATGGGTTTACCCGAAGTCGATACATTCATATCTATTAAAAACGAAAAGAGCGAAAGATTTGTTAAAGGAATGGTATTATAAAGTGAACAATTAAACGAAATAATTTTTAGTACGCGATTCATGAATGAATATAGATCTAGGCCTATCTCAACCTCAACTCGGCTTCGCAGCTTTCGTAAACGAATGCAGTCTCTTAAAAATAATGCTTTAGAAAACCAAATTTGAATGTTTATTTGATCAAAATATGAAATGAATGTACTATAATTATTATGTTCATGTGTTAAAGTATAAAACTATCTGTGCGAAGAAAAGTTTTATCATCTTAGAGTTGAATTAGAGTTTTAGATCTAGGGATGGGATTATAAAGAAAACAATTAAACGAATTAATTTTTAGTACGCGATTCATTACGGTATTGTCTAATGAAAGAATGTTCGTCAGGAAATCTGTAGTTACATATATAAGGAACTAATTAATGTAAAAAATGCTTTTGAAACACAAAATTGAAGGTTAATTTTATTATATAATGAAATCAAAGGATCTTCTTTTGTATTTTCATGCGTCAAAGTAAAAAACTATCTGCGCAAAGTGTATTTCTTAAAATTAGATCTAGGTCTAAATCCTTTCGATCTTTTCTCATGTCAACATTGTAGACATGGCCTAGATCCATAAAATACTATAGCTTTAATAGAGTCGGACAACTTTATTTTTTTTTAGGGTTTTAAGTTTGTTTTAGGGCTACAATACATACACTAAGGTCTAAGTTGGTACCCAAGAAACATTCCTGCTAAGTTTTATCAAGATTGGTCAAGCGATTGTGATGTCTATAAGTAACATACATACACCTCACATTCTACTTTATAGTATAGATAGTTGACTCTTGACAGTTACAGGACTGCAAGGGTGATTAGATTACCGAAAATATCGGATTACCAAAGGTTAGCTCTACTTCAAAGAATTTAACCATAGGCCTATATATGTCAAGAACATTCTAGTTATGATGTAATTTAAAAAATAACTTTCAGGCATAGCCATCTAAAGGGCAGATGATGTAAAGGTCATCTGTTTCTATGGCCAATGGTTAAAGGCGCGTGTGGCCAGCACAATGACCAAATGCCTTACTTTCCCTAAATAAATCAGGTACCCATTAGAGCAGGGTGGACTTGGGGGCATCCTAAAAATCCAGAAATTCAAAACAAAAACCAGTCTTCACCAAGATTCGAACCATGGACCTTCCAGTTCAGAAGCCATTTTAAGGGCTTAAGCACTCAGCCATCATTCCCCAACAACAGAATATATAAAATGGAAACAACTGTTTCTTTTTTTTTTTTTCTTTATAGACAGATTTTAAGCCAATTTATTAGAACATTTTTATGTTTCTATAGTAGTATAGTATTTGTGATTGGAAAAAAGTAACAATAATATTATTTATATTTTCCAATTATGAGTAGCGTTTCTAGTCTCGTAAACTAATACCCCCTCTAAGTAGCAAAAAAATGTTTCTGCATCTTTTAATTTCTCATTGTAGACAAGTTAGATGACACTAAATAAAATATTATTTTTTTTAGTAATGGATGCACCAGTTCAAAAAAATATGGTTCGGTGCCTGATGCTTAAACTCAATAATAACTGTAATAACTGTTATAGAGTCTAGAGAAATGAATTATCGTATTTTTAATGTTAAGATATCCCTTTTTTCTAAATCTATTACTATGCGAGTGATACGAGACTGTCTAAATCTAGATCTAACTTAATAATAAGCAAATTTGGATTGTTGACAAAAACAGCTGATTCAGAACGAGGCTATGTAAACACATAAACTAGGACAGTGTACTTAGAAGTTAGATTTAGTACTATTGAGATTGTATTTCTTACCTTTCTAAACTACCATCACCTCCATCAAAATAACAGTTTGATGGGCGAAGAGATAAACATTCTAGCTGCCCATTTCTTGAAAGCAATTCAAGTAACCGAGTGCAATCCCAGACTTGTGAACATCGAGTAGAATTGAACTCGATCGTTACTTCCTTCACGAATTTCGCGCATTTTGAACTAAAAAATCTGGATCTTGAACGGCCTTTATAACTCAAATTGAAGGTTATTACTGGCCAAAACTGAGGTAGAAACAGATACTCCCTCCATTTATGACACGTAGACGAGGCTCGAATCCTGTCTTTAGGCGACAATTTAGAAAATATATCCTCAAGGACAACACTGGGCAGTGAAGCCCAGTCGCCTCCAGCTGCCATCTCTTACATTTCTGACGTAAACGTCACGTGATCAATGTTGTGCTTTAAATCCTAAATTTAGAATCTATTCTATTTTAGCACAAGTCACTAGCCTGTGTATAATATTTCCCTTCACTCTTTTGTCTGTCTGTCCGTCCCGTTTAAATCTCGTAAACTAGAAAAGATAGTGATAATCTACCACCATAATATTTTAGACCATTCAAAGTTCTGATGAAATGGCTACTTTTTCTTTTCTGAAAGCAAAAATCAAATTTTTAAAATCACTTATGCAAGCAGTTTTTTCATGAAAATATACACAAATGTTACAACCATTCACAATTAGTAGTAACAAACACATGCAGGAGTCTCTTTAGAAGGGTAGATTGAATCTTACCATATTTTAAACATATTTGTGCAATATGGTTTTAGATTTTTTGTCAAAAATTTTTGTTATTACATTTGTAAGTTCTGTCATACTGACTACTACATTTACAGATAAAAAATGTTTACAATTTTGAAAGAGAAAAAATCTCTTTTGTATGCTTATAAGTTGGGCATAATTCAAAACAACAATTAATAAATATTTTTTCATATTATCGCCTGAACTGCAGTGCATTAAATTGCCACGGGAATAGTACACAACTATTTTTTTTTTACAGAAATGTTTTTTTTTCTTGAGGATTTGAATAAGAGATTGACCCTTTAGATCAATTAGATATTCATTATAAGAAATCAATTAGGCCAGGTTCACATCTAACTTCACTTTCACTTTCACCTATCCTTTGGTCTGCAGGGCCGCTGGGGCACCACACTACAAGATCCGTCAACCTTCTTTCTCCATTCTTCTCTGTCATTTGTCTTTGATAGAATTTCATTCTGATGTTCTTTCTGAAGTTATTGAAACTCGCCTTATTTTACCTGCCTGGGTAGACCACTTCGGGGGCCGATTTTGAGTTTGTGTTTCCACAAAAATTAAATTAAATGGTTATTCAAAAACAAAAATCAGAAAAGTTAACTATGTAATATGCGTACCCCCTTCAAACTCTTCCCGTCCCCCTGGGTGTACGCATACCCTACTTTGGGAAACACTGGACTAGAGTAACACCTTTAGTAAAATCACTAGAAAGCCTTCAGGATAGAAGACTTAAAAAAGTAAAGTAGCAATTATGCATAAAACACTCAAACATAATCTTCAAATACAAAATCAAGATCTAATAAAATATTCAGAAAGACACAAAGATAAAGGCACATTCCTCGTTCCATATGCTAGGACAAAGTTGTACAAATGTTCCTTCTTACCTAGAGATATAAGAGCATGGAAGGGGTTGCCTGAGCCAGCCAGGAAAACCAATGACTTGGCAGAATTTAAGTCATCGATTAACATGCATGACTAGATTGACCTAGGAGCACGCGTAGTAATCATCTTCTTTTTTAGCGGCCCCCGAAAGGGGAAAAGACGCTATTAGTTTTGTGCGAAATGTCTGTCCGTCTGTCCGTCCGTCCCGTTTAGATCTCGTAAACTAGAAAAGATATTGAAAATCCGACATCACAATATTTTAGACCATTCAAAGTTCTGATGCAACGGCTACTTTTTTTTTCTGAAAGCGAAAAATCTAATTTTTAAAATCAGTTATGCAAGCAGTTTTTTTAAAGAGAAAAAGCTAATTAGTATGCATTATAAGTTAGACCTAAATTAAAAAGAATAGTAATCTTGTAAACATCATTTTCGTGAACTTTTTTTTATTGCGAATTTTTTTTTTTTTTTTTTTTTTTTAGCATTCGAATAAGAGATTGAGCCTTTTCAAAAAATTACATCAATTACAAGACTTCAGTTAGGCCAGGAGAGGCGCGGTAGCTGAGCGGTAAAGCGCTTGGCTTCCGAACCGGGGGCCCTGGGTTCGAATCCTGATGAAGACTGGGATTTTCTACTTCGGAATCCTTAGGCGCCTCTGAGTCCACCCAGCTCCAATGGGTACCTGATATTAGTTGGGGAAAAGTAAAGGCTGTTGGTCGTTGTGCTGGCTACATGACACCCTCGGTAACCGTAGGCCACAAAATCAGATGAACTTTACATCATCTGCCCTATAGACCACAAGGTCTGAAAAGGGAACTAATTAGGCCAGGTTCACATCTAACTTTGCATTCACTTGCACCTTCCTTTGATCAGCTGTACCGTTGGGGCACTACACAAGATCTGTCAACCTTCTTTCTCCATTCTTATCTCTCATTTGTCTTTGATATAATTTCATTTGGATGTTCTTTCTAAAAATATTGAAGCCTGCCTGGGTGGACCACTTCGGGGGCCGATTTTGAGTTTGTGTTTCCACACAAACTGTCTTTGTAATCTTGTTTAAATAGCGTCTGTATTTTATAAGATAAGAAGAGAAGCTAATTGAAAATTAAAACAGTATTTTTCTTTAGTGGTCACAGTTCTCCTATGACCTATATAGTTGTAAAAATTGGGCACTAAACGCCGAGGATAAAAGCAGAATTCAAGCCTTTGAGAGTACATGTTAAAAAAAACAACTACTAAGGTATGAGATACCAGGAAAAGAAGACAATGATTTTGTACTTTTGCAAGTTAGCAATGGCTGACAAAATAAAGGAGGAATTATCCATAATACTTAAAAAGACGAAAGCTGAGCTGGTAAGACATGGCTCACTTTCAAAAGTCATGTTTCAAGGTACAGAGGAGGGAGCACGAAAAAAGGGTAGACCAAATCGAAAAGCTGGCTGGACATCTTAAATAAATGTTAATGGACCGGCCTCTCTCTTGATATTCTGCTGTTTCATAAAACTAAGAAAAGTCAGCAATTTCAATGAGCGTAGTCAGGCTGCCATTGGTGGGATTTAAGTTTCAGATTCTCTCCCCCACCACAAGAAAAAAAAAAACTAAAGCAAAACTACATTGAACTATATGTGTATAGGCCTATTTATAGGCCTAATATATATTGTTATAACTCCGCCATGCGCACCGACATCTAAGCTAGAAGGTGCGTACTGTGATAAACTAGACCTAAAAGGATGTCAACATTAGGAGAGAGAGAACGATTTCCGCCCATGTTGAGAGCCGAAGTGAAAAGACTGTGCCTAAGAAAGATGATGTTTTATGAACTTGTGATGTCGTGTAAATAAAGATAGCCTATATGTGCATCGTTGAGTTGCCTCACTTAAGTTATTACAATTGTTTTTTTTTTTTTTTTTTGTTTTTTTTTAACGAGGCACTTATATCTTTATTTACACGAAATCGTTCTCTCTCTCATAATGTTGACATCCTTTTAGGTCTAGTTTATCACAGTGCGCACCTTCTAGCTTAGATGTCTGTGCGCATGGCGGAGTTATAACAATATGTTACCGGCATGATTAGTCACACCCGATTCTACCCCGTCTCAAGACGAAACCAAAACCAGAGGGTTAGGGTAAACAATATGTAATATCAAATGCACGTATAGTTAACCAAGGGGCGCCCGGGGGTCTGTGATATCGCCATTGTGGTTCATTTTGTACACCAATGATTTTCAATCCGATAGTCCTTTTTGCTCCTTCACAAAATTCGCTGATGATGCGGCTCTTCTTGCCCTGCTCTTACCCAGCCAGCAAAGCTACCTGTTCAGGCCCGGGCTGAGTTAGGGGCCCGCACGGGGAACCGGATAGTCGTGCGGGGCAGTTTTTTCCTTTCCTACCCCGTCATGCGCCCATTCAAAACCCCCCTTAGATGAATGGGGCCCGTAAGTAGCAGGGGATGGAGAGATTCGCCCCATTGTTTCACTGCTGGGCGTCGGCTGGCGGTCTGAATTTTGCGTAATACAGTTAAGGTCCCACCACCTTCCCCCTTCTCGTCCTACTGGCAAGGAGTGCCCTCCCCGCCTCGCTCTTATCTCGGACGAGACCGTCGGCGAGGAAACTCGTTGCGTAATGAAATTCAAGGGGAGACAAAAAAAGAGCTCAATATAATTGGTTCGGATAGTCTCCCATTTCATTATAAACACAATAAACTCATTGAATGTTTTGTTATTTTTTTATATAAACTTTTTATTGCTTCGTTTTTTGTTTTTTGTTTTTTTTTACATTAAAATATTTCGTTTTAATATATATGTATATAGCTATGAAATAAAAACAAGTGTTTTATTGTTATACAATATATAAGGACGATTCTTTTGATTTAATAATTTTATTTACATATTTAATGAAAACTATATTTTTTGATATTTAAATTTATCAGAAAATTTTTTACGAACAATATAAAAACTGATGTAAACGCTGCATACAATAACTGTATCCCTGATAGCAAAATTTTCGGGCCCGGTAAGGACCCCCAATTGGGCCTGCCCATACTAACCACATGGGCCCCAATTGGGGGAAGAACTCGGCCCTTAAGGTTGAGTCTGGGCTCAGTCAGTGGCCCCAGAAAATCCCCTTGTGAAATCCGTGTGGGACCAGTAAGGGAAAGGACTTGTGGGCCCCAATAAGGCTATAGTTACTTGGCCCTTTGGGGAGAATTAATGAAAGCCCAAATGGGGCCCTTAGGGGTCGAGTCTGGGCGAAATCAGAAGGCCAAGATGACGCCGTGATGGAAACCTCATGGGGCTAGTACGGGGAAACATTGAGGGGCCAGAAAGGGCTAAACACATGGGCCCCATTTGGGGGATGAACGTTGGCCCAAACGGGGGCCCTTAGGGCTGGGTCTGGGCTCAGTTAGGGGGCCCAGTTGAAGCCCTGATGGAAACCTCAAGGGGCCAGTACGGGGAAACATTGAGGGGCCAGAAAGGGCTAAACACATGGGCCCCATTTGGGGGATGAACGTTGGCCCAAACGGGGGCCCTTAGGGCTGGGTCTGGGCTCAGTTAGGGGGCCCAGTTGAAGCCCTGATGGAAACCTCATGGGGCCAGTACGGGGAAACATTGAGGGGCCAGAAAGGGCTAAGCACATGGGCCCCATTTGGGGGATGAACGTTGGCCCAAACGGGGGCCCTTAGGGCTGGGTCTGGGCTCAGTTAGGGGGCCCAGATGAAGCCCTGATGGGGCCAGTACGGGGAAAACATTGAGGGGCCTGCTAGGGCTAAACACATGGGCCCCATTTGGGGGATGAACGTTGGCCCAAACGGGGGCCCTTAGGGCTGTGGCTGGGCTCAGTTAGGGGGCCCAGTTGAAGCCCTGGTGGAAACCTCATGGGGCCAGTACGGGGAAACATTGAGGGGCCAGAAAGGGCTAAACACATGGGCCCCATTTGGGGGATGAACGTTGGCCCAAACGGGGGCCCTTAGGGCTGAGTCTGGGCTCAGTTAGGGGGCCCAGATGATGCCCTGATGGGGCCAGTACGGGGAAAACATTGAGGGGCCTGAAAGGGCTAAACACATGGGCCCCATTTGGGGGATGAACGTTGGCCCAAACGGGGGCCCTTAGGGCTGGGGCTGGGCTCAGTTAGGGGGCCCAGTTGAAGCCCTGATGGAAACCTCATGGGGCCAGTACGGGGAAACATTGAGGGGCCAGAAAGGGCTAAACACATGGGCCCCATTTGGGGGATGAACGTTGGCCCAAACGGGGGCCCTTAGGGCTGGGGCTGGGCTCAGTTAGGGGGCCCAGTTGAAGCCCTGGTGGAAACCTCATGGGGCCAGTACGGGGAAACATTGAGGGGCCAGAAAGGGCTAAACACATGGGCCCCATTTGGGGGATGAACGTTGGCCCAAACGGGGGCCCTTAGGGCTGAGGCTGGGCTCAGTTAGGGGGCCCAGATGATGCCCTGATGGGGCCAGTACGGGGAAAACATTGAGGGGCCTGAAAGGGCTAAACACATGGGCCCCATTTGGGGGATGAACGTTGGCCCAAACGGGGGCCCTTAGGGCTGGGTCTGGGCTCAGTTAGGGGGCCCAGTTGAAGCCCTGATGGAAACCTCATGGGGGCCAGTACGGGGAAAACATTGAGGGGCCTGCTAGGGCTAAACACATGGGCCCCATTTGGGGGATGAACGTTGGCCCAAACGGGTGCCCTTAGGGCTGAGTCTGGGCTCAGTTTGCCTCTAGTTTCTCTCTCTCTTTTCTCCCTACTGACAAGGAATGCTCTCCCGGTCTAGCTGTTATCTCAGACGTAACATAGAAAGTTATTACGTAACATAACTCGAGGGGAGGTAAAAGAAAAAAAAGAAAACCATGACTTTGATATGTTGGCTCGGATAGACTCACTTAGATTATTAATACAAACAATATTGCTGTTTTTTTAATTATTTTATTTTCATAAAAATATGTATAGGTTCCTATATGATTTACTTCTTTTTTTTTTTTTTTCGTTCTTTGCATTTAATTTAAAGTTATAGAATGCTGATTTCTAAACTGTGATAATTTTATCTTACATTATACTTTATTAAATAAATTGGATTGTAGGTCATTTTTAGGTATAACATTCAATGTCATTAAGTCAAAAAGTGATTTATATTATATATTTTATTTATTCTTCTCACAGTAGTTTGATCAAAACGTTTCTACTATAACGACATATATATGGGATATTTGTGTGTGTGCATGTTTGTTAGCGCGCGTGTGTATGAACTATGCATGTTATATGCCAATTTAAAATTTCTAGATCTAATATTATATAGTACGTGACACTTTAAAAAAAAGGGTCATTGCCTAGCTCCAAGATTTTTCATGAGATGGCTCGATACAAATGTGCGATTAATATGATGTCGAGTGTTTTGATTTTTTTCGAGTAAAAAAAAAGCAACTTGTGACTTTACAACACTTGCTGTAAATGGACCTTCACTTAGGCATCATTTTGACTTTGCTCATGTAATGTAACACCCTGTGACCATATTCGCACTGCCTCTACGTCTATCTGACCCAGATGTTGAATTAACATCATGGTGATCTCTTTTATAGCCTTGCTCTAACTCCCCTTTCTTCTTTTTTTTTTTACCCACTCTGCTGGATTTCTCGAGTTAACACCTAATGAAACGCTAGACAAAATGACGCCTCTCGAAGTAATAAAACTGAATCTGTCGTTCTTGTAGGTTTCTATCATTGCGGAAGGTACCGGTACCGGTATTTACTGACCAGTCATTGATATTTAGGGTTATGTATTTTCACATCTACCTCAGGAAATAAATATATATATATATATATATATATATATATATATATATATATATATATATATATATATATATATATATATATATATATATTAGGTTAACATAGAAAATCAACAGATTCAATTAAACAAGCACAGCATTGGTTTCTTTTTTTTTTTTTTTTACGTTTTATCTGTAACATGTATTAAATATATTTTAACCATTCATACTACAGATCTGATTTACTGTAATTGTGTATAGTTGCACTGTTCAATTAGATTTCAAATAAATAAATTATTTAAATTGCAATTCTTATTGCATCTTCTGGTAATAAGCCGATTTTAAAAGTTTTAATGTAGCCTATAAAGCTAGTTTCCAGTACCGGTAGATATTTTTAATGTAAACAAACTTTACACAAGCAAAGAATATTAACAATAGGGGTTTTACCAATCGTGTTTGAATTTATTTAGTCGTTTTGAAACATGACTAATAAGAATGCTTTTATATTGATTTAAATGTTTGTCTCAGTTATATTTAAATATAGATATCAATTTATAAAGATCGAGTGCGTGTAAAATTCCTACAAATAAAGATCAGCTTAGGTTAACACGTGTTTGACGTTTTCCTTGCTCGTTGCATAGAACGCGTGCTATCAAGCAAGAAAGTACACGTGTTCACACTGATGGTCAGTAGGTCAAGGCTCACTGACTCTCACTGTAAATCTTTTTCGTACCACCTCTTTACTCGATCTTTTTGTTGACGTAATAGACCTTGTGATCTCTTTCTTTTATGAGTTACACAAATGTTTAGGTCAATAACATTCAAATATAATGAAACACGTAACTAAAACTATCTTATGATTTAAATATAATTCAAGGAATTTTTATTTTAAAGTATAAGATATAACTGGCAAGATCATGATATGAACGACAGGATTTGCTATTCAGTTTCATACATTTAAAAAAAAGTTATGACTCAAAATACATGCTACATGACAGATCTAATAAACTACATTATAGGCACAGTTCGTAAATATTATCGATGACTGATTCTACGAAGATAAAGAGCATAAAAAAAAATCAAGAGGCATGCAAATGTGTTGTAGCCATAGTTGTAGACTATGTACGTGTCAGTGTTTTATCTAATATCTACTGTATACCCCATTCTAGAATATTTATGATTTAAAATATATATAAAATTAATTAGATCCATATTTTAAATCGTGCAATCTAACTTTGTAAGAACCATCTTCGTTAATTATAATGTCTATAATGCAATTTGTGTAAGTACGGTAGTCAAGTAGATGAGGTCACGAGATGAACCAACACATCCTCACATCATTTGTTCAAATGCTGCACACTGCTATATGGTATCGAAATACTAGCGTTAATAAAACAAACAATTTAAATATTCAACAAGAGACACTACTAATACAGTATTAGAGAAGATTATAGTCCTGAGGGGGGGGGGGGGGGAGAAAGACTGTGCCGCTGGTCAATGTGTAGGCTACCCGGTCACGTGGCTTACTTACAATTGACCAACCAGAGACAGGTCTACATGATAGGCTACAGCCTATTGCATCATTAAGAAAAATAGCGCCAGAACCAAACACCATGACCATCCCATTCCAGTCATAGTACTCATAGATCTACTTCAAGATTGTGTTGATTTGTGATTAACTCGACTCTATTCTAACAACTTTGGAATGTGTGCGTCAAGCAAAGGTACTTTTTATTTTATTAGACAATTAGATCTACTTTATTATTTTATACTTATTTATAATTTATAGAGATTAAGTCTGGATAAATTAAAGTAGATTAGATCTAGAATACTAGAATCTAGATCTACATTTAATTTTAATGTCATTTTTGTTTGTGAATGTGCTTTTTTGGTTTAATTAAGTTTAAGTCTAGTCAGACTAGGCCGTCACTAGGCACAAATAATTATTTTAAGTGACTCAAGGAAAGCCGTTTGAAATAATAATTATAATCATTCGAATCCCGTGGCGTGACTCACAGTTTATTAGAACCTTAATAGATTAGATTTAGAAAGTCAATTTAGAAAAGATAGTAAAACCAAATTCAACCATTAAAATTAATATTTTAAAATACGTGAGTTCTTGAGATCTATTTTCAATTTAAATGCAAAATGTAGGCCTATAAATATATTTGTGTATACTTTTTTGTAGAAGCAAATCTAACAATGTTATACTATACTATACTGAAACTAAATCTAGTCAATAATCTTGTCATTCAATATGTTGTGCAGAATTTATAATTTATCTTTATATTGCTTATGCCTTATGTAGATCTATGTATTTAATATTTCTCAAGTGTGACTTTGATTTTAAAAAATTGAAATGTTAAAAAAAATGATTTTCAGACTCTCGGAACCAAAGAGTGAAAGAATGATGGCATCACTATGATCACTTCTTGCTGGATCTGTCCAAGAGTCAATGAGTACAGGTATTTAATTTAAAATATAAAGTATTATTACTACTCAATTTTATTATAATTACCAATTGATTAAGTTTAAAAAAATTATTACTATACTTAGGTAGGTACTTCGATAAAAATTTCAAAATGATCACAATGCAATGAAACCTATGTAGTTAGATAGAGCTTGAGAAATGCTTTCCATCCAATGATACCAATTTTATATTGCTGAGTTAATTGTGAGAGAAGTTATTAAATTTTTAGTGGCCAAAATTAGCCTTCTTTAGCCTTTGTAAATAAATAAAAAATCTGTGACCGAAACAACTGACAGTTGAACTTAAATTAACTGTATTATAAAAAGTCTTAAAGATATGGGGTTGAAACTTCACACTCTTTTACATTAACCAGTATTCTGGTAAAATAAATTTAAAAAATAAGACCAAGCAATAAAATCTTTGAAAAAAAGTTAATTAATATATAAAAAAAAAGCCTTCGACAAAAAATAAAAATATATGTGATTTTGTCATCATATGAGCCCAAAAATCACAAATAAAACAAATCAGAGATCTGTATTGTGTTTTATTTTGTTTAATTATAATTCTACTGTATTTAAATAGCTATTTATATGCATCAGATAGATAATTCTTATAAATTATAAATGAAAATAGCACTGCGCAGAAAAATATTTCCTAAAATTTAATGACTATAAGTTTCATAAACTTCATAAAAAAACAGTTTTAACCTTTTTGTAGAGCACTGGCAATTAATCATTTTAAAATGCCTTAATTTAAATGCTTTAAAAATTAGATTGTAAATGAAAAATTTCTATGTGTGCTTCTAAAAATAGCTTGTGATAGACAGAAATTGACCATTTCCAGTAAATCACAGTGTTGGTTGTTACTAAAAATAGATTTTAACCATCAACTTTGAAAATTAATATCTAAAGAGTGCGCCAAGCTACAAAGTTCAAACTTAGCACACAGATATATATTAACATGCTAAATTCAATAGAATTAGTGAGATTGTTGTAACCATAAACACTTTTATTTTATTTAAAAAAGAAAATTTTACCCTTCTTTGTCTTTGTTAATTTTAATATCAAATATCTTTAAAGTGCGCCAAGAGAATTTAATGAAATTTGAAATATACACATTTCATAATATGATAAATTATTGTAGCAAACAGCATTGTTGTAACTTTTATAGGAAAAAAGTTGTAAAAATGTCAACTTTCACATAAACTTTTGTTAAGAAAAATTTAACAGATTGGCTTCAAAAGCAAATAAAAATGATCTCTGATATCTTATGTTTACAAAAAGTAATCATAATTAGTCCTCAAATCAAATACAATATGCTAAAACTTTGATGGAAATGACCACCCCTAAAAAAAGGGTAAAATGTGCTGACACACTTTTCAGCCATTTTTTGGGAGAAAAAAAAATGGATCTAGGTCAGTTTATCGAAGTACGTATAATGTGAAACAATAATTCAGCTATTTATTTATTTATGTGTCAGCAGAATCATACTTATCTCATCTTATATATTACAGATCTATCCAGTGAAAACAGCATTAAGAGAACAATAGTATGGATTATAACTTGGCTGGACTGGACATGGCACAAACAGAAAATAAATGTATTGAATTTTCAATCCAAATTATGGATATTAGGTATGAATTTTTATTTCCATATTTTTAACTAACATAATCTTTATATTTTTTTTTTATGCCACAATTGCATTGTTACTTTTCTTTCAAATCATTTCTTGATCAAATGTTTTAACTAACATAATCTTTATATTTTTTTTTTATGCCACAATTGCATTGTTACTTTTCTTTCAAATCATTTCTTGATCAAATGCTGCGTCAACCTAACCTAAGAGGCTGAGTATTTTAATTTTTTATGAACATTGTGTGTAAACTGTTAGGTCTTTATACCTCCTATAATTCGCTGTGTGGTTGTGAAATGTTTTCTCCACCATCACCAGATAACTATGTCAGTGACTTTCTATTGGAAAAACATACTACTTATACATATGATGGTAGGCTCATATTTCACAGAATTTTGAACTCTGTTATCACTTGTTGGAACAACTGAAGCTCAATTGCATCTTGAGGGACAGATAAACAACAATTAATGTACTGTTAGTTTACGTCAAGTCACGTTTGCATGGATGCAAGATTGTTTGGTATATGATACGAGTTGTAAGATTAAAAAAAATTTTTTTTTTTATTTTTTTTTTTTAACTTGTGCAGGATATGTACATGTGCGAAAATACAGTAGTTAATGAAGCCTGCATACACAAATCATGAATAGATAATGTCAGCATTTTTTGGTTTGGAAAAAGTGAAAATCATTGTGTTTTTGTTTTTTGTATGTTTTATTTGAACATTTCATTTTGAAATCATAGGAATATATTTAAACATTTTTTATTTTTTTTTTATGTTCTTCTTAGATTATTCAAGTGAGTTACCCAAGTCTGTCAAATAACTTAGAGAAATTACTTGAACTTGGCACATGTGATGGCACAGAAATCGTAAAAAAAGAAGGATGATGGCTTCAACTCTGAAGGAACATCCCAAACATGTAAAACATTTTACAAACAAACCTAATCAAAGTTTATAAATGTTTAAAAAAAGTAAGATGCACAAGCAAATTTATTTACATACTACAGATATTAGAACTAATGACTAATGGAAAAAAAAAAACTACCTATCTAGACTTAACAACAAAGAAATAAGTAAATATAATAATTTAAACATGTGCTGGATCTTGTTAGTTTAATAACATACTATGTAAGTGCATTACATAAAACATGTAGTGGTTCTTGGTTGTTGATTACCGGTACTGTGCTTTTTTCAAATACACATTAGTTTTGACTGTGACTCTCGCCTCACCGTGGAACATATCCTCGTTGATTGCCCCAGATACCAGGATGTCAGGGCGAAATATTTTAGAGTCACTAATTTAAATACACTATTTGATGGTGTTGACCCTGGGAAGGTACTGGACTTTATCCGGGAAGTGGGGCTATCTACGAAGATCTGATTTATGAATTTGTGAACATGCACTATTTACATTAGATTTTTACCAAATATTTAAATTTTTACTACCTTTACTATTTTAACTGAATAGACCTTGATTTTAATGATATGACTGTATAGAATCTGGCCCTTGTTGTTTAGAGAGAGAGGGATCCTTAGGGGACTGCAGGCACGACATGGCCTAAATTGTGCAGATGTGCCTCAAATCAAAAATCAAATCAAATCAATCACATTAGTTTTGTCATATGTTAATTATATATATTTATGTTCACCATTAATTATTTCGTTCAGCTATAGCAACATAAGGAAGGCATGGTGGCTAAGTGGCTTCCAGACCCGAATTAGAATCTCAGTGAAAATTGGGATTTTTAAGACACCCTAACTCTGATGGATACTGGTACCTGATTTTAGCTGGGGAAAGTAAAAACAGTTGTTTAGCTAGCTACATGACACCCTGCTTGTTAACCATTAGCCAAAGAAACTGATGGCCTTAACATCATCTGCCCTATAGATGCTAAGTTTGAAAAGGGGAACTTTACTTTTATTACAACATAAGGTTATAAGTTGTAAGTTACAGATGATGTACCATATGAGCATCATTGTTGTTTACTGGCTTTTGAACAGTAGCTTGAAACATTTGCTCTTACTTACATAGAATATTCACTGTTAAAAAATTATGAATATGATAGTGCAGCTAGTTACTCTGCTCAAAATTGAAAAAAATATTTTGTTGAAATTATAAACATGAGCTACCGGTATATATAAATGTATAGTTTTCATTGTTGAGCACACACTTTTTCTTTGGTACTGGGTAACGTACATGACCTATATTTTTTTGAAATATTATCATCTAAAATTAGGCGAGGTCTTGAGAATATTTACCTCGAACAGACTCAGCTTTGGGTTTTTGTGCATGTAGACCCTATTGATTAAAAAGCACCAGTCTCTAATTATATTTTACTTGTTTAAATTTATATATTTATGGTTATTAATTATTCTTTGTATTTATTTTTTAATTTTTTTTTTGTAAAGTAAGCACTGGTATTTTTCTAAAAGTATGTTTCACATTTATTTCATTTTAAACAAATTAAGTCATTTACTTAATGTTCAATTATGTTCTAAATGTATGTTTTTAAAATTTCAGTGTTTATATTGCTAACATTTCACAAACTTGTTACAGGTAGCTTATTTTTGTTTTGGGTCATTTTTTCTTTAGAACTACCGGTACAACATAATCTGATGTTAATTTTTTTTTAATTTGTTTCATGATTGTCAAAACAGTTTGCTTTTCAATTTACATACAGCAGGCCCATACTTTGTTTAGATAATTCTGAATTACATTCTATATATAATTTATAGGTTTCTGTATAGGCTATTCAAGCTTTTGTACATGTTAAAATTTCATAAATTTGGTAGCCATTATATTTTTTAAAAAATTTTATGGTATAATAAGTACTTATTGTATTTTTAAAAATATAAGCATCCATATTTTAAAAACTTATTTCTAATTTGCCATTTTAAGCAATTTGTTATTACAATTAATATTTAAATGAATATGCTTTTACTTATTTCAGTGTACATATTGCTTACATTCCACCAACTCAATACTTTTTTTTGTTACTTTTATTTTTTTATATTTTTTTTACATAATTACAAAAGCTAAGTTGTTGTTTTTTTGTTGTTGTTGTTGTTTTTATGATTGTCAAAACTGTTTGCTTTAAACATAATTTTTATACAGCACTTATACTTTCTGTAGATGATCCTGAATTATGTTCTTTATAAATTTGTTATAGATTTTCATGTTATCATTCACAGCATTGCTAACATTAACATTTTATAATGCAATAAACTATTAATTTCAACTAGTAAATTGTTTATGTAATTATTTATGTCATTTTATGCCATTTCAGCTAGAGCTCAGTGTCATTTCTTACTGGCCTCATCTGGGCCCCTAACTGAACCCAGACTCAGCCCTAAGGGCACCCGTTTGGGCCAACATTCATCCCCTAAATGGGGCCCATGTGGTTAGCCCTTTCTGGCCCCTCAATGTTTCCCCCATACTGGCCCCATAAGGGATCCATCAGGGCTTCATCTGGGCCCTCTAACTGAACCCATTTGGGCCAACATTCATCCCCCAAATTGGGCCCATGTAGTTAGCCCTTTCTGGCCCCTCAATGTTTGCCCCATGAGGGTTCCATCAAGGGTTCATCTGGGCCCCCTAACTGAGCCCAGACTCAGCCCTAAGGGCACCCGTTTGGGCCATCGTTCATCCCCCAAATTGGGCCCATGTGGTTAGCCCTTTCTGGCCCCTCAATGTTTACCCCATACTGGCCCCATGAGGGTTCCATCAAGGGTTCATCTGGGCCCCCTAACTGAGCCCAGACTCAGCCCTAAGGGCACCCGTTTGGGCCATCGTTCATCCCCCAAATTGGGCCCATGTGGTTAGCCCTTTCTGGCCCCTCAATGTTTACCCCATACTGGCCCCATGAGGGTTCCATCAAGGGTTCATCTGGGCCCCCTAACTGAGCCCAGACTCAGCCCTAAGGGCACCCGTTTGGGCCAACGTTCATCCCCCAAATGGGGCCCATGTGTTTAGCCCTTTCTGGCCCCTCAATGTTTACCCCATACTGGCCCCATGAGGGTTCCATCAGGGCTTCATCTGGGCCCCCTAACTGAGCCCAGACTCAGCCCTAAGGGCACCCATTTGGGCCAACGTTCATCCCCCAAATTGGGCCCATGTGGTTAGCCCTTTCTGGCCCCTCAATGTTTGCACCATACTGGCCCCATGAGGGTTCCATCAAGGCCCCCTAACTGAGCCCAGACTCAGCCCTAAGGGCACCCGTTTGGGCCAACGTTCATCCCCCAAATGGGGCCCATGTGTTTAGCCCTTTCTGGCCCCTCAATGTTTACCCCATACTGGCCCCATGAGGGTTCCATCAGGGCTTCATCTGGGCCCCCTAACTGAGCCCAGACTCAGCCCTAAGGGCACCCGTTTGGGCCAACGTTCATCCCCCAAATGGGGCCCATGTGTTTAGCCCTTTCTGGCCCCTCAATGTTTACCCCATACTGGCCCCATGAGTGTTCCATCAGGGCTTCATCTGGGCCCCCTAACTGAGCCCAGACTCAGCCCTTAGGGCACCCGTTTGGGCCAACGTTCATCCCCCAAATGGGGCCTATGTTTTTAGCCCTTTCTGGCCCCTCAATGTTTCCCCCATACTGGCCCCATGAGGGTTCTGTCAGGGTTTCATCTGGGCCCCCTAACTGAGCCCAGACTTGACCCTTAAGGGCCCTAACTGGGCTTTCATTAATTGTCCCCAAAGGGCCAAGTATCTCTTACCCTGTTGGGGCCCACAAGTCCTTCCCCTTACTGGCCCCACAAGGGTTTAACACTGGGATTTTCTGGGCCCCCTGACTGAGCCCAGACTCAGCCCTAAGGGCACCCGTTTGGGCCAACGTTCATCCCCCACTTGGGGCCCATATGGTTAGCATGGGCTTGCCCAGTTGGGGCCCTTACTGGGCCCAAAATCTTTGCTATCAGGGTAGAGAGCTCAGACGTAAATGAGCTAGTATTTCAGAGAAATAGAACACATTGAAAAATACTGTAAAAATATTTTTTTATTATTAAATGTAGGCCTAATAAAAACCCCAAAGAAATGATAATCGATTTTCTTCGCTGAAGAGACCAATGAAACAGAGCAAACTTTTAAATACCTTGGTACTATCTTAGGCAACAAATTAAATTTTACTGCAAATACTGATTATATCAGCAAAAAAGGACAGCAAAGATTACATTTAGGCCTACTTAGAAAAATGTCCTCGTTTAATGTTAGCGAAAAGGCCTTGGCTATGTTTTATCACGCTCACATCTGCAATATCTTAAGTTTTAATATCTCTGCCTGGTATTGCAATCTGAACATTAGAAATAAAAATAAACTTCATAGAATCCTAAACGCTGCTGGTAAAATCATTGGCAAAAAAAAAAAAAAAAAAATCCCATTTTGGGCAGCTGTTTTAGACAAACATGCATAAAAAAAGCTAAAAAGATTCTAGAAATAAAAAATGTCACCCTTTGGGTCAGAATTTTGTGATTTTACCAACACAAAAGAGATACAAGACACCGATAGCCAAGACAAACAGACACAAAAACTCTTTTGTTCCCCTGGCAATCAAATCATTAATTAGAAACTATGTGATATATACTTTTCGCATGTAAATTGTGAGTCTGGTCTGAAAATATATTTTGGTTTTCTATAATTATGTTTTGTTTGGTGTAATGCACAAATTGTATGACAAATTTCCTTATGGATAATAAAGATTATTATTATTATTATGTTAGAAATGAACGAGTAGTCATTCTCTGGCGCTGCCAGTGATGTGGCAGGTCTGCAGCAGTACCGCCCTCTGACAGGCAACGAGAATGTTCCTAGGAATGTTAAGGGTCTTGAAAGTGTCTGTGAGGTCAGTTGTTATTCTCCCCTCGGTTGATATAACAATGGGGTATATTGTTATTTTTGGACAATTTCCATATACGCTTAATCTCGAAGCCTAGGTTCCCATATTTTCTTTGTTTTTCTATCTCAGTTTTTCTTAAGTTATGAGACAGTGGTACGGCGATGTCGGTTTTTTTCTTTTTTTATCAACGAACAGAAGATCCAGGCGATTGAAATATATCGTTTTGTCGGTCATAATAGGCCTATCCCAGTACAGCAGATGTTCAGTAGACTCGAGAATTATTATTATTATTATTACATGTCCAGTATGGGGACGAAAGTAGTCCTTTTTGGTGAGCTAAAAGTTGGTTAACGTACGTAATAGAGATGCCCCGGGGAAACGCTTTAAAGACCAGCTTAGACGCCAACTTGCCTTAGCTGACATAGAAGAGAGCACCTGGTTGCATACGGCTTCAGAACGAGACAGCTGGAGGTCACTTACAAAGGCCAAGAAATAGACATTTGAGATGAAAAGAAAATCCGCTTCCGAGGACAGACGCAGACGGCGAAAAGAAAATCTAAATCGACCATCGGCGGACAATTGTTGTGCTTGCCTTGCTGGATGTGGCAAAATATGCATTATAGGTCACAGCTGAGGCTGCGTATCCACGGGAAATAAATAATGCACTCCTCATATTAAATCTTCGGACTGGAAAACAAGCCTTATTATTATTGTTAAGAGTAAACTAAACTTTATTAAGTAAAAAAGTAAAGTTCCCCTTTCAGAACTAGCGATCTCTATGGTAGATGATATAAAGGTTAACGAGCATGTCATGCAGCCAGCACAACGACCAACCGCCTTGACTTTTCCCCAACTAATGTTAGGTACCCTGTAGTCTTGGGTGGACTCAGAGGCGCCCTAAAGATCCCGATAATTAAAAATCACAGTCTTCACAGGATTAAAACTCGGGGCCCCTCGGTTCGATTAGTTTATACAAGACTATTGAATGCCACACGTACTCTTTAAAATCGAAGGGGAAATAATTTTAGCTATCAATGAAATTAATATGCAAATATTGCACCAGTTTAAATTAAAAGATCTTATCTTATCTTATCTGTCCAGTTCTCAGCTGACTCAAATTTCTTGATCTTTTTCTTATCATAAGATGTTTTTTACATTCATCTGATGTTTTTCTTTCCTTCTCTTAATGTTACTTCTAATTTTGTTTGTTATCAGTGTTCGAGTCTTCCAACTAAAAAGATATCATTACATTGTATCAAATAAAATAAATAAAATATTAATAAAGCAAAAAACAAACAAAAAAAGACCCTATTAAAATCCAAAATGACTATTGTAAAGCATGTTTACATCTTATATATATATATATATATATATATATATATATATATAGTATACCGTAAATGATTAAGATTGTACGTAGGCCTACACCCCTCTCTCGAGGGCTAATGATTATATGTTTGAAAAATGTTTTAGGTTTGACCGTTTCGAATGTCCCTCTATTTCAAAACTTAGCCCAAATTTTAACCTTCCGCAGGGAGTCGAGGGATATTATGGCAGCGGGTAGGCCCGGTAGAGTATGAATCCGGGACCATATGAGACGACAGCCCAGCGTGCGTAGCACACGACCAGGCAGGCAGCAATAACCTACCTATATTTAATCAAAACAATACCTCTGAGTTTGTGTTCCTACTATTACGGATCATTTGTAACTGAAGGTCCATCTTCCTATTATAACGTCTTAAAAATAAAAAACGTTCCTTCCTAACAGAAGATAATTACGTATAATATAATAATAATAATAATCTTTATTGTCCGTAAGGAAATTTGTCTTATAATTTGTGCATTACACCAAACATAATATTAATTGTAACTAACACAAAATGTACATTCACACCATACTCGCTCATAATTTAGGCTACGTGTGAAAAGTTTATATCAGATTGTTTCTTTTTAATGATTTGATTGCCAGGGGAACAAAAGAGTGTTTGTGTCTGCTGTCTTTGTTATCGGTGTCTTGTATCTCTTTAGTGATGGTAAAATCACAAAATCCTGACCCAAAGGGTGATTTTTATGTTGAACAATGAAGTGTACAAGGCCGAATTAGGAGATTGATGAAATAAGTTCGAGGTGTGCAGGCCTAAGTTCGAATGAGATCTCATATCGCATAGCTATTCCATAGAGTCCTGCGTAGACCTATAGAACTCGTTATTCACCGATATGTTGTTAAAGCGTAGTAGCCCAAGCCCAGCAGAGCACTTGCAACAAGCCACTAATCGATCATCTGACCCAACCAACGTACCAAGCGAGGCGAGAGTCTAAAAATAGCCCCCTATCAGCAATGTAGCTAGGCTAGGCCAAGCCAGTATAGTGTTATAGGCCAACTTATCTCGTCAGCTAGCTACACATTGAATTGGGTTCAAGTGTAGTTATTTATAAGCAGACTTGAGAAGTCACTTCGTGTGCTCATACTTTCAAGTAGACTGGATAGGTGTTTGAACCGATCATATAGTGCCTCGTTGAGCACTATTTAGCTTCCTCTAAGACTAAAAGGAATCATTGAACGTAAGATTAAACTTAGATCTAGTTAATTAATGTTATTTTCTTCAAACTTTGTTGTCTTTGCTACTCTATGACACTGGCATGCGTCGATTATTCGTTTAATATTTGTTGTATAAGTTTAAATAATACGCATTGTTTATAGTCTATATGTTATGCTATTTATAGGCATATAGGTCTATCAATAAAACTATTTATTCTATATCTAGCAACATTAGGGCATTATGTTCCTAATTTTTTTTTTATCTGTGCGTTTTAGTGAAGCGAAGGCCCACTTCGACTTGCTAGGAAGAAGCTATATAGGCTAGAGTTGACTCATAGTCCCACACTTCAAAATCCGACACACTCAGTAATCCGACGCGGCGTAGAAGTATGCGTCGGCTGCACTGGTGTGTTCACAAAGTTGTGACAAGCACGTCTCTTCCATTTTTCTTGTACTTCTTGTTGTGTTCACTTGTGATACGTTCCTAAGTTTCTTTTTGGGATTATTTTATGCCACTTTACATACGATAGTTTTAAGCGTTCGAAGTTTTGGTACGTTTTGTGTGATGGATAGCAAAATTGTCAAACGTAAGCATAAAACATTATCTCTCCCTGAAAAATGGGAAATTATACAGAGGTATGACCGTGGTGAAACTCCTACCCATATTTCTTCGATTTATGGCATCGCACGACCTACCGTTTATGATATTATGAAGAGTAGAGAGAAAATAGAACATTTTGTGAAGTCTACCGATGACATCACCAGAAGAAAAACCCTTAAATCGAGCGAGTATCCTCAAGTTGAGGAAGCTCTTTATGCTTGGTTTAAACAGGAATCGAACAGACACGCCCCGATTTCGGGAAATATTTTAAAAGAGAAAGCACATTTTTTTTATCGTGAAATCACGACTAAAGAGGATTTCCGTGCTAGTGGAGGCTGGTTTGAGAATTTCAAAAAGCGGCATGGGATACGTTTCTTGGGCGGAGAGAAATTATCTGCTGATGATTCAGAGATGTCAAAGTTTATCAAAAACTTTAACGCCAAAATCACTGAACTGGGCCTTACGCCTGAACAAGTGTACAATGCTGACGAAACCGACTTAAATTGGCGGCAACTTCCAACATCAACATTTGCATCAATAAATGAGCAAAATATTTCTGTGAGAAAACTTCCAAAAGAAAGATTAACTTTAATGGTGTGTGCAAATAGCGCTGGGAGTCATATGTTAAAACTGCTAGCTGTGGCTAAAAATAAGCATTCCATGGCATTTAAAAACATCAAGATGGAATCTCTTCCAGTGGTTTATAAGAATCAACGCCAAGCATTGCTAACCCGTGAAATTTTCCGTGACTGGTTTTTCAACCATTTTGTTCCTGAGGTTGAGCTACATTTAAAGGTTAATAAACTGCCATTAAAGGCCCTTTTACTGTTAGATAATGCTCCTGCGCACTCAGACTTGGAGGAATTGAGAGTTAAGACAGCCGAAGGTTACATAGAGGTGATGTATTTGCCCAAAAATTCAACAGGCTTGATTCAGCCGATGGATCAAAATGTTATCAAAACTTTAAAAGCACATTATAAAAAACGCCTAATTATGGATGCCGTCTGCCAACCTGAGTCAAAAACCAACTCGTTTTTGAAAACTTGTCACATTAAGGGTGCGATTCTAAATGCAGCATATGCATGGAAACAGGTGAAGCCTCGAACTTTAATAACGTCTTGGAAAAATATTTGGCCAGAAAACCCGTTCCTCCAAAAGCATAGCGGTGAAAATGATGCAACTCAAGATTACAACGATGTTGTGGACGATACACTCACACTGTGCGAGGAGAGTAACATTCCACAAGAGGCGTCAGAAGATCTACGAAGATGGGTCATAGACGACAATCTGGGCTCTGAATTAACAGATGAAGAAATAATACAGGAGGTCACGTCTGGCGAAAAGGTTGAAAAAATTGAGGAGGCGGCTGAGGCAAAATACACAATCAGCAGTAATGAAGATTTAGTGGCTGCAGATACGGACCTTTTAACTACAAGTACGTTAGTTCGTAAAATTAATTTATACTGTTGTAGCCTACGTATAGTTTTAGAATCTAAATTGTAATCTAGTAGCAGTAAGTGAACGCTGAAATAATGTTTTGTAATTTTTTAAATAAAAAAAACTTTTAAAAAACCCTTGAAAGTCTAAGAAAATATTATGAATATTATATCGTAAATAGAAATTTATTGACAAATAGGCCTACGGTTAAATTCTTTGAAGTGCAGCTAACCGGGGTTAGGGTTGTGACATAAACAGAGGGAGGTTTGATAGATACCTGACTCGATGGAATTAACTTTCTAACTCCTTCTGGCTTACACAACATTTACAGTAGGCCTAAGCACAATATATATTGTTTAATAAATCCGGTGCCTAAGATGGTACACTTTGTATGTATAGGACTTACCGGACTTACCTCAGCATTTTTCAAACTTATGTACTTGGCCTACAATGCTGGTCAAAATGTTTCCAACTCAACAATGAAACGTAGAGTTTTTATTTACATTTAGTTTATTTCTCTAAATAATCCCCTTTTAGATCTGTTCTCTTTTCCCAGACCGGTCGAAGCAGTAGGTCTATTTAATAGCCCGTTTAGCCGCTTTAGCGTCATGATACCATCATTTGCGGATGAAAATCTCTTTTCTATGCACTCAGCTTTATAAGTTTGGGAAGGTGTTGGCCTACTTAATTAAAATAATGCATTTAAAAACAAATACACATTTTATTTATTTATTTAAATGCACACAAACATGTGTGTGTGTGTGTGTGTGTGGTGGGGATTTGAGAAACGTTGATATCAAAACAAAATATAATAGTTTTTTGGTGTTTTTTTTTACTGTAGAAAACATATCTCCAGATATCGATATGGCGGCTTGTGACCCAAGAATGTTTCAATTTCATGGCAATCTTCCCCCAAACATGATGCCGAACATAAATCAGATGAGATACTCAACACAAACTTCCAATCCAGGATTGGGTCAACCGGTCCAGGGTAATACGCCTCGACAAAATGGGCAACCTCCTAGTGATCAGAAGGTGTCTGCTGGTCCTGGTTGGGAAAACATTTACAGAACTGCACAGAACATCTGCTTTCCCGAAACAAAAGTTGCGTGTGGAAACATAGTGGGTGATTACCTTGAAGACTTAGCACGTGGCATTGGTTGTCCAGTAGAATATGTTCTGGTTCCGTTACTGCCTTGCATTGGGGGTAAGTGATATGTATATAATAGATAATATATATGTTTGGTGATGTTACTAGACTGACACTTCAAGTCATTGAAACAGAAATAAAAATTTAATTCATTCAGAGGTTACTACGTTTGTAATATGATGCAAGAGTTAGATATATATTATAGGGGTGCACTTATTATTCGGTGTTCTTCATTTGTAACTATTTATATTATTTATCCAAAGGTTTATTGGGCACCAACACAACCATAAAAGTACACAAAGCCTGGACTGAGCCCCCAGTTGTCTGGAGTATGGTTGGGGCTGGAGGTGGGACAAGAAGATCAGCAGTTATTCGTCAACTTCTTGGTCCCATCCTCGAGCTTCAAGCACAGAAAGAAACACAAGAACGACAACTTGGAAACCAACATTCGAATGAGCGTTGTGAGAAAACTTCAACAGAACAGAGGAGAGCTCTTTATTCTGGCAAGTCCTTTTTACAAAGCTTAAATCAATTCACTCTGTCTGTCTGGTAAAAAGGTTGTGTTGGAACATATGTTTTCTGCCATTTCCCATTCTCGGATCAAGTTGAAACTTTGCTCAATTATTAATTGTATCCGACAAGACACTAATCAACAAAAATAAATAATTAACAAATTAGTTAATTATTAATTATTGGTGATAAATTATTTAGTTTGATATCAAAATAAGGGGAATAACTGCTACTTAATGAGAGATGTGGATGTATATATGGATTTGATCCCCTTATTACATTTTGAGACTGTTTTTTTCTCCCACTTCCCATTCTCTGATCAAGTAGAAATTTAGCATAATCATTCATAGTCAATGACAATGCACGAATCAATCCAAAAATTAACCAATCTGTTAATCAATTAGTACTAATTAATTAATTGTTTCATATGTCATAAAGGGAGCTAAACCATTCCATTTTCAGACAAATGGCGGTAATTAGTGGTTCTTTCCTTTAGATAAGTTTTGTTTTTACAAAGTAATGGTTTTTTTTTTTTCTTCATGCTACAGTATGGAAATACAAAGAGTTATTGGGGAGGCCATATTTTAAAACATATTAACATTAGGGCCTAATTAGCTACACATTTTAGCGGCTCCCCGTAAAAAAAGGAGATATTTCATTGTGTTATCTGTCTGTCACAATAAGGTTACAAAAAAGTACTTTTAAAGATTCAGTATGAGGCAACGGCTACTTTTAGTCTTATGAAAACGAAACTTTTTATATTTTAAAATCCAATAGTCCTACTTAAACAGTTTTTGTTTAAAGCATTCATCATTTTAAAAACATTTAAAGGTATTATATAGAAATACCGCCTATTAGTTCAATGTGATCTGAAAGAATATCCAGTTTATCTTATGCAAAACACACACACATAAGAAGGAAACCATAGATATAAAGGAAACACAAAAGGAGAGAAATTGTGATATTTATCAAATTAATTGAGCAAAAATGAAAGCCAAATGTGTGTTTGTGGGGGCATCAAATTTTCATTGGTTTTCAAAAACAATGTACCCGGTACATGTTTTTGTTGTTGTTGTTTCTTTTAAATGAAGTACTGTAAAAGTAATGTTGTTTGATGTTGTTTATTTCGTTCACCTGCTCGCCACACGGCAACTCAATGAAGAAGCTCAACACATTACTCATTCAAATATCAAGAACGAAACATTCTAATTAACCAGGCTATGAACAACTATATAAAACTTCAACAAACCATGCAGCAGGGCCGGATTTAGACATAGGAAAACTAGGCAGCCGTCTATGGTTTCCGCTTGGTTGGGACTTAGCACAGGACTCAGAACAATATTTGTTTCGAGAAGAACTAGCTAAACTTGAGTCCAGTGCAATTGTTGGAGGGCACTAGGTTTTAAATAAATAAAATAAATTGCATAATTTTATTTTTTCGCTGTTTTTTTTTTTTATTTCATTTGGGGCCACCAAATTCACTTCGCCCAGGGGCCTACACTTATCTAAGGCCAGCCCTGCAGTCAGTCTGTCATGTCCCTTACAAATCGTTATGGTCAAGCAGTACACACAACTGTATGTCTGTCTTCGATACTGTAACAAGTATGTCCTACATGTATGCATAATTTGTGCATTAAACTGATGTCATATGACTCATAGTTTGTGTGTAAAACACTTCCTTTATTGCCATGTTTTTCTCTATTGTTTTCTAGGATCGCGTGTTACACAGGCAGCGCTGACTGAGGTCTTGAATCGCAATGATGGACATGCCTTTAGTTTGACAGAGAATCTGGAACACTTTCAAGACATGCTGATGCAGCAGCCGACAGGATCCTCTCGTCTGGTGTCTGACATGGAAGACCTCTACGAGGGTCTGCCACAAGTTGCAATCGAAGATGGCAGGGTGTCTAAACTGCTAGGATCTAACTTTTGTTACGGAGGTATACTTAAACACGATACATTATAGTATATTGTAGTTTGTCATAAATGAAAACCAGGTGTCAAGGCACTCAAATGATAGTTTACCAATTTAATTGATTTTAGTTTACGATAATAATCTTTAAAGTACCGGTACCCTTTACTTTCCCCAACTAATGCCAGCTACCCAATAAAGTCGTGAGCATCCTTAAAAAAACAAAACGAGATTCCAACTCGAGACCCACTGGGATCGGAAGCTAAGCACTTGACTAATCAGCAACCACGCCCCACGCGATACAGAATTTGGTCATAAATTCTTAAATGTGAGTTTATGAATTTGGTCAAAACGGTTATATTCTTTTTTTATTAATTATTTTTTAAAAAAGGGAGTTAAATATATCAACGTCTAGATTTTGGATGTGTAAGAGCACAGAATGACAAATACTCGTGTCACTTCACATTCAGAACTCTAGACCTACTGGTACATTGAAAAGCATTACTGGAAGGGGAGGGTCAAAGATAAAAGAATGTTAAAATTTGATGCTATGTAGTATTTGAACACTCTTTATCGGCCGCCTACTTTCGAAACTGTACCCCTCTAGGACGTGTTCTCAAACGACGCTATTTACTCGGAACAGTTCCTCTAGTCCTGGTGTTGTGACATAATGTACTTCAATGTGTAGACTATATATTAAATCAAGCGTTTTGCCTTTGCTGTTACATTTCATAGAGGCTAAAATGACTTAGGATAGTGAAGTAACTCTTAAATAAGGCAATCTGGATTATGCCTTAATGCCAGGGGTTATTCACTACTTTGCAGTACATCAAAAAAAATTATTACAATCGTGAGTGGCATTGAGTGCTAAGCCGGGTTTAAATATTGTAAATTAAGTTTTATTCATGACATTTCAGATTATAGTACTCAATATGGGATATCCACTCTAAATGTGACAGGTGGGGAAATGTGACGTGTGTTTGGCACGTTTTATGTCTAGGGGATGATTATTTTTGAAAGCAATCACACCCCCACTTATCAGCATATGAATCGGGAGCAGACACGCAACGAGACAAAGCAATGAAAGATAGATACAAAAGTTAAAATAAAGGATATTTATTTACATAAATATACATATAATAATAAAAAGGGGGAGGGTTTGCATCTATCTCTAGTGTATTCTATATTTAATCATCACTCTTGCACATAATAAGAGAGTATGTCACTTTGTCCTCTGACTTAGCTGGTTTTTCCTGTTGATGTCGCAGCTGGCTGTGTCCTGGCTTGAGGTCCTGCAGCTGGAGGTGGCGCTCTAGCGGATAGAGGGACGCCGGCGATATAGCTCTTGTGGAGTCTCAGTCCCAAGTTCTAGTATCTGTAGTGGGCACAGTATGGCGGGTGGCCGGATACCGTGGGCACAAGGTTACTGCGGGCAGAGCTGATCTGCCGTGGGCAGTGTGAGTAACAGGATATGTCCAGTGAGTTGCAGAGGGTTGGCGTAGCTATGACGTCTCGCACAGATCTGACTCTATAGGGACGTCGCGCCTAATAGCTTGACAGGTGGGCTGTCGAATAGGCGGGCAATGCCAATAGCGCCAAGTAGTAGAGTTGAGTAGATCTCCGTAGGCGGTAGATGATGCTCAATAGGAAAGTGCAGTGCTGAATAGCACTAAGCACATGGATAGGCCAGTAGGCAAATAGGCGATAGGTGATTCTTGATAGCAATTAGGCAAGTGCAGCGCTGATTAGCACTAAGCACAGATGCAGGTAAATAGATCGTTGATCCAATGAATAAATAGGCAATAGGTGATTCTTGATAGCAACTAGGCAGGTAAGTGATCCGATAAATAGGCAGACACCTGAGGGAGGCACCAGGTATTCCTCTAGGAGAAAGAATAAGTGATATAGTCCAGACTCGATAGCTCAGCTCGAATGAGAAAGAGAGGGTGATTTGAGTTGGTTTACTATATATATATGCCTGAAAAGTGTGGGCGGACACCGGAAATGTCCTAGGCTAAGAATTATCTTACACGTGGGTGAAGTCCGACAAGAGCCGCACCTTGGAGTATCACGCGGTGTGTTGACCAGGGTAATCTCTTGGATCAAAGAGAGACGTGAGGAAAAGGGGGGGGGGAGGATTAGCTTGCATTCAACCAAGGTGGCGTCAACCGCGGCTGTCAGACATCCTGTCGATAAGATCAAGGTCTGAGCGTATCTTTGCCCCGGTCAAGGGAAGATAAATGAAAGGACTGGCCTAATTTTCTCCAAGGTGGTGGACTAAGTCTAGCCTGGTAGAGAGGAAAAGGTGTGGCGGGTGAATAATTTAGGGGTAGGATGGAGAAATAATTAAAATAAAATAAATAAATAATGAAAAATAATAATTAATGCTGTGATAAATTAGAGTGACTCTGACAGCGAGTTTTTGACTTGTCACATACGCCGCCGCCAAGA
Source organism: Biomphalaria glabrata (assembly GCF_947242115.1). NCBI lineage: Eukaryota > Metazoa > Mollusca > Gastropoda > Planorbidae > Biomphalaria > Biomphalaria glabrata. The sequence goes on from NC_074711.1 coordinate 73,228,129, forward strand.
TGGATCTATCGCAGAAAGATCCATAAAGTGCGAGCAGACTGATGTCACTCTAACTTTAAGATCAGTTGTTATCACAGCATTAGAAAAAAAATCTGAGAAATAAAGGGGGTATCCATGCCAGGAGGAGAGTCTGTCCAAGTCTGTCCGTGGTCTTACTTCCCGTCCCTGAGTACAGAATCCCCTGGGTGAAACCTTTGGGGTTGCTTGGGAGAGTAGATTGGGCGATTGGATGAGTAGCTTCTTCTTCCTGGGGCGGATTGGTGAGCGTGATTGGGGCTTAGGCGGGGTGCCCAAGGCACGTTTGCTCGTTGGGGCTTATCTCCGAAGCCGCCGTGAGGCGCTTCTCCACGAGAGTAAGTAGTCAGCTTACCTCGGTATCGTCTGACACGATCAATGTCAGGGAAGAGTGGCCTGATAAAGAATGTGGAGTTCTGCCTGAGAACGTCCCCACGGGTGCGATAATCTGGCTTACATCGTGGCTTCCTGACACGGTCAAGGCCAGGGGAAGGTTGATATCGAACGGTGGCTGAGGAGCCATGGTGAGAAGAGTTTTCACGAGCGCGAGGGTTCGGCTTACCTCGTGACTTCCTGACACTATCAATGCCAAGGAGAGGTTGATTCGGAATGGTGGCTGAGGAGCCATGAAGAGGAGTGAGTCCACGAGAGCAAGGGTTCATCTTACCTCGGGGCATTCTGACACTGTCATTGTCAGAGGACTGTTGCATGATTTTGGCTGAGTAGCCTGGGTCAGGTAGACCCTTACGAGCGCGGGTAAACGACTTAACTCGTGACTTCCTAGCAGAGTCAATGCCAAGGCAGTGTGGTTTGAGCTTCGCTGATGAGTCGGGACTAGGCGTGTTAGTGTGGCGACCAGGGCTTCCAACCAGCTGGTTGCGGCCACCTCTCTGCTTTGTCGATCTACCGACGGGCAGAGAGAAGTAGGGTTTGTTGACTACTCCAAGAGGGACATATTTGGAGCCTAGAATGAAATCATACACTGGCGTGTCCATGACGGCGGCGTCAATGGTGCCATGTACGTATCTGCACTCCACGTGCACCCTCGCGACAGGTAGAACCTGCGGAGGAGTGCCACGGTCAATAGACTGGATTGTCACTGTTCCACCAGTGAGATCCGATGGGTCAATCAGCGTCTTATTGATAACCGCGCCGAACGAACAGCCTGAGTCGTATAGGCCCAAAACTTCGACACCGTTGGCCAGAATGTTCTCTACTCCCGGAGGAGAAAAGATGGGGTGAGGTAGCACTGGTGGGAGTTCTGGTTGGCCGAGATCAATGGCAGTGGGTTGAGGAACCACGGCCATCGTGGAGACGAAGTATGTGTCCTCCTCCGGTTGGTCAGAAGGATCGATCGCGGAGGGTTGAGAGACTGGCGTCACCGTAGATAGGGTCCGTGGAGCCTGCTGCTGCCGTTGTGGAGTGGGTCTACTGTCACGCGTGCTACGACGTAAGTCACGCTGAGAGTAGTTGGACTGGTTATAGCGAGACTGATGGTTGGGGCGGTTATTGTAGTTATGAGGGGCTGATTGCCGGCCTGGTGCCTGGTTGTGCTGGGGAGTTTTAGGAGCAAGGTTGGATTGAGCAGGAGAAGTTGGTTGGTCTGTTTGCTGGTCTGTCGCGGTTGCTTTACCTTTTAAGTCCTTTCGGGCGTTCAAGTACCGGTCAGCGGCGGAAGCTATGTCAGCGGGTGCAGTTGCTTGTTGCTCCTTGACATAAACTCTGACCTCTGGGGACATGCATTCTAACAGCTGCTCAGAGAGTACGAGGCATGCTAGGCCATCAAAAGTCTCTGGCAATTGGCTGAGAGCGTGCCACCTGATAAGGTACTTGTCCAGCCTTTCGCAGAGGTTACCGTAGGTCTCTCTGCGTTCGAGGCGGGAACTTCTGAACTTTTTGTGGTAGGCCTCGGCGGTCAACTCGAACTGGACGAGTAGCGCCTGCTTGAGGGCTGGGTAGTCCTCTCGCCGGCCGGAGGGAAGTTTGGAGTAAACCTCGTAGGCTTTGCCTCGGAGGCATTGGGATAACCGGAAGCACCATTTCTCCTCTGGCCGACCGTAAAAGCGTGCTACTTCCTCAAAACGGACAAGATAAACTTCGATGTTCTCTGTCTTGTCGTCAAAGTGCTCCATTGGCATGTGGGGTAGACCGTTCAAGGAACTTTGAAAGGATGCTGGGCTAGCTGGGCGAGACTCAGAAGAAGCCTGGCGGGCGGCCTCGTTCTCTTTGTCCGCGGCTATCTTTTCTCTCGCCGTTATTTCTTTCTCCTTCTCCCTCAGAGTTATTTCCTTTTCTCGCTCTGTGACTTCCTTAGCAATAGCTATTTCAGCTTCCTTTCTTTCTCTTTCTTTAGCTATTTCAGCTTCCTTTCTTTCTCTTTCTTTAGCTATTTCAGCTTCCTTTCTTTCTCTTTCTTTAGCTGTTTCTGTTTCCCTCTTTCAAACGCCTCAAATCGTGCTCTCACAAATTCTTTCCGTTCTGCCTCATCATCAAATATGGAGGCTGCGGCATCTTTCCATTCAGCCATTCTCTGCTTCATGTCAGAGTCCGCTTTGGAGCGTGTGCCACTGGCCATAATGATGAGGGGTGGGCGATGAGGGGTGCTGGGATGGTGGAAGGGCAGATAGAATGGATAATGGGATTGAGCTAGACTTAAAGAAAGTGGGTTAGCGAAAGTGAGTCGCCGGTTATAGGAAAGAGTGCGAAAGGAATGTGGTGTCTGCCTATGTTAATCACAAATTCCTGCAATGAAATATTACAAATAAAATGCAATAAATATAAAATATAAAATATGACAGAAGTGACACTCTTGAAAATGCGAAGTGATGATACTTATAAATATTCTTAGAAAAATTATTGATAGGAAATTTAGTTATTGCTGCCTGTTCGTGCCTGCTGTACTAATGGGTTAAATCCACGGACGGGCTCGCCAAAATGTGACAGGTGGGGAAATGTGACGTGTGTTTGGCACGTTTTATGTCTAGGGGATGATTATTTTTGAAAGCAATCACACCCCCACTTATCAGCATATGAATCGGGAGCAGACACGCAACGAGACAAAGCAATGAAAGATAGATACAAAAGTTAAAATAAAGGATATTTATTTACATAAATATACATATAATAATAAAAAGGGGGAGGGTTTGCATCTATCTCTAGTGTATTCTATATTTAATCATCACTCTTGCACATAATAAGAGAGTATGTCACTTTGTCCTCTGACTTAGCTGGTTTTTCCTGTTGATGTCGCAGCTGGCTGTGTCCTGGCTTGAGGTCCTGCAGCTGGAGGTGGCGCTCTAGCGGATAGAGGGACGCCGGCGATATAGCTCTTGTGGAGTCTCAGTCCCAAGTTCTAGTATCTGTAGTGGGCACAGTATGGCGGGTGGCCGGATACCGTGGGCACAAGGTTACTGCGGGCAGAGCTGATCTGCCGTGGGCAGTGTGAGTAACAGGATATGTCCAGTGAGTTGCAGAGGGTTGGCGTAGCTATGACGTCTCGCACAGATCTGACTCTATAGGGACGTCGCGCCTAATAGCTTGACAGGTGGGCTGTCGAATAGGCGGGCAATGCCGATAGCGCCAAGTAGTAGAGTTGAGTAGATCTCCGTAGGCGGTAGATGATGCTCAATAGGAAAGTGCAGTGCTGAATAGCACTAAGCACATGGATAGGCCAGTAGGCAAATAGGCGATAGGTGATTCTTGATAGCAATTAGGCAAGTGCAGCGCTGATTAGCACTAAGCACAGATGCAGGTAAATAGATCGTTGATCCAATGAATAAATAGGCAATAGGTGATTCTTGATAGCAACTAGGCAGGTAAGTGATCCGATAAATAGGCAGACACCTGAGGGAGGCACCAGGTATTCCTCTAGGAGAAAGAATAAGTGATATAGTCCAGACTCGATAGCTCAGCTCGAATGAGAAAGAGAGGGTGATTTGAGTTGGTTTACTATATATATATGCCTGAAAAGTGTGGGCGGACACCGGAAATGTCCTAGGCTAAGAATTATCTTACACGTGGGTGAAGTCCGACAAGAGCCGCACCTTGGAGTATCACGCGGTGTGTTGACCAGGGTAATCTCTTGGATCAAAGAGAGACGTGAGGAAAAGGGGGGGGGGAGGATTAGCTTGCATTCAACCAAGGTGGCGTCAACCGCGGCTGTCAGACATCCTGTCGATAAGATCAAGGTCTGAGCGTATCTTTGCCCCGGTCAAGGGAAGATAAATGAAAGGACTGGCCTAATTTTCTCCAAGGTGGTGGACTAAGTCTAGCCTGGTAGAGAGGAAAAGGTGTGGCGGGTGAATAATTTAGGGGTAGGATGGAGAAATAATTAAAATAAAATAAATAAATAATGAAAAATAATAATTAATGCTGTGATAAATTAGAGTGACTCTGACAGCGAGTTTTTGACTTGTCACAACTCTGCAGCTCTGAAGTAATTAGAGTTAATTTACAAATTAATGTAAATACTAAAACAATCTTAAAATATAACCAGAAAGTATGCACATAATTTCAAATTTAGTATACTATTCTAACTTACTCCTAAGGTTTTGCAAGACCTGAGTACTTGGTGACAACTATGCTGAAATCTCCATCATGGCTCTCAGCTCGTCTTCTTTTATCTTGTCCCCAATCAGATGACATGAAAGGTGTCTTTGGAGAGCCCACAGATTTAGAAACCTCAGATCTGGAATCCATATACTCTGCTCTCTTTGACTACCATCAAGTGAAGAGGCAATACACTTTTCATTCCGAAGCTTTGAGAAACCTGAGTCAATTTTTTGAAGAAGAGTGGTCAACTGTGCTGAATCAACTGGACCAGAATGAGCACGAAGGCATCATTGGAAAATCCATGGGCCAAATAGTTCGCCTGTGTGGTATACTTAAAGCTTTTGAGAATGCTATACTCTGTGCAAGGGCTAAAGAAGAGGAAAAGGAGGATTTTGAATGGGACTGGACCATTGGAGCAGACATTGTAAAATGTGGAATAGCACTAGGTAAGTATTTCATAGAGGAAAAACTGGCCATGACTTTTATGGTCAGTACAGGTTTCTTCAATCATTCATCAGACATGGACAGCAGTATGAATGGCACTAACGAAAGTGCAACAACACTTCCACAAACTGCCATTCAGGAGAATCATTTCAAACCTAGCTTATTTCCAAACATTCATCCATCTACATCAGCCATATCTGATTCAGGACCATTAAACACAGATTCTGGAAGTCCAAGGCAAGGGTTACAGACCAGGTCCTCTTCTTTTAGTCTGGCTAAGCAGCCAGGAGATGTTGACTTTAGTAACCTACCACATGCACTGACAACTGCAGAAGAAGATGTCAGTGAAATGATGCAAGCAGTAGACTTTGTCCACCTTAACAAGACCCAATTTGTTGCTGTTCACGGAAGGAGAATCAAAAGACTTCTTGAGTGTTATGATGATGGCCATGGTGTGTCTGCTACCACAGCAGCTCAGAAATCTATAACTCCTCCTGTACGTATTGAAGGTACGAACAATCGCCACCCAGCATGGGCCAGTGCCTTATTCTTCCAAAAAGTTGCTGATTTAGAGCTAGGCATTGCTGAACAAGGCAGACATCCAACAAATAGAAAAATCTGCTGGAGGTTCAAAAGGAAACCCATCAGTCAGCTACAGGAGAAAGATTTCCAGCTATTGCAATATCTTCGTGTTGAAATGGACAAATATTCTCAGTTTGGATCAGCTTCCTTCAACCCGAGTGTTATGGTCAATTCTGGTCTTCTAACTCTTCCAAAAAATAGCAGTCCGAATTCCCAAACTCCAGGTATTTCTAGTCCAAGAATGGACGATGACTCAAATAGTCAAAACAGCACAATCAATATTAAAAATGAGATTTACTGATAAGTTTCTACAATCCTAATCTCAAAGTTTGTGGCAGCAAGAAGTCTAGTCCTAAGTCTCTTATTACAATGTATTATTATAAATTAAAATAACTAATTTGCTTTAAGAAAAATCTTGAATGTTTTCAAAGCACTTTTCTGTTTTCATTTGTGGTAATAAGAAAGTAAACAGACATTCATTTTTTTAAGAGTTGTAGTAGTTATACAAATTAAAAGGGAAAGAAATTTTGTCTGAAGTTCTATAAAACGCCTGCATTTTCTTTTTTTTTTCCACACACTACACTATATAATACCCTATACGTGGAGACGAAAGGCCCAGGCGAGATATGAATGAAAGGGTGTGTAGAAGCAGGCCAGAGCCCTCCATGGGCTGTAGTGCCACTGGGATGGATGGATGGATGCCTATGTTGGATGTTGGTGTGTGTGAGAAAAAAACAACATAAAAAGTGTCTTCAAATGAAAACAAATGTTAATTTTTTTAAAATTAAAAACATTAATAAGTCCAAACTAAAAAAAACAAACAAATATTTTCAACCTTTAGGAATATGGTACACATCAGTTTTAAAAATCTAACTCATGCAGACACAAAACTTGTTACAATAATGAAAAATCAGAATTAAATTAAATGTTTATTAAATGTATTGACACATGAGAACTCCTTGTATTTTGGAACAGCATCAGCTGTCAGGAGGTGTTGGACAGTGTTGAAAACATGTTAATTTGAGAACTGGAGGGATTTAATAATAACTGGATGATGTAAAGCATTTTAGGTCACATAAATCATCAAGTTCAATAAAAATAAATATCTACAGCTTCATTAAATGCACCGTGTGTAGGCATATTTCTTTTGAATTGATTTTTATTGTAATTCAAACATTCTGCAGGACAAGGTGGCAAGTAGGATTTAAATATTATACCACATGATCTTGATACCACATGATCATATATACATGATCGTGATACCATATAGGTGCTGATGGCATACCTTATATATATTATCTATTTCATACAGTTTTTGGATCTGCATCATAATTACATCATACACATATCTATGTGTCCACCTAGTTGTGCATGTTAATTGGGGACTTAAATTCTACTAAGTGTTCTCAGTCATTGGTTGATTCTTATGTAGGCAACCTATTTCATTCCATATCACCCTTTTTACTATCTTTATCTAAGAAGAAATAGCACTTAGATCTATAGGCCTATCTAAAAATTTGCTTCTAGTTTAATATGTAGACCTAATCAGTATAATCACATTATAAAAATATTTTTTTCAAGTTTTTTTTTCATTTTCAGTTCTAAAATCTATATTATTCTAGATTTAGATGCCCTTAGTTAGACAAAGAGATGAAAATTGAGCTGGTTCAGTCTTACATAGATCTAGAATAGTCTAGATTCTAGATTATTCTAGACTCCACATTTAATACTATAAATGTCTATGCATAATATATAGAACAATAAAAACAACACAAAATACAGAAATTTTACAAAGAGAATTAGATGAATTACAGAAATGGGAATCAAATTGGAGCAGGTCTTTCCACCCAGAAAAATGTCAGTTATTAAGATTCAGTTATTATTTAACCTTGGTTAGGCCAATAATAGAATATGCATCCTCTGTTTGGGACCCATCAACTCAAGAAAACATTAATTAACTGGAACAGACACAAAATAGAGCAGTGAGATTCATAACAAACGAATATTCACATTTGACTAGAGAACACCTTTAGTAAAATCACTAAATTTAGAAAGCCTTCAGGAAAGAAAACTCAAAAGTAAAGTAGCAATTATACATAAAACACTGAACCATAATCTTCAAATACAAAATTTAATAAAATACTCAGAAAGGCACAAAGATAAAGGCACATTCCTTGTCCCATATGCTAGGACAAATTTGTACAAATGCTCCTTCTTCCCTAGCGCTATTAGAGCATGAAATGGGTTGCCTGAGCTAGCCAAGAAAACCAGTGACTTGGCAGAATTTAAGTCATTGGTTAATATGCATGACTGAATGCAAGACGCGTAGGACGTAATCATCTTCTTTTGTGAAGTAACGTCTGTTATATAAGATAAGATACATAAAGTATACCGGTACTAATTCTGTATGGTTCTACTGTATGGTTCTGAAACATGGAGAACAACTAAGCTACAACGAAAAAAAAGTATAGACCTTCATCAACAGATGTCTGAGAAATATCTTTAAAATATTCGGGTACCGGTATGACAAAATAGACAACACCAAACTGTGGGAGATGGGTGGACAGAGAAATATAGAGGTGCAGATCTTAGAGAGAGAAAGTGGAGATGGATTGGTCACACCCTTATAAAAAATACCAACAAAAGAGCTAGACAGGCCTTAGGGTGGAACCCCCATGGTACAAGATGTAGAGGAAGACAGAACATGGTGTACTAGACAGACAGACAGAAAGAGTGAGTTGATATAAATAAGAAGTTAAGTTAAAGTTGATTTAAGCTATGTAAAAAATAATACATGATTTATTATATAAATAAATATTATTATTAATTATATATATATGTATATAATATGTATTATATAGACATGATAAATACATTACTAAATAATAAGACAAACAAGCAATATTGTTATTTTTTTTTATATCTATTACACTAATTACAGTCAGATTATATACTTATATATGATATACACTTGTTAAAAACATTAGTATCAATAAAGCTAACTTTCTTTTTGTATACATTTTACTGTCAGAATATATGTGAGATCAATAATATTGATTAATGATATTGATAATTAATTAGGTCACCAATTTTTAAATCTGCTGAAGTGGGAAATGCCAAATTTCACCTGAAAAGTGAATGTAGTACTTAATTTCAAATTCAGTTTTGATTGTATTCTGTGATGTTTTGCAAATACTCTCAGATTCTTCTCTCCACCAGCAGGTGCTGTTGTCTTGAATAGTCTGGTGTTTTACTATTTTTACAACCAGAAGTGAAGGATCTGCGAAATACATGGGCAGCTTGTCCTTTTGTATTGCTCAACTCTTTTACCAAATAGACGCTGAAAACTCTGAGCATGCTTTTCAGCCATTAGCAATTATTTGATCGTGGGGGATTTTTTACTTCAATGAAGCGCCACTTGCTTTTACGTTCTCCACATGTGAAACGGATACAATTTTCATCAGATTACTTTCTATTTGTTCCAGAGACTTTGGTTGCTTACTGGTTGATAAAGTGAATAGATCTTTTGGATCTTGAATGTCTATTACATGTTGATGATATCTTATCTGAACTAATAAAGCATTTCTGTAGTTTTCTTTGGAATAATCTTTTTTTTTCTTTTCAATATACTCTAAATTCCATAGACCTAGCAATGCAACCAAGTCTCTGGTAAATTGGATGGTATGCTTCAAGCTTTGATTGTTTCATCTTCTTGTTTCTGCTGTATTTCTTTCAGCTTCTCTTTTTGCGAAAAAACAAGGTGTTTTTAATGTCATTTTATAGCCGCCCTTATATAAAGTCAGTTTCAGCCTGATTTCTGCTAGCACAGACTCTAGCTTTTTAGGAGGAAGAGACAGAAACCACGTCATTGGCATATTATTAATCCATAGAATTATGGTTTCCATCGAATCGATGCAATGCCAATGTCGGCAATGTTAGTGGATGATTTAGCCCTAAGCAGATTGCCAAGAAGGGCAAAGTTTCTTTCAGTTTCAGAGGCTAAAACTCAAATGGCAAAGGACACAGTTCCGACGTCAGTCGTCAGTTGCAGAGCGGGAAGAGTGGAGAGATTTTTAAAAAAATCGGATTAGCATGGTATGCCATGATAAATTGATAATGATATCATGGTTACTAGATCTAAAACTAGTCTAGATCTTTGTCCACATTTTGCTTACAATATATAGTGATCTAGATCTAGAGTAATATTATTTCTAGTAGACTCTAAGTATCTAATAAATTCTATATCGAATACCAGTACATTCTTAGATGTTTTCATCAAACAACATGAAAACGAACATTGTCTAAAAATTAAATTCGCTTTAAAGTTTAAAACCACCATTTTTTTTTAAGATTACGGTATTGGAAATAAATAATTAATTCGACTTTTTGAGGGGTTTGTAGCTAGCGCGATATATTGATCTAAATAATATTATAGGCCTAGATCTATATACAAATAATATACATTCTAGATCTAGAACTAAACTCTAGATAGCTCACGGCTTATATAGATTTCTCAGCCACTAAAGACAAATAATTCATTAAGTTAAATGCAATGTTCAAGTAAAATAAATAAATAATGATAACGAGAAAATCGAAAACGAAACAAAACGAAATAGTAATTCGCCGGGGAACGGAAACTAAAACTAAAATACCAATTAAAACGAAAGAAGAAAAAAAACAACAACTTCATTTGTCATTTAATCTCGTTTTCCTATATATAATATAGTCAGAAAAAATAGATCTAGAGCTAAGTCTATTCTAGATCTAGTTATCATTATTATGTTGTGTTTTCTTTGGGATCTAGCTAGATCAACATCTAGATAGATCTATATGCATATTTCTTTGGAAACTGGTTATCTAGATATAAATTAACTAAGTCGACTAAGACTAGATTCTAGTAACTAGTTACTAGATCTAATCTAGATTTAAATTTATAATTAAATATATAGATCTAGATCTAGGCCAATATATAGGCTACTATATAGAATCTAGATCTTGCAAAAAGCAATTTATCACACACACACACAATTTAAAGCTTAATAAGCCTTTTTTTTCGGCCTAGATATTTACATCTAGATATATCTTGTTTATCGTTTAATTAAAAATGAAGAGGGTTTCTGGAGGTGGACGCAAGCAGGAAAGCTTTGTGTGGGAATATTTTCGGTACGATGCCGATAGCGACAAGAGTGTTTGTTTGTGCATTGTTTCCAATGCAAATAACTCGCAAGTAGAATGTGGAAAGGCTTTGAAAGGTAAAAATTCCACAAACCTAAAAACTCATTTAGAGAGTTTTCATGTTGAGGCGTACAACAATGTTATCGAAAAGGAAAAGACAAAAGTCAAATTTTCAGCAATGAACAATCCCAACCGTGCCAATTCTGCTAAATCGGCAGCACCGGCGAAAATTGGTAGGCTTACATTTCTTCATTCAAGTATTATAAAATATTACTTTTAGTTGTAGATTTTACTTTGATCTAGTAGGCCCTATTATATAGGCCTAGATAATAGTAGATATTAATATATTTTAGATTTCGATTTCATATACAGGCCTCGTTTAGTCACTAGAGCTACATTGTCCATAAACATCTGTAGCCTAAATAGGGCCTATAATTTATTCATAACCTCATTTAATTGTTTTTTTCATGTTTAATTTCATCCAGCCGTTCTGACCACGTGGGAGCATAGTTGGGAGGTTTGGGCTAAGATGTAAATTAATCTTCAATATTCTGAAAAAAAACGTGCAAAACAATATATAGGCCTACAAACATTAATTTATAATAGGCCTTAAGCGCTGCAACTTCATTGGTTAAAATAAAACACATCGTACTCCTCTCTTAACGAGTAGGCCCTACCAGAGTTTGCGACAAGCTTGTGGAGTGACCCATTATTGTCGTTTTATAACGAAATTTCGAATCTATGTATGTCAGTCGCACGAACCGACCAATATTTTCTACGCGTGCGACGTACGGTGACAGCACAGTCACAGATGTTGTGTACAAAAGTTCGTCAGCCGCAACTGGCAACACATTGCCAGAAATTGTAATTGTCAAAAGAGTTGTGTCTAAGACTCTTGGAACTCCAGGCCCACGGAATCTCCCATCTTTTTTGCCTGTCTGAACGACTGTTAATCTGTCTGGGAGGGATCCAAGCAGATATTATTTATTACATCCACATTAGGCTCGGGTTTATAGAGGCGAGGCTGAGCACACCGGAAAAAATCCACCTTATTCCTCTCTTCTAGGCATACCAACGGGTGTTCTGTTTTACTCGAGAAGCAGATCTTTTATCGACATCACTCTTAGTCTTTTGTCCTCAGTTTTTGGCCATGAAACTTTTTTTTTTGCTCTGATATTTCGCTAAGCTTAATGTTACGGTCGAAACCCGGTCGCGAAATGGCCAAGACGCGTGGCCAATATCCAGTGTAGGGGAAATTCAAAGTTTTTATTTTACTTTGACAGGCCACTTCGCAAAATGTCGCGAAGTCCGTGGCCAATACGCTATGTGATGATGCGCGACTGTCCGGTAAGTAGCGCAGCTGTAGATACCTGTATAAAATCGACAGGCTTAGCTTTGACCATAATTTTCATTTTGTTTGCTATTTTTTTTTTTAAAGAGAGTGTCTTTGACTTCTTTTTACAAAGATTACTCACTCTGTCTGTGATAAAAAGTTTGTACACGTTATTTCTCCCACACCTAGCCTCGGATCAAGCTGAAATTGTGCACACTTATTTCTTTTACCTGACAAACATTAATCATTTTAAAAAATTAACTAATTCGTTAATTAACTTTCGGTAATTATCTATTTTGTTTTATACCGGTATCGAACAAGAGAAAGATAATGTACTTCACTGATGTGGTGGTATAAGCTAAATTAACCCCTTTTTATACTTTGCTTGAAACTTTTAAGTTAGCAATAGACAACTATAAAACCTTCAATTTTTATAAGCTATTCTCTGGCAAAGTAGTTTGTGTGTTGGCTTGGGGAGGCTTAAATTGAGCTCTTGAGTGCGAATTCAGTTCGTTCATTTTTTTTAAAATAAATACATTTAAAAGTTATCACGGCAATATACAGCCTTCTTTATTTCTCTCACCCCCCCCCCCCTTTTTTTTTTTTTCAACTGGTCCAGACAAGTGAAAGGATCATAGCCTATTGAGAAAGCTAAAAACATGAAATAGAGCTACATAAAAACAAAACAATTGGTAAAAATATTTCTAATCGCACAGATTTATTAATGTTAGTATAGTTCCATGGTTAGTCCAGATCTATTACAAATTTAATTACATGACTGATCACAACTAATTGATACAACTAGGGCCTACGCTTAATATAAGCTTAGTTTAAAAAAAAAAACATTTTTTTTATAATTTGATTATTATTATTTTGCCAAAAAAAAATACAAAATCTGCTCGCGATCCTTTAATTTCGACTTTGGTCGTTCATCCCTTGGAAGGAGTCAGCGAGAGCTTCTGCGGGCTACAAGACTATCACTTCCACTATTTGAATGTTTTTTTTTATATTTTTTTTCTTCTGTGAATTAGCATGCATATTAGTTTAGTAGTGTATTGGGTATCTGGTCAATTGTTCGCGCGTCAATTGTTCGCGTGTCAATAGTTCGCGCGTCAATTGTTCACTTGGTCATTTCATCCCCGGTCACTTCATCCCCCGTTCATTTCATCCCCCGGTCACTTCATCCCCAATTAAATATTTTATATATAAATATGATTATGTAGAATGATCAAAGGCCAAGGTGTGGTACAAGTAGTGGAAATCTTTTGAGAGATAGAAGTGCGATTAGAATAAATATGACCGTGCCGCTGATAACTTATCATCAAAGGCCAAGGTGTGGTGCAAGTAGAGGAAATCTTTTGAGAGATAGAAGTGCGATTAGAATAAATATGACCGTGCCGCTGATAACTTATCATCAAAGGCCAAGGTGTGGTGCAAGTAGAGGAAATCTTTTGAGAGATAGAAGTGCGATTAGAATAAATATGACCGTGCCGCTGATAACTTATCATTAAAGGCCTAGGTGTGGTGGAAGTACGACCATCTTTCACTTTATTTTATTTTTAAATCGCTCTTGAAAATGGAGGCGTCATTTTTAGCCTTGAAATAAAGTTTTATTTTGTTAATCACTTCAACTATTCTCGGGATATCATGTCGCCTGAATAAGTTTTGCTTGAATTCCTTTTCAACATTAAAGTTACAAATTGTGTTATAGGACTTTATTTCTATCGATATTTCATTTCTACATGTAATTATGCAAGTATGTATTTTGTTTATTGATATTCACTTTAGATTTCGAAACTGCTGGGCCTATATTTATGTGAACATTTAATGATTTTTAAAATTACAATTTGTTAGATAAAATGATCAGGTGATGAAAATATCAGGGGATGAAATGACCGGGGGATGAAGTATGTGTATGTTTAAAATATTTTTAACAAGTAAATTAAAAAAAAAATTTTTTTTAAATTTATTTCAGATGAGAATTTTTAAAACGACAAAGAGGGGTTCAAAAATATATTGCACAGTTTTCTAATTGACCCATGGAGGTCACATTTGGAAGAAGTGAAAAAGGGAAACAGACAGTTTTATATAGAGCAGTGATGCCCAACATAAATCGACCTGCGGGCCATTTTAATTTCCGACACTGGTGTCGCGGGCCACATAAGGGAAAGGTACAGAAAACGAATTGAAATTGATCTGAAACTATTTGATTAGAAACCCGTGGATCTAGCATTGATGGGATAGTATTGTCTTTTTTTTTTTTCATGCTTCGGATCATTTCTCTACTAAAAATATGAGCGACAGTGTAGCTAGCTTTAGGCCTACCAACGACTCATATTCTTGACTCTTTTTGGTAAATAACATTAATCTTCCAATCTCTAGACGTAGTTTTAAACAATCTTTTGATTCCAATGACGTCAAATTTGTTTTATAATGGCGTTTCTTTACTTTATTTACAACTCAAATATATTGGCTTATTATCATGTTCTGCCAAAAAGTAAAGGTCCTTTCTGTTTTTATAAATTCTACATTAAGAGTCCAATCTCATAAACGCACAAATGTTAGTCATGGTACCAATCAATCGGAGAAACATTGAGGGCCCTAACGTAGGGAAAGAGACATTTTTCAACCTTTTCTTTAGGGGGGGAGGGTTAGCGGATTTTTCTACAATTTGTGCCGACATTTCGGCGGGCCGGATGGAACCACGTCGCGGCCCGTACTTTGGGCATCACTGATATAGAGGATTTGAATATTGGAAGGATAGAGACAATAAATGTGGGACAACAGCGTGGAAATGTTGTAAAACGAAAACACATGCTTGCAGAGCACGCATAGTAAGGTCAGGAAGTCAAGTTGTCAGCACTAGACAACCAGAACATTCACATGAAGGAAACCATTCACAGTCTTGAGCTAAAAAAGCAGTAGGGGAAATGAAACATCTAATGGCAGAACTGACAGCGACGCCCAGTACGAGCCAAGCGGCTATAGTTCCTCGATTACCAAATCACGTGCTCATGGCTTTACCAAAATCTTCCTTGATTAAGCGAACACTTTCGAGGAAAAAACAGAAACTGAGCACTGCCACCAGCAGTTCAGTTCCATTACCACCTTTGCCAAACAATCATAATTTTGTAATCCCAGAGGAATTTCAATCTATGGTTATGCATGATTCAGGTCGAGGTAATGATAGGTTGTTGATATTTGGGTGTGCGGAACTATTAGATGGCTTAGCTCGAGCTGAAGAGCTCGGTGATGGAACGTTTAAAGTTGTTCCAGGGCTTTTTTTTTATCAACTATATACCATTCATTTCTGTTATGCTCAGAGTGTTAACCCTGCAGCTGTGTATTGTTTATTGATAAACAAGACAGCTGATACATATACAAAGATGTTGAGACAGCTGGCTCTTCTCATTCCAACAGCTGCACCTAGAACCATTTTAGTTGTTTACTTTACTGTTATGATTGATATTCATTCTGATTTTAATTAAATATTGGCCTATATATAGTATATTACATTGTGATTTTATGTTTATGTTAAGGTTTGTTTATTATTCTGAATTATTGATCTTTCATTGGTTTAAAGTATGAGGCAATTGGCACTCGAACAATTGGCACGCAAACAATTGACGCGCGAACAGTTGACAAGCCAATAGTACTTTTGTTAAAAGAATGTTTTTAAAGCTGAGTTTCCTTTTTTCTACTACAGATTGACAATTAATTTTTTTTCAACAGAAAGAAAAGCTCCTGATATTGAGATAGATAAGGCTGTTCGTGAATCTAAAAAGTTTCCTCTTCAAAGCTGTTGGCCTACTCACTCCAACATGATGTCCAATGAAGGTCAGTTACAGCACTCAACACAGACTTCCAACCTAGGAATGGCTCAGCCTGTCCAATGTAAAATAAACAAACAAAATGGAAGTGACCAGAAGGTGTCTACTGGACCTGGATGGGAAAATATTTACAGAACTGCACAGAACATCTGTTTTCCTGAAACAAAAGTTGCGTGTGGAAACATAGTGGGTGATTACCTTGAAGACTTAGCTCGTGGCATTGGTTGTCCAGTAGAATATGTTCTGGTTCCGTTACTGCCTTGTATTGGAGGTAAGGGATTCACTACCAAACATTAGCCTATAAGCTGTGGGACTTTGAGATATTTTATTAATATTTTAATATGTTTCAAAGCCCTTGCACTAAAAAATAAAGTAATTCATTTCTGCCAGGTTTTGTAAGGTTGTAAGTACCAGAAGTGGTAATGGATAAAGCAGTCTACTACCTTTAAAATGCTTCCAATGGCATGTGTATCAAAAAGCTTCTGACAACTAGTCCAACTCCTGGCCTTCATGGCTGTCCAGCAAAACAGTAATCACTGACAGGACAAGGGGAAAGGGCAAGTAATTGGCACCTAAACCAGTAAGCTTATGACAGGAGGGGGCTCATAAGCCTTGGTTGGCTATTCACTTAGAAAAAAGAAAACTCTGAATCCAAACTTCTGCTGTCTTGCAGCTTTACCCCAAACAAAGGCTTTGGAAGTCAAGCCTAAGGAAAAAGTCAGGAGTTGGTGAGACAGAATGCATATGTTCTTTGGACATTTCAGCTGCGATAGATGATTGACAGTTGAGCTATGACTGAAGAAGGCCACAGATAGTGAGAGACATTTCTGTCATAAGAATTTCTGATAATTATGTACAAATAAGTTAATATTTAAAAGAAAGAAACAAAGCAAGATCTTGGTTAAAGCAATTCTATTTACATATCCTTTCTTCAAAAAGTTAACTTTTAAGGTTTAATTGGCATTATCAACTCATCTTAACTACACACCTTGTTCTAAGGGTCTGAGGAATGGGTAAAGTAATGAAGGTTCAACTGTAATATTTTTTTTAAGAACTAAGTATTAAAAAAAAAAAGTATTTCTAATAAATTTCTATCAAGGTCTATTGGGCACCAAGACATCCATACGAGTACACAAAGCCTGGACTGAGCCCCCAGTTGTCTGGAGTATGGTTGGGGCTGGAGGTGGGACAAGAAGATCAGCAGTTATTCGTCAACTTCTTGGTCCCATCCTCGAGCTTCAAGCACAGAAAGAAACACAAGAACGACAACTTGGAAACCAACATTCGAATGAGCGTTGTGAGAAAACATCCACAGCTTCTGGTGAAAACAGAACTCTTTTTTCGGGGAAGTAAAACCTTTTCTTCTGCTTTTCTAGTACAATAGAAAGAGTTTTCAGACCATTTTTTCATTGCTAATAACATGAAGCTGTGATAATATATTTTTTTCTTTTTTAATATCTAGGAACACGTTTAACACTTCCAGTACTGACAGATGTTTTGAATCAAAATAAGGGGCATGCCTTTAGTCTGACAGAAAATGTAGAATATTTTCATGAAATACTGATGCAACCCTCAGGATCCTCTCATCTGGCATCAGTCATGGAGGATCTGTATGAGGGTCTGCCACAAGTTGCAGTTGAAGATGGCAGAGTGTCCAGGTTATTAGGATCCAACTTTTGTTATGGAGGTATAACTAAACTCATTATCTTATCTTCTTATCTTATATAATAGAGACGTTACTTCAAAAAAGATGATTACATCCTACACGTCATGCATTTAAATTAATGTATAGAATTATTTCAAAAAGAAATCCTAATGGCTTCACTTACCAGTCCTATTATATTAGATGTTTTATTTTCTTGCTTCCTCACAGTACAATAACTCTTCCTGTCAGAGTTATGTCTCTTTTGTACTGGTCCAACAATATCTTCCCATATTCCTTTTGTTTTGAACTGTCTTCTGGTTACTTCCATTCAGCTTTTTAAATTAACATTGTACAGATAAGTTTAGCCTATCAATTAACACTATTCTTTAAATAGCCAAAGTATGACAACCAGTTACTATTTTAAAAAAAAACACTTTTTCAATTAGTATAATTTTAAATGAGACCCAGGGTGTGTTTTTGATAATCCTATCAGTATTATGTACACATCCTTAGTGTACTATCATAATATGCAGTCACTACCAAAACATCAAGTTAATTATTGAAGAGAATGACAATAGTTTTAAATAAATGTATCTGTAACTTTAATTCTGATATAAACATTACAGTTTCATTTTTTTGTTTGTGATCAACAATGACATGCTTATTAAACTAATCAGTTTGTTGTCCAAATAATTATTTGAAATTGCTGATAGTTCAGCTGGAATTGATTCTTGGCTGCCAATCTTAATTTAAGATTTTTGTTATGGTATGGTTGGATTAGAGTAGTTTTGCATTGTTTTAGAAAATCTGGGGGGGGGAATACCATCGCATCCGGGTGCTTTGCGGGCGGCAATGTTGTCTATGGCTTTGTTGAGCTCTGAAAGGGTGGGTGTTTCATCTAGCTCGTTCATTGTGGGTAATTGTATGATGGCCTTAAGGGCTGAGTCAGAGACTGAGCTTGTGGCGTAGAGCTCAGAGTAATGTTCAACCCATCTGTGCATTTGTTGGCGATCAGGTATTCCCAGCATCTCTACAGCCCTCAGACATGTGCTGGCTTGGACATGTTCGCCGGAGGGAGGACAAGCGCATCCCGAAAGTCATCCTCTATGGTCGACTCGCGACTGGCACAAGAAAAACTGGTCGCCCCCACCTCCTTTACATAGATGTAATAAAATGTGACTTCAAATCAGTGAACATCAATACTGACAATTGGGAAGACATAGCTCTAGACCGCAACAGATGGAGAGAGACAGTGACCAAAAAAGCTATGGACAGTGAAAGTACATGGGTCTCATCTCAGGAAGAAAAACGTACAATCCGAAAAACGGCCAGCTCCTCTACCACCGAAGCAAAAGCCACCTTAACCTGCGCTATCTGTGGACAGGAGTGTCTCTCCAAAATAGGGCTCCACAGCCACATGAGGAAGTGTGCTCTGAGATGAACCATAGTCGTTCTACGACTGAAGGACGCCAATGAATGATATGGTATGGTAGTGATTTAAAAAGAAAATAATTTGTCATTGATCCAGAATGTAATTAGCTCTCCTGCCATTGTTTAGAAAAGTAAAACTAATGAAATATGTGAACTATACTTTTCTTAGACCTGGAGGAAAACTTTAACACATTCTCTTAGTTTCAAAATTGTTCCCAATAATTTACTGTAAAAAATCACAAACAATGCCCTTTATAGAAGTCTTTAAGTATGTTTGCTGTAGATTAGATGGACATAGGTAGTTACTATTTTGTTAAGTTTTGTTAGATAGGTTTTTTGTTTGATGCTTAAATTAAATTAACCTTTACACATTTGTTCTGACAGCACTTCAGTTCCATGATAATCAATTAACTCTTTCTTTCCATAATTATTTTACATCTTCCAATGGAATTATTCATTTTACTCATTTGTATTTCATTATCCTGTTTTTGATTAAACTTTAAAAACTTTTTGTCTGTAATCAGAAAATGTTTTATTTGGTATAGAATTAAATATAATTGCAGGCTCTTTTTACACAATGCAAATTAATGTTTATAAAACTAAAAATTAATTTAATGTAATTGGGTCAAATCGAAATTGGTATCATCAATTAGGAGAGAAAAAGTTAAGACTTGATAATATTAAAAATACTAAAACAATCAAAATCTTTAAAGTTAATCATTAACATTAAAATAATTGGAAAATGTTTCTCTCTTAAGGTTTTGCAAAGCCGGAGTACATGGTAACAACAATGTTAACATCTCCACCTTGGTTGTCAGCTCGTCTTCTTTTATCCTGTCCCCAATCAGATGACATGAAAGGTGTCTTTGGAGAGCCCACAGATTTAGAAACGTCAGATCTGGAATCCATATACTCTGCTCTCTTTGACTACCATCAAGTGAAGAGGCAATACACTTTTCATTCTGAAGCTTTGAGAAACCTGAGTCAATTTTTTGAAGAAGAGTGGTCAACTGTGCTGAATCAACTGGACCAGAATGAGCACGAAGGCATCATTGGAAAATCCATGGGCCAAATAGTTCGCCTGTGTGGATTACTTAAAGCTTTTGAGAATGCTATACTCTGTGCAAGGGCTAAAGAAGAGGAAAAGGAGGATTTTGAATGGGACTGGACCATTGGAGCAGACATTGTAAAATGTGGAATCGTACTAGGTAAGTATTTCATAGAGGAGAAACTGGCCATGACTTTTATGGTCAGTACAGGTTTCTTCAATCATTCATCAGACATGGACGGCACTGTGAATGGCACTAATGAAAGTGCAACAACACTTCCACAAACTGCCATTCAGGAGAATCATTTCAAACCTAGCTTATTTCCAAACATTCATCCATCTACATCAGCCATATCTGATTCAGGACCATTAAACACAGATTCTGGAAGTCCAAGGCAAGGGTTACAGACCAGGTCCTCTTCTTTTAGTCTGGCTAAGCAGCCAGGAGATGTTGACTTTAGTAACCTACCACATGCACTGACAACTGCAGAAGAAGATGTCAGTGAAATGATGCAAGCAGTAGATTTTGTTCACCTTAACAAGACCCAATTTGTTGCTGTTCACGGAAGGAGAATCAAAAGACTTCTTGAGTGTTATGATGATGGCCATGGTGTGTCTGCTACCACTGCAGCTCAGAAATCTATAACTCCTCCTGTACGTATTGAAGGGACAAACAATCACCACCCAGCATGGGCCAGTGCCTTATTCTTCCAAAAAGTTGCTGATTTAGAGCTAGGCATTGCAGAACAGGGCAGACATCCAACAAATAGAAAAATCTGCTGGAGGTTCAAAAGGAAACCCATCAGTCAGCTACAGGAGAAAGATTTCCAGCTATTGCAATATCTTCGTGTTGAAATGGACAAATATTCTCAGTTTGGATCAGCTTCCTTCAACCCGAGTGTTATGGTCAATTCTGGTCTTCTAACTGTTCCACAAAATAGCAGTCCGAATTCCCAAACTCCAGGTATTTCTAGTCCACGAATGGATGATGACTCAAATAGTCAAAACAGCACAATCAATATTAAAAGTGAGATTTACTGATTGGTTTCTATTATTAGTGATATACAGATTATGTCGGATTTAGAATTCTTTTACAGATCATCAGTCTTGGTAAGTTTCTTTGACTTAAATCAAGGGTGGTGGTGCGACCATCATGATAACAGGAGCAATAACCTTTATTACTGCTACTAGTTCTTATTATTACTTAATCTAAAAGACTCTGCAGCCTAACAAATCTTGCTTCACAATTTTTGTGCTTTTTTAACATTCTTTTCAGAGACGAAAATCATTGCAGTCTCCTAATAGACTATCGTAAATTGATATATTTTTCTCAAAAGCTTTTGTCATTTAGTTCCATCCAATGCTACCTGGTGTTGGTCTATATATTTTGCTGAGGACTTTGTATTTTTGTTACTATCCAAGCTTCACTAGTTTTCATTGCAATAGTTTTTTTTTGTTTTATAAATAATTGTCTAGAACTTTTGATGCTGTTGCTTCTCAGCATTCTTGAATTATGTCTTGCTGCCTGCAGATATTCTTGCCTTCACATCTAGTAACAATTCATTATTTCAGTCTATTAAGGTCCTTGAATATTTAAATTAATTTAGTGTTTCAAATGTATAACATGATTTTAATTCTTTCTTGTTTTTTTTTTAAACTTGTTGCTTTCTGTCTAGTAGGTAGTTAGGCCTATATCATTATAAATTTATTAAAATAAATTTTACTCTTTCTATAAGTATTATAATTTGTTATAAGTTATGTTACTAAAAGTAAAAATAAAATAAAAGTACATTGTATTATAATTTTTCATGTGTCAGACATTTGTGCAAACAACTTGAAATATGATGTATTAAATAAAGTCCTTTTTTGTTGTTTTTATAATAACATTTTTATTGTGATTTTGGAATAGTATCAAATGTATTTTCTTTTTGTAATTGAAAAAACATAACATAGTTTTATTACTGTGTATTTTATATTAAACAAATAACATGCAATAGATGTGTGGATTACTAAATATTATATGCATGGATAGTTTCAGAGACTATAGTAGGAGTAAATAAATACTTGGATGCTTGGGGGCCCTATTAGGGGAAAAACTGACAAAAGTTTTGTGTGGTCTACCTGCCCAAATGTGATATTTTAATCAGAAAAACTAGAACATTTAAAGAAAATCTGATTTTACCATAATACATAGCTTTCTCAATGGTTACTTTTTGTCTTCTGAAACCATTTTGTTTGAAAGGACATATAGTACATTGGCATAACAAGATACCAGTGGGCCCGGGTTTGAGAATATCTTGTTGGCCCCCCACCATTAAGACGAATGTAGTTTTGTGACAAAACAATTGAGTAATCTGAATGTATTGGCATATTTACCAAAAGACATTTCAATACAAGTAGTGTAGTCTTTTTTTTTAATAAGTAGGCCTAATTACCCTTTACGTTTGATTCACTTAGGACTCCAATAATTAACAGTGTCTTTAAAGTTGTTTGTACAATTTCTTAACAGAATCAAACAACTTAAAGGGGTTTGAAATGAATACAAAAAATGTTGTATGAGTTCTATTTCCCATTATACACAGTTAAATTCGGAAAACACTTGTAGATGTAAAACTATTAAACATTGATACAGGCTAACATCTTATTCTATGTCCATTATTTAACAGTAAAGAGATCTAACATTTATTTACTAACATTTTTCTGGCCCTCTGAGTAGAAAAGTCAGTAACTAGTGAATCTATTTCGAAGCTTTTGTCTGTTTCATCAAATAGCCTTTTAATTGTCTGCAATCGTGTAGTAGAGGAAATCAAAAACTATATCAACAGCTCAAGATCCAGCTACTTCAGCAGCCTCAATATTTACACTCTAAACATTCATTCTCCAATGATATACTTCATTCTAATCTTCTTCAGATGACTTTCTGCTGGATCTAGAACTTTCCAACATGTTTAACATACTGTTGATTGCGCTTACAATTTTGTACTGGACAATAAGCAGAACAATGTTATTGAATGTTTCTTATTTTCATCAATAGTGCTGCAGCTGGTTATTGACAGTTCATTATTTATTAAAGAAAGCATGAAAGTCAGTTAGTCCTCTGACTTTTTAAAAAATATTTATTTCTAAATATCAATGAAAGCTTTTTTTTTTTTTTGTAAATTGTATTTTAAACAAAGCAAAAAGAAACAAATTGATCTTTGGAAAAAAAAAAGAATAATTAGCAGCTGTGTTGAAATTTTTATTAGTGACCATCAGGACTATCCCTATAGACCTAATTGTTATTGTCTCCCTCCCCTTTCCTTTTTTTCTGAACAACACATACCACATTTTCTTAACCAAACTCTCCCCCTCCATTCCTGCAATACTATTAATGGTTTTGTGAATATACAGGACAAAAAAAGAATGGAACAATCTGGCAACAATTGTCACCTTAAATAATGATCAGGGCTAGACACCTTTACAATAAACCTGACGGAAAGCCGCTGGTACACTGACTCTGCATTAAAATGCGGATTTATGTTTTAAAATGAATATAAAGTTTCAGTATAAGGTTTAATACATTTTGAGGGAGCTATTTAGATAATATTTTTGAAATCGGTTCTTACTAAAGTTTTATTATTGTTTTCACATTGGTGTCATCCCTTCAAGTGGGTCCCAACAGGTCATGAATCATGGCCCAAAGCGCAATGAGCCCGGTTGTGCCATTTTTGCTATGCCACAGGCCCCTATTGGTCGTGGGCCTGAGTTCATTGAACCCCTTCATGCCATGGATGCTACGCCACTGGATATTGCAGTAAAATTAGTATAGAGTACCATAGATATTGGTAATTATGTTAATTGGATATTTTTTAAGTAACATTTATAACTGGGGACTTATATGTTAAAATATTTTTTTAAGAAAAATATATATCAATTATATATAAAATGTATATATTTTGTGGTGTATAAGCCTCTCATAATTATTTTGAGTCCTTATGAATGCTCTGTGACATGACAAGTGTGTGAGCTTGTTAGTTGTTTTGGTGACCAAATGATATGATGTTGATTGAAACAATGTACATTATGGAACTTACATGTAAAACTTCTTACACTGTTGACAAGATGTAAAAAAGAAATGAGTTTGTATATATTGTTTAATAGTTTTTACAAAAAATTTTTTCATTTTCTAAAATAAAAACTAAATGTTATTGTTCCTTTTTTATTCACTATGTCATTCTGTAATTTCAGGATAAAATAAACCTCTGAAATAAATGTCATTTACTTCTTACAATGTCTCTTTTTTAAAATTGGTTTAGTTAGGTAGGGCGTTCAGGTATCTTCAGTTTATAGCATGCTAGGAACTGGTGCCTACTGATGTCCAGATTTTTCAATGAATTCAGGTTGAAAGTCATTTTTTTTTTCAGAAGGAATGGCACTAAATCAAAACCCCACCTCATTAAATTTTAAGTCATTAAAAAACAAGTATATTGGACCATCATGTCTGTTGTAGTATATGTTTACCATTGATTTTTTCAAGGCGATTTTTATTATTAGATAGATTTTAATATTATTTGAAAAAAAAAGTTATTTAAATATTAAATCCAAGCTCTGTATACAAATTTATTCTTAACTCCCTATATTTAGCATTTTGAAATTCTCTTGAAGATTGCAGACACAAAATATGATAGTGGATTACAATTAAAAGTATATATTAAACAACATGAAAATATAAAACACACTTTTTAAATTAATGCCTTGTTTCAATAATATATTTATTTTGAGTTATTTTCCTCATTATTTATTCTATTCACATACATCAGTAGACTTTTTACAAAAAATTACATATATATATAATATTGAAATTGAATTTTAGACACTAAAAGATAACAACTTTGAAGATTTTCTCATTGTATGATATTTAAAATATTAAATCAAAAAATAAGTTCAGTAAAGTAACAATTGATACAAAGTAACTATTGATACCATAAAACTTGCACAAAAACATTTTTTAAACACACTAATGTTTATATGGAGTGTAATGATCAGCAAATGAGTTTTATGACCTTCGTCCAGACTGAGACTGACCTGAAGGCCTGACTATTGCGTAGTGACATCAGAGTAGCTGCAAAAGTGGATGCTCAATTTAAAACATGCATTTAATAATTCAAAACAATTTTATCAAAGCTTAATTATATTTTATAATATTTAAAAACTTGCACTAAGAAATATGAAACATTTTACAAAACAATCTTATGCTAATAAATTATAAATGACAAATATTTCAATCAATCAGAATATTTATATTTATAATCCTGCTTTGTCTGCATCAGATGTAAAAAAAATATGTAGGTCACAACTGGGCTTGCATAGCCATGTGAAACACTGCACTTACCTTAATCTTTGGAATTGAAGACATTGCTATTGATGCTAAAAACATTAGAATTAAAATTAAAGTCTAATCTTTCCACAAAGAAATGGACATAACAGAATGTATGTTCCAGAAGCTCAAAATTTGAACCAGTGAAATCTGCCCTTGTAAAGTGTCATCAGAGAATGCTGACCATGTCCTTCAAAACTGCATTCTTTACCAAGAGGCCAAGAACTGGCCCCAAAACACCCTTGAAGAAAGATACTGAATGGAGAGTAATAAGTAAATGAACAAAAAAAATATTTAAAAAATCAATTTATCTGCTTACCATGTAAACAAATTCTAGTCTCAAGGTCTGTCTCATCAGTTTCACAGAGTATCAGAACCCAATCAATGACCTGAAATGTGTAGAATCAATATTTAGTGTGGGCTGGGCTTATTACAATCTACCTAATTCTTTAATAAACTCAGGACAATAATAATTAGAAATTTACCAGCATATAAGGCTATAAACTAATTGAGAAGTTCAGCATTTTGAAAGAATTAAAATGTTTTAAAATGATGAATTCAAACCTTTGTCAAGAAACCCTCCCACTGTTTAGTACCCATGGCCCCAATGATGCTAGGGAGGAATTGGATCATGGTAGAATACAATATTCCCAGATTTGGCAGGGGAGGCTCATTTTGGAAACAAACATCAAGGATTTGGCTTTCCTGTTGAGTGATTTTATCCACTGGAGGAGCAAACAGTTTTTGACTGAAACCCCAAAAGTCAAGGTCAGTGCATGCTGGGTAGGTCAGGGTTAACATGCCAGCTGTCACTATATTGGCAATGTACCTGATGACCTGAAGAAATAAACAAGTTGAACATTTCAATAAAGTTAATAGTTTTCATCAGCAATAATTTTATGTGAAGATTCAAATCAGATTTGGTATCAACATTTACAGACTTCAACTACTACATGCATCTGATTCTGTTAGACCAAAAATAGAACAAACTTGAGGACCTTTAAATGTCTTGATTATATGGAAAATTGTATTATGTGAATAGAAAATGTCCAAATATTATTAAGAAAGTAGAAGTATTCACTTTGAGAGGATTGTAAGAAATTTGTATACAGGACTTCAACTTTCTATTCAATAGCAAATAAAAGCTTTATCTAACTTTTCAATTGTTAAAATGTGAAATGAAATGGTGAATGATTCTAGTATAAAGTAACAGGCCAGTTAATGGACATAAATAAAAATGGTACAATTAACATGACAAGGGAGATAACCTTGTGTGTTTGTGTTACAAATCTTTGTAAAATGCACCAATTCTGCAAGAAAGTAAAGTCAGTAACATGAGATATAAAGTTTAACTTAGCTTTACATTAATGGAAAAAAACCCACTAAAATTTAGTTAATATAAAAATTGAAACCTTTGGGAAAAAAACACAAGCCAACTTGTTATCTATTCTGTGAGATATTTTGCATAAAACAAAACATATCCTAATATAGTTAATCTTTTAACCAGAAACACAGAAAGACATTTCAAAGTGCTCAGCTTGATTCATTTGTGAAACATAAGGTGCTCACTAAAGCCTAGTCTACTTGATTCATTTGTGAAACATAAGGTTTACTGAAATGATGTCATAAGGGATGCCACTCACCTTATCTTTGGTTGGAGCTGTGGCAGCTAATGGCATGGCACCAATTACAACAGTACGAGTGTGACCCAACAACTCCAAGAACCACTGCTGCCGAGCTGAAAGACTAGAGTTCTCTCCCTTGTATTTGGAATAAGCACCAAAACAATTGAACAATAACACCATTCCTACCTCCTGGTTCCTGGAGAAAAAAAAGATTTGATATCATACTGTCAACAACAATAAACTGAAAAAACAACACTTTAACTCAACTGATCATAGCACTTATTCAGAATTTCAAGAAATGCCAACTGCTCTGAGATTTTAACCAGTTCTGAGATTTCAAATTGTTTTAAGATCTCAGCCTAAGCAAATTATTAGGAATCGCAAAGCCCAGTGTTTCTTATTTTTACACTTTTATGTCATTACTCAAAGTGAAATTCTTTTCAATGTATCAATGAATAAGAAAATTACAAGCCAAATCAAAACAATTCAATTATAAGCATATTCATTTTTACAATAATTATTTAACATTGAAAGATAAACTCTAAAACCTCAAAATTCAAAACAACCATGGGAAAGTATGGGGCTTAAAGGCAGGGAATCTAAACAATTATTGCCACTAACAGGATATAGATTTAAACTTAGCTTCATCTTTGATGATTAACTTTGGAAGAATCAAATGACTAGCTCCATATCTATAAAGATGAGCTGTGCAGTGACAGTTTGTTTTTAAGAAGGGTATATTAAGGCTAGTGAAACAAAAATTTTTTAGTATCTCAATTGCACATTTGAAGGACTTAATTATCTTTCTCTAGTGCTACCCAGCAGGTACTTTTGAGGCTGGTTCTAATTTTCATCTTACCTGGCCAGAGGCAAACAATTATCTATATTATAAAGTAGAATGTGTAGTGTATGTATGTATGTATGTTACTTATAGACATCAAAACCGCTTGACCAATCTTGATAAAACTAGGCAGGAATGTTCCTTGGGTACCAACTTAGACCGTAGTGTATGTATTGTAGCCCTAAAACAAACTTAAGACCCTCAAAAAAAATAAAGTTGTCCGACTCTATTACAGCTATAGTATTTTATGGATCTAGGCCATGTCTACAATGTTGACATGAGAAAAGATAGAAAGGATTTAGACCTAGATCTAATTTTAAGAAATACACTTTGCGCAGATAGTTTTTTACTTTGACACATGAAAAGACAAAAGAAGATCCATTGATTTCATTATATAATAAAATTAACCTTCAATTTTGTATTTCAAAAGCATTTTTTACATTAATTAGTTCCTTATATCTGTGATTACAGATTTCCTGACGAACATTCTTTCATTAGACAATTCAGTAATGAATCGCGTACTAAATATTGATTCGTTTAATTGTTTACTTTATAATCCCATCCCTAGATCTAAAACTCTAATTCAACTCTAAGATGATAAAACTTCTCTTCGCACAGATAGTTTTATACTTTAACACATATACATATTAATTAAAGTCCATTCATTTCATATTTTGATCAAATAAACATTCAAATTTGGTTTTCTAAAGCTACATTCGTTTACGAAAGCTGCGAAGCCGAGTTAAAGGCCTAGATCTATATTCATTCATGAATCGCGTACTAAAAATTATTTCGTTTTATTGTTACTTTATAATCCCATCCCTAGATCTAAAACTCTAATTCAACACTAAGATGATAAAACTTCTCTTCGCACAGATAGTCTTATACTTTAACACATAAACATATTAATTAAAGTCCATTCATTTCATATTTTGATCAAATAAACATTCAAATTTGGTTTTCTAAAGCTACATTCGTTTACGAAAGCTGCGAAGCCGAGTTGAGATAGGCCTAGATCTATATTCATTCATGACTCGCGTACTAAAAATTATTTCGTTTAATTGTTCACTTTATAATCCCATTTATTTAACAAAGCTATCGCTCTTTTCGTTTTTAATAGATAAGAATGTATCGACTTCGGGTAAACCATTTTCGCAAAACTAATTTTATTTTCGTAGCGAAAGAGAAATAACGTGAAAGGATCATTAGCTACGTTTAACATACATCTAAATCCAATCCACTAGATTATTCAAAAGCAAATGTTTTAATTTTTTAAAAAAATGGATTTAAGCCTATTAGCTATTTTTACATTGACACATTCGCTTTACTTATTACATTATTATTTCGTTTAATTGTTTACAAAACACTCTCAGTGACTATATCGAAAGTAATGCGCAAATAAAGACCCGCGGGTCGCGGGTAACATATGTCTAGTAGTTCATATAAAGGATAAAACATATAAATATTTTTTATTCCGTTAGATAGAACGGTCATTTTTCTCAATTAGCATGTATGCTAAAAAATATGCCATAATAGGGTCTACACTGTTTTGTGTTAAGCATTTCTTTAATATCTTATAATGTTATAGAAATCCACAAATCACAAAAGTAAACAAAGTTTTTTAACAAAACTAAAAAAATCATCTCATTTCTGAGTCTATGAAAATTGTTGAAACATATTCTTAGTGTATGAAGAATTAAAGAGTTAAAAAAAAAATTTACCAGTAGTCTGCATTAAAGAAAGCATCTATCATGAAATTCAGCAGACCCAAAGGTTGTTTACCCGTAGCTACAAGATGGCAGCGTACAAAGCAACCTTTAACCTGTGAGGAAGCATCAGAAAAGTCAGTGGCAATTACATTATCCATGATCTCAGCAGGTAATTGAGACAAACATTCGGCCATACTCTGTAGCAGTTGAATCTATGAAAAAAAACAACAGAATTTGTTAGTAAAAAGCATACATTTAAAAAGCTTTTGAAAAAGAAAACATAAAATAAACTTCTAAAATGAATACATACAATATTGTCATTTTTTAAAAAGTGACAATAGTATGTACTTAGTAAAAGTTCATCTTTCAGACAATCTATAGAGCAGATGATGTAAATGCCATCTGTTTTTGTAGCCCATAGTTACAGAGGGTGTCTTGTGGCCAGTACAACAACCAACTGCCTTTACTATTCCAAAACTAATGTCAGGTACCTATTAGATATCCACCAGGATTCAATCCTGGGACACCCCGTTTGGAAGCCAAGCCCTTTACCACTCAGTAACTGCACCTCAATAGTACTTATAACATTAATTTGAAAATAACTTTCTATGTATAACTTGGATTAAGCTTTAAAAAAAAATCTTCTCAAATTAAAAAAAAAAAACTAAAAAAAAAAGTGCACAGAAAGAAATACAATAATATTAAAACATACATTGAAGTCTGTAGTCAACTGGTGATAGATTTGCGCTGTAGCACTATGCAACAATGAGGTCACAGCTTCTGGGGGATCTGTGACTGCCAGGGCATCCCTTAGACCCTTCAGTATAGCCAACTGTATGCAAATGTTTTGTGTTTCACTTTCAGAAAATTCTGTCAGACAGCTGCGCTCTAGGTAAACTTGAAGAACATTTGGAGACATTGACCTTATCAACTGACACATATGGAGATGGAGCACAGTTTTACAAGATAACTGAAAAAGTACACACATATTGGTTGTAGTAACATCTATAATTTAATATTCAATATGACTTTCATTATTGTACTAGCTACCAATAAATAAAACAATGGATAACAGAAAAATGTCAGATTGAGCTCCTTAACAATTTACTATCACAAGAGCATTACATTGCAATTTTATGAATAATTATTTGGTAGTAGTTGAAGGTAATAGTTTACATGCAAAAACAAGACAAATGCATAGGGTTGAATTATGTACAACCTACAAATGAAAAAATACATAGATATTAATGGATACTGTCCAAGTTTATGACTGTACATTTGGGTAGAGACATTGAGCCTTAGGCAGCTTACAGAACTGAGAAAGTTCTAGCAGGCCAAAACGTTCTATGGTATACTAAATATATTTGATGTAATCCTATTAACCTGACCTGTAAGGAAGCATACAAAGGTGGTGTCAGCCATGAGGAAATAAAAACAACAGCAGAAGGTGATTGTATCTGAGAAATAGCGACTTGCAAAATGTTAGCTCTCACTTCATCTCCTTGAAAAAAAAATTTAAATAAATTAGCAGCAGATACATTTTACATTTCACAACATAATTCACAGTGATTCTAATCATAAGATTATAGGCCTAAAAACTCAAAAAAATCATTTGATGGTATTTATCTCTATTCAATTGGTTTCATTATAAATTCAATTTATTAAAGTATTACCATTTGGCAACTTTTGAAGTTAGAAAATAAGTTGAGGAAAAATGCATAAATGTACATTAAAACATCTATTTTTCACAACTAAAAGTAGCTCCAATAACTATTGCACTTTAGAATAACATAGAGATATTAATAGAAACATTTAAGCCAGTGATGCCCAAACTACGGCCCGCGGGCCGGACATGGTTCCATCCGGCCCGCAGAAACGTCGGCACTATGTGTAGAAATCTACCTTACAAACAATAAAAGGTTGAACATGATTCGTTACCTACATTTGTGCCCTCACTTTTTCTCTGATGGATTGGTATCATGATCTTTAACATTTGTGTGTTTATGAAATGGGACACTGAATGTAGAATCTACCAGGACAAGTTAGAAAAATCTTTACTTTTTTGTTGTTGAACATGATAATAAGCCAACATATTTATTTTATAAAGAAAGTGTGAATGTTTGATAAAACGACAACATAAAAACGGCATTATAAAATAAATATGGTGGCATTCTTGGTTTGAGTCGCGAATAAAAGATTGTTAAACTATGCTTAGATATTGGAGGTTCCATGGAAATATTTATCCAAACGAGACCACAAAATGAGTCGGTGTTGCTCACATTTAAGTAGAGAAAAATGAATTTATCATCCGACGCGTAAAAAGATATATAATTGTCAAATAACCTATTAATTAAGTATCAAATCCAAAGGTTTCTACCAAAATAGTTTCAGAACAATTTAATTTCATTTTATAACTTTTCGTTTATGTGGCCCGCGAGCTGAGTGTTGGAAACTAGAATGGCCTGCGGGTCAAATTAGGTTGGGCATCACTGATTTAAGCCATATGACAAAAGATGGAACAAACACACAACATGTCCTTACCATAACTGTTATTTCTCATGTATGGTGAGAGCATTATTGCCCAGTTCACAGGTGGTAGAGTTGTCTTGACATTAATAACTTGCAAGGCAACATTGACTAGACTGATTAAGTGATTATCTGGAACTAAAGAAACATGGTTGTATATTTCATTAAAGCAATTAATTAAAGACTTCAAATGATAAACAATGAGCTAGTTTGAATGGAACAACCAAACTAAAAATAGACTAACTTGATCTTCCAGAGTCCAGAAGGAAATCATAAAAAGCTCTGAGGAGGCTCCATTCAGGCAAGTAACTCAAACTTCCTGGCACTACAAAAAGAAATAATACTCATGAAATTTACCAATGGAATAATTGAACTTGTTTACATCACGTGGTGTTACAGATTATATAAAGATTATATAAAGCGTATGATGACTCTTAAAGGATTGTCCACTTTCTTGCCTATTATTTTAAAAAAATTAAACAAAAATAACTTGTAATCATTATGAAAACAATTTGTGCTATATTTATATAAAAAAAAAGGTTTCGTTTCTATTGCACAAGGTATTATTTGGAATGTTTATATGTAATCTACATCAGTAATATGGAAAGACAGCTTCTAAAGCAATATAAGAAAAACTTCACCAGATGTACACTTGTCTCCCCCTGATGAGGTAGAAGATAGATACAAGTGACCTAGAAACCTTGAGCTGATGTTCTGAAGCCCAAGGTCATCATAGTCTCCCACAATAGCCATCAACCTGGAAACCACTCCTGTTATCAGGTCATCTGTGAGCAGAGCAGAGTTGCTAATGACCTTAAAAAATTTAAAAGAATATGTGACAGATTTAAGGATGAAAAATAAATACAGCAAATATAAATCATTAACCTCTAAGGTTTTAGCTATCAATCCCTTAGTAGTCATTATTAAAGGGAAAATAATACAGCAGAAAATCAAAGCAACTAAATAAGTCTTGGGGTGTCCAATCTACATCAAAATCTACTAGATATTTTTATTCTCACTATGCCATTCTAATTTATTATGGTGTATCTGTAGATGTTCATTATTTTTGAGGGAAGGTTTATATAAAAACAAAATGAAAAAAAAAAAAGATCCTATTTGTTGTGATCATTTTAAAAAACATTTTCCAAATCTTGAACAAATGTAGAGTTACAAGCAAAGAACTAGGAGTAGAGATAAAAAGAAGTTCACAGCTACATCTTTAATAGTGCAAGAATTAGTAAGTAGTATTAACTGTAAGTTATTCATTCCTAATTGTCTTGCAGTAGTTGCCCAAAGAGCGAATGTCACCATTATTTTTGTCTACATGAATTTAAAACTAATTTCAAGTTTAAAGCTGATTTCAAAGTTGTATGCAATAATTACAAGCAAGAAGATACCCACATACAAAAAACACATAACTAACTTTATTTCAGAACTACAATGCATACTGTAAACTTTGTATTAACATTGTTCAGTAAAATAAAATAAAACTCATACTTATTGAAAACCAACAGAAGTTTTATACATAGAAGAAAAATAATAATGCTTACTTTCCCTACATTTTAATCTTGATAATCCAACCGTTATGGCATTGGGTATTGGATTACCAAAAATGTCAGATTACCAAGGATAGCTGTATTTCAAAGAATTTAACCATACATGTCATGGAAATTCTATTAATAAGATATTTTTTTAGACTTTCAAGGGTATTAACTAAACATTAGATGAAAAAGAAAAAAATGTATTGATCTAAAATAATACAAACCATTTTATTTCAGCTTTCACTATCTGTACTAAATTACAATTTAAGTCTATACACATTTTAAAAATAGACATACTACAGCATGGGCGTAGCCAGGATTTTTTTTCAGGGGGGGGGGGTATTTTTTCTCACCCCCCCCCCCCCCCCCTTTGTGAAAAAAATATTTGTATGTGTGTGTGTGTACATAATCTTTATTACATTCTGACCCTTCATTCTTTTGGAACACGTTTATTGTGCCCGTGTAGTTAGTGGAAAAATTGTTGACTCACAGCCATTGCTAGCAAGGGGGTCTGGGGGAGCTCCGCCGCCAAGCACTATTTCTAGTATTGAAAGCCAACAAAATGCATATTCTGAGGTATCTACACTGCATTTTCCTGCTATTAATAAGTCTGATTTCAAAAACTTAATGTGCTATTCTTACTGACTTAGACCCTCCCGCATCGTTCGGGGCATTTGCCGTCAAGCTGTTTCCACAAAAATCTGTCACTGGTAATGTCTGAAGCCTCTTCCCACCTGCTCTGAGGACCTTCATGAATGTGTGTACTAGTATGTCATCGCAACTCTTATTATGCGTAATTCATTTTGTCGGAGAACATGTCCCCCAAACCTCTTGCAACGCTCTGTCACAATCTTACTAAGGGGTCGACTCCCAGTTCGGCATGGGATTTCCTTGATTTAGACCCGATCTCTATAATTGGCTCCTAAAATCTGTCTTAGCCATCTTTGTTGAGCCACATTTAGTGTTTTTCAATTTCAGCAGATGACTATTCACTGCACTTTATTAATGGAGCCCCGCCACTGGAAGAAATGTGTAACTTCTCTTGAATACGCTCTTGCAATTAGGTGACTGTAGTTTGCTTTAGATTTTATATCGAAAAGGGAAGTTTTATTGTCAAAATCATCTGTTGGGAGTTTTAAACTAAAAAATCTCAGGACTTAGTTGTTGTTTTTTTTAAATTCAAAACCCCATTTAGCAACGTTCATAGAATTTGGTAACTGTAGTTTGCTTTAGAATAATATTGAAGATAGAGGTTTTCCCACCTCAAAATGCTGTGTAGGGGGGATTTTAAACTCAAAACCATCTAAGGAGAGGAGTTTAAACTCAAAACCCCTAATTGGCAATTTTAGTGTGTAATTTGCTTTTTTTATATTGAAGAGGTATTTTTTAGCATCAAACCCTTCTGAAGGGGGATTTAAACCCAAAACCCCTTTTGGCAATGCTCATAGCATTTTGAGTGCGTAATTTGCTTTTTTTTTAACATTGAAGATGTATTTTTTATCTTCCAACCTGCTGGCGGGGGGTTTAAACTCAAAACCCCTTTTCTACGCTCATAGATTGTAGAGTGTGTAATTTGTTTTTTTAATTGAAGATGTATTTTTTAGCTTCAAACTCCACTGGAGGGGAGTTTAAACTTAAAACTGAGTCAAAACCCATTAAGCTACGCTCATAACATTTTGAGTGCATAATTTGCTTTTTTTTTATATTGCAGAGGGGGTTTATCGTAAATTGAATTGAATTGAACCCCAAACCCTCCCCCCCTCCTGGCTACGCCCATGTACTACAGTATACATTAATTACATGAATTTACATTGGCGCCTTGTCAGATTAATGAGTGTGTCAGATTATGAAGTGTTAGACTATCAAAAGTCTATTAACTGTACTTGTGAATCCAATATTACTAATTAACAAAGCTACTATTGCTTAAAAAAAAAGACTTACAGGAAATAATAGTTGCTCAGATCCAATAAGAGAAACCAATCCATTTAACTTGGACACTTTCTCCAGTGGCAATCTATTCTGTCAACAAAACAAAAAAAAAGAGCTTATTTTGATGATGCATACATTTGAATAATTATTGTATTAAATTGGTAATTACAAGAGATGAACAATATTTATGAAATATATTTTGAAGAGGTTACAGTAAAAATACATAAATTTGGGGTCTTCTAAACAAAACATATTTCAAATGAAACAATCATATAATTTATCAGGCAATGTTTTATAAAAAAAATTATTTAATTTGTTTCCAGACTAAATTTTTTTTTCTAATTAAAATGTAAAGCACGGTACCATCTAGAAGACTTATTTATGCTACATTTATACATTTTGGACTAATTTTTTTTAGGCTAAAATATCTCACATCATCACTGACATCCTTCAGCCAAGCTGTGAGCAGTTCCTGACGAAGTGATGTGGCCACTTCAACACCCAATCTATGCAAGGAGAAGAGGATCAAACCCAAGGAAAGACAGACTCCCGAATACTGGAAAGATGGAAATAAAATGTATTTCAAGGTCATGATAAACAGTTGGTAGTAACTAAAACCGATGGGGATAAAAAAAAATGATTATAGTAAAAATGAAAAGGTTTGAAAAGGGAGGGGGTGGGTGTATATTAACATAAATAAGATATAAATAAGATGAAAACAAAGATTTAGTTTAATGCTCCCAAAGATGAAAAAAAAAAAAATCACTTGATAAAAAGGTAAAAGAGCTGATTTAAATGTGATGTAGACATTGCTGGCTAATGTAAATGGATTTTTTTTTCTAAAGCATTTCTTATTTTAGTGAAAACTTGCACGGGAATAAATCTTTTTTCTTTTTTCTTATAAACATACAATTACAAGTAAATCTTTTTCTTTTTTTTCTTATAAACCTACAAGTACAAGTATTTATAGGAATATACATTTACTAGCCATGATGTCAGCCACATGAAATTATTAAAAACAACTTATTGATTTTAATCCAAAAAACAGACAAGAAAAAAAAAAGTTCAAATGATGAATTGGATCAAGAAATAGACCTGTGGATATTGTTGATGGACTTGGTTTAGTTTCTCAATGGATGGTAAAACACATGAAATATCTAGAGTGTTGGTTGAATACACAGATGTGGTGATGCAGGCCACACTGAAGGTCAAAACCTAAAGAAAAAAAAATGAAACCAATGAAATCCACATTGTTTATATTGTTACAACTAATAATTCTATTGTTACATGTTTCTCATGTCACACTCATGTGTATCCTATGTGTAAAGATACCAGAAAAAAAATTAAAAAGTAATCTTTTGTTAAAAAACTACTTGTAATGATTTCATTTACATTATAACCAGGGATCTATACAGGATGAAACTGGGTGGAGGATACACGCTAACAATGAGATATATGAATGCATGAAGACTGACCTATAGTGACAGAAATAAAGAACAGGCTACGTTGGGCAGGTCACCTCGAAAGAATGTCAGAGAACAGAGGAGCGAAAATTGTATACCAGCAAAAACCAAAAGGCAGGTGACCCAAGGCAGACCACGAATAGGATGGATTGATCATGTGGAGGCTGAGCTACAACAGCTTGGGGTTTGGGTGTGGAGACAAATGGGTCAGGAGAGATCTGAGTGGAGAGATGTGTTGAGGCAGGCCAGGCTGTAGCACCACTGGGATGGATGGATGGATAATTTCAGAGATGTGCAGGATAAATATATGAATACCAAATATACTATTATTAAGTCATCAAAATTTAATACATTATCCTTCTTATCTTATAAGACACAGATGTTACTTCAAAAAAGATTATCCTGATGTACACACTTAAATTTTATTTTAAATTTTTAAAAATATTTTTATTATTAAATTTTATTTACAGAATCAGGTGAACTGTACCAATATCCATCTAGACTAATCACTTATATACAGGGCATTCCCTTTTACACACTACCAGATACATACTCTATTTGATAATGATCTCAAAACTTAAGGTAGTGTTTCTTTCTGTTTCTTCATAACTAAATTGTGTTTACTTTGAATGCAAAATATTCTGAAGATGTAACTCTTCTAGTACTGAGTAACTGAAATGATTTAATTATGATTTAAAGGCAATGTAACAAAGTTCAAAGTTCAGACGTGTACCTGGTAGTAGTCTTTATCACAAGGTGTGTCCAACCAAACTGGGGTCAGTTTTTCTAAGACAGCAGTGGCATGGACTCTAGACTCTGTCTTTCCATCACTACACATGGCACAGATAGCCAGAGTCAGGCCAAGCACACAGCCTATTCTGTTTTCAACCTCTGAATTATAAGTGATATCTTCAAGGGAGGTAAGAGCTTTCCAGACTGCCAGCATGCCCTGACAAACAGGAGCATAATAGCATAGAATAGTAAAATCAAAATATACAAACAGATGTCATCAATTTTTCATTAAGTTACTAAAGAATGAATATTGACTTAAATTTTCTGTATAATGATGGTCACTAAAAAAATAGACAACTTAAAAATGTGGGTGCTGGTTATAGAATTTTTTTACTAAAAAGATTTCAAGGAATGTTTTTTAAACAAAGAACTTTCTTATTTGATTACGTACTGTAAGACATCAGGAAACAGAAGCAGGCAGGGTTTAAAGTTGGGACCATGAACAGAACATTCCTTAGTGCATTCCCAAGGACATGAGGCCAAGAGTTGATTTGGAAAAAAGGAGGGGGAGGGGAAACGGTGCGTGGATAACAATGTTTCAATCACAGATTTTGTCTCATACAAACTCTAAGACATGGGCTCTAATTGTTTTATAACTGATGGCAGCCAAAAATAATTTTTTTTTTCATAGTTCACCACCATGGAATCATGGCTGATCAATCTAGGGCATTGGTTAGATATACTAGTCTCTTTCTTAGAAAGGGTTGTAATTCTAAATGCTGCCTAATTGTCTTTTCAACCAAAATAATCTGGTCAGAAAAGTGAAGTTATTAGAATAAGCTAATTTTTCTGCCAGTTTGTCATACACACCTATAATTATACTATGTATATATTAATTC
Source organism: Biomphalaria glabrata (assembly GCF_947242115.1). Classification (NCBI taxonomy): domain Eukaryota; kingdom Metazoa; phylum Mollusca; class Gastropoda; family Planorbidae; genus Biomphalaria; species Biomphalaria glabrata. The sequence continues at coordinate 73,266,804 of NC_074711.1, forward strand.
TGCCATTTAATTATGACCTGTGACCCATCGCTTGATACTCACTTTACTCCCTGTCATGTCCGAGAAATGTTCCTGGAACAAAATCTCTAAAACCATCCCCAGAGCCAGTCCATTGCAGAAGATTGAGACAGGAGAGGTCAGAGCTGACTGACCAGTTGGCAAGCAGGAAGTAAACGTTTTGAGAATGTGGACAATTTGATCTGAGTCTGAGGCAACAAGGAGAGGCACCAACTGACTAGTGGCCAGTCTAGCCACAGCACAACACAAATTACTTGGTTGACCAGCATCATGAGGAGATGATTTCTAGAAGGACAGAAGAGTAAACATTTGCTAATGAACTAATTAAACATTTACTAAAATTGTGTACAATTTCTAAAGGATAATATTTTGTAGGCCTACAATTTCAAACTTATGATAAATTGATAAATGAAGTTTTCACATTTGTTTTCAGGATAATCATACTATACAAAATTATGAGAAACAAAATTAAATTAAATTCTATGGATAAAAAAAAAAATGTGTCTGTTGTTAGTTTGTAGTTCTTAGTTTCTGATTTATATTTATATGCTGCCTGAGTTGATTACTTTGGGGGGGGGGGGGGGCAGATTTTGAGTTTGGATTTCCATTCCATACAAACTGTTATTGTAACCTTGTTTATCAATAAGCAGAATTTTATGTAGAAAGACTTAACAGGCTTTGATCTCCATTTTTTTTCTTACATTATTAAAGAGAGACTCAATTTACATTTTGTTTCACCATCCTAGGTGTTAGCTTTTCTATGGATCTCAAATGTCCTACTGCCTTTCAAAAGTAATCTTGCTGTATATTTTGAAAGCTGTTTAAAGCACCAATACTGCTTTGGAAAATACTTAGCAGATGATCTAACAAAGCCAAAACATTTACTGCATTTCCCATCACTCAATGCTTAGGCAATGCTAGAAATAAGTTTTAAAGTCAATGTATTGATTAATAGCTTATCTTTTTGCTAAGTAAATTTGATATGGATAATTAGAACCTGGTGACATATGCTGTGGATATTTCCTTTTGGAACATGTTCAGGATCAACAAATGACAATATGGTATCAAAGGACATGGCCATCCAATGGGAGTGCCCAATATATTCTGTTCTGTCTTGTGAAGCTTTGAAGAGGTCAGCACTAAGGTCAGTTACATATTTATGAAGGCATAGGGCTAGGCTAGCCAGGGACAGGACACAGTTGGCTTGTGCAGTAGGAGACCCTCTGAAGAAAAAATTGATAAAAACAAAAAAACAACTTTGCAAAGACTATTCAAATTTAAAATATTCTAAAACATAGAGAAATGCTTTAAAAATATGAAATGAAGGATAAAGAAAGATTCTTTAAGCTAGTCATATAGCTCAAAGATAAAATAATAAAGATTATGTACCTTGAAGTTGTTTTTATAGCATCTAGGATAGCATCCCTTGTACTGAAATATTTTGATGAAAAATATGTATATAAATATATAAGATAGTTTGATCAATTCTTAATATATCAAATTAGCAAGTAATTTTGAAGGCCATTTTTTAATCCATCAGTCTGAGAACCGTTTTTTCTGGAAATTCCTTAAAATACCTATGTCAGTGAACCCAATAAGTAGGAATTTTTTACTTTATGTAGAACAATCACATCAGAGTCTATGTATACATATTACTAACTATTTATCTTCCCCATTCTCATTTTTATGTAGGAGCGTTCAGATGACAAGACCAATACATGAGATAAACTGCGCAGTGGTTTCCAAATCATGGAGCTCTCCAAATAGTTTTCTTTCTATTGGGGTGTTTTGGGGCCAGTGTCTTGTTCGGGCCTCTTGGTAAAGAATGCAGTTTTGAAGGACATGGTCAGCAATCTCTGGTGATACTCCGAATGGCCAGATTTCACTGGTTCCAATTTTGATCTTCGGGTAAATATGTTGTTGCATTCTGTTTTGTCCGGTCCTGAGTCAAAAGATTAAACGTTGATCTTGTCAGGATAGCTTATAAATTATTAACTAAATGTGGTGAAACTTTTATATTAATCATTCAAAATGTCTGCCTCCATCACCACATGTGTTTACATCCAATTTATGTGTGTCGATGTTAATAATCTCAGAAAATCTGCTGCTATAAAATTGAGTCAGGCGCGCATATAGTTGGCCAAGGCTTGTAATCAATATTTTAGTTTATCGAGACTCAAAAAAGTCAACATTTTATTAAAAGTAATGTTTTTACTTCCATTTAATAGAGAAAGTGACAGACCAATTGATAAGAAGAAAACTTTATTAGATCTTCTAGAGTTAGAAAGATAGTAAGAAAAGGAGGTGTGGTGCTCAAAACCTCAGGTATAGGGAAATTTAAGTTAAACCTAGGAACTGAGGGCTAGTAGAATTAATGTCCAAAACCTCAGGTATAGGGAAATTTAAGTTAAACCTAGGAACTGAGGGCTAGTAGAATTAATGTCCAAAACCTCAGGTATAGGGAAATTTAAGTTAAACCTAGGAACTGAGGGCTAGTAGAATTAATGTCCAAAACCTCAGGTATAGGGAAATTTAAGTTAAACCTAGGAACTGAGGGCTAGTAGAATTAATGTCCAAAACCTCAGGTATAGGGAAATTTAAGTTAAACCTAGGAACTGAGAGCTAGTAGAATTAATGTCCAAAACCTCAGGTATAGGGAAAGTTAAACCTAGGAACTGAGGGCTAGTAGAATTAATGTCCAAAACCTCAGGTATAGGGGAAAGTGAAACCTAGGAAATGAGAGCTAGTAGAATTAATGTCCAAAACCTCAGGTATAGGGGAAAGTTAAACCTAGGAACTGAGGGCTAGTAGAATTAATGTCCAAAACCTCAGGTGTAGGGGAAAGTGAAACCTAGGAAATGAGAGCTAGTAGAATTAATGTCCAAAACCTCAGGTATAGGGGAAAGTGAAACCTAGGAAATGAGAGCTAGTAGAATTAATGTAACTTTTCAGAAAATAAAAAAGTAAATAGAATTTTTTAAAAATTCTACAAAATCTTCACTTTCATCCTCAAGGTAGTACTGATTAGAAGTACTAAAGCTGTAGTATATTATTAAAGAGTGCATTGATTGAAACTTACGATAACCAGACCACAATATTCTTTTCTGCCAAGTCAGAGGAAGAAATATGTCCATGTTTTTCCTGAAGCTCAAGATCAGCTTTACGGCTCTGAAATGTTTTCCATGATAAAAAAAAAAAAGATAAAAGAAAACTTAATCAATTTCAAATAGTCTATTTCTATTAGAGAATATTTTAGATACTAGTGTTAAAAGGGGCAAAGTTAAATAAAAATTTTGAGACTAAAAAGTCTATAGGTAAATATATTTTTAAAACATTGACTTGCAAAACTCAATTTTATTTTTTAACCTCAAGCAATGACAAGAACAGTCTCTCCATAAAAGAGTTCCAGGCCTGTGGTAAGAGTGAGAATCTATGCCAGTCTGAGGTTTGGATTGGTACCTGATAACAGTAGTAAAAAGAAAGTTTCAACAATTAAAACAAAATATTATCCAGCAGAGAATGTTTTTGTGAAGCTTTACATCTAGCATAATTCATCTTATCGACTCATATTTTAAATTTCTTTTATACAGACACAAGAAATCAATTGAAGTGTTATTATTTAAGTGGAATTAAAATATTTTAAAACCTTTAATAACAATTGATGTTTAAATGTATGCAAAGATAATTTACCATGCTCAAAACAAAGTCTACATCAGGGGTCGGCAACCTTTTAAGTCGGAAGAGCCAAAAATTAGAATTTACAAAATTTTAAAGTTTTTAAAGAGCCACAACATTTACATTTTTTTCTTATCAACAATAAATAGTAATCACACAATATTTAATGAAAAAAAAAACAACTTATTTCTATATCATCAGTGTTTTCACAACAAATTATATAATATACATGTGGCATTATTAGATAATTATTTTTTTATTTCGGTAGTACCTAAAGAAGTTAAATAAACATTTACTTACAATACTAACTTGTGCTTCACTAACAAACAATTGAGCAAACAAATTCATGGGGGAGGGGTGTGGTGAAAAGCGAGTACAAGTGGCTCAGAGATAGAATCGGCGCCTAATTTTCGTTAAACGATTCAGAAATATTTTTAAAAATGTTTGATAAAATAAATAATATTTGCGTATAAAACTTAAGAGCCGCAGCTTCACCCCCAAAGAGCCGCATGTGGCTCGCGAGCCGCATGTTGCCGACCCCTGGTCTACATATCAACTATTTTCTTTTTCACTCACCTCTTGTAATAATGTGACAATTCACTCACCTCTTGTAATAATGTGACAAAAGTCTCTAAGAATGTTTTCCCATGTCTGATGATGTAATGTTTCCTAGCTCTACCATCCCGACTCACTTCTAGCGGAGGATCATAACAGAAAAGCAAACCAGCTGTACAGAAATACACACAATATTAATACTATATAAGGTTGAAGTAAAAAAGTTTATAAATGATTCTCATTAAGAGGCAACAGAACTAAAAAAGTATGCAGTATATATAAAACATTAAAAAAATCTTCTATATTTTAAGAGAAAAAGAGATATCAGTATGTCATGTTTGTTTGTTTTACATGTTTCAGATGTTCCTTCAGAGTTGAAGATAATTACTTCTTAGTCCAAACCTCCCGCAGGACGACGGGGGATGGGAGCGGGCAGGGTTTGAACCCTGGACCATCGATAAATCTGAATGTCAGTCCAGCGCGCAAACCGCACGACCAGGCAGCCATATGGCAAGAAGGTATGGTTTCAATTTTAACACTTATGCCAAAAGTAAGCCTATTTTCTATTTCCATACATGAACAAATGTGGCCCACAGTTATTTTTTAATTTTTATTTACATATCCAGGACTATTACAAACTACATATTTTTAATTAATGTAAGTTCCACAAGTTCAAGATAATTTCAGGGAAATTTCAAATCCCCAGTTAAAATCCAGAACTCTATTGTGACCAAAGCCCAGGATGTTTGACTCAGAATCAAATGATCTACCACTTAGCCATCATATGTCATAGGAGTAAGCAGTACAACAGACTATACTCTAGATGAACCTAAATCTTATACATTTCTCTTAAAATTTGCTAATCATTTTATTAACAAAATATTGAAAACATACATGGCTAGGTAGAAAATTAAAATATATTGTTCTATATACATATGCAAAATTATGATTAATATATATTTAGAATTAAATTATGTTTACCAAATAGGTGAACTTAACAAATACAAAAAATGACATTAGACACTTCGATTCATAAATGGTTTGTTTTTTTTCTTCTCCAAACAAGATAAGCCTGAGTAAAATAACAGGATACCTTCCTATTCTGCACACACTACCACACAGGCTGTTTGCTAAAACTGAATGATGTTGTTGTAAAGTCTGTCTGAGATGAGTTCAGGAAATGTTCAACAGTTTACATTTTATATGTTAGCTTGACTTAATGGAAATGTAGAATTACCTTTCCAGTTCCTAAACTGAAATACTGCAGTTTATTCTCATATGATAAAAAAATTATATTTTCCAGTTTATTTCTATACAAAGCTTATGTCAATGTGTGTTCTAGTCAATGGATCTTACAACAAAGACAATATATGATTGCTCTCCCATCATATCATTTGTCTTTATGTCTTTGAAATTTATTGTTAGGAGATATTCATACTTGTTTCATTAATTGTGTTAAAGTTATGGATTCTTAGGAGCTAAGTGAAATGCTACTATGTATTATTACTTGGAGATTTTTCTTTCATAGAAGTAGTTCTGATACTGATATTGTTTGAACACAGGCTGAAAGTTTGAATGATAACGAGAGGCAAGATGAGCACAGTTATGATAAGCACAAATTGTAAAAGTCATCACCTGCTAAACCTTGACGTAAACCTGGTTGTTTACAGTTGTTGTATTGTTTAAGAAGAAAACTGGGAATTTTTTCTAGAATTTTGCCTCCTTGGCTTGCCATACTTTTTTTACCAGCTGATGAAAAGTAAACAGATCTAGGAAGATCGGTAATTTCTGTAGCCATTAAAGACTGGAGTAGTTTTTTATAAGCTGAAATTGAAACATATGAAAAGGTATTAAATTATAATTATATAATAATGTTAGCATAAATGAGCATTCCAAAAATATATATTGCCAATCCAAAATAAAACTTATATCATCAGATTTAAAAATATCATTTCTTTTAGAAAAATCCCATCTTCAATGCTTAAAAGCTAATTTTTGTATTTGGTTTCTTTCCAAAATGTAAAAATTGATTTAAATTTACTTTTGAAAAGTTTTCCTTCAAAAAACATCATTTGAAAAATATTTCAACATGATTTTAGCAAGATCAAAGTGTTTAAAGTGTTATCAAAAGTTATATTATTTTTAATTTTGTTTTTTCTAAATGGTTGTGACATGAAATGGTTGTGACATGAAATGGTTGTGACATGGAATGGTCATCTTCAGTTCTCCATTTTATGTGTCCTACTTTCTAGTTTGTGAACATTTGCATCAATAAATATCATTTGAAAACAATTCATTTTAATTCTATTTGAATACCAAGTAGGAAACCTTTCAAGATTAATGGCAAAGGTGTTTTAATTTTCGAATTCAAAATTAAATAATTCCTTATTCTATAAAATTCAAACCATTTAAAAGATTAACATGAATTCTTAAATGGATAATCTTTTTTTAGAATAATTCAAATGTATAATTCCAAGAAAGTAAAACCTTAACCATCAAGTTTCTAAATATACAAGTTGTACAACCTGAAATGACCACAGAGTCAGTTAGTGACTGCAAGATGGAAACAAAACAAGAGCCGGGTATCTGGGGAAACATGATGTCAACATCTAGAGCATCACCATCATTCTTGGTGTCGGATTTCCCTTTCCCTTCCTGCATTTGTTTTACTGCCAAGTCAAGTTGCTCATAAAGATCTTTCGTTACCTGAGGAGGATGAAGCAATAGTCACAACAAATACAAGACTAGATTTTGGTTATAGAATAAATACAACTTAAAAAATCAAACAAGATAATTACAACTATGGTTTATCAACATACAGATTTTGGTAAGTAGCTGACACAGAAATATTTCACACTGTATTTAGATAAAGCTTCATAAGCTGCTGCGCAGACCAAACAGTTAGAAGATTGAGAATATGCCCACAACCTCATCACTGCTAGTTTGGTGAAAGTCTGGAAAAAAAAAAATTCTCTTTATATAAATTGAAATGACACAGAAAGAATTTATCCTAAATCTTTAAAATTATAGATCAATATTTTTCAGTGGATTAATTGTTTTATAGTTATTTCAATGTCATCCAAAAGCAACAGGTGTGATAGAGATTGATAAATGAAACAGATGTTAGCCAATCTATGCAATTAAATTTTATAAGCTGATATCCTGCTATGCATCACTCCCTGCCATTCTAGTTAGGGCCAAAGATTGTAAAATGTTCTTAAAGATAGCATAAAAATTAGAATAGGCAAATGTTTACCTCATAAAGGCAAATGTTTACCTTATAAAGGCAAATGTTTACCTTATAAAGGCAAATGTTTACCTCATAAAGGCAAATGTTTACCTTATAAAGGCAAATGTTTACCTCATTAAGGCAAATGTTTACCTTATAAAAGCAAATGTTTACCTCATACTCTTGTGTCTCTACTGCCAACTGAGGAACCAGAGACAACAGACCACAAAGTTCCTTGACAACCAATGGTCTTGTTTCATTCAGGAATGTCTCCCCAAGATATGACCACAAAGACATTAGGTCCATGACCTCTGACTCACACAGCTTAGAGAGCCCCCTCAAAGCTAATACAGATACAGGAATGTCCTGCTCAGTGGACGAGGTTTTCAGAATGTCAGTAAGTGCCGTAAGAAGTTCAGCGCCATGTTGTTCAGGTCTAAAAAATAAAATAAAATATGAAACAATTCTAATAGTAATGTGTGTCTTTCTTAAAATGCATTGACATATTTAAATTTTGGTATTCAAAACATTATACTCTCATGTTTTAGAAATAAAAGTTTAATGGTTTTTATTTTTTACAAATTGAAAGACAAAGTTAGGTTTTCCCTTAATAACTTAGAAATCAGACTAAATAAGTTTCTTTCTTTCTGTGGCCCGTAAAGTATTAAGCAAATTGCACAGGAGGCTAAATGTTGTTACAAGGCAGACAAAAAGTAAAATCTGATCTACCGATGCTCAAACTCAGGTCCTTAGGTTAAGAGACCAAGTACTCCTCCATTTTTATATAACCAAATTAATCAATTGATTTGATTACAAACATAAAAAGTCTTTTTAGATATTATTTCAGCCCTCTTGAAATGTCAGTCCTAACCTAACATGTATGATGTAGTTGTAAGCCTACACTGTGCCAAGAAAAATATTTGATAGAAATGCTTCAACAATTAACTTTTTCTTGAACTGTTTCTTTAGAAAAAACACTGTTACACTCACTATAAAGTACCCTAGACTCTTACACCACTACTGAAATTTCTTGCAATTAATCTAAGACTTGTAGTAAGTGGTACAGGCCATGACAGCCAGTACAAAAGGGGAGTCAATAGAGAAAGTTTGTAGTAAGTACAACTTGACAATAAAGTCACCACTCATTGATTTTGCTTTTTTTTTTCGTGTCTACTAATACAACTAGGATTTTTAAAATCAATAATGTATGGCAGTCTAGAACTATCCCTAGCCTAGAAATATCATCTGGATAATTAATATAAAGGAGAGGCAAGAAGAACAGCAGTTAGTTAATAGATAGTCAATGGTTAGTCCATAGATAGTCAATAGTTAGTCAATATATAGTGAATAATTAGTCAAAAGATGGTCAATAGTTAGTCAATAGTCCTCATTCTATATATATATATATATAGTATAACATATAAAATCTTCAATATTAATAAACACTTAACCTCTGGTTAAAATACATAGTGAGCCTCAAGTTTATTAGCTCACAAACCAATCCAGAACTTACTTGTGAGTACAAATCTCCAGTATGACTGATGCCACAGCTAGCCTGACCTGATAGGAGGAAGACCCCTGGGAGTCACTGATTAGCTGTAGCAACTGAGGGAAACACCTCTCTTGCTGTTTCCATAGTAGCATCATAAGCCTAATGGAGATAGGCTTAAGATCAGCTGACTTGCTCAGAGCCAAAATTGTCTTCAGTATTGGTGGAATACAGAGCTGTCATAAAAGAGATAAAAAAAAAAACATTATTTCATTCATTTTATTTTTATTACTGGTCTCTGTACTCCTATATGATTGTGAGTTGGACACTGAACCCTGAGGCTAAAAGAAGAACCTAAGCCTTTGAGAGTAAATGCTACAAAAAACTTCTGGGCATCAAATATTATACATTAGGACTAACTCTCAAAATTCCACAGTCAAGAAGCAGTAGAGGGAGCATGAAGAGTGGACTGTCCAAAGAAAAACATGAAAGGAAAAGGACCAGCCTCTTTCTTGATATACTGCTAATGAAAGGACCAGCCTCTTTCTTGATATTCTGCTAAGGAAAGGACCAGCCTCTTTCTTGATATTCTGCTAAGGAAAGGACTAGCCTCTTTCTTGATATTCTGCTAAGGAAAGGACCAGCCTCTTTCTTGATATTCTGCTAAGGAAAGGACTAGCCTCTTTCTTGATATTCTGCTAAGGAAAGGACCAGCCTCTTTCTTGATATTCTGCTAAGGAAAGGACTAGCCTCTTTCTTGATATTCTGCTAAGGAAAGGACCAGCCTCTCTCTTGATATTCTGCTAAGGAAAGGACTAGCCTCTTTCTTGATATTCTGCTAATGAAAGGATCAGCCTCTTTCTTGATATTCTGCTAAGCAAAGGACCAGCCTCTTTCTTGATATTCTGCTAAGGAAAGGACCAGCCTCTTTCTTGATATTCTGCTAAGGAAAGGACTAGCCTCTTTCTTGATATTCTGCTAATGAAAGGACCAGCCTCTCTCTTGATATTCTGCTAAGAAAAGCTGCTGCCAGAAAGAGTGGAGGGATTTGGTTATTTGAACCAACACAGCACTCCTTGAATGAAAGTCAAGGGACTTGATAAGATGTGATATTTAAAGAAGCAATTATTCAAATAACAGTCTCACAAAGAAAATAAAATGTTAACAGAAGTCACCATTCAACTAGCTTACTAAAAGAACTATGAAATTTAGGCATACTATGATACTAAAATCTGATCTGTATCTAGTTTAATCCATTACGATCCAATCAAATCTAGATCAGATCTGATCCAATCCTGTTCAATCTAATTCATCTGATCTGATTAGAAGCAATTGGATAAGAACAAATTCAATCTGATCTGATTCAGATCTGTTCAGATCCAATCTGTTTCCAATTTGATCAGATCCCATCCAAATTGATTTCATTGGAGCACAAAGTAGGAATTGATTAATATTACTTTGTATATATCAGTGGCACACAATACTTGCACATAAGTCTAGATTCTTTAAATAATTTAAGAGAGATGATTTTAGGTTAAAGAACATTAGATTGTTTTTTTAGCGGCCCCGGAAGGGGAAAAGACGCTATTAGATTTGTGTGGAATGTCTGTCCATTCGTCCATCCCGTTAGATCTCGTAAACTAGAAAAGATAGGGAAAATCTGACATCATAATATTTTAGATCTTTCAAAGTTCTGATGCAATGGCTACATTTTTCTTTTCTGAAAGCGAAAAATCAAATTCTTAAAATCACTTATGCAAGCAGTTTTTTCATAAAAATACACCAGTTTTACAACTATTCACTATTAATAGTAACAAACACAGGAGGCTCTTTATGGAAATCACAAGGAAACAATTTTTCAACACATTTTGTCAAAATTTGAATTGCTAAGTTAAATAAATTCTGTCATAATAACAACTACATTTACACACAAAAAAAATGTTTAAATTATTTGAAAAAGAAAAAATCTATTTAGTATGCATATAAGTTGGACATAAATTAAAACAACAATTAATAAGTAGTTTTTGATATTATTGCATGAACTGCAGGGCTGCTCTATATTTGTAAAACACTAAACTAAATGAAATTTTTTTTTTACAGAAATGTTTATCACTTGACGATTTAAAAAAGAGATTGATGTGACCTAGTATTAGGATAGATCATAAGACCAGTGACCTCTGCTGTACTGGCAAGTTAGTCCAGCTGTACTTTGTGGTCCCAAATTATATTATCTAGGCTATTAACTATAGCCTCTAGATATACAAAATTACTGAGACAGACAAGTAATAATACTGAGATGTCAGTTGAAACAAAAAAAAAAGAGTTTATTTAGAAACAAAAGAAAAGATCATGGAAAGTATAAATGGATATAAAGGCTAAAAAAAGAAAATGAAATAATGAAACAAATCAAAATAGTAGGACAGGTTCAGTTCAAAATAATCAAAGAACCAGCATCGCAGAGGCACAATAGTGTCTCATCTCAAAAACCAAAACGATGGTTTACAATAATATAATACATGTCATGGCAATTAAATGACATCATCCATGAGACACACTACAGTCTCGTATCAAAACAAAAGATGTCTTTTACAAAAAAATATATATAGGGGGGGATAAGAGACTAAGTAGACTATACTATTAACATAAACCAACTTATTACTAACAAATAAATAAAGTCTACATAGCTCATTATCGAAACACTCTTCCCATAACAGTGGTACACTCCTCTTGAGTAATACAGTTAGAGCACAATAACACAAGTATTAGTTCAACATTATGGAGACTTCGTTCAAATTACACTGGTCAGCTCAAGGACTCAAGAGAGAGTGGCAATTGTTAACAGTTAACAGGGACTTAAATCAAGTACTAAGGGGGACTAACTCTTATTGAAAAAAAAAGTAGCTACCCTTACTGTCCTTCTTGTCACAATTGACCTTTTACAAAACAGTTAGATCAGTTAGGTATTCATTATAAGACATCAGTTAGGCAAGGTTCACATCTAACTTCACATTCACTTTCACCTATCCTTTGGTCTGCTGGAGTGCTGGGGCACCACACAAGATCTGTCAACCTTTTTTCTTCATTCTTCTCTGTCATTTGTCTTTGATAGAATTTTATTCTGATGTTCATTCTGAAGTTATTGAAACCTGCCTTTGTACCTGCCTGAGTGGACCACTTCGGGGGCCAATTTTGAGTTTGTGTTTCCACACAAACTGTCTTTGTAACCTTGTTTATTCTATTATTATATTTAAATAGATGTATAGCAAAACTTATGCGAATACAAACCTGATGTGTCTATTACCTTATGTGTAGCCAGACATGGCAGTGTTTCTAGAATGTGCAGCTTTCGTCCTGGGCTGTTAGTTCGGTTCAAGACATAGAGTAGCAATGGGAGGTAATCAGTAGACTGCGGGTAATGAGAGTAAAATAGATTTGGTTATTTCCCTTGAGGTATGAGCCCATTTGTTGCTATTATAACAGCCTTAAAGAGACAAACGTAATTTGTTTACACTTAGAACTTAAAGCATCCCAGTAGCCTTTATGCATAGAAACAAATTAGTAGCTGTAGATGGAGAGGTCATTGTATTTACCTACATACATTTATGTTTTGTTTTTAAATCAATTCTTGTACTGTATCAATGCGCAGCTACGTATCATTAAATACTTTGCCTAACAAAATGTAAAATATAAGATTCAATGGAACTCTAGATCCAGGGGCGTAGCTAGGAATTTTCCATCATTTGAGGGCCCTGGGGGGGATTGACCTCTTTGGGGGCCCCTGCATTTATAATAATATTTAATATTTAACATAAAACACACACATTTGGAGGACCCCTCTCAAGTGGGGGCCTAGGGGATTTTAAAAATTCTACCCCCTCCTCCCCCCACCCTAGCTACGCCACTGTCTAGATCTATATACCATTCCTTTTGTGACTTTGTGGGTGGAGAGAAAAAAAAGTTCTTAAATTTCATTTCGCAATTGTGTCCAATAAATACTCACTTGTTTAGGATCAACAATGGCGATTCTTTTCACCACCTCAAGGGCGGCACTGCTGACCTCATCAGAGCTGGAGGTGATCAAGACAGCGGCGATGACGTGGTTCAAAACTGGACAACAAGCTTCCAGGGTTGTGGCTAAGTTAACTAGCCAGGTGGTCAAGGTGTGGCCTTCTTGTAAGCTTTGACCACCTAGTTGTCCACACAGCTCAGAGAAAAAATGGAAGGTAGAACCGAACTGTGTCCACTTATGAGGCTGCTCAGGTTCCTGTTTAATAGAAATAACACATTTTGAATGCTCTATTGTTAGGCTGATCTTCAATCATAGACTCATGCCTCCACGTAACGTGGTGGCCTCTGGGTAATGCCTTAAAAGTTAACAACTTAGCAGGAAAATAGTTCGCAATGGACTACCAAACAAAACCTAAGTCATAAAACATGGCGGACATGAAGAAGTTCGCCAGAGATCGGCCAATCGTTCAATAGGAGTAGTTTAATCGGCGGTTCGTCCACAGAGTTTATAATACACAGGAAGATAGAAAAATACGACCACAAGTAGGCTTGGCCTTAAGGCATCGCTCAAGAAACATGGGGTTGAACTTGACAAGTAGGCTTGGCCTTAAGGCATCGCTCAAGAAACATGGGGTTGAACTTGACAAGTAGGCTTGGCCTTAAGGCATCGCTCAAGAAACATGGGTTTGAACTTCACAAGTAGGCTTGGCCTTAAGGCATCGCTCAAGAAACATGGGTTTGAACTTCACAAGTAGGCTTGGCCTTAAGGCATCGCTCAAGAAACATGGGTTTGAACTTCACAAGTAGGCTTGGCCTTGAGGCATCGCTCAAGAAACATGGGGTTGAACTTGACAAGTAGGCTTGGCCTTAAGGCATCGCTCAAGAAACATGGGTTTGAACTTCACAAGTAGGCTTGGCCTTGAGGCATCGCTCAAGAAACATGGGGTTGAACTTGACAAGTAGGCTTGGTCTTAAGGCATCGCTCAAGAAACATGGGGTTGAACTTGACAAGTAGGCTTGGTCTTGAGGCATCGCTCAAGAAACATGGGGTTGAACTTGACAAGTAGGCTTGGCCTTAAGGCATCGCTCAAGAAACATGGGGTTGAACTTGACAAGTAGGCTTGGCCTTGAGGCATCGCTCAAGAAACATGGGGTTGAACTTGACAAGTAGGCTTGGCCTTAAGGCATCGCTCAAGAAACATGGGTTTGAACTTCACAAGTAGGCTTGGCCTTGAGGCATCGCTCAAGAAACATGGGGTTGAACTTGACAAGTAGGCTTGGTCTTAAGGCATCGCTCAAGAAACATGGGGTTGAACTTGACAAGTAGGCTTGGTCTTGAGGCATCGCTCAAGAAACATGGGGTTGAACTTGACAAGTAGGCTTGGCCTTAAGGCATCGCTCAAGAAACATGGGGTTGAACTTGACAAGTAGGCTTGGCCTTGAGGCATCGCTCAAGAAACATGGGGTTGAACTTGACAAGTAGGCTTGGCCTTAAGGTATCGCTCAAGAAACATGGGGTTGAACTTGACAAGTAGGCTTGGTCTTGAGGCATCGCTCAAGAAACATGGGGTTGAACTTCACAAGTAGGCTTGGCCTTAAGGCATCGCTCAAGAAACATGGGGTTGAACTTGACAAGTAGGCTTGGCCTTAAGGCATCGCTCAAGAAACATGGGGTTGAACTTGACAAGTAGGCTTGGCCTTAATTCATCGCTCAAGAAACATGGGGTTGAGCTTGACAAGTGAACTGGTGATATTTTGTTGTTTCTTCTCTTCAAAGAAGAGTTAGATATTAGTGGTCTCCAGTAAAGACAATCTACAAAGAACCCTAACCCTGGGGGATTTTCATTGTCTCCCCCCCCCCTTTAGAGCTACGCCTCTGTTAATACTTTTACGTTTCAGCGCGTGGGCGTTAATGAAGGTTTCAATTAGTTTCAGGATACATTCATGAATGCGACCTAGAAAACAAATCAATACATCCAACCAAAATCGATTCTGTTTCTAGCTTTCATTAATTATCATTTAATTCTATTTGTATGGTCTGATGTATTCCCCCCCCCCCCCCCCCCACCAATACGTTTTGTTCATAATTCGATGAATCACGGTTTGCTTTTAGATCTAAGATCAAGTAGTCCAGCTATTCATAGTTTGTACAAGTATTTGTTGTATCTCTAGAGGCCTATCGGAAGGATTAGTCTAGCTCGTATTGGTGACATGTAATAGAAAACTTTTGGATAAAAGAGATGAATGCAAAGCTTGACAGGGAAGACAAATCGAACCAAACACACTAGATCTAAGTAGAACAGAAATTAAATTAAATATTCTCTTCATTTTTTTTCCCAAAGAATGAAGAGAAAGGAAAGGATGAGAAAGGTGTAGCCGCTTGTAGCGAGGTTTGAATCCACGTCTCCATAAGTACAGAATAATCTTCAATAATATTTGAACGAAATTGTTTTTAATTGTACACATAATTTAAACCAATCAGTAACTACTGCTTCATGGGAAAGTGCTATTGGTTTCTTTGTCGCGTGTGTGCTCGGGTTGTCTCACACCCTCTTTTTACAAAGCTTATGTTGAACTCACTCCGTCTGTCTGTCTTTCTGTCTGAATTCTTGTACACGTTTATTTCCTCCCTCTTCAGTAGAAAGATTAAAATCATGGTCGATGACAACACAGGAATCAATTAAAAAATAACCAATTAGTTATTTAATTGCTAGAAATTAGTTAATTTTTACTTTAAATAGAAAGGGAAATAAATCTTGTATCCTTGAGAGATACCGCAGTAAATGTGCAGCACTTAGTAGTGTCCAACTAGTTACCTGATTGACTGGTTGATTATACTAGTGTCCAACTAGTTACCTGATTGATTGGTTGATTAGACTAGTGTCCAACTAGTTACCTGATTGACTGGTTGATTAGACTAGTGTCCAACTAGTTACCTGATTGACTGGTTGATTAGACTAGTGTCCAACTAGTTACCTGATTGACTGGTTGATTAGACTAGTGTCCAACTAGTTACCTGATTGACTGGTTGATGAGACTAGTGTCCAACTAGTTACCTGATTGACTGGTTGATGAGACTAGTGTCCAACTAGTTACCTGATTGACTGGTTGATGAGCTTCCAGTAATGTTTCAACTCTGCTTAAAAGTTGGGTCGCTTTGGCTCTGACCGTTCCTTGGCTCACTCCTTGACTCTGGCTCAGAGTGAGACTCGGTGAAGCAACAATCTGAATTAAGGGCTTTACAACACTTGCAAGACAGATGAACTGACAGGACTGTTGACACAACGTGATCAAATGATCAGCTGAAAAGAAAGAAAAAAATGTTAAAGACTTAGTGAGCTGACAGCTCCAAGAACTCAAATTCTATCTATCTGGTTTATAGCGAGTTCAATGCAGGATGACCGGTATCAAAGGTACGTGCTAATGTGTTGGAATGACTGGTTGGGCTAAAGTGGGCTAAAGTCGGCTAAAGAGAGTGTGTTTTTTGGAATGTTTGTAATTATACATGTGGTCTCAACAAATTTTAATATGTGATAACAATTGGCCAATGATTGTATATTTGGTTAGTAGGTTTGAAATAAAAATTAAAATAAAATTCCCTCTCTTGCTTTTTGTTCTATTAAAAAAATGCGAGTCTTCTCCCTCTTTTCTACTTCAAAGTATTAAGCATGTCTCTTATTATTAACAAGAGAGTTCAATTCAGTTTTATTTATGAAACAGAATCGGGATTAATTGCGTCGTGTTCGTCCTTCAATAACCAGGAGTTACTCCCGACACTAATCGTGTCCATTAATTGCAGGGTGGCGGGGCCGGGGAGTAAGTTTCTTTGATTCATTGCTTCATTTTTCTCCTACTGGCCATGACAGCCGCTAATGACCAGATCATTTATTTGGTCAGTGTCGTACCATGTTAGGTCAACAAATACATCTCTCTTTTTTTACTGGCTAATTACGTTGTGCTGAATAAAGTAGAATAATTGAATCCTTCTAGAAAACTGAGACTTTTTTAATGTACAACCAGCAATGAGAGATTTGTTGACAATATGAGTTTTGTATTAGGCGTATTGAATTAAAATACTAGAACCAATGTTATATGTATGGTAAAGTAAACTCACTTAACGCCAAGTGTGAGGGCGGATTGAGTAGATTTTTTAAAATCTAATCAAAACTAAGCATTCTCATACACAGATTCTTTGAGCTTTCAATATTTGTTGATAGTTTTTTTTTGTTTACATTGAGTCATATAGAACTCGCACAAACATATACGATGAAGCCATCAATTACCATAGCATTGCAGATAGTCGAAAACAATTTTTTGGAAGGAATTCAGTCACCATCAGATATTGTTGTTCTTACAGACTCCTAATCTACTCTGCAAGCATATAACAGTAGCACCTCTGTTGTGGTATAAAGACGGAATATGTGGAGACCCCGTCGTGCTCGACCTTCGGCCTCGCTTCTAACCTGAAGTTTTGAGATACGCGCCATCGGTAATAAGGATGTAACAAATAACATCTGCTTTGATCACTCCTAGGCAGAACAGTTGTTCTGACAGGCCAATATAATTCCAAAAATCTTTGACTGGACTCTTAGGACAGTTGTCATTCCAAAGGAGCGAAATACCTGGCACTTGGCGGCGATGTCTACGTTGACAAATAGGACGTCATGACAAAACCAGATCACACGGCAGGTTTCACTTTTGGCATTGATGGTCTATAGCAGGGGTGGGCAAATTACGGCACGCGGGCCACATGCGGCCCGCCGAGGTGTTTTATGCGGCCCGCCGACACCTACAGAAATCAGGTGTGCCCACAGTATATAGATATACAAATGCAAATATTTAAAAAAAAATATCTATATAAATTATTGAAAATGTCTCATTATAAAAAGTTTTAAGTAAACGAAGATAATGCTTATTGGCTATACATCAATACACTCAATCCAAGACACAATGTCTGAGTGTTTGGTAGGCTTGGAATAAAGTGTAACAACTGATGGAGCTCGATCTTTGACTGAGAACCATAAACTTGAAACAGGAAAGTTTGCACAAAGCTGCATATAATTTTACCATTAAATTAATGTAGAACGAATAAGTAATGAAATTTGCTAGATCTAGGAGAGTTAACCACGGGTAGTTCTGATCTAAGAATAATTAATCCAATGTATCCGCTAGCTTAGCATGGGCAAGGCAAAGGAGAAGAATATAAAATCTCAATGATGAAACAGTTATGTTACTTGAAGGACATTGACTGTGACCTTGTTACCAATATTTATAATGAAGAGTGGAAGACAAAATTTCATGTTTTCTATAATCACTATTGCAATTGATTGTTTACATATGAAATGTAAATGCATGTTAAATCTTTTCAAACAAGACTCTCCGATTTCTACAGGCAAGCAAAAAAAAAAAGTTTTTGTCATTTTCCTTTGCTGAAAGGTGAAACTATCTTTAGTGAAATGATTAAAAGTACAACACTCATTAAGAGAAGCAGATTCAGCTCCAGAGGACATAACTCGAAGCAAAGAGAAGTTCCAGTCAGCACTACCACGGAAGTTTTATGGGTGCCAGAAGCTGTATTTCCACACTTAAAAAAAACTTTGCTGCTGTTCACACTATTTGTGTACACATACATCAGTTCTTCTTCTTCGTTTTCATTTTACATGTTGAAGGGTTCAGATCAGTAATTCTATATCTGAGATGAACCGCGCAGTGGTTTCCAGATCAGGCAGTTCATATCTTTGGAGAGTCTTGTTCGGGTCCCTTCATTTAGTATGCACCATTGAAGGACATGGTCAGCATTCTCTGGTGATGCTCCACAAGGGAAGGCTTCGCTATTCCCGACATTTAACTTCCGGAACATAAATTGCCTCATTCAGTGAGCAAGTATTTTTTGTGGAAACTAAACAAGTGTAATCACTAGTCAATATTTTGACTGACTGTGATTTGACAGCAGTCATATACAGGGGTAACAACTAGTAATATAGTTTCACAGTTTAGAAACATTATACACGAGTCTAAGAAGTAAAATACTGCACATTAAGTACAACTGTATATTTGTGAGGATATTGTGATATAAAAAGGTAACAGCAATTAAAAAAAATCGTAATACGGTGTATATATGAATTAAAGGACATTTACACAGCAAGCTTATCTTTCTAAGATATATATATCTTCAAAATCGACACTGGCAACTGGGAAGAGGTGGCACTGGACAGATCCACATGGAGAGAGAGCATAAAAGAAGGGTCACAGATTGCAGATGTCATACACAACAGAAGCAGAAAGAAGGGTGAAAATGCAACGGCGCCTGGTGATTATATATGCCCAACCTGCGATCGCAGCTGTGTATCAAGGATTGGCCTCTTTAGTCACACAAGAAGTTGCAAAGGGAAAAGATCGTCTCTCGAGACGTAAAATGCCATATATATATATTGTAACAACACTTGTGCCAGATGTGACAACCTTTTGATGGTATGATGTGTTGTTATGCCGGGGATTTTACTTGAATTCAATAGTTAACAAAATTGACGATCTAGACTCACAAATTAACGATTCTTTGATAAAACAAAACTCTGGAACTTTATTTAAACACAACGTAAGTACAGTTATGTACAAATTACAAATCAATGAATATGGAACATATTACAAAGGCTTTAGATCAGAGCTCTTAGAAAAGTGACTAGCTACAAGAACATTATTTTATCGACTCCCTTTACTTTCTTACTACCGCCAATTCTCTGGCGCTAACTCTTTTCAAAAATGTCTTTGTTTAATTTCAAATCAACCAATAGATTTCAAACATACTAATTACGTCCCTTGGGTAAATCCTGACTTGAATGTCAAGTGTCTAAATTTGAGGATTAAATCCCGAGACTCATGTCGAGGGCTTATATTTCTTTCAAATAAGAAATGTACACACAATTCTATAATGTGATCTGTGACATATTACCCCCCTCTCCATTTAGCATTTGTATGGTAATAGAAATGCTCATATGTATTAAAAATATTTAAATATACACAAAATACCATACATGAAATTATAGAAAAATGGTTGAGGTAACATATGACAAGATAAAGTCAACTTGGAGATAACAACAATAATAGAAAAATGTAAATGCAGTGAATAAAATTATTGATGATTTTGAATACCTGTCTCACTATTCAAGTGGTTATGAAAATGAGACAATGCTTGTCATGAACAATATCAAAATTTGTACAAGGCATAATACTTGGATAAATTAAATCTTGAATTGCATAAGTTATGAAGCTTCATGATGAAATTAAAATATGACAATATAACTCATTTGGTTAGTACTAATGCGAAAATGTGTACATGGAGAAATATATTGCATATGAAAAATTGACATAGAAAAAATTGATGTATACATGACAATCTTCTGAGAAAATAATACTCAATGTGAAATAAATCTCAACATGTGTGAAGCAATGAAAAATTCCAATTGTCTGTCATGTATCTGTACTATTATAATAGGATATATGCAATAATAATATACCTGAAATAAAATGCTCATGATTTAAAAATTAAAATGTCTGATGCATGTCATATGCAAAGATGCTGAAATATAATAAACAAAGTATCTTGAATGAGTGACTTTCCTCAGTGGGTTGCTTGGTGCTGAAATAAATACAACATCTGATATAGAACTCCTGTGGAAAAAATGAGTAGACAAATTAATTGATTAAGTACAACTGAATACTGTTCTTCCTTGACGAGTATGAATGATAATGGATCAAGTGGCACTAAATATGCTATAGTACATATGTAGAGTAGAAATGTAAAGTTCGGAACCCTTCTGAATTGCCGACATGGATGTGCATGTGCGTTTTCTAAACTTGAAGAAAAGGTCTTTCAGTTTATGAAGCTGTTGTCTCCATGTCATAATGATCTCACAGATAATGTCTGATTGAACCGCGTTTGAGTTTGGTGAAAATAAGAACTGTCCGAAACCAAAACTCAATTTTCTGGTTGATGAACTTTGACGCTGTAGAACAATGGTAGCAGAATGCTTTGCATTAGAATGTTCAATAGAGCAATGACTGAACATGTCTGAGTTCAATCGGTCAATACAGCAATGTTGAAGAAGTTCATTTGTTCCTTTCTGAAGAAAAGTTGCCCCTTGAGTGGACGGAGGATGAAACTTGGTGTTGTCAATGTTATTGCTTTCTGAGTTTCTTTCAAATTGCAGTGGAAATGTTTCAGAAACACTGGTAAAGAAATCTGCATGGTCTGGAAACACTTTAAAGTCCTTCACTTTCTGTAGTGCTATGTCATCCAGAGTGATGACCTTGGGAATGTCAATGTTATTTGATGTTGGTAATGAAACATCTATCTCAGGAATGGGTGTTGATGATGTTTCTTCTTCCTCAGGAATAGTTGCTAAGCTTGTAAAATGTTCAACTTCTGCTTTGATGTCTTCATTATCTGTTTCATGGTAATGTTCAAACATATGAACATGAGATACTTTGGTTGACTTGTTGATGTTGATTTCATAAAGCAGGTTGGAAATCTTTCTGGTGATGGTAAATGGACCTTGCCATTTGTAGAATAGCTTGTTACTCCAATCTGGTAACAGTAAATTGATTTGATCTCCTTGAGCAAAATATCTTGATTTCATGTGTTCATGTAATATTCTTTGACTTCCAAAGTTCATGGTTGTAATGGCTTCTTGAGTTGACTCACATTCTTTCAAATGAGGAATACTTGTATGAGTGTTAGAGTCAAGTTGCATAGTTTTTCTTTTGTCTGGTATAGCCAAAGTTGATTGAGTATAAGTTTCTTTAATTTCTGCTTCTGGTTCTTGAGACTTGTCTTGATTGTAGCAAAAATGTTCAATGCATATCATAGTATTTGATGCAGATGCTGTCTTATTCAAGTCTTGATGCATGAAGTCATCATCAGTGGTTAGGGATGGGCTTGTATTGTCAGGTAGGGATGGACATGTAGTAGCAGGTAGGGATGGACATGTAGAACTAGTAGCAGGTAGGGGTGGACATGTAGTAGGCAGTGATGTCCCTGTAGATTTGCTTGAGTCATGATTCATAGATTCATTGTTGTCAATTCTGACTTTGTAGTCTGGTTCATTCTTTGTTTTAGTTATGTTGCTTTTCTTTTGAGTTTGTTTCTCATCATAATCCCATTGACAATGTAAACATTTATTAATGTATTTCTTGACATCTTTGGTCAAGCTAGGCCAATAATATTCTTTGGCAATTCTCTTCTTGGTACTTGTTACACTCATATGTATGGTGTCATAAAATTCATGCTTTGCTTTAATAATTTGTTTTCTGTACTTCTGTGGTACATATATTTGTTCAATTACATTGTACTTGCGGAAAATAATCTTCTTGAGAAATCCATCTTCGAGATATGCTGTACGCTTTCTTAATTGAGCTTTCTGGTATATTCTTGTTAATGTTGCATCATTCTTTTGTTCAGCTTTGAATTCGGTATTTTTCAATTCTAATAATTCTCGTTTTAGTTCTTCTTGCCGTCTTCTGTCGTTTTCTCTGTCGAACTCAGCTAATTTATTATCAAACCATCTTTCTCGTTCATGTGAAGGAATGTTGAGTTTTTCTGCTAAAGCTATGGCTTCACCTATTATGTCTGTTGTTAAAGTCATGTTACAATGTTCTTTTGCTTGATATTCTCTTTGTCTTTCTGCTTCTTTTTGACGTATCTTTGTTTGATATTCTTTTTCTTCCTGTCGATGAACCCATTCTTCTGGTTTAGGTACTTGTTTTTCTTTAGCTATGTCGAATAATTCTAACCATCTTTGTGTTCTTGTCTTTGGAGACATGTTGAAAAATATAGCAACTTGGAATGTAGAAATATAGTAACGTTTTGAATATAACAAATCAATGTTAGTTATGCCGTAACTGGCTATGAAGTATAACTTTGTTTTACAGTAGAAGTACTACTGGAGTCGTTGTAGGAAGTGTAGATGTATGGATCTATTGAGCCGAGTACTTTTTTCTGGTTTAACAGTTGGTTAAATCTGGTCTTCTTTTTACTTTGTGCTGCACAAATGATTATTTACTGGTCTTCTTTATAATGCCAGTTATTTGATTTACTGGTCTTTTTTTATAATGCCAGTTATTTGATTTACTGGTCTTTTATATTGCCAGTTATTTGCTTTACTGGTCTTTTATATTGCCAGTTATTATGTATATTGGTCTTATTCCTTTTGCCAATTACATATAATAATAGATTTCGTGAGTTAGACGTAACTCTAACAAAATCTTTATAAAAGAATTATCGATAACCAACTGACCTGTTAAACACAGAAATTCTGTCCTCCGTTAAATTAGAATGAAGTTCCTTTGAAGAGTTTTAGAAATTGGTCCTAGATCTTGAATAAACTTCGTTAAAAGTTGTCCGTGAACTTTTATTAGTCGGAGAGTGCCATATGTAACAACACTTGTGCCAGATGTGACAACCTTTTGATGGTATGATGTGTTGTTATGCCGGGGATTTTACTTGAATTCAATAGTTAACAAAATTGACGATCTAGACTCACAAATTAACGATTCTTTGATAAAACAAAACTCTGGAACTTTATTTAAACACAACGTAAGTACAGTTATGTACAAATTACAAATCAATGAATATGGAACATATTACAAAGGCTTTAGATCAGAGCTCTTAGAAAAGTGACTAGCTACAAGAACATTATTTTATCGACTCCCTTTACTTTCTTACTACCGCCAATTCTCTGGCGCTAACTCTTTTCAAAAATGTCTTTGTTTAATTTCAAATCAACCAATAGATTTCAAACATACTAATTACGTCCCTTGGGTAAATCCTGACTTGAATGTCAAGTGTCTAAATTTGAGGATTAAATCCCGAGACTCATGTCGAGGGCTTATATTTCTTTCAAATAAGAAATGTACACACAATTCTATAATGTGATCTGTGACATATATATATATATATAAATATATATATATATATATATATATATGCGGCCCGCAATTACCAAACTTTTTTTTAATGCGGCCCTCGATACAAAAATGTTGCCCACCCCTTGTCTATAGCATCTAAAGATTCAAGATTTTCTGATAGGGAGAGAACAAACTGTAATTATAGATGGCTTCAAATGAACACCATAAACAGTAAACTGTTATGACATGATTAGGATTTAGTTATTTGTTTCGGGAATAGGGGGAAAGTTTTACTTAGCGACGATGACATAAAGTTTGTTTAAAAGTAAGAACGCTCTAAGTTACGCTATAAAAAAGACGCTTTTCATTAGGGCAGTGACAGTGGCGTAGCTAGCCATGTGCGGGTGGTGCGTGCCGCACGGGGCATCAAGTGATGAGGGGCATCAAACTGAGGACAAAATTTCTCAGTAAAAACTGCACACATTGTACATTCATGAACAAACATCAACTACTGTATTTGATTTAAAAATTTATTTATTTGGCCACTCTGTTAATTGATTGGTAAGTCTGGCTGGCTCTCATAGTGCTATCTCACATGGAGAAATTGTCTTCTCTGTTTAAAATGGTTGACGGCAGGGATCAAAAGATACTAAAGGTAAAAATCTGATAATGAAAAGAATCTTGGATATCATTTATTTTCTCCCAAAGCAGAATCTGGCCTTCATTTGGCATCATAAACGAGTTGAAGAAGAATTGTAAAGACAAAATCTCTTAAGTAGGTGGATCTTTAGTTGCTATGCAGTCTTAATTTTCTCAGCTATTTTGGATTCTTGGCCCCTGAATTAACTGAAATAAACGGTGGGTAAGTCTACCTTTATAAAACTATTCGTCAATTTGAGACTGCACATTTAAATAAAAAACATTAAAAACATCGATAACTGAAGACGTTATTAGCCTACCTTTAGCGAAAGCATGTACTCTGATCTATGGGTTAGTGCAGAACATGAACGATGAATTGGCCACAATAAAAAGAAGCCAATCGAAAAAGGTGAAGATTCTGTATAAACACATAAGAACGAGCTACGGATTGAGATTAATTCTTCCTTGGACGTGATAGTTCAAAAAACAATCACCCGATATGATCGTATCATGATGTGGTAGGTGAATATGAATTTTGTCGCTATCCCAACTATTGAATCCTCAGATTGAAATCAATCTCGATAGTGCTCATAGCAACATTGACAAAAACGCATTTTGTCTGGAGCGAAAGAGCTGTCAAGAGTTTGGCGCTATTTCTTTTTAGGAGCCTCCCTTTGAACTTCTCCAACAAGGACCTGTTTGAAATCTTGAGTAAAAAAGAAATAAATAAAAAGATAATCAGCTAGAATACCACTAGATGTTTCAGTTCTAAATATTGTCTAAATATTCGTGTTGACTATTGGATGCCAGATTCTGCTTTGAGAGAAAAAGAATCATGTCCAAGATTCTCTTCAGGTAGCATTATCAGATTTTTACATATTTCTGATTATTGCGGTAAGTGTGGCTATATGCGAGCGAAGTTTTTCAGAACTTAATTAAGTTGATCACAAGTTAACACCAATCAGTGATGCTTTTCACTAACTAGACAATTGGTGGAAAACGGATTTCGATAAAAGTAATGATAGTTTAGCGACCAAGAAAACTCGTAATATTTATTTATAGTGTATTTTGTTTAACGTATAAGAAGGTAATTTTGTTGTTTTATATCCATGAGGGAGGGGGCATCATGAGGAGATGCCGCACTAGGCATCAAACACCCTAGTTACGCCACTGGGCAGTGAAAATAATAAGTTATATCCAAACGGCTAGTAACAGAGGACATTAGACGGGTCTCTTCTTGAGGATTAAAAATGTTTCCTATTTTAACACTAGTGTCGACTACCTATCTTGATTTTTTTGGCATTTCGCAGGTGTTCGAAGGTTACCTCCTGTTTATTTCATTGTTTATATCTGACACGGCGGAAGAGCCACAACAAAACTCAGGTGTACCTCAAGGAACAGTCTTAGGTCCACTACTATTTTTAATTTACATACATGATCTACCAGATTGCATTGCATAAGATATCACTTATCTGGACCAGTTGGGAAAATGGTAAAAAAAGGAGGGGAGAAAGAAAGGAATATCTGGGTGGATTCTACCGTACTTACTTTTTAAAAGCATTTACAGAAAAAAAAAAGAGAACGACCTGAATTCAAACTCGTGGCTAACGCCTCCCTGGGAGACGAGCTAACCACTCTGCTAGTACTTATGACTAAAGAAGATTGTATAGTGATATATTGTTGTTTCAATTTAGAGCGGCGACCTCTAGAGGGTACTACTTATACCACCACTTCAGTACATTTTTCCCTTGTTAGAGATACCCCCCCCCCCAAAAAAAAAAAAAAAAAAATTACCAATACCAATAGTTAATTAACTAGTTGGTTATTTTGTGTTATTGATTATTGTGTTAGCGTGTAAAAGAAATAATTGTGGAAAATGTTCAGCTTGATCCGAGATTGGGTGTCGTAGAAATAATGTGTACAAACTTTTGACCAGACACAGTGTGAGTTGATATGAGTCGATAGAAGCTTTGTAAAACTTCACCATAAAGAGAGAGTAAGTGAACAGTAGGAAATCGAAATCTTTTTTTCAAAATCTGATTTACATTCAAACAAATTAAGTTAAAACGTGAGAAAATGTTCAACAAGCGAAAGGTGTGTGCACTATAAACTCGGCATGAATATCCAATGTTATCTGACTAGAACCAAGACATCCAAGTGGAGGCCAGGCTATCAGGGAATATGTGCCTGTTATCACGTCCACAAGGTAAACATCTACACAAAATTATTTACTTCCTAAGAAGTTTAGTACAAAACATGTGGCATGTCTATGACCCAGTCAGGCTGCCGCCAGGGAAACTTCTCCCTAGTACAAGGAGCTCGTTCTAATGGGTCCTCTAATCAAAAGGCGACAGAGTCAGCCATTCATCCTATGGACTACACTGCCTGTATATGCTGGAGGATATTGACTTAGTATACTTGATAAACTAAATCTAAGTTTTATAATGGCTAATAAGCTAATAGGTCTTGTGAGGCCTGTTAGCTAAAATGTCACGTGAGATCTGTTAGCTAAAATGTCGTGTGAGGTCTGTTAGCTAACATGTCATGTGAGGTCTGTTAGCTAAAATGTCATGTGAGGTCGGCTGTCATGTGAGGTCTGTTAGCTAACATGTCATGTGAGGTCTGTTAGCTAACATGTCATGTGGGGTCTGTTAGCTAACATGTCATGTGAGGTCTGTTAGCTAACATGTCATGTGAGGTCTGTTAGCTAACATGTCATGTGGGGTCTGTTAGCTAACATGTCATGTGGGGTCTGTTAGCTAACACTGTTGTGATAGTTGACGCATGTTTGTTTGTCTTGATATAACGTTTTAGAAACGTTAAGAACAACGTAACCAATACACAGCGCTAGTAGCATATCCAGAAACTGAGAGAGATTGCGAGAGTAAGAGAGAGAGAGAGAGAGAGATATTATATATATATATATATATATATATATATATATATATATATATATATATATATATATATATATTACAACAGAGAGAACAGAGAGGGAAAGAAAGCGATAATGAGAAAGAGAGAGAAAGAAAGAATGGGAGAGAGGTTCTACGCACACACTTTCAATGCGCCTTTATTCATCTCAACTTTCAACACGTTAATATATTTTTTTTTATTGCATAGAAATAGATTCTGTGAATTAGCCATAAGCCAGCAGTAATGAAATAGATTCTGTGAATTAGCCATTAGCCAGCAGTAAAGATATTTTAATTAGCCATATGCCAGCTATATAGAAATAGATTTTGTGAATTAGCCATAAACCAGCATTATAGATATTTCAATTAGCCATATGCCAGCTATATAGATATAGATTTTGTGAATTAGCCATATGCCAGCTGTAAAGATATATAAAACTAATTTCTATATTGATTAAACGTATCAAACACATACAAAACGTAAGGTTTAAACCAACGTCTGATGAGAAGAAGCAAACTTGAACTCCACGCCCCCTACTTGTTTTTTTTTGTTTGTTTCACATCACCCAGTGCGCAAAGAAGCTGCTTGCATATTCCTGTTTTACATAAATGTAGACAAAAACAAGCTTTGTTTCGTGATTTCAACCAAAGACTTAAAAAATATTGACACAATTCTAAGTTGCTCATTTTAATACGTCAGCTTCATAGATAGTGAAAAAGGCAATGGCCGATATGGATTACATGCATAAAAGAATGTATGATTTTAAGTTTTAAAACACAATTCCCACATTCCTAAACCGTAGGCCAACATCAAAATAGAATGAGCTATCAATTCATAGCAATCATTCTATTTTGTTTACACTTCCGGGGGAAAATTATGCAATAGCATGGCCGACATTTCAACATGTTCCAGATGTTCGTTGAAATCTTCAAGGAAAATGATCAGAGTGTTGCATGGCAAAACTAAGACGCTATAAGGAATCGGGGATTTTCTTTTCTTTCTTTTTTTAGGAGGGGGGGGGGTGTTAGGCGACTAGATAGAGTAAAATTATTTGTTTTAAATATGAAATAAACTAAAATAAATAAACATCATTTTCTTTTACATCTTTTCAAAAAGTCCAGAAATGTGAGATGGATTACACATAAGCCTTGTTCGGTAGCCAGTCTGTGATTCTAACAAAACACAAGTTTTGTTTCTTTATTGAACAGCTGAAAGAAAGCACATTTTTGTTGTCTAGAATGTACCTTGCAGCTAAGGGAATTCTAGACAAGACAATAATTTCCTGTTCCGCCTCACATCAATACGAGCTTTAAAAAAAAATAACATCGAATTGTCCAGATTGAATAGGAAGCCCATAGCAATGGCAGCACTGATTAACATTCACAGACGCGTATTAATACATCTAGCCTGACTTGGGAAAAAAAGGTCCAATAACAACATACGGTACAAATATAGAGGATTATCGCAGCCATATTGACACTTTCAGCGAATGTGTCCTTGGGCTAGAGAAAGTTAATTTCTTCTTAATTGGTTTGACTTTTTTTTTTCAGCAACAGTGGTACTGTAAAGCAATGTATTTCTTGACCTGCGGAGACCGCGAAACTGTAAAGAAAGTAAACTAAAAGAAACCATAAGATTTTTGAAGTTTAAACTAATATGCACCGTGTTATAATATAGATAATTACAAGTGGCGCTAATAGAACTAGATCTAGATATCAGGCATATGCTTGGAAATGAAACACAAAAAGGTTTTCTTGAAAGGATTGTAGGCTATATACTTTTTGAACAGTAATAAGAAAAAAAAAATCAATTTAGATAGACTTTCAAAATATTGTTTCGGGCGGGAGAGTAAGGTGCCTGATATCAGCACGGCCTTGACATTGTCTATGTGTGGGTGGTGAGTGAGAGAAACCACTTGACTAATAAACTGCGACGGTTTGAGTTCGAGATGAGTTTATCCTTTTTTTTTTTGGGGGGGGGGGGAAGGAAAAGGCAGTAATTTTTAAGACCATCATCATCATCATCCTCAAACTTAGAGGTTCACATCCTCTCTTGCATAAGCCCATGACAATAACCCTGCTGTTATGCGTAGCGCATGTATGTCACCATACATACTTGTGGTTTTCCAGACCAGTCGAGACGGAGGTCAGCAAGTCTGGGGCCAGGGCCGGCCTTAGATAATTTGAGGCCTTGGGTGAAGTGAATTAGAAGCCCCAAATGAAATAGAAAACAAAGAGCAAACAAATAAAATTACTCGATTAAAAACCTAGTGCACTCCAACAATAACGCTGAACACGTGTTTCGCCATTTCTTCTCTTCAAACCTTTTTTTTAGTACTGTGCGAGGCTCCCAACAATCGGAGGCCCTGGGCGGCTGCTTGTTATTCTATGTGTACGGCCGGCCCTGCTGGGGGAGTTGAAAAGAATATGAGACACGGTATCCTCTTCCCAGCAGCCGGGGTACTGTGAGTCGAAGTCTGGCCTGAGCCATGAGAAATATGAGCCAACAGGACAGTGGTCAGTGCTATACTGGCTTTCCCAGGCCTGGACAGCCTCAACCACGATGGGGCGTGGTCAGGTCGCCTTATGAGCTCCCCATATTCAGCGGGTACTCTCCCCCCCCCCCAGCAGCTTCCCCATTTCTATTTTGTTATTGTTGCCAAAAGCATGATGGGAACTCACAGCCTGCTCGGTAGATGATTTAGCCCTCCCTGGTGGGCCAAGCAGTTTGCAGCAGTGTTACCTCTGACATCTATGTGACACGGTACCCACTGCATTATTACCAGGGTGGCTATCGTTTGGTTTCTATCGTGTGAAGCAAAGATGACAGCGGTGTATCGATCTACAGCAGCGTTGTTCAAAATTTTCCCTTAACGGAACGCTTCTCACATTCGGAACACTTTGATTATATATATATATAAGTCCTGGAAAATAATAATAAAGTAAATAGTAACGTTCCCCAATTCAGACTTTGCGATATATATATATATATATATACAAGGCTTAATGACTTTAATGGTATTGTGTCCTTCAAGAGCATAACTTCTTGATATCAGGCTATTGGTAAGTTGAATTCTACTATCTAGAGTGGCGTCAAGCCAGTTTCTATAATTTGACTTTGTTGAAACATAGAAAATCCTGCATCGAACCAACAGGTTACAGGAAACTCAAATCAAATAAGGGGCAGCTTGTTTAGAAATATTGTGACACACTTAAGAAAAACTTGAGCAAAATCATTAAATGGTTAACCTTTTAATATATCTTTGTGTAAAATTAGCCAGAATCTATATCAGTTGAAAGTTCATAGTCGTGTTATAAAATTTATTTAGTTACCAAGATTTTTTGTTCATCATTTAATTTGGAATTAATTCACGTGTAGGCCTACTAGTTGATTTACCAATAGTTCGTGGAACATCTCGTCATACCTCGCGGAACACTAGGGTCCTGCGGAACACAGTTTGGGAAACACTGATCTGCAGAATGAGCATCAAAACCTTGAAACTAAAGTAAAAGTAATTTGGTCCAATGTTACTGACAGGGTCTAATGTTACTTTTTTGTGTGTGAACTACAAGTTTGGTGAGTAGTTTAAAGCAATGAGACACAATAAAAGATTGTTGAAAGTTCAAGGTGAATTAGTCAAATCATTGAAGCGGATTTTAAATCCAAACATAAGAAAATAAATAACCAAATGATAAGAATTAGAGATACACCTAATGATAAGAATTAAAGACACGCCAAATGTGCTAAACTTTAAAAAGTTGTAAAACACCAAATGGGCTACAAAAAATGTGAAATGAAATGTGCTAAAAAAAAGGCTGTGAAACTCCAAATGTGCTAGAAAAGTAAAAGCAAAGAAACAGAAGGAGCTTATTAGGGCATACTTAAAATAAACTTGGGACCTATCACTTTGTTTTCAAAGGAACACATTTTGAGAATCATTGCTAGTGGAAGAAGAAAAAAATAAAGGGGGGGGGGGGGGTTTACGAAAAAAAAAGATGATTTATAATGAGAAGAAATTGAGTTAGGAAAAAAACGCTTTAAGATTTTTGGAAGTGGTGATGAATCTCAAACATTCCATTCTATGATACGTGTACAATAAACGCAAATTCTATTTGTGCAAGTTTGAAACAAGACAATCTGAAACACGCAACCCTCTTGACTTCGTCTGAATACAGCGTTCACGTTATGATATAGAGTTATTATAGAGAATGCAATAGAAAAGGAAATCAAATGATGTGCAGATTGTGGTCCTTTGCAATGTAACACAAATATAAGCGCGCTTTACACTGAACAGAAGGCATGTGAAATGTTGAACTTGTTACACATAGCACTGTTTGGTAAGGCAGGTGAACTGTTGAACATAACACCAGTGGCATACCTAGGGAATTTGATGCCCTCCAAAAAAAGTTTTAGAACAGCGAAAAGTTTCTAATTTCGAAATGAAGTGTTTTCATAATATAAGCATTGCTATTTCGCAAAGACTCGATTTAAAAAAATACAATTGAATCTCAGGTGCTTTCTTGACGGCAAACTATTGATAATTGTATCGAAATCAGTTTTTTTCCCGCAAGGTCTTGTTCAATAGACGAAATTGCCAAATTAGTGAGTTGTAAATTCGTCATCAAAGTAAGTTTGGACTTTGCTTGCATGTAGCCACACTTTACTCAATAGTGGAAAAAAAAATTTGCAAATCAAGATGGCCATATTCGGGGAATGACATTCTTGTTTTTGGAATTTCAGAGACTTCTGGAGAAACTGTGACAATTATTTGAAGCCCCCAGACAAAATTCCTTTTTGTCTATGTCGCTGGGAGAATCATCGAGATTGATTTCCATCTGAGGGTTCAATAAAGGCGACTAAAATTTATATTTATCCTGACGTTATTCTTATGGGTTTATTATTTCATGGAAGGTATTTGCACCAGTAGCTCTTTCTTATGTGTTGATAGAAAATCTATCAATTTGATGCCCTCCCACCACTTGACGCACCATGCGGCCCGCACCACACGCACATTGCTAGCTATTCCACTGCATAGCACTGTTTGGTAAACTTAGGTTGAAAAATGTTTTTTACAAAGATCACGTTACAAAGATCAAGCTCATCTGTAAGACAGTCTTGTCTTGCCAAAGGGAGAGAAAACTAAATTTCCGTTTACTCTTGATAGATACTTTAAGTCAACTGTAACTGGAGTTACGTCCACTTGAACGAGGAGTGACATGCAGAAGTGAGATGTTGTCGATGTAAGCAAGCTTTGACACGTTCCACGTAAACTCTTTGGAACAGAAGTGGGGGGCTGTCCGAATAACCCGCCTCCTCCATATTACATGTTAGACTCTTATAGTAGACCAGTGCACCGTGCTCTGAATAATGAGACAAGCAAAGTAGAAAAAAAAAACCACCTTAAAAATAAAGTTTATCTAATGGGAATAACTCCATATGTACAGTAATACCTCTCAATACTGAAAGATTTATTTTCCGTTTTCACTATCAAACAAAATTAATTAATTACCCCAATTAAATAAGCAATAAAGTCTAATTTTTTTATTCATTATTGTTTTGTTAGGATAAATGAATAATTGTATCATTTTTTGTAAAGTTTCAACTTGGTCACAGAATGGGAAGTGAGAGAGATAACGTGGTCAAAATGTGTGCCAGACAGACAGTGAGTTGATAGAAGATTTGTCAAAACGTTATGCAAACTTCTCCGTTCACCGACACATACTTTGTTAATACCTATAAAACCTTTATTGAATATTTTATAGACATTGCAACATTGCCTTTGGACAGATACGATCGATGGCTGAAAAAAAACAACAACTATTTAAAAGTTAAGCTAAAACATACGGTGGCTGTTCATTTACATGAAACTATTGGATTTAGTTGAACTTTTTAAAAATACCTTCCACCCCTTCACTATGAAATCCCGGAGTCCCAATGTACCTTTCACTATGAGATCCCAGAGTCCCACCGTACCTTCCACTATGAGATCCCAGAGTCCCAATTTAACTTCCACTATGAGATCCCAGAGTACCAATGTACCTTCCACTATGAGATCCTAGAGTCCCAATGTACCTTCCACTATGACATCCCAGAGTCCCAATGTACCTTCCACTATGACATCCCAGAGTCCCAATGTACCTTCCACTATGAGATCCCAGAGTCCCAATGTACCTTTCACTATGAGATCCCAGAGTACCAATGTACCTTCCACTATGAGATCCCAGAGTACCTATGTACCTTCCACTATGAGATCCCAGAGTCCCAATGTACCTTCCACTATGAGATCCCAGAGTCCCAATGTACCTTCCACTATGAGATCCCAGAGTACCAATGTACCTTCCACTATGAGATCGCCATGTACGATCTACAGATAACGCCACATGCATCCATCCAAAAGTCAATTAGTAACATAGGGATAATGAACCCATCACTAATAACTTTGAAAGATGTAGGTATAGAGTATAGAACTATGTAAATCTAGAACTTTACGAGATGATTACTCATAAAAGTTACTCAAGTAATAAATACAAAACCTTCTACACACTTGTCTTTTAAATCATTGCAATGATATGCTCCAGAATAAGGTTTATTCGTTAATAACTTAAAGGATTTTACAGGAGATTCCATATTTTTAAAACAATATTGTTTTATTTTCTCCCTTTTTTTCCATAGCAAAATTAAAACTAAACATGAACTATTTCCTAAACCTACATTGGAAATTAAGACATGAGAGCTGCGACAATTGTTTTATACTTTATTTTTGTTTTTAGTGCAGAAATGTTTGTTTATGTGGCAGCTTCTAATTGTGAAGAGAAATGTCTTTCGTGAGCTGAATTTGTATTTCATGAATTTCACTCAGTAAAAATAATAAAATAAATAAATAAATAAAAATCCATAGAAGGGGTCAACAGATGTCTGAATATTAGCTATTCAAAAACAGCAATATCAATACAACTTTCTGTAGAAGATTTAGAGTTGACCCTAAGCCTTACAGATGTACTTACCAAAGTCAATAAGTTGAGCCTGCTGGAAGAAGGTCGCACGAGCCAGGATCTCACTCAGCTGTAAAAGAGCCGTGTTGGCCTTGACGGTTTGAAATAAGCAGACGGTGGGAGCAGTCTGGAGGGGAGATAATAATGTAGATGAGTGACAGTTCGAGTGATTATTTGAGAGACTAAAAAGGACCGACACGGGCCCAAAGATTAATTGAAAAAGGGCTAGCTAGGGAAGTCAAGACAAGACTAATATAAAAAAGTACTGTAGTATGTAGGAAATCAATAAACGAACTTATTCTAAGATTCTCGATTATTATTAGCAAAGACGCAGACGTCTGACACACGACAAAAAAAAAACTTTTATAAAAGAGCGTAGTTGTATCAATTAGTTTGGACCATACATTTGTAATAGTCAAGATCTAGACAAACAACAATAAATCTGTGCGATTACAAATATTTTTCCTAATTGTTTTTGATTAGCGCTATTTCATGTTTTAAGCTTTATCAAATACTCAACGATCATATCTGGTCTGGACCAGTTGGGCAAGGGGTGGGGGGGAGAAAGAATGGCGTATGTTGCTGACCCATTGGAAGCGATCTGTGTTCTAGCCCACCACGGTAGGTCAAACAAGTTTCTACTTTTTTCTTCATCTAAAATTTTGTTCATATTCAATGATGAATAGTCTGCACAACAAACATCTGTGCAAGCTAGAGTTACAAACATATGTGCAAGCTAGAGTTACTAACATATGTGCAAGTTAGAGTTACAAACATATGTGTAAGCTAGAGTTACAAACATATGTGCAAGCTAGAGTTACAAACATCTGTGCAAGCTAGAGTTACAAACATATGTGCAAGTTAGAGTTACAAACATATGTGCAAGTTAGAGTTACAAACATATGTGTATGTTAGAGTTACAAACATATGTGCAAGTTAGAGTTACAAACATATGTGCAAGTTAGAGTTACAAACATATGTGCAAGTTAGAGTTGCAAACATATGTGCAAGCTAGAGTTACAAACATATGTGCAAGCTAGAGTTACAAACATATGTGCAAGTTAGAGTTACAAACATATGTGCAAGTTAGAGTTACAAACATATGTGCAAGTTAGAGTTACAAACATATGTGTAAGTTAGAGTTACAAACATATGTGTAAGTTAGAGTTACAAACATATGTGCAAGCTAGAGTTACAAACATATGTGCAAGTTAGAGTTACAAACATATGTGCAAGTTAGAGTTACAAACATATGTGCAAGCTAGAGTTACAAACATATGTGTAAGTTAGAGTTGCAAACATATGTGCAAGTTAGAGGTACAAACATATGTGTAAGCTAGAGTTACAAACATATGTGCAAGTTAGAGTTACAAACATATGTGCAAGTTAGAATTACAAGCATATGTGTAAGTTAGAGTTACAAACATATGTGTAAGTTAGAGTTACAAACATATGTGCAAGCTAGAGTTACAAACATATGTGCAAGTTAGAGTTACAAACATATGTGTAAGTTAGAGTTACAAACATATGTGTAAGTTAGAGTTACAAACATATGTGTAAGTTAGAGTTACAAACATATGTGCAAGTTAGAGTTACAAACATATGTGTAAGTTAGAGTTACAAACATATGTGTAAGTTAGAGTTACAAACATATGTGCAAGCTAGAGTTACAAACATATGTGCAAGTTAGAGTTACAAACATATGTGCAAGTTAGAGTTACAAACATATGTGCAAGTTAGAGTTACAAACATATGTGTAAGTTAGAGTTACAAACATATGTGTAAGTTAGAGTTACAAACATATGTGCAAGCTAGAGTTACAAACATATGTGCAAGCTAGAGTTACAAACATATGTGCAAGTTAGAGTTACAAACATATGTGCAAGTTAGAGTTACAAACATATTTGTAAGTTAGAGTTACAAACATATGTGCAAGTTAGAGTTACAAACATATGTGCAAGTTAGAGGTACAAACATATGTGTAAGCTAGAGTTACAAACATATGTGCAAGTTAGAATTACAAACATATGTGCAAGTTAGAGTTACAAACATACGTGTAAGCTAGAGATACAAACATCTGTGTAAGCTAGAGTTACAAACATATGTGTAAGTTAGAGTTACAAACATATGTGTAAGTTAGAGTTACAAACATATGTGCAAGCTAGAGTTACAAGCATATGTGCAAGTTAGAGTTACAAACATATGTGCAAGTTAGAGTTACAAACATATGTGTAAGTTAGAGTTACAAACATATGTGCAAGTTAGAGTTACAAACATATGTGCAAGCTAGAGTTACAAACATATGTGCAAGTTAGAGTTACAAACATATGTGCAAGCTAGAGTTACAAACTTATGTGTAAGTTAGAGTTACAAACATATGTGCAAGTTAGAGTTACAAACATATGTGCAAGTTAGAGGTACAAACATATGTGTAAGCTAGAGTTACAAACATGTGCAAGTTAGAGTTACAAACATATGTGCAAGTTAGAATTACAAACATATGTGCAAGCTAGAGTTACAAACATATGTGTAAGTTAGAGTTACAAACATATGTGTAAGTTAGAGTTACAAACATATGTGCAAGTTAGAGTTACAAACATATGTGTAAGCTAGAGTTACAAACATCTGTGCAAGCTAGAGTTACAAACATATGTGCAAGCTAGAGTTACAAACATATGTGCAAGCTAGTTACAAACATATGTGCAAGCTAGTTACAAACATATGTGCAAGCTAGTTACAAACATATGTGCAAGCTTGTTACAAACATATGTGCAAGCTAGTTACAAACATATGTGCAAGCTAGAGTTTAAAAAATGCTTTACTTTGTGACTTCTTTAAATCTATTTCATCCGTGTCGCCATTTTGTATGTTCGAGTCCCAGACCATACCTACGGGTTTGTGGTTCGAGTATTATTTAGTTGTAGATTTGAGCACGACTTTTTGTCCAAAACTAATCTTGACGTAACCCTTCCCCTTCCCTTTTCTGTTCCACGATGATAGCTGAGCCCTGATCTAATTGTGGACTTGGTAAAACAAAATAAAAAGCTAAATAAATCATGTTTACAATTTTATTAATACAATAAAATAGAAGACAAATAAGATAAACTGTTGACAGAACAACTATTTTTTTTTTTAAAGATGGATATTTGTGAATATAACTTCATAGCCTAACACGATTAGCTCCTCGTGTGACTGAATGCTAGGACGTTGGAATTAATAAGGAGCTCGTGAGCTTACCTAGCACATTATGAGTTTTTAAAATGAATGTGGGTCAACGTGACCCTTACCGCAACACTAAAAGCTTTATGACAGGCACCTCTCCACGAATGTCCTATCACCTCAGATTTCATACAATAGATTGCTAACCTGCTGGGACCGCTTGTTAATTAGTGCAATACTAATTCCACAAGTCAACTTTTTTTTTTTAGAAAAAAACTTATTCAGCTCTGTCTGGTACAATTTTTGTACACTTTATTTCTCCCACACCCGATCTCGGATCAGGTTGAAATGTTGAAATGTTGCACAATTATTTCTTGTACCTAACAAAACAAGAATCAACAAATAAACAACAACAATTAATTAATTAATTATTGGCAATTAATTATTTTCTTTGGTATCCAACAAGGTAAAGATTGTGCTTGGCATGTGGCAGAATAAGTCGAATTGGTCCACGTTACACTTTGTGTATAGAATAAGGTTGTCGCTTTAAAGTTTTAAAACAAACAACAGATAGCTACGAAAACTTCTAGTTTCATAAGCAATTCACTGGCACAGTGGTTAGTGTATTGGCTTGTGGAGGCCTGAGCCCTAAAGTTCGAATTCAAATCCTACAACTTTTTTTTTAATAAAATACATTTAAAAAGCTATCACGCTAACCTTCATCCAGATACCCCTTTCTTTTCCCCTTCCCAGCCTTCCTAAATGGACAGACAAGTGATAGGATCATAGTGTATTGAGAAATCTAAAAGCATGAAATTGCGCTAGACAAAAACAATTGACAAAAATATTTCTAATTGTTAGTCTAGACTCTAGATCTAGTACATACTTAATTACATGAATGATCCAAACTAATTGATACAATTTCAATTCATCAACCTTTTTTTTTTCTAAGTATTTTTTTTACTTTTCTAAGTTTTCTTGTTTTCTTAATGTATTGTGTAGGCGCTGTGTTCTAGTTGAAGGGCGGGTATGGCGAGATGGGGTGAGGCTGGGTGGGGCATGTGACCGTTAACCTCTGGGTATAAGGTGAAGGCTGAATAAAGGCCAGCACTAATAAAAAGATTCGTTTTTTTTCGAAATATGGATGGTTGAATGGTTTTGTTCGCTTGGAACTCTGTTGCTGCTAGGCTGAGTTGTCAAATCAAGGGTCTGTGGTTCGTGCCCTGGTCAATGCTGCCCCTTATTTTCGTTCTATTTAATTCACAATGTTCTCTCATTACAAATCAAGACTACTCACCGTTTGAAACTGCGCCAGCATGCACATTTTTTGTGACAGTTCGAATAGCGGCGCCCCAGCAGTGATCCCCTTGAGAATGAGATCGAGGCCAAATAACAACATTTCATTGGTGGTCGCCCAGAGAGTGGAGTGACCTTGTTTCTTCTGCTCCTTTATCCTAGAAACGAGCTCTTCAATGAGGTCTGTGGACATCTGTGACACAACCAGTAGCTGATCTCTGCCTGTAGACTTAAAGAAGAGACTTATGATATGGTTGTATTCTTTAAGCAACAACTCTGCATATTGTAGTGGAAATATTTATTCCAAAATTTCTTTCTAGCGGCATTAATATTTTTACACAACTTTGATTTAACTAATTAGTTGTCGTGTCAAATTTATTGCGATTAATTTCTACTTTACAGATAAAAGAGTGCTTTTAAAATACAGCAATTATTTATACACACACACACACATAGTATGCTAAATAAAATAGTAAATTAAACATTCAAGCATTCATATTTTATTTGTCATTGAAAAAAAAAAATAGAAAAAAATTAGCCAGTGTAAAGATCAACCCCGTGGCACGTTGTAATATCCACTTAGCTATTCAACCATACTGCTATGTGCGAGATCATAGCTTGAAATGCATCATCATCTTTCCTTTGCGTTCCTCATGGAACATAGGGCCTCAGTAAAAACACGCCACACTCCAGGGTCTCTTGCTAGTTTTTTAATGGCTTCCCAGCTCTTTCATGTCCTTCATCTAGTACACTGCGTTACCATCTCCACTTCCTCTCTCTAAAATCTGCATCTCTATATTTCTCCTGCCTTCATCAAGTACACTGCGTCACCATCTCCACTTCCTCTCTCTAAGATCTGCATCTCTATATTTCTCCTGCCTTCATCAAGTACACTGCGTCACCATCTCCACTTCCTCTCTAAGATCTGCATCTCTATATTTCTCCTGCCTTCATCAAGTACACTGCGTCACCATCTCCACTTCCTCTCTAAGATCTGCATCTCTATATTTCTCCTGCCTTCATCAAGTACACTGCGTCACCATCTCCACTTCCTCTCTCTAAGATCTGCATCTCTATATTTCTCCTGCCTTCATCAAGTACACTGCGTCACCATCTCCACTTCCTCTCTAAGATCTGCATCTCTATATTTCTCCTGCCTTCATCAAGTACACTGCGTCACCATCTCCACTTCCTCTCTAAGATCTGCATCTCTATATTTCTCCTGCCTTCATCTAGTACACTGCGTCACCATCTCCACTTCCTCTCTAAGATCTGCATCTCTATATTTCTCCTGCCTTCATCTAGTACACTGCGTCACCATCTCCACTTCCTCTCTAAGATCTGCATCTCTATATTTCTCCTGCCTTCATCTAGTACACTGCGTCACCATCTCCACTTCCTCTCTAAGATCTGCATCTCTATATTTCTCCTGCCTTCATCTAGTACACTGCGTCACCATCTCCACTTCCTCTCTAAGATCTGCATCTCTATATTTCTCCTGCCTTCATCAAGTACACTGCGTCACCATCTCCACTTCCTCTCTCTAAGATCTGCATCTCTATATTTCTCCTGCCTTCATCAAGTACACTGCGTCACCATCTCCACTTCCTCTCTCTAAAATCTGCATCTCTATATTTCTCCTGCCTTCATCTAGTACACTGCGTCACCATCTCCACTTCCTCTCTAAGATCTGCATCTCTATATTTCTCCTGCCTTCATCTAGTACACTGCGTCACCATCTCCACTTCCTCTCTCTAAGATCTGCATCTCTATATTTCTCCTGCCTTCATCTAGTACACTGCGTCACCATCTCCACTTCCTCTCTAAGATCTGCATCTCTATATTTCTCTGTCCACCCATCTCCCACAGTTTGGTGTTGTCTATTTTGTCATACCAGTGTATTTTCAGGAAATGCAAAGCACACTGGAGGGCTTCCAGTTTAAATATCGGTGGAAACAGGAATTCTGAACTTTAGGACGCCCCTGACTCCACCCAACTCTCACGTGTACCTGACACATGATGGGGAAGGCGGTTGGTCTTTATGCTGACACATGACTCGTTCATCGTCGGCCCTACCAACAAATGACCATTAAAGTATTTGCTCTTAGTTCAAAAGGTCTGAAAGGGGTATCTTTACCTTTTTTTTTTGTTTACCATGCACTTTAAGATGCAATGGTTATTGTAGTTTAAAGTGATGTATACATTCAAAAATATTTATGGCTTCTGAAGTTTATGTTGCTCTGTAAAACAGAAAAGTATTTCCAA
Source organism: Biomphalaria glabrata (assembly GCF_947242115.1). Lineage (NCBI taxonomy): Eukaryota > Metazoa > Mollusca > Gastropoda > Planorbidae > Biomphalaria > Biomphalaria glabrata. The sequence goes on from NC_074711.1 coordinate 73,307,947, forward strand.
TAAACATAAATACACAATTTACTACTGCATTACCAACCCCCCCCCCTTCCATCTTTCCGCAATAAAAAAGATAATCAATATGAATACCAAACTTCTAGACCCTCAATATTGACAATACAAGCTAAACGATGAAATGTATAAGCTAAATTTAGACCAAATGTTGTCTTCTTTTATTGACACATGATTTCTTAGTTCCGCTGATGTAGCTTTGGATGCAGCTATGCTATAATTCTAAAACACACATTTGTGATGCTAAGTTACCAAAGTTTGGTGTCGGAAGCTACTTCCTACTAGACAACTAAGACAACATTAAGACAACTTCTGCTTGATTTCTCTCTCTACAACAACACTTCCACTCAAGAAGCAATCGCTGCAACAAAAGACTACCTCAATCAACATAAGTCTACCTCAATCAACATTAGTCTTCCTCAATCTCTTTAAAAAAAAGGCTACCTTAACTGCCAAGCAACATAGAGGATACTTCAACATCTACAACAGAGAGGCTACCTCAACATCTGCAACAGAGAGGCTACCTCAACACCTGCTCCATACAGACTATTCCTCTTGAGCTAGACAAGTTATTTTTAATAAAAAGTTTGGCATGTAAACTTTTGCTTTCTTGTTCTGCTTCACATAAGAAACATACAATCTGTTTTAAATAGGATTTTGCCTTTCTGGTGGACATTGTAATGCCACTAATCACAAAATAATAGGACTGTATCCCAGGAATGTATCGCAAGACTGCATCCAACTGTGTGGAAGCTTCCGAGAGAATGTCTACTTAACATTATGCACCTCCTTATTTTCCAATTTGATATCCTCCTACTAACGAAGCCAGAATAAAGCGGATGACATTTGATTCACGTGTGAATGAACAGAACTACTCACCAACACTTCATCCTATCAATACAGATCACTCAGTGAAACGTGCTGATGCCCCAGCCTGCTAACTATGCTAAGAGAATTACAGTCTCTTTAATTCTAGCAGCACTAATAAGAGAACTGCACACTCTTGACAAAATAATAATTAAAATGTATATAATATATAAAGTAGTGTTCTAGTTTGATCTGAAATACAAAAAATAACTTTCAAATACTAATGGCGTACCATTTAAAGAAAAGGGCATACATTTAGGACAGCCTTATAAAATAACAGACTTACTCGGAAAACTCGGACCACACATAAGTGCATTCTCCTAGCTGGATAAATCATCAACATAATACTTACTGGTACATGGGGCAGTAAGGAGACAATGAACTCGAGGACATGTTGGTCACACCTAGCGGCGGCCAGCAACACTCGCCACAGCCCAGTCCGGGTGTTGTTGTACTGAGTGGATTGTAGAGGCTCCAGGAAAACGTAGAAGAGAAACGGTCTAAGTATTTCTAGAGCAGCAGCTGAATTCAACCTGACAGAGTAGAAATAAACCAGGAACTTAGTTTCAACGTATCCAACACTGAATACAATCTGTCAGAGTAGAAATAAACCAGGAACTTAGTTTCAACATCAAACATCGATGACATCTTTTCTTCATAACACAACAACCACGTTTTATAATATTTTATATGACACAATTATCTCGGCGTCTGATCAAAGCAATCTTCCAAATTGCTGAATAACATAACGTCTGACCAGCCCAAAGAGTATGATTTTATTTGGTGTCTGTCTAGTGCATTTGATAACATCAAACAATTTGCCCAATTCTTGGCTAGTTAATATATATATATATATTATTTGTTTTTCTTTCTATTTTACTTATCTATTTTATATTTTTAGTTCTCCACAACTCAAAGTTCTATTACTTTCTTTTTCGCTTTTTTGTTGTTGTTATTAGCAAGTCAAGGACACAACCTAGTTGACCTTGCCATGGTATTTATTAGCCAGGTTTAGCTCCCCGACCGTACAAAACCCTCAGAGCGAGAGACAACCTTCAAAGCTGGACTGTTATCGTCAAACCTACACTGTATTGATGTATCTCCGCACCTTCACTTTGTCATTGAATATACATATGTTTTATTTCCTATAGAATTCTTGTATCACTTCAGCAATGCAAGAGTGGGAAAAAAAGGGAGATAATAAGACCCTCGGGAATAGCAGCACTGATGAATATTAAAGACTGGCAGAGCTAACAGGAGCGGGGAGGAGAAATTAAAAAGGTTACCGCCTATGACGTCTACGACCGGAACACGTGGCCCGACTTCTTGATGAAGCCTAATGAGAGAGCGCATCAGACTTGGCACGAAGGACCAAAAGGGGAAAACGAGGTGTGCCAAGTGCGACTCTGTTTTGTGTGCAGTTCGTATCAAAACATTCATTTCTAGTACAGAGGGCGCCGGAAAGAAAAAAACAACACTAGACGTCATCTAGTCAGCATTTTGCTTCTGGGATGTAGGCTATACAGAAATGTACGCTTCACAAACAGATATCTGGGATGTATGCTATACAGAAATGTACGCTTCACAAACAGATATCTGGGATGTATGCTATACAGAAATGTACGCTTCACAAACAGATATCTGGGATGTATGCTATACAGAAATGTACGCTTCACAAACAGATATCTGGGATGTATGCTATACAGAAATGTACGCTTCACAAACAGATATCTGGGATGTATGCTATACAGAAATGTACGCTTCACAAACAGATATCTGGGATGTATGCTATACAGAAATGTACGCTTCACAAACAGATATCTGGGATGTACGCTATACAGAAATGTACGCTTCAAAAACAGATATCTGGGATGTACGCTATACAGAAATGTACGCTTCACAAACAGATATCTGGGATGTATGCTATACAGAAATGTACGCTTGACAAACAGATATCTGGGATGTAGGCTATACAGAAATGTACGCTTGACAAACAGATATCTGGGCTGTAGGCTATACAGAAATGTACTCTTCACAAACAGATATCTGGGCTGTAGACAAACATGTAGACTACTAAATCAGATATTTGTTAGCGCCTTTCTGTTCATTTTTTCCACAATACCATAGTGACTATTGACTAAACTTTACTGTACAAGAAACATGTCCTGAAAAAATATAGACACTAAATCAAATTTAAAGCGATCCAATTATTTAAAATGTAGGTAAAATCAGTTTATTCAAAGTGTTTCAGGTGTGTGTGGGTGGGGGGGGGGGGTCCAGGCAGTGTCACGTGGATAGTAAGAGCTTTTAAAATAAAAAATGATTCTCTTAACCCCCCCCCCCCCCCAAAAAAAAAGAGTTTCAATCACATTTTAAACTTTGTAATTCATCGTTCGGATGGAGAGGGCTTCATCCTCGAAAGTGGCGTGGGGGAGAAGACTAGTTTAGATCCGGCCAGAAGATTTGAGTAAACCTTGACCCTTCATACTTTGTAATAACATAAAACCGTTTTTCCTCCCACACAATGAAAGTCACTAAATGTACTAAATAATCTAATATCAATACGTTGAGGTGTCGGTGACACGGCTCAGAGTTCACTCCGCTACATGAATAACGAATTAAGCCAATGACATCTCCAGCCAATCAGAAGCTCTAAAAAACGTGGGACAACAGATGGGCGATGGGAAGGAATCAAACTAAGCCGACGGAATAAATTACTGCAGAGCTTCATAGTCTATACTTCTACTTATAGATGTCTAATTATTTCACTATATTCTTAACATCTGGGGCATGTCTGCGTATCATTTACGAATGGTTTTCAATTCAGAAAAAGGATTCTCAAGAGTAGTAGATTCCCTGCTGCCTATATTGAGTAGCACTAATCAATGGTTTTACTTCAAAGATTCATGCACTAAATGTGGTGCGGCGAGTAGTCATAAATAAGAATTGTATACGTTCCTTTTGTTTAAAAGTTTCCTACAAAGGGAGAGACTACACTTTTCAACCAATTTAACTAAATCTCTGAATGAAGCTTAGTAAATCGTTGCAATAGTCATATACGGTCGCCTTCTTTTCTACTTTACTGAATCATATTTAAAAGTAGTAAACTCTACTTCCATATGTCGGAGATAAAACTGAGATCTCATCCTCTGATCCATACCATTTGTACTCTCCAGTGATGGGTTTTCGTAAATTACAGTGTGTATAATTTAGAAGGAATTTTTGTTTTCTAAAATTTCAATCAATATTCTACGTCGAACGCAAAGTAGAACTATATAATGTTCGAATAATCATGAAAGCGATGCCAAAGAATTTTGTTTCTTAAAAAAAAACAACACCTCTTCTCCAACGAATATTTGAAACAAGTGGAGGAGTCTGGTTTCCAGGAAGCACTCATTCTGGACAACCGGATTTTCCCTAAACATTTTGTTTTAAAAGAAGAAAACGAGTGTCGTAAGATACTTGAACTCAAGGAATAAATCTGGGAAGTTTACATTAGCAACAGACAGCAAACAGACAAAACGTGAACGAACATACAAATAGCCATCCATCTTGAGCGACACTTTCTCAAAACCCCCCCCCCCCCCCCCCCCCGACATTTGTTCAGGGAGAACATTGATAATAAGGGAACCATGTTGTAAAGGCTTTCACTGGAAGGGTGTCCACACGTTTGAATGTTTCGTCCTACATCTTTCTCTCTCTCTTTCTCTCTCTCTCACTTTCAATTCCAACTGACAGTTAAGGACTCCCAGCTAACAACGACCATTATTTTGTCCGATCACTTCGGAGCACGAGACAGCACCATCCTTCAGTGCGTCGCTTTCAGCATTCTTTTCATTTAGAGAGACACTGGGAAATATTGAGATGTTCCAGGATCGATGGAGGGAAAAAGGACAGGGGAGGAAGGCGGAGGGGGGCTTTTGCACACTAGGGGGAGGGGGGATATAAATCCCAGTTGTAAGTACCACTCACTATCAAACACGTAGTTCAACTCCAACTGTAAAAACAAAAGTACTCTAATTATACACTTTATATGGTATAGAAACTATAAATACCTAGCTATGTGATTTGTGAAAACGCGTTAGATTACATTTTAAGTTACGTTATATCCATTGCATGATGGGAACAAATTATTTAGAGATTCGGCTATGAATGAAACAACAACAAATCTCCACTGCACTCTTTCTTCTCCTCCCACCCCCTCCCCCTGCCTTCTATAACTGTTATTTTGATAACACAAAGTTTGTTAAAAAAAAAAGAAAATCAGTTTCTTGAAGAGCCTTTTTTATTTATAGTTCTTCACATTCTGTTTTTGAACCAGTTACTGATACGTGACGTTTAATCTAGGACCCGAGGGCCACAGAATTAAGATGCCGAGACTCAAGGTCATTGGATTCCACGCAATGCTGTGGCCCGGAAAGGAAATGTAAATGTTCCCCTCCCACCTAGGTGGGATGTTTACCAATTGTAGGATATCGCACCAATCAATTACGGCGGTAGAGGCTCTAAATTTACATTTCATTATATGGCAAGAACTGATCTTAACTTAAGAATGACACTCAATCTTTCAGAATAAGACTTAAGGATTTTAATTTTTAGCCAGACATATTCACTTTACTAATTACATAAAAACCACATTCAATCAATTAAATTTCCTATTAACTTTCTTGACAGCTTCAATATATAAATATATATAAAAAGATGTTATCTTGTATGTAATCCGAATTTAGCATGCACTTTAGAATAATTGCCTAGATATATGCAATATTGATACCTGGTTTGACTGGAAATATATTTCACCTAAACTTAATGTCAAGGCATGTCATGTTGCTATACAAGTAACCTCCTACAAATATATTCTAAAGTAATAGCTAAAATTATTCGTATTATTATCTATTTAAATAATTAATCCAAGAGCTTAAGTGTTTATTTCAAACATTTCTGTCTCTAGACATGGTACAAAATAGAAGGGAACTCTGCGAATCTCTTTTCTTTGGAGTTTCGTAAGTTGTGGATACATTTCATGGAATTAAGAGCTGAACTAAAAACGGACACAAAACCATCATTCATTTTTTTTTTGTCTTTAAACTCGACAAATACAAAAAGTAAAGTAGATGATTAACTATGACATTTTCGATGGTCAACCTCAATACTTCTAATTGACAGACTAACACATCGATTATTACCGTATATTCGTATTACCGTATACGTCATTACCAAGGACATCTGTTGAAACCGAACATTGGAACGTGGGATGCATTAATGATCTACTAATTGAACTATTTATTTATTGGGCGTTGCTTTACGTCCAATTATAAAAATACAACCTCTCCGCACTCTGACACGCTTGGAAGTAACCCAGATATATCTTGCACACAACAATATACGGCCTAATCACGAACGGATTCGATTTGTTTGATATATCCGATATTCGATACGGCCATTCATATTAACAACAGGACCAACTAACGTGAACATATTATTAACAAAGTCTAAGCAGAAAGCAATTAACAGAAGTGGCTTAGAAAGAGCCTACATCTAGATTAGACTTCAGCATTTTGAAAGCAAGGGCCGAGACAAATCACGTTCTCAAGGTCAGGTACAACTTTTCTCGGCATCAACGTGGTGGAATTGTTCGTTAGGGTAGACGAACAGGTCAAGAAGGAAGTAAAACAAGATCCCCGTTGGGGTGCCAAGGAACCGAGTTCATTGCACTGGCAGGAATGGAAGAGAGCGCCAACAGTCCAGTCACGATCCATACGCCGTTCCTCAAGGGGCAGTTTTATGACGGTCACCCGCAGAGGTCGGTGTGGTATAGAGTACAATAATGGCGGGGTTTCCCTGGAATGCTCGCTCTTCGGCTTCGTCTCTAGTCCCTAGTGACATAAGCCCCTGGAAACAGGTGTAACCAATTTGCATCTGCTTGGATCCCTCTCAGACCGAACAATTGTTCAGAAAGGCCAGTGGAGGGAACCTTTCATGGCCTAGAGTTTCAACTAACAATTGCATACATTGGTCTAGGGATTGGACAAGAATATTTTGTTAGAAAAGTTTGGAAAACACCGGAAACAGAATGTATGTAACACATAATGTGTGTCTCTATACGAATGAGTGTATTACTCAGTCTAAAACAGACGCTACTGATCCTGGTCGTGTGGTATGCGCTCAGGGCTGTTGTTCAATGATAACAATGGTCCTTGTTTCGAGCCTTGCCCGTCATCCTGCGGGTGGTTTGGGCTAGGTTGTATTTGTTTGGGCTAGGTTGTATTTGTTTGGGCTAGGTTGTATTTGTTTGGGCTAGGTTGTATTTGTTTAGGCTAGGTGGTATTTGTTTGGGCTAGGTTGTATTTGTTTGGGCTAGGTTGTATTTGTTTGGGCTAGGTTGTATTTGTTTTCAAATCTTAAGTAACATCCGAAACGTATAAAACGAACCAAAAGTTCTGGGGTTTTTTTTTCAATCAAGATCTACATAACTGTCAAATTTCTAGGAAAATCGTTAGAGTTGTTATCGAGATACCGGTCCAGTCATGAAGAGTTTGCAAGCTATTAGAAGGGTTAAAACTGATTGGTTAATTAGTTTTCATATTACTCATTTACGAAGCTAAAAAAAAACGTATTCATTGATGTGACTGATTGTCTTTTTTTTTTCATAATTATTTACAATAGTTGATTATGTGGCTCTTCTATGATGCATTTTTTTTTCTGCTGCAATGAAAAACGTGTGGACTTCTAGTTCTCATGATGCATTAGTGTCATGCACATTCAATTAAGCGAACATCTTGTACACATCAGTCTGGCATAGGTCAGTAGAAGGCGTTGTTTGCAAGTGTTTTGTTTTTTCTTTTAATTGCCATTGTATAACGCATCATTAAAAACTCAGTTCGCTCTGGTCTATCTCCTGTGGGGTGGGGAATAGGTCCTCTAGGAGTAGGTTTCCGTGCTGCCTTTGGGCGCTCAGCAAACATAACTTTGCTCGAGACGGGATTCGAACTCCAGCCCCCTTGATAAGCAGATAAACGAGGTTTGCCTCTCACCCAGTCAACAAAAGAATGATTGCATCAAGAAATCTACGACTAAGAGACTAAGACTAAGAGAATGAGATCAAGAGACTTAGATTCAGAAACTGAGACTAAGAGACTGAATCTAAGAGACTGAGACTAAGAGACTGAGACTTAGAGACTTAGACTCAGAGAATGTATTGCTCTTCTATCCATCAATACTCATTCCAAGGGCATGGTGAAAACAAAACAAGTTTCCATGTCACTAGAAACTCTCTTCATTACAACAACTTGTTGCCTTCTCATTTTGTCTGTTTGTGTGTCTGTCTTAAGGAAGACGTGTTTGTCCAGGTGTGGTATCGCATGCCCCGAGGTTAGACTAACTTGTTTAGCGTTTGGAAAGTGTTCACCGACTGTCTCGGAAACTCCAGCAATGTACGAGGGGAGCGTCTAACCTGATCCAGACGATAGAGACTGCAGAGAAAACTGATACAAAAGTAGGCAGCTATGAAAATGTCGAAATGCAGCATGGACTTATTTTTTTAAAGTGAAGATGAAACAAATAGAATACTTAATACAAACAGAAGGTCGAAATTCATCGTTCGACTAAACACAACAACAGAAGGTCGAAATTTATCGTTCAATAAAGCACACAATCAGAAGGTCGAAATTCATCGTGCGTCTAAACACAAAAAAACAGCTTGATATGTATTCTGACATTTCATCGTGTCGCAATTCAGCCATACACGTCACCACATGAGCGGGTCAAGTCTTTCAACAAACTGTCACAAAAACAAGATCAAGTCATACATGTACGAGAACACACAAACACATGCACATTAAAGAACTTAAGAGAGAAATCTATAAAATTGCTCAGCCCAATATCTCTAAATTATTTTAAGTGGACCTTTGCAACTGAGATACTCTAGCATCGCCTGAGGCCATAATCAATAATAGTGCAAAAAGCAGCATGTAGAAAAAAACAATAATAGAGGCATAGCAAGATTCCAACTATTGTGCAATAGATATTTAGCTCTATTGAGACGCTTAGGCCTTCTTCTTGGCCAGACTTCTTGATAGTTTCCCGAAAGCAACACTGCCAAGGTCAAGTCAAAAGTTTGGAATGAACTTTTTTTTTTAAGTTTGGCACTCACTGAGATGGTTCTTTTTTTTTTCCAGTCGCTGAGTATTTATAAAGATTTCAGGTTTAATCCTTCTCGTGTCTGGGGCATACTGTTCCATGTTGACGAAAAGACCTAAAGTTAAACATGTTGTTGTGAAGATTTTTACAAAACTTTGATCAACTCACTCTGTCGGTCTGGTGACAAGTGTGTACACATTATTTCTACCACACCCATTCCTGGATCAAGTTGAAACTTTTGCACAATTAGTTATTCGCGAAGACAGTAAATGAATGGAAAAAAAAATTAGCCAATTAATTACTGGTAATTAATTTTGTTTTTTTTTATACCAACAAGGGAAATCAATCCTTCAGTATTCACATATATGGCTAAATATGTAGGATTCTGTCCCCTTAGATAATTGTACACGTTATTTATCCCACATCCATTCTCGAAACTAGTTAAAACCTTGAACAATTATTTATTGTACATAACAAAACATGAGTCAATAAAAAAAATTAATTTGTCAATCAATTATTAACAGTAATTATTAATTTATTTGATATCCGAAAGGGAAATAACTTCTACATTATTGAGAGATATAGTTGTAAGTGTGGAGTTCCTTCCCTTAGATAAACCTTATAAAAAAAAGTATTTGTATATTTTGCTTTTTTTTTAGTATTATGTAGCTAAATGTCAGTGTTATATAAAATTGATGCAGTCTTGAGCCTTTAGTTTGCCAAGTTCAAACACCTCTAAATAGTATGATACGAGATGTACATACCAAGACTTATTGAAAAGCGTCCGTCCGCATTTCACTTTCCTTGGGGCTAAGAATTTTGTTTTTGTTTTAGACCTTTCGTAATTCTACTTTTCAAAGTTGTTTGCAATAGCAAGCTCATTGAGAAAGAAAGTCCGACTAACTCTGAAGGTTATTTGATCAGAAAGCCTGTAACATAAATCGACGCCCGCGAGGGACTCGACCTAAAAAAAAAAAGGTTGATGGTAAAAAAAACAAAAAAAAACAACTGCTTCTAGTAGAAGATAGTATAAAAAAATGGGGATACGAAACGGAAATTGATCCTGTGAGTTTATTGACCTTGTGGGTCCTTGATACAAATGTCTCCAAACACAAGACAGCTAATTGGTCGGTACATGCTTGGACTGCCGCTGGATCTGGATTCGCAAGTCTGACAAGGATCAACGCGCAGTTGATCTACGATGGTCATTGATTGGGATGGACAATTCACAGGAAGTTCACGGCTTTTCCCGCGGGCATAATGGACACGACAGTTAAGCCAACGGACATTGTTCAGACGTCTAATATTCAAAATATCTCTTTATTCCCACTTCCCCCCCCCATCTCTTTTTCTCTTCTCTCATGCTCTTCTCTCTCTCTCTCTCTCTCTCTCTCTAAAATTTCGTTATTTTTTGTACAAGACACAATACCTTTAAAAAAAAAAAAAAGAAAAATTATTTATTCCGCCCCCCCTCCCCCATCCGAGAAAGAACAGTGGTTAAGCGACTAGAGATCTACAAGACTTGATAATAGAACAATGACAGGCTTTTAGATCTAGATGTAGAAGACAATGCACAAAATGTTCCTGAACATTCATTTAGAAAAGTCTTGAACGAATGAGGAATTACAGTTCTTGATAAATAGTTTCTCTTTCTCTAGTTAAATTTAAATTAATTAATTTTGTTTACTTTGAACAATTACAACTATCAAACTAGACTAGTGAGTCTAACTAGCTAGCAATTCTTTTCCAAACTAATATAGACCAGCTGTCTAATTTCTAAGAAAATAGTAAGAGCTGATTGCGAAATCCGTGTCCAGGTTCCAACCATAAGGTTTTCCCACCCAGAAGTTTCCACAAAGTTACGAGTTGAATAGAGGCATTGTAAATCATATATTATATAAGACAATGTCTCCTTTAGACATCTTTAGACATGAGATGTACTTTGTCATATAGAAATAGGATGTTTTACTTTTAAAAAAAATAATAGATATGGTTGAAATTCTAAATTAAATTTTAAGATCATAGGTCTAGATGTGAGAAATTATTTGTTCCATGTGTAATAACATAAATATCTCTTTAGATATTGACATTACAAAAACACATGAAGACCGAGAAAACAGCTCATGTACTTTAAGAAATCAAAACGAGTGGGGCCTGCGGAAGAGCTGGGAAGAGAGAGAGAGGAAGAGAGAGGGAGAGAGAGAGGGAGAGAGAGAGGAAGGGAGAGAGAGAGGGAGAGAGAGAGGAAGAGAGAGACCTTATCCTTAATGTTCATTGGTTATAAAAGTTACAGATCTTTCCCCCCGGGGCCGAAATTGACCAACACTGGCAGTAATAAGGGCTACTGGTACAGGAAGAGTTACTTCTGTCCAGACCGTGAGATGGCGGAAATACTAAAAAAAAAGATTGACTGAATTAAGTCATGAATTTATTTGGCTGCCTCGGCGTATGTCAGTGCATGGCAGTGACATTGTAAACAATATAAGGCTTTCACTTTGGAGATGGGGAGGCCATTTCTTTTCCTAAACCTTAAAACACACACAGAATAATTTAAAAAAAAAAACGGGGTCTATATTAGAATTTAAAGCAGCATTTCTCAATCTTCGGCGGAAAAAAAAACAAAAAAAAACTTAATGTCTCGCCTCTTCGAAAATTAGTAGGTATGAGGGAGCCTATAAGCTGAGACCGTGTAAGCTCCATCAGCGGGGTACGGGATGGAGCCCTGTCGCTAAGCGTTGTCTTGCATTCTTAGATGCACAAACGCATCCTCCAGACGTCTAAAGCTAACTTACCAATCCTATTAAGAAGGGGGTAGGTTCAGTTTATAGTGGAAACACCCCATTAGCTAGACGAATTACTTTCTACGTCCATTACAACTGTAAGTTCAATTTAACTAGTAGATTGCCCAGAACGTTCTCTTAACCCTCACCGAGACCAATCGTTAGAGAAGGCCTCAACACTGACCTACAACGTCACAACCTGTGGGCAGTATAGACCAATAGATCCTTGCCACGTCACAGCTACTGGTCTAAACTGCCAACTGGTTGTGACGTTGCAGGTCAGCGATGAGGCCTTCTATAACGATTGGTGTCGCCCTCACCCACACCCGCAACTTAGAATATGAAAGTACGATCATGACTTCACACCAGATTTCTTTTGTAAATATTTATGAGAAAAGAAACAAAAGATAATCGTAACAGGGGTAAACAAATCCCAGACGTTGAGTTTGATGCTAAAAAAAAATTTTTAATGAACTGCAAGCAGATCAATGTTCCCCCTCTCCCCCCCCCCTTTCCTTAGTTCTCCCTCGACCAAAGATTACAGAGTTGTACTCAACTTTAAATGTCGCGTTTGATGCCCTTGATAGACAAGAAAATCTGTCTTGACATAGATCTGAACTCTAGGATCAAGCTCTGGCTCCAGGTCATTTTCGCCTGAAAGCAGTAGACTACTAGATAATGATGATAATGATAGGGGTTAGCGGAATTGGACTTTGGTCAAGGACTGGACGTCTTTTAAGACATTGGCTAATCTCAAGTTTGTTTTTATTTTCATAGCAAGAGTTCCATATTATTACAGGAATAAAAAGTTAGTGTTACAAAAGTTATAGAGCAAATTAGTGTGTGTGTGTGTGTGTGTGTAAAATGTGTTCAGATAACGTTTAGAATGGTCACAATAATTTAAAGAGATGTAGATTGTTACTACAGATTTGCATACAACTTTGAATGTAGATTAGTATTGGAACTATGTATCCTATGTGATGGGAACAGAATGTTGCCTAAAGAGATACAAGGGACTAATAGTCTTAAAATATTAAAACGAATGTACGATACAAAGTCTATTAAACAAAAATTTGATATCGTAAATTAGAATTAAACTAAAAAATGTTTAGTAATGAGCCATTAGTAATTTAATTGTGACCTTAGTTTATTCTTATTTTTACTAATGCGCGAATCCATAAATGGAGTTATCAATGGAGAAGCCTGTGACTTATTATAAGGACTTACCTCCCTTGATGTATTTTTATTGAAAAAAAAACAACAACTGCATGAATAATTAATTTTAAAAACAAAACTGTTCATTTTCAGAAAATGCATACTGCCGTGGCACCAGATCTTTGGAAGATTTAAAATGTCATGATCTCGGATTTTCATTCTCTTTTCTTGACAGCATGGCCGGCCCTAACAATAGCGGGGCCAAGTGTGGGTAAGGATAAGCATGCCACAATTTTATTAGAAAATAGATTAGTCTTTGCAATAAATTTTTATTAAATGAAAGCTGCCAATGACTTTTATTTTTAATCGTGCGTACTATTGGCATCTCATAATGACAATTTTGTCTATTTTCATGAGTTTTCAGGAGATTTTAATGATTTCAGGAGATTTCCAGGACTTTTTCATCTATTTCGCAATTTATGGAGATTCCAAGGAGGCCCTGGAAAATCAAGATGCCGCGGAAACCTTGTTATTATAAATAAGTTATGATTTAATTTAATAATTTACACCAAGAATTAGCAAGGCCCTGCTTGACAGAAGGACGGACGGACGGATAATAATAGAGCGGCTTTTCGCTTTCGGAGTCCGCTGAAAACGAGAATTTAGATCTAAATATCCTAAATTTTCACTTTCAAAGCAACTCAATAAATGTATATCTGAATCTTGCTAGCTGTATCTAGTCTCTCTCTCTCTCACTCTCTCTCTCTCACACACACACACTTTGTATACAAATATAAACCTAGTTCATAAAAAGTACAATCAAAGAAATAACAACTTAAAAAACCTGTTGTTGTGAATGGGGATCTTAAAGCTTTCTTAAAAGTGTTAGGATTATATCTTCACAGAAGTAAATTTAATAAAATAATAATTGAATTCAACGTCTTGGCTGAGACATAAAGTGCGAAGCGGGCTTTATTATTGATATCATTTTTTTTACCCACTTTAATACCAACAACAGGATGTATGCAGCCGTGTAAGGTGACGATATATTCGGGGAGCGAAAACATATTCTTTAATTTTTTGAAACAATACTGGATTCACCAACTTAAACGTTACTACAATACAATGTATTTGATTCACAAGTATACGAAAAGAAGCATGAAAACTTGAAAACGTTCCTCCCTAAAGCAGTACGCATGCGACTTCCTATTTGGAAGATGCAGGTTGATTATAAAAAAAAAAGGTGATGTAAACTGATACGCAAATGTTGCCGAGTATTTCAGAGAAGGAAGCGGCTGACTCGACACGTTCACGCTTTCAGATGGATCGCACAGAAATAGCTTATAGCTTGGAAAACGTTTCAGAAAGCCTGCAAATGATTTAAATTTGTGTGTGTGTAGGCCTACTTTGTGTGTAAATTCTCTGTGTGTGTGTGTGTGTGTACAAATGCATGGAGTATTGCCGCTATGCTCTCAACAAAATACAGTCCCCTTATGACGTTTTTTCTCCAACTTTCCAATCAAGTTGAAATTTTGCATAATCATACACAGTCGATAAAGCTACACGATTCAATCCGGATTTTAATCGATTATTTAATCATTTATTACTAATTAATTAATTTTGTTTTATACAGATCAAAGGGAAATAAACACCTTAATTTTCAGATAAATGGTAGTAATTAACGGTTCCTTACCTTAGATAAACTTTGTTTTTCAAAAGTATTCTATTTTTCTATAGCTTGTTATACTTTGAAAAATTATAACGGTCAAACTAGAGTTTTCCTAGTGTGGCCAACGAATTAGTCATCCTTTTCTTAAAGATTTACGTCAACTGTCAAATTTCTAGGAAATTCTTAAGAGCCGTTTTCGAGAAACCTGTCACTTAGAAGGTTCCAGGTTTCGCCCCACTCCGAATGTGTGACTTGAATAAGTGTAATGTAAAATATTTTAGGCTGCACTTCTAAGACTTTAAAATGTATACAGGCAAATAAATCCTCTATTTAGAAAAAAGATATGGATAACTGACACTGTGTTTATATTATAATATTGTAATCGTAGGTTTGCTCAGGAACGAAGAAAAAAATAAATTTAAAATGACAGTTATCACCGGGGATCGAACTCGTAGCCTGTCCATTAGGAATACAAGCACTTTACCGCGACCCTTACAATTATAACAATGCTCACTACAACGTTGCAACACTTTAGGACTAGCACTCACCATGACCAGAAGTTGAATTGACCCAGAAACCTCGACACTAATCATATCCCTCAGACAAAACGGACACCCCAGACTTGGACAGCGTCAATAAAAGGTGCGAGCCAATGGTATAAATCAAGTCCACTTTGGTCTAGTGAATGACAGGTTCGGCCCAGTACAATTCAACTAGAGCTTAATGTCCTCAGAAACAATATGGAGACGTCTTGCTTTAAATACCAAAATTCTAGATATTTTTCTACCGAGAATTACCCAGTCTAATTTCTAATTTATTGTATGTAGACCAAGTAAAACTTACATATATTTGAGTGCAAGTTTAGGAAAAGAAAGTTAATTTGTAAAAGTCGACTAAATGGCCGACATATCATCCTTGCAATGCCATCATTATGACATTTCCTATTGGTTAACTACTTGAAGACATATAGAGTCTAGATCTGAATTGTTCCAGGAAGTGTCATTAATAATCACATTTATAAAACTAAAATCGAAACAACAAAAAGATGATAAAGATTTCACTCCAAATAACATCCTACATGACCCCAACACAGTTTCACAATCATTAACAAAATAACAAACAAATGGCATCATAATAAAACATGGGCCAAATGAGTACAACGTCCAAATCAACAAGATCTAATAGCATTATGGAAACTTTTACCATCTCTTTTTCATTCTATTATTCATTGAATTCAATTTGAGAATGAAATAAAACTGTTCAATTGTATTGGCTAAATGTGGGATCATATTTGTCTTCAAATCAAATTAAACTTTCCCAGAAATTACGCAACATAAAAATGTTTCGAATATAGGCAGACTTGTAACAATGAGATAACAGTCTTCGTTCTCAGACTTTCGCATTCCGGAGACTGACCATTGTATCACACCTTGAATGTCCTTAAAAAATTAACACTATTCTTAGGCTTTGCATTAGAAGTGCTAATTTCATAGTCTTACCAACTTAAAAGTGCTGATTTCATTGTCCTAGCTACTTAGAAGTGCTGATTTCAATGTCCTATCTACTTAGAAGTGCTGATTTCATTGTCCTATCTACTTAGAAGTGCTAATTTCAATGTCCTAGCTACCTAGAAATGCTGATTTCAATGTCCTAGCTATTGAGAAATGATGATTTCATTGTCCTATCTATTTAAAAGTGCTCATTTCAATGTCCTAGCTACCAACAAGTCTGATTTCAATGTCCTAGCTCCTTAGAAGTGATAATTTCATTGTCCTAGCTACTGAGAAATGCGGATTTCAATGTCCTAGCTTTTTAGAAGTGCTGATTTCAATGTCCTATCTACTTAGAAGTGCCGATTTCATTGTCCTATCTACTTAGAAGAGCCGATTTCATTGTCCTATCTACTTAGAAGTGCTGATTTCATTGTCCTATCTACTTAGAAGTGCTGAATTCAATGTCCTAGCTACCTAGAAGTACTGACTTCAATGTCCTAGCAACCGAGAAAATATGATTTCATTGTCCTAGCAACTTAGAAGTGCCTATTCCATTGTCCTATCTACTTAGAAGTGCTGATTTCATTGTCATAGGTACTTAAAAGTGTAAATTTCAATGTCCTAGATCCTTAGAAGTGATAATTTCATTGCCCTAACTACTGAGAAATGCTGATTTCAATGTCCTAGCTATTTAGAAGTCTAATTTCAATGTCCTGGCTACTTATAAGTGACGATTTCATTGTCCTATCTACTTATAAGTGCTGATTTCATTGTCCTATCTACTAAGAAGTGATGATTTCATTATCCTAGCTACTTAGAAGTGCTAAATGCAATGTCCTAGCTCCTTAGATGTGATAATTTTATTGTCCAGTCATGATATAGGTAAAGTTTGCATATAATGTACAGCGATCGAATGTTGTAGTAATATGGTTATCTGTCTATTGTGATTGGATGTTAAGTTTTCGATTTATAAAAAACAATATAGTTCTGCATATAGTGGTCGACTTTCGATATGTTGTTATTTTGGTTTCAGAGTTAGATTAAATCTGACTTATAATAATAATAACAAGTAGGTTATGTAAATCTTTACTTTCGATAACATTTAAAACAAAATAAAAAATTAAATAGTTCATTTTTGTTTTAAAAAATAATTTCCTTTTTCAAAATTATTTGCAATTATTCGTCATATTACAGGATTCGACTACTTTTATTTGAGACAGAAGTATCGATCTAAGTAATCAGCCGTGCCCAAGATGATGTTTGAACAAGTTATCTTCCCATCACTCTCTAAAGTCTATTAATAATATTGAAGAACGTTTGTCTCCTTGAGTTGTCTTCCTTTAACAAATATTTCTTCAAAAGAAACTTTAAGCATATCGATACAGCTTTACTATAGTCTTGGTTATTGGGGGGGGGGGGGGGAGAGAGTAAAGAAAGTAGGGTTCAAGTAACATCTCCCCCCCCCCCCCAAATAAAAACTGCACTGGCTATTTCTTGGTAGGATTTAGGACCGGGGCGAGATAAAGAGGAGGAGTGGAGGACCGTGGCACCCCTTTAGGTGGTTCAACCATTTCATGTTTGTCTTACGCAAACGCTCCAAGGAACTCCAAGAGTTCAGATCATCTAAGTTTTAAGTTAGTATTTTTATTCTTGTTTTGTGTTGGTTAATTATTCACCCTGTTTAGTCATGCGTTTAACGTGCTGGGTTTAGAAGCTTCATGAAGAACTCGGCAAGTTAATTATCCAAAGAAATAAAACTCGCAAGAGAAGTGGCTTCGTTTTTTTTTTATTTGGCGGCACAGAAATTTCGGGCATGAATGAACTTAATGAATATGTCCCAGTTCTGGAGATCTGACCTTTGAACTATTCAAGCTGCTTCTATAAGTAAAATAAAAAACAAACAACAACCTTAGAATACAGCCAAATCCTTCAGACTCTCTGCACAAGACATTGTTCGTCATTAGATGAACCAAGTGAGTCATTCACTAGTCTACACAAGACACGAGAGAACTAAATGTCAAAGTATCTTCGCCTTAAGAACGACGGAGTTTTGCATCAAAATGTTTATAGATTTAAAAAATAAATCAGTTTTTGTATGCTTTTCAACTACTATCTATAGTGACAAAAAACTCAGTCCTATGTCATCACTTGGAACACTACTGTCACACCTAAGTAACCTTTCTCTAAACAATACCAAAAAAAAAACTATGGGAGACCAGCATCGAGTTTGTTTTTATAGAATCGCTTACGATTCCGTAGTATTATTTTTGCGAAACTCAGTACTAAGTGTGACCTACTAAACTCAGACGAGATCTTTCATCAAGGTTTTTCAGACTCTGAGAAGAGAACATTCCTAAGCCCTCTGGATGTTTGGTGCCCACAAATGTCACACAGAATGTGAAAGAAAAAAAACAACTGTCCCGAATGCCTTCAAGCTAGAAATGTCAGGCCAGATCGTGATTGTTTGCCCCACTCTTACTGCCCGTCTATAGACTTGCCTCTTCTCCTTATGACTGAGCAGCGACGCTGTGTTCTCCACAAGGAATGGCCAAGAGTCTGGTCGATTGATCAGTACACTAATCAAAGGATGAGTGGGGCCTCTGGAAAGAGAAAAAAAAAGAAATCAAACGTTTAGTGCATGAGCTAGCAACGCTTTTAACAAGCTAAGGAACTAATTAAACAAGCAAGGGACGTAATTAAACAAGCAAGGGACGTCATTAAACAAGCAAGAGACGTCATTAAACAAACAAGAGGCGTCATTAAACAAGCAAAAGACGTCATTAAACAACAAAAGGACATTTTAAAACGAGCTAGGGACGTAATTAAATAAGATAGAGACGTCATGTAACAAGCAAGAGACGTCGTTTAACAAACAAAAGACGTCATTAAACAACAAAAGAACATTTTAAAACGAGCTAGGGACGTATTAAACAAGATAGAGACGTCATTTAACAAGCAAGAGACGCCATTAAACAAGCAAAAGACGTCATTAAACAACAAAAGGACATTTTAAAACGAGCTAGGGACGTAATTAAATAAGATAGAGACGTCATGTAACAAGCAAGAGACGTCATTTAACAAACAAAAGACGTCATTAAACAACAAAAGAACATTTTAAAACGAGCTAGGGACGTATTAAACAAGATAGAGACGTCATTTAACAAGCAAGAGACGTCGTTTAACAAACAAGAGACGTCATTTAACAAGCAAGAGACGCCATTAAACAAGCAAGAGACGTCATAAAACAACAAAAGAACATTTTAAAACGAGCTAGGGATGTAATTAAACAAGATAGAGACGTCATTTAACAAGCTAAAGACGTGATTAAACAAGCAAAAGTAGCTTGTTTTATTGTAGATGTCACTGGTATTTCTATAACATAGAGTAATGGCGCAGCAAGAAGATGTTTACATTAGTTAAAATAAAACTAAGACATTAAATTTTACATACGTTCCAAAAAGATTATGATCCCAGCAACAGGGGAGGGGAAAGATTTATGTTGTAGAGACTATATTGGGAAATGCATGAACTGATTCGGGACCTCAATGATTGTTGTAGATTTACTGAAATAAGATTGTATTGTTTAGTTATGAAGTGTGTTGTGTTCATCATTTTTTTTGTAGCGATTCCAAGTTCTAGAATAAATGTTAATTTCTGTTTGAGTTCATACTCTAACTAGTATATCAGGCAATACAATGGTGTTTGAAAAAAAATCAAATATTGTTTAACATCTATGACCTATGACATTAATGGAGCAGATACAACGATGTCTTTATCACACAATTCCATCGTTACAATTCACAATGCCATTGCTAGGCCACTAGAAGAAGGAAGTGGGCAGAAGAAGAGAAGCTCAGTGCTCTCATTAACAGGTGGAGTCAAGTGGACCAAGGATAAATGTTTATTTACCAATTGTGCGAGTCATCTTTCTTCAGATCAACAGTTGAACAAATTGAAAGCTTGTCAGTTGAAACAGTCCTAAAGCTAGAGTCTATAAGCTCCTTATACAAAACATGCTATTTTCTTTTTGATCATTAGCATGGCCTTTAAATAGATCCAATGATAGTACACACACACACGCACGCGAAAAGACCCACACAAAGACATACGCACGCACACACATACATCCAAACACACTCATACTAGTATAATTTAAATTCACTTATTTTCACTCAAACTTTGAACAAGAATAGTCTGACCTAGATAAAAGATTCTCTGAATATCTGTATTTAAGTTCTGTTTCTATATCTGAAAAAAAAATACAAACTGAATGCAGGAAAGGATTTAATTTAACATCACTCCCCTGTTCTAAAGAAAACAAGGCCCTCAAGGAGTTATCTCAACCGTCTCTAGTGAAATGGCAAAGATTTGAAAGTAGACCTAAGTCTAGACAGCTGACTCTGCAACTATCTCTTGGTATACATTTCAATATCAACTACACATTGGATAAACAAGATCTAAAAAAAGCTAATCAGTCAAAAACAAAAAAGACATTATAAAGTCTAATTTTTCCCTACCAACTCCTCATTATCGGAGTACACATGACTGCTTTCACTATTTTTGTGTGGTGGTCTCAGCATATTTTATTTACGTTGGAAATAGACTACGAGTTTCATCTTGTGTGGAATGAGAACTTGAGTGAAAGTTGAGAGTCTTTAAATGTAGGTATAGAGATGATTGGACGGAATAATTCAATTTTTTAAATTATCTTATCTTATATATAACAGACGTTACTTAAAAAAAAAAGAAAAAAAAAAAGAAAAGAAGATAATTGCATCCTACGCATTTCATGTGTCAATCTAGTCATGCATGTTAATCAATGACTTAACCTCTGCTAAGTCGTTTGTTTTCCAGACTGATTCAGGCAACCCATTCTATTCTCTACTAGCACTATGGAAGAATGAGCACTTGTACGAATTTGTTCTAGCGTATGGAATAAGAAATTTGCCTCTATCTTTGTGTCTTTCAGAATATTTCATTAGGTTTTGTTTTTCTATTTGTAAATTACGATTTAGTTTTTTTATGTGTTATAGCTACTTTACTTTATATTCTTCTGTCCTGAAGGGTCTCTAAGTTTAGTAATTTTACAAATGGTGTTACTGATTTAGTTTGTTCTCAATCCCAAGGGAAAAAAACACGTTAATAAATTACTGTTTTAGAAGTAGCAGATCTAGTCACTTTCATTGGTTATTTCATTCACGACTCAGCTTCCGGCATTGATTTCTACATTAATACATTACTGTTTTAGAAGTAGCAGATCTAGTCACTTTCATTGGTTATTTCATTCACGACTCAGCTTCCGGCATTGATTTCTACATTCATACATTACTCACCGGCAACGCCCGTTGGTTATTCTGACCGGAATTTCCCTCCATTGTTTTTGCACTTTCAATAAAACGACTCGCATTAGAACTGACTCTCCCCTATTAGACTTTTAACCCTTGAATTCTAGTATTTGTTGAATTGAAACGGCCCCCTCCTCTCTCACACACAAACACACTTTCGGCCCGTGAATTATAGTTTCACTTTTTTTCTCTCTCTCTCTCTCCCCTGTCCCAGTTTCTAGTCCTACATCCATTCTCTGGCTAGTCTTCGACTTTTCCATTCAATATCGAAATGTTGTATTATCTCGTGCATCTCATACCTTGCACATTGCAGTCTTGTTAAATAAATCTGTTTTAAAAAAAAAATTGATTTCATAATAGTTTACCTGAAAATGTGAATTTCATAACATAGACTTATTTGTACATGACAGGGCATAATAACATGCAAAGAGCATGATTCGCTGTGTTTGATCCAACATGATTCAACGCAATGTGTAAAAAACAACTGAGACTGCTGTGGCATATAGAAGCGGCCAACATACCCTCAAGAACTTTCTCCCACATCGCTCTGTTCAATCTTTTTCAATTCCCTCCCACCCCTCTCCCCATCGGCTTATTCGAGGAGATATCGCAGAGCTTAAACACAATTACATCTTTTTTTTCTTTTAACGAATTTCATCATAGAGCTGCACTTTTTTTTGTCTCTTTCTATTTGTTTCTTTAATTCTAAGGAAACGCTAAAACTCGATCTCCGTGAAATGAGATGCTGAAATTAGATGGATTAAGATGTAAGGCTTAAAACAAACTGAATTGCGATGAGGTAGACATAAAAATGTAGAGAAAATAAAGAGATATAATTATTTTATGTGTAATTTTGTTGGGAGAGTTGAACAGTTCCTTTTGTTTATTTTCTTTCTACTTTTCAGAGATTTTAAACATTCAAAGCAATGAAGAGATAACACAATTCAATATTCATTTGATCAATGGAAGTAAGAAGAGACTGGACGCTCTTCTTATAACGAAGACTAATGCTACAATAGTTTTGGATGGCCAATATTTCTTGTTGATTGCCATCTTTAAGAAGTTGAATTTGATGACCCAATATCCAATTGTAAGCGGGAATTCTAGTATAGCTGAAGAACCAACATAACTCCTTGATTGTCGTGTGCGCGTGAAGTTTTCTTTTCTTGATTACTAGTTGTGTTTTTAGTTATAGGAAGTAGTTTGTATTGGGCGCGTGTTGTTGTCAAGAATATTGTGTGTGCTTACGTCACGCTTAGTTCCCGTATGGTTCTTATAGCGTGGAGATCTTTCTAGCTGTAGAATCTGGTAACGCTACACGCGGCGTTCCAGTACCACCTCATCGTGGTCGCCGCGTGAACACTCCGCTCTCCTGGAGTGGCCAAGGGTACTGGTTGCTTGCCGCTGATGAATGAGCAGCCGGCAAGTGTAATAGGAACTCAAAGGGGTTATATCCAGCCCCCCCTCCCCCTGTGGGGCCCCGGGGCAACGGTGAGTAAGAGACCTAACGGGATCTCCGAAAAGCGGATAGCGCTGGACACCAACTCGAGGGTTGGTCGGGTTCTCCTGGGACTCGGCTGATTCGCGGGTCTCTCTTTGGGCTAAGACTGGATTGACTGGACTGACTGGCGCGGCCTTCGCGGGCTGCGTCGGGCGGACCGGTCGGCGTCCACGAGCTAGGCTCTAACTAGCCCGTCCCCTGTGAGGTAGTAGAGGAACACGGTTACCAATAAGCAGTTTCGATACTGGGGATATCGAACAATCCTTACACAACCACTCCTCCTGTAAGCGAGCTCTTGACATACGGAGGTGGTGACCAGTGGTGCGGACTTCCCGCACCCTAAGATCCCGGACCTTCTTGCAGGCCCTGTGTACACTACTTTCTAATCGGCAATAACTAAGGCCGCCAACGGCCTTCGACTTCTATGTAAACATGAATAATACACATCAAACAAGAAAACCCGGGTACGAGCAGACCCAAACAGGCTCCGTCGCGCGGGTAGCGGGCCCGACAACGAAAAATCCTCTACTACTCGCCCCGTGGTTCCGATCCGGCGAAACCTGTCGAACCACGAAAAATCAGCGAAGGTTCCCCTTTCCAGGACGAAGCCCTCTTCCCAGGCTACACTGCATTCGTTCTTCCCTTGGAAGAACGGTAGCCAAGGTGTGGCTAGCCAACCACACCAACCTGGTGATCATGTCCCGCACCAGGCCCAACCAACCATTACCACCAAAAAGGCCCAATCAACTATGACCAACGAAGCGAGGACCATCGGTCCTCCAAAACACCAACCATTACAACGGTTTGTCGCTACCAGTCCAAAACCCTTAGGGAGCGTCAAACTTAGCCAGATAAAAGTACTTCAGCTCAATATCTGTGGCCTAATACCCAAGATATTAGAGCTCACAAAACTTCTCCATGAGAGGGCAATAGACATCGTGCTATTGCAGGAGACTCTGGTAGGCAAGAAACGAAGTAGCCACATCAGTGGCTATATGGCTTACAAATGTAAATGCGATGAGTGCCGTGGAGTTATCACATATGTAAGAAACGGCATGACAGTTTCTCAAAATCCTGGCCCTCAAAGCGGGCGAACCGACGCCATCTCGAATGATATATTCAAAGCTGGTAGAAAACTTACTGTCATTAGCTGTTATAATCCGCCAAAACACGAACTTGCCATTAACCTCGGCAATAAGAATATTCTCACTAAAACTCTATTAGCTGGGGACCTTAATGCCAAGTCTCCTGCATGGGGCTATGACGCAACCGACTCCTCGGGCCAAAAAGTCCAAGAAATTCTCAACACTACGAACCTGTTCTGCATGCAGAATAAACACAGCCCGCCAACCCTCCTAACTCTGATCTCCGCCGATCTAGAGAGGAAAACCACAATTAAAGTGCTTGAGGATGTTGGAAGCGATCATAGACCCATAGAAATTACTATTGCCCTCTCAGAGGCCAGGGGTGTAGCCACTAAACGTCCCAAGAAATGGAGCTACACTAAGGTTGACTGGCCAGCGTATGGGGCGGCTGTCGACTCCGCCCTGTCGAGTATCGCGATGGAGTAAGGAACAGTCGACACAAAATACGGCGAAATCACTGAAGCGATTTTGGGTGCGGCTAGGAAGCATATCCCGCGGACCTATCCCGCCACACAGCATAGACCCGCCTGGTCCCGAGAATTAGATCGAATAGTCAGGGCCAGGCACGGGCGAGGCGCAGAGCACAAAAAAGGTTCAACGCATTATGCCGGAAGGCCAGCGAGGTGGCCCAACGTGTACGGGCGGACCACTGGAGGGATGCCTGTGCCGGGCTGGATCTTCGGGATACTTCCAAAGCCTGGCGTCTTCTTCGCAATCTTGAGGCCAAAGATTCGGCGCGTACAGCCACCCCATTATTGTCACCCAGTGGGAATCGAGTGGCAAAAGATCAAAAAATGGCCGACTTGCTTAATAAATATTTCGCTTCGATAAGCAAGTCCGAAAAGAAGTCAGCCACGTCTATAGAGAGGGAGTCGGATGGGTCGGAAGACCTGGACACGTGCAAAACGCGCCCTTCTGCCGTGCTGAGCTGGACAGAGCGATAGCTAAGTGCAAAAACAGAAAGGCTCCGGGGCCAGACAAGGTTACTCCTGAGATGGTAAAACACCTCGGGGGTATTGCAAAAGACAAGCTCCTTGAGTTTGCGAATCGGACCTGGGTAGAGTCCAGACTACCCAGGGCCTGGCGCTGTGCTACCATTGTTCCAATACTAAAAAAGGGCAACGCGACTAACGTGGAGTCCTACAGACCCATATCCCTGACCTCCACTATCGGCAAGATAGTAGAACGGATGGTCAGCGAGCGACTCGTGTGGAGCTTTGAGAGTGCCGGTATCCTAGCGCCAGAGCAGGCTGGCTTTAGGGCAGGCTTGAGCCCGATCGACCAGGTCACAGTTTTCATGCAGGAGGTGGCCGATGGGTTCCAGAGGTCCGAGAGCACATATGCAGTTTTTATTGACCTAAAACAGGCTTATGACGGGGTGTGGAAGCAAGGCCTCTATCTTAAAGCATTAGGCGCCGCAAATAACATCCGCCTACTTATTGGAGCTGTCATCGTTATGCAGTGGGTGCCCTGCCGTGGCTGATGCTCTAGCACGAGAAGGAGCGCTGGTCGTGCCCACTTTCGAGTCACCAAGTACGTTCCAATAGGCTACAACAATACGAGAGTGGGTACATGAAAAGTGGTTGAAATCCTGGGATGACTCCAACACTGCCAGGGGAGCCTGGCAGCACATGCGTCGCCCAAATCGAGAGGACCCGTGGTGGAGGCTAAAAAGGTCGGAACAAACAACAATAGCTCAGTGGCGTACGGGACACTGCCCCATAGGTGCGTACTTCGCCCGGTTCCGGCCAAATTTTGATGCCCGTTGCCGACACTGTGGGGAATCAGAAGAGACGGTGACGCACGTATTGCAAGAGTGTCCGCAGCTCCGCGAACTGCGGGAAGACGTATCCAGTGGTTCACTATGTTTGTATGGAAGCTATGAGGCACTACGCCAAACAGCAGAGTTCCTTACCAAGGCACTACGGGAGACCTAGGTCTCCCTGCCTTGTCACCAATTGGAGTTCATCTCAGGTTACGCTACAGTCTCGCTGCTTCCCCGTTTTAACGGTACGTAAGTATATAAATCTAGTAATCAAGTGGATATTTCGGTGCGGATGTCGTTCATGAAAGTTAGCGGCATCGCTAGATCTAAGACTAAGTTATTTCTTTTGTTTCAGGGTGTTAGGCTTGGGGCTATGATGTAGTAGTTTTGAGCTCGCCCCTGACGCCGTGACTGATTCTTGAGTCGCGTTGTAGTATTTGAGGCTACCGAGCCGTACGGTCGACATTGAGTGTGATTGAGTAAGATTAACGCAAGCTTAAACGATTTCTGTTTTCATCAGAATGACATCCTTTGGTTATAATTGAAATTGAATGAAGTGTAATCCTTTGTTTACATTTATTTGTATGAAATATTAAGTCTACATTGAAATATCAAACAGATCCACGTTGAATAGGACACAAACTGTCGTCATGCCAATGGCTAACGAGGTCGTCAGACTTGCCTTCTGTGACAAAACATTTCGAGACCCCCGCCCTAGAGCTGAGTATCTTAAAAACAAAACAAAAAATTCGCTTAAAAAAACAACAACAACGAAGGGAACTAACCAAGATTCATTGTTTTGCTATGCACGTAAAGGGCAAGAACTCAAAAGCGCTTTCCGCTGCCATTCTCTAACTGTTTTTGGGTTACTGTCTATTCCCGGCTTTGTGTTGAGTTTCCTGACCAGGGATTAGAATGACTATGGTAATAGCCATTTCGTTAGTCCTGTCAGGTAAACTTATTTCTGTCTCTGTTGTCAGACAGAACAGCGCTGCTAGTGATAAAGAGTTGACTTTTTTTTCTATTCTTAAAATTATTATTGAATTCGAAGTGGTGACAGTTTAAACGGCCAAATGACGTCATGCACGTCTAGATAAGCTTCCGGTCGTAGTTGCCGGCGATTTCCGATAAGATGTTCATCTGTTTCCTGGAATTGCTCCCGGTGGATTTCCGATATTTGTTTCGCTAATCACTGCATTATTTTATAGATAATACTCAGTTGGAGTTTGATAATGTCTTCTTGGTCTAAATATCCAATGAGAATATAGATCTAGACCCAGACATACATTTCATGGGAAAGGTGATCTTTATATGCAAAGTTTAAAAAAAAGCACTGTTGATATAAGTTTTTAATGTCTTCTGCCCCAAGTTTTTTTGTTCTGAATTTCAAAGTTCGGTGCTCGCAAAGACTTTTGTACAGGGAACAGGAAAAAGAAGGAAAGGCAGACAAAAGTATCCGTTTCAGAACCACATTATGGGCCTGTCTATGAAAGAAAATCTAATCCTGGGAAAAGACAGAAAGAAATGGAGAAAGACGATCGACAGATCACGTGTGTGCTACCCAAACGGTCAAACAGACTTCAAGGACAGGTGAAGGTCACGTGAAAATTTCTCCACCTCCCAAGTTGCTGCAATTATGAAGTTAGAGAAAAGTTCATTCCGGAGTGAAACTAATAAAACTAATGAAATACTACCAGTAAAAAAGAGGCGCGGTGGCCTAGTAATGAAGCGCTCAGCTTCCGAACCGGAGGGTCCCGGGTTCTAATCCGAGAAAACTGGAATTTTTAATTTCGGGATCTTTAAGGCGCCTCAAGAGTCCACCCACCTCTAATGGGTACCTGACTTTAGTTGTGGAAAAGAAAAAGCAGTTGGTAGTTATGCTGACCACATGACACCCTAGTTAACCGTTGGCCACAAAAAACAGATGAACTTTACATCATCTACCCTTTAGACTGCATACTTTTTTTTTACCAGTAAAAAGTTATGTATCTGTTTTCCTTTATACAGTCAAACATTATCTAGCAAACAAATAATCAACACGATACTAAGAATTTTAAATTGTGAAATAACAAATCAATTGAAATCTTTGACGGATAGTGTTAACTAAGCTAAGAAACAAATCTTACTTTGCTTAAGAAGAATGACTGTTTCTAGTTTGACGAGTCCAACTCAAGACAAGTTTTAAGAACAATATATATATATAACTATTTATCCTAAAGAGATTAGCTTCACATCAATCGATAATGAAATAGAATGAATGGTTTCTAGAAAGACAGAGGCCTAGACCTAGATCTAATTAGTTTACAGATGAATACAGAAGTTGTCATGCCAATGAAAATGGTTGCAAGGTCCATCTACTGAATACCAGCAAGTGTTAGGTCTATTAGTCAATTGCAAAGTCATTGTTTTACTTTATTGAGCTACCACCCAAATAATGTGTACCAGAGAGTTAACACCAACTATTAAAAAATACTTTAAAAGCTTCTCAACATTTATAGCCATATCTCTCAATACTTTAAGATTTTAATTAATTTATTACCACTATTAATTAACTAATGTATTGATTTTGTAAAAATTGATTTATGTTTTATTATGAACAGTGAATAATTGTGCAGAGTGTCGACTTGATCCGAGTATGAGAAGTGGGAGAAATAGCGTGTACACAGTTTGTACACAGAGTCAGATGATATAAGCTTGTACACAGACAGAGTCAGATGATATAAGCTTGTACACAGACAGAGTCAGATGATATAAGCTTGTACACAGACAGAGATGATATAAGTTAAAAAAACCCACCAAAAACCACAGCTTGTACACAGACAGACAGAGTCAGATGATATAAGTTTGTACACAGACAGAGTCAGATGATATAAGTTTGTACACAGACAGAGTCAGATGATATAAGTTTGTACACAGACAGAGTCAGATGATATAAGTTTGTACACAGACAGAGTCAGATGATATAAGTTTGTACACAGACAGAGTCAGATGATATAAGTTTGTACACAGACAGAGTCAGATGATATAAGCTTGTACACAGACAGAGATGATATAAGTTTTAAAAAAACCCACCAAAAACCACAACTTTCGACTAGCTGCTCGAGATTTTAAGCTTTGACACATACTTCCATTGTGTTGGACCACACTAAAACAAACTGCTCTAGTCAACAAATCACTAAACTATTATATTTGTAACCTAATTTAGAACCAATTGTGATTGGTTTTAGTCTAGCTGCATCATGTAACAAACTCAGGTCTACATAAAGTTATCCTGTCTATTAACAGTTCTCTGTCTTCTGTTCCTTCAAGTAGGTAAGAGGTACAGGCGACCTTATTCTTCACCAGGTCTGAAACATACGAGAGTTAGTTTGATTTTTTTTTTGGATGTTGTTTTCAGGTCACCAGGTTTAGTAATGAGAAGAAGCACTTGAGTGTCTCTCGCAAACGTCTCGCTAAAGGTCGCGCGATTCGATCTGGTTAAAGAGACACACTCTCCAAAATACATTTAGCAGCCCCTACCATTGTCTGACGTGAAGATTTGACTTGTAACGCCTCGATGGAGGAAACCAAGGTGAGGTGTTAGCGATAGTCAGAAAGCAAGCAGAGTTTGGTCATAGGGCAGAGTTTGGTCATAGGGCAGAGTTTGATCATAGGGCAGAGTTTGGTCATAGGGCAGAGTAGGTCGCGTGAGTGAAAAAACAAACAACACGATTTTAGCGTGAAGGACTTAAAAAAAATTACACACCGGTACATCAGCACAGTGACACATGAACACAGTTGCAGTTGAGCACAGTGACACATGAACACAGTTGCAGTTGAGCACAGTGACACATGAACACAGTGACACGAGCACAGTATTTGTGACACATGAACAAAGTGACAATGAAATGACACGAATACAGTGACAGTCACACGTGAACATAGTGTGAGTAACGCAGTGAATACAGTGACAAATGAGCGCAGTGACAATGGCAAATGAACACAGTGACAGTGAAACGAGTATCGTGACAGTCACACATCAACATGATGTGAGTAACGCAGTGAATACATTGATAAATGAGTGCAGTGACTAATGAACAAAAGTGACAGTGACTCGTGTACCGTGAGAGTCACACATTAACATAGTGTGAGTAACGCAGTGAATGCGGTGATAAATGAGCGCAGTGACAGTGACACATGAACACAAAGACACAGTGACTCTTTAGCACAGTGCGGTACGTGACGTTTTGGCGACGGGACGTTTTGGCGCGAGCCGTTTTGGCGACGGGACGCTTTGGCGCGAGATATTATTTGACGATAATTTAATAAGCACGTAGCTTTTATAACAATGTTTATTTCACTCTACCATAATATTGTATGTATAGTATAAATTCTAACACCGTTCAGCGAATTGTTTTTTTTTTATTATAAAGGTTTTGCTTATTTCATGTATATAAGCCTATAATAAGTCAGATTCCTGAATGGTAATGACATGCTATATGTGAGTTCTGCTAATCGCAGACATTAGTGTAATATACGTACTAGCTAAGTGTCACACTGTAATATAACAAAAACCATGTTAACATCTAAAGCTCTATTACGCTGAATGACGACAATAACTCCACACATAGTAAAGATCAAGACACGGAATGTGGTCAGTACAAACTCTAACGTGAAAAGATATATTTTGAGAAATTGGGTAGGGGTGATCTCACATTGACGCAGGTAGAGTTAAACAAATGAAGACAAGACCAGCACCGACCAACTGGTCGTTGGCGTCATGCGTCTGGCGATCATCTCCTTGGGAATGGTCATTACATGTGACACCTATCCCGCCCCCTCTCTTCTGCTCACATTTCACTCCTTGTATATACTCTTTCCTCCACCCCTCCCCTCTTTCACGCGTAAGACGACAATCTGTTTCTAGCACTCCACTTGACGTCCCCGATGTGATCAGTTTTGAGAAACATGGTACATGTCTATCATCATTTCATTTTGTTTTTGATTTTTGTTTTTAATTTTAAAGTAATATCTTTAAAAAACTTTTTTGAAAATAAAAGTGTGCCTCTTAATAAACACATACACAAGCCAAAATGTTTATTAAAGAAAATGATGTGAAAAACAAACACACATTTACATTTAGTACGTGAAAAATATGTCTTAACACAAACACTCATACAAAACATAGATATGAATAATTCTTTTAAAAGAAATAATACAATAAACTTACATAATGTATTTCGCGCCAAAACGGCTCGCGCCAAAACGACCTTCGCGCCAAAACGGCGGCGCCAAAACGTCCTGCTTTGAGCACAGTGACAGTGTTATAGTATACACAGTGCCATGTTAACATTAGGACTGTACAGCTAAGATTCCCACTGGCCATTCCAGTCTTGTGACATGAAATTATGCGACTTGTGACAGATCGTTTGGCGAGACAAAAGTTTCAGGATCCATCATTGGTGATTAGAATGTTACCAGGTCGCTCAATCAGACCAAATAGCTCAAACGTTTGGAAGTAGCTGTGATTTGATATTGTACTGAAAATGAAGCAGCCTTATACAAAACAAAAATATAAAACAAACTCGTTCTATAGCTAGTACGGAAATGTAAATTGGATAGGCACTTCTAACAGTAATATGCAAATAAAGAGGATTATTGTGACGAAATAAGTAGGACACAGCAGGGTCTGTCTGTATAGAAATGAGAAACGCTGCACGCTTCTTTAATCTTCGGACTTCAAGACATTCGCCTTATTATTATTATTATTGTGTTTAATTATTGAACACAGCTCTCACATTTTGAAGGTCAATTTGAAATACAGAGTAAGCCAGAGAGCGGGAATGAATGAGGGAGAGAAAGAGAGAGCAAAATGATAAATTATAATAGTCCACAAAAATAATATATTGAGTTTTTTTTTTTATTTTACAAGTGATTGACATCTACCAGAATGATTCTAAAACACGCACATCTCCTACACAAATGGCACAAACACAGGCAAACTAGAACAGATAATTGAAAGCAGTTTTAGACGCAGAGTTCTATTTCCAGCGTCTCAAACTGACATTTTTTTTTACTTGCTTTGTGTAAAATGAAACCGAACTTTCACTATTGGAGCTAAATATAAACCCAAACAAGATTCGCTTAAGGCAACAAAGTTCTCAATGTATTCATCAAATGAAGTCTGGTTTGAAAGTTGTACAAAAAAATATTAGCCAACCTTTAACCATCACCTTTAACGAGATGGATTTTTTTTAAAATTTAGATAACCTCTTTGGTGAATGAAAATCTTGCAAGCCTTATTGATATTATAAAAGTGTAGACGAAGGATTAATTCTATTCAAAACATTTGTAACTTTTCAAAGAAGCCTCAGATAATGTTTTTATAATAAAATTTGTTTTATAATTCTACTTCTGTCAGATGAACGGAATGATACGTATGGTTTATAGTTACATTTAGGAATAAATTAATTCAATGTTATATTCATTTCGTATTCAACTAGATCTATTAAATATGAAGCACTTTTATAATTGTTAAGATATGATTAAGCCCATCAAAATGATTAGTGATCATAAAGATTAATCACAAAACTCTAAGTGTTGGCTGTAGCCGACTGTTTATTCCTACGCCATCTAGGTATTTCTAAATGGTATAAACTAATGGATGCTATTTCTTGCACTAATGTTTGATATCTATGACTTATAATGTAGACAAGTGAATGTACTGAAGCGACCTCCGCGAGATGTGTAACATTAAACTATACCAGTTGCAGTGACTATCAATGAGTTCAAAGATCAATCCACTTTGGTTTCAAACTAATCTTAAATAGGCGATGGATTCACAATGGCTCTGGTTAACACAGAATCCTGAAATTCGAAATCCCAACAAAAGCAAGGAGACGAACTCAAGACAGTCCTTTGGTCAGGTTTTTGGTGATGAAGAAATAACATACCGGTAGTGGTTAGGTAAACTAACACAGAACGTACACTCTCTGGCCAATGTAGATGTCATAGGAAACACTCCCCCACACACACACACTGTATACCTTAAAATGTACAGCCTACTTGGCCACTAGTTCTAAATGTCTGAGAGAGGTCAACAAGGAAAACTGTCACGCATATGCGACTCAAGTCGTTCTATTGATTCAGCTTCTGTTTCTATATATAGTACAAGTAGACATGTAGAAATGTAGCAGTGAGTTGGCACTATGGGTTAATATACTAGTTAGAGATCTTTTACGATTGGTAGAAATGAGAAATGTTTAAAGACGTTCCTATTTTAGACTTGTGTTCAGCGCTACCTTGAAGATTGGATTCTTTGTTGCTGCCAACTTTAGTCTTTCTGTGCGGGAAAAGATTTTTTAAAAAGTCTTCAAGAATTCCGACTTCGTTTGAACAGCCTTTTCATAAAGAGCTTTCAGTTCTGCGAATGATTTCAGGTACTGTTCAAATAACTGTGCAGCGTTCACATCAATACGCGATTCCCTAGGACAGTAATACATCCATGACATTACATTAATTATGAGTGAAAGATTGAAAGTATGACATTTTCACACTTAAGGTCAATGCCAGCTGGTCGGTGAACGCAGCCTCAGATAGGAGGACATGTTCTTCTTTTGGCAAACGTCTGGAAACCATACTCTGCTCCGCTAGTAACGTTTGCTGTACTACAACGCTCCCATACAGGTTGTTGGTAGCAACAAGACTAAGTACCGCAGGGTTTCCCTATACACAATACTACTAACTATTACTCTTAAAACACTAATCAATAGCGAACCATGAAATCAATAAAGGTCAACTACCGAGCCGATGGGTTTAGTCAGTCAGAACGTTTGATCGGGCACTAAATACCATTAGGACAAATGTGAATGTACGCATGAATGTAAATCACTGGCTTTGTTTCTCCCCCCTTTCTCAATTTGTTTTCTCAAACCAAAGAGTGCACACACATACTCGAGTTGAAGATGATGATACTAACTCTATGGTACTAGCTCTACGATGCTAACTCTATGATACTAGATAGCTCTATGATACCAGCTAGATCTATGATACTACCTCTATGGTACTAGCTGTATGATACTAGTTGTATGATACTAGCTGTATAATACCACCTCTATGATACTAGATTAAGGTACTAGCTCTATGATATTTGCTTTATGGTACTAGCACTATGATACTAGCTCTAAGTCCACCATTCTTATCTTATTATATATTACAGACGTTACTTCAAAAGAGAAGATGATTACGTCCTACGCGTCATGCATTCAGTCATGCATATTAACCAATGACCTAAATTCTGACAAGTCATTGGTTTTCCTGGCTAGCTCAGGCAACCCATTCCATGCTCTAATAGCACTAGGGAATAAGGAGCACTTGTACAAATTTGTCCTAGTATATGGAAGGAGAATTGTGCCATTATTTTTGTGTCTTTGTAAGTATTTTATTAAATTTTGCTTTTGTAGTTGAAGATAATGGTTCAGTGTTTTATGTATAATTGCTACTTTACTTTTGAGTCTTCTGTCCTGAAGGCTTTCTAAATTTAGTGATTTCACTTAAGGTGCTACTCTTGTCAAATGTGAATATTCGTTTGTTATGAACCTCATTGCTTTATTTTGTGTCTGTTCCAGTTTCTTAATCTTTTCTTGAGTGTGTGTGATGTGTGTGTGTAAGAGAGACACAGAGAGAGGGAGAGGGAGAGAGACGTATGCAGATAATTAAGTAAAAAGGGCCAAAGGGGGAAAGAAAAGTAGACGGGAAGACACGAAAGAGACAGAGTAGACCGAGACATAGAGACCGAGACACAGAGACCTAGACATAGAGACCTAGACATAGAGACCGAGACATAGAGACCGAGACATAGAGACCGAGACATAGAGACCGAGACACAGAGACCGAGACATAGAGACCTAGACATAGAGACCTAGACATAGAGACAGAGACATAGAGACAGAGACATAGAGACAGAGACATAGAGACAGAGACATAGAGACAGAGACATAGAGAACGAGACATAGAGACCGAGACATAGAGACCGAGACATAGAGACCGAGACATGGAGACCGAGACATAGAGACAGAGACATAGAGACAGAGACATAGAGACAGAGACATAGAGAAAGAGACATAGAGACAGAGACATAGAGACAGAGACATAGAGACATAGAGACAGAGACATAGAGACAGAGACATAGAGACAGAGACATAGAGACAGAGACATAGAGACAGAGACATAGAGACAGAGACATAGAGACAGAGACATAGAGACAGAGACATAGAGACAGAGACATAGAGACAGAGACATAGAGACAGAGACATAGAGACAGAGACATATAGACAGAGACATATAGACAGAGACATAGAGACAGAGACATAGAGACAGAGACATAGAGACAGAGACATAGAGACATAGAGACAGAGACATAGAGACAGAGACATAGAGACAGAGACATAGATACAGAGACATAGAGACAGAGACATACAGACCTAGACATGGAGACAGAGACATAGAGACAGAGACATAGAGACAGAGACATAGAGACAGAGACATAGAGACAGAGACATAGAGACAGAGACATAGAGACAGAGACATAGAGACAGAGACATAGAGACAGAGACATAGAGACAGAGACATAGAGACATGAAAAAAAAAAGCATGAAGAGTATATATAAAAAAAGAAACTACCAGTTTTCAGGCAAAAGAAACCAGAAATATCAAGCATTGACTAGGCTCCAGAAATTGTGTATCTTGTGTTTAGCATAGAGACCTAGACATAGAGACCGAGACATAGAGACAGAGATATAGAGACAGAGATATAGAGACAGAGATATGGAGACAGAGACATAGAGACCGAGACATAGAGACAGAGATATAGAGACAGAGACATAGAGACAGAGACATAGAGACAGAGACATAGAGACAGAGACATAGAGACCGAGACATAGAGACCGAGACATAGAGACAGAGATATAGAGACAGAGACATAGAGACAGAGACATATAGAAATGAAAAAAAAAAAGCATGAAGAGTATATATAAAAAAATAAACTACCAGTTTTCAGGCAAAAGAAACCAGAAATATCAAGCATTGACTAGGCTCCAGAAATTGTGTATCTTGTGTTTAGCATAGAGACCTAGACATAGAGACCGAGACATAGAGACAGAGATATAGAGACAGAGATATAGAGACCGAGACATAGAGACAGAGACATAGAGACCGAGACATAGAGACAGAGACATAGAGACAGAGACATAGAGACAGAGACATAGAGACAGAGACATAGAGACAGAGACATAGAGACCGAGACATAGAGACAGAGACATAGAGACCGAGACATAGAGACCGAGACATAGAGACCGAGACATAGAGACAGAGACATAGAGACAGAGACATAGAGACATAGAGACATAGAGAGAGACAGAGACAGAGACATAGAGACAGAGACATAGAGACATAGACATAGAGACAGAGACAGAGACATAGAGACAGAGACATAGAGACAGAGACATACAGACCTAGACATGGAGACCGAGACATAGAGACCGAGACATAGAGACCGAGACATAGAGACAGAGACATAGAGACAGAGACATAGAGACAGAGACATAGAGACAGAGACATAGAGACAGAGACATAGAGACATGAAAAAAAAAGCATGAAGAGTATATATAAAAAAAGAAACTACCAGTTTTCAGGCAAAAGAAACCAGAAATATCAAGCATTGACTAGGCTCCAGAAATTGTGTATCTTGTGTTTAGCATAGAGACCTAGACATAGAGACCGAGACATAGAGACAGAGACATAGAGACAGAGATATAGAGACAGAGATATAGAGACAGAGACATAGAGACCGAGACATAGAGACAGAGATATAGAGACAGAGACATAGAGACAGAGACATAGAGAAATGAAAAAAAAAGCATGAAGAGTATATATAAAAAAAGAAACTACCAGTTTTCAGGCAAAAGAAACCAGAAATATCAAGCATTGACTAGGCTCCAGAAATTGTGTAACTTGTGTTTAGCATAGAGACCGAGACATAGAGACAGAGACATAGAGACAGAGACATAGAGACCGAGACATAGAGACAGAGACATAGAGACAGAGACATAGAGACAGAGACATAGAGACAGAGACATAGAGACAGAGACATAGAGACCGAGACATAGAGACCGAGACATAGAGACAGAGACATAGAGACAGAGACATAGAGACAGAGACATAGAGACAGAGACATAGAGACAGAGACATAGAGACAGAGACATAGAGACAGAGACATAGAGACAGAGACATAGAGACAGAGACATAGAGACAGAGACATAGAGACAGAGACATAGAGACAGAGACATAGAGACAGAGACATAGAGACAGAGACATAGAGACAGAGACATAGAGACAGAGACATAGAGACAGAGACATAGAGACAGAGACATAGAGACAGAGACAGAGACATAGAGACATAGAGACCGAGACATAGAGACCGAGACATAGAGACAGAGACATAGAGACAGAGACATAGAGACAGAGACATAGAGACAGAGACATAGAGACAGAGACATAGAGACAGAGACATAGAGACATGAAAAAAAAGCATGAAGAGTATATATAAAAAAAGAAACTACCAGTTTTCAGGCAAAAGAAACCAGAAGTATCAAGCATTGACTAGGCTCCAGAAATTGTGTATCTTGTGTTTAGCATAGAGACCTAGACATAGAGACCGAGACATAGAGACAGAGACATTGAGACAGAGACATAGAGACAGAGATATAGAGACAGAGATATAGAGACAGAGACATAGAGACCGAGACATAGAGACAGAGATATAGAGACAGAGACATAGAGACAGAGACATAGAGACCGAGACATAGAGACAGAGATATAGAGACAGAGACATAGAGACCGAGACATAGAGACAGAGACATAGAGACAGAGACATAGAGACAGAGACATAGAGACATGAAAAAAAAGCATGAAGAGTATATATAAAAAAAGAAACTACCAGTTTTCAGGCAAAAGAAACCAGAAATATCAAGCATTGACTAGGCTCCAGAAATTGTGTATCTTGTGTTTAGCATAGAGACCTAGACATAGAGACCGAGACATAGAGACAGAGACATAGAGACAGAGACATAGAGACAGAGATATAGAGACAGAGACATAGAGACAGAGATATAGAGACAGAGACATAGAGACCGAGACATAGAGACAGAGACATAGAGACAGAGACATAGAGACAGAGACATAGAGACCGAGACATAGAGACCGAGACATAGAGACCAAGACATAGAGACCGAGACATAGAGACCGAGACATAGAGACAGAGATATAGAGACAGAGACATAGAGACAGAGACATAGAGACATGAAAAAAAAGCATGAAGAGTATTTATAAAAAAAGAAACTACCAGTTTTCAGGCAAAAGAAACCAGAAATATCAAGCATTGACTAGGCTCCAGAAATTGTGTATCTTGTGTTTAGCAGGGCAGGAAATGGGCAGAGATTCACCTCGGACATATACAAGTTGCCTCAAACATCCACAAATAAGCCGACCAAAACAAACGGATAATGAACAAGAAATATCCAGTTCAACATTTAATATGCAATTCATAACAATAACTTAATCTTTAATTATTTACACTTCATTACTCGAGAAACTTGGAGCTTCCGAAGCCAGTTTTTAGATCATTCTGAGGTTGTTATTTTGTAATTAGACGGGAAGAAAAAGTCCTAAAAGTGCAAAGTTTGCAAAGAGAAACACGCTTAACTGCAAACCTCTTAATTACATTATTGGCTTAATGGCATAACAGGCATGTCCATTTTTCATATTTTGTATATTCGCATTGGTTAATCTCATAAACAGAGCTAGCAAGGTATTTACATATTTCAAGCGATTCTCTAGTAATAAAAAACATGCCATTTTCAATGTTATCATTAGAATGACAAGTTCCTATAAAATAGAAGATGATTAAGTCCTACCCGTGTCCATGTGTTCAAGTAGTCTGGCATTTCGACACTGAAACTCTATTAAATCTTTGCTTTTCATTGCGTCCTGTGACACTAGGAAAGAAATTATTATATAAACCTGTTCAAGAACAGATGAATATAAGAACTGTGTCCTCAGCGTTGTGTCTTTTTATTTTATGTACAAATCTTTGAAGTGTGCACAATTTCAGCTTGATCCGAGAATTAGTGTGGTAAAATAATCCAGACTTGGATTTTGTAATAGATAGATTTTCTAATAAGGCCCTTAAAAAGTTCAT
Organism: Biomphalaria glabrata; assembly: GCF_947242115.1. NCBI lineage: Eukaryota > Metazoa > Mollusca > Gastropoda > Planorbidae > Biomphalaria > Biomphalaria glabrata. The sequence continues at coordinate 73,347,049 of NC_074711.1, forward strand.
TTATATTCTTAAGTTTGATATAGGTCTATTGATTTTCAATATGTCCAAATTAATGCCTGATAGATAAGAATCACTTGTTATCAAATTTAGTGGCACACATTGGCAGATTAATATTAAAGAGACTCAAAGGTTATTTTAAATTTGCAAAAGTTGATTAAATGCTTGTGTTTTTTAGTTTGACAGAAAATGTCCATATTTATTTGCTGTCAGTATGTTGTTGTTTTTTATAACTATAAGAATTAATCTTCTAGCGACTTAAAAATCACTAAAAAAATGTCTTGAGTCAGAGATGTCAGAGATGTCTGAGATGTCAGAGATGTCTGCCTATTTCTGTGCCTGTATGTTTGACTTTTCTGTTTTTAATTAAATCTCTACCTCTGCCGTTTAGACTGTGATTCTATAAAAGTATTGAGCTCATAGCAACAACTACCAAATGTGTTTCTTTGTATCAGTTTTAAAAAAAACGATTGGTAAAAAAAAAATAAATGATGATGTTATTAATTGTTGGTGAACTGTAAAGTTAAAATTGACTAGCCCTGGGAAGGGGCGAAGGGGGCTAAAAGTGTAACTTGAACAAGGCAACAACAAAAAAAGAGACCACAAAAGAAGAACAAAAAGGAAGTTAAAGCATGCCATGAACTGCAGAGCGGGGGAGGGAGAACCCCGCTACATGGACAAAATGCCTCATAAAGATACGAGCCGCCAGTCTGTTGTAGGTTATCAAGACGGAGCAGGATGGGAACTGCCACGCCCACTGTAACCAGGTAACATTTAATTGTGAACGTAAAGCTAGATCAATGTAGTAATGAAGATCACTTTCTGTATCAGATCCTACGTGTGTGTGTGTGTGCGTGTCAGCGCTTCCCTGAGAGAGCAAGTCTGCTCAGGAACATTACCAAAGTTCAATGAATGGTCCAGTGGTGGGGGTAGGTGATGAAAGACTGGCAGCGACTTTTAACACTTCCACTCAAAACCACAAGCAACAAACGGCGGGGGGGGGGGGGGGGGGGGCTAAACTTTCAATCTCACTATACGTCAATGTCTGGGAGGAGGAATGGAGAAGTAAAGAGCAAGGAAGAGAGAGAGAGGAACTCTTTGGTAAGTGATCAATGTCGCTACGACCATTCAGTAGTTTTAATTTGAATCGCTGGCACCTCCTCAGGGAAATAAAAACTTTAACCTTCATGCTTTAAAAAAATGCTATGAAAGGAAAGAAGGAACACACTCTGATTAGAAGGTTTCGTCCAACAACGGAAACACATTGCCTTTACCTCCTAGACCAGAAGATGTTCTAGCGGTGGTAAGAAGAAAATAAACAGGAGGAATAAATAGATGGCTAGCTATTTTGGGATTATCCTAATCTGTAGTGAATGATGGAAACCTCAAAGAAGAAAATGTCGAATGTTGGGACCATCTTTGTATCACTGACTTGTTGGCATCAATCCAAGCAGAAGATTCCAGCAAGGAAGAAAATGACCGATCTTCTGGCCAGAGCACGAATTAGATCTGTGTGTGATACAGACCTGCTCGACCTTTTCTTGCACAGCTTTTAGCAGTCTTCCACGTGACAACATTGTCATCTGTCAAAATAAAACATTTGGCTAAAGATACAAAAGGAATAATTCCAACTTATTATATGCTATAGACAACTGCTGGGTATCAGATACAAGAAAATGAAGACAAATGAGTTTGTACTGTTACAAGTCAACATTCTGGCTGGTAAAAAAAAGTCATATTGTAAAGCATGACTCACTGTCTAAAGTCATCCATCAATGTACAGTGAAGGGAGCACGAAGATAGGGTCGCCCTAAGAAAAGCTGATCTGACAACGTACACAAAATGAACCGGCTTCTCTTTTGATATTCTGCTGAGAAAAAGTGGAGGGATTACGTGAACTGTCACAGCACCTCATTGACGAAAGTCAAGGGACAGATTTAATGACAGATGAGTTAAGCTGAAATAGTAGAAAAACAACAGCTAGTCTATAGATACTAACTCCCATCATTATTACGTTTGGGTTGGTCTAGTCAATGTCTAGATTCTCTTAAAATAAATCTAGTCAGAAAAACCTAAACAACAACACCAACGAACAAGTATGATCATCTTGATCAGCCAGTAGACCCGCTAAGACAGCAACATGCTTCCAAAGGTTTGATTTAGACTTAGATACATTTTTTAAGGATCCATATTGAAAGATGTTGCATCAAGTCTCAACCAAAACAGCAACCCAGAAACATGAACAAATGTGTTTGTTGTTTCAGTCTGCGAGAAAGGATTAAAGAAAATTCAAGAATCTTATCATTGCTGATGCAGCGTTGCTATAGAAATAAACACCTACACGAGACACACATACAGAATTAGTTCACATTCAGACACACACAGGCACGAAACATATAGAATTAGTTGACATTTGCATTCCCAATCAAAACTGGTTCAATAGAAATCCATGCTTTCTCTGTCTCTCATGAAGGTACTGACCGACCTGAATGAGCACGTCATAAAACAACAAACTACATAATTATCCTTCAACAGATTCCAAAGTATATAGATGCATGAATGTCACTCTATCTCTGTCAATCTCTCTATTTCGACTGCAAGTTATTTGGACTTATGAAATGTTGCTACAAAAATAAACACGTTTCAAAAGAAGACAACAACATTTCTGTTCTTTGGTTTATGCAAGATTAGAATACAGTTTATCAAAGCTTTTGACAACTTTCTGGCCAGTTTTAGAAACTGTTATTTTAGTGGACTTCTCTGTCAATCGACCCTTCTTTTATTCTAAGTAGGGTAAATATCAAAATGTGAAGATATTCAAACTAGACATATTCTGTTGACCTTTCTGAAGAAATATTACATGTCGGAAACCTACGTTTATTTGTAGATGCATTCCTGTGACATAATACAACACGAGCTGGCAGAATATTCTTCTTAAGCTGATCAACATTGTTTTCACAGCTGGTTTACATTGTTTTCACAGCTGGGTTACATTGTTTTCAAATCTGGGCTACATTGTTTTCAAAGCTGTGTTACATTGCTTTTCAAATCTGGGTTACATTGTTTTCAAATCTGGGTTACATTGTTTTCAAATCTGGGTTACATTGTTGTCAAAGCTTGGTTACATTGTTTTCAAATCTGGGTTACATTGTTTTCAAATCTTGGTTACATTGTTTTCAAATCTGGGTTACATTGTTTTCAAATCTGGGTTACATTGTTTTCAAATCTGGGTTACATTGTTGTCAAAGCTTGGTTACATTGTTTTCAAATCTGAGTTACATTGTTTTCAAATCTGGGTTACATTGTTTTCATATCTGGGCTACATTGTTGTCAAAGCTGGGTTTCATTGTTGTCAAAGCTGGGTTTCATTGTTGTCAAATCTGGGTTTCATTGTTGTCAAAGCTGGGTAACATTGTTGTCAAAGCTGGGTTTCATTGTTGTCAAAGCTGGGTTTCATTGTTGTCAAAGCTGGGTTTCATTGTTGTCAAAGCTGGGTTTCATTGTTGTCAAAGCTGGGTTTCATTGTTGTCAAAGCTGGGTTTCATTGTTGTCAAAGATGTATTTCATTGTTGTCAAAGCTGGGTTTCATTGTTGTCAAAGCTGGGTAACATTGGTTATAAAGCTGGGTTAGGGTGGGGAGGAATAAAAGTATGCTAAACTTCTAACAAGGAAGAAGGAGACTTGATTTGGACACTAAAGCTCCGCATGGGTTGTTGTGCTGACAGCGTGACGTCCTCACTCTCTAAATCTTAACATCTCTACAAAGACTGCTAGGTCGAGAGGTCAATTTTTTTTTCCTTTATGACTGAAAAGATGAGTTTTAGCATTTGAGCGATACTTATCATGTCACGTGACTGAATGGAAACCTTTTTGATTGGCAGAACAATTTCCATGTAATTGATTTTCTCTCTCTCTCTCTCTTAGCTTCTTATTAAAGTAGAAAAAGATCTTTTCTTTTAGTCTAGTTCGTCATCTTAGAAACGTCTGGTCATTAGGTCAATTCCAGTTGAGTCTACCAAGTTTCTATCAGTAACAGCAGATCAGAGAACAGTGCAATGTGCCTGACATAAAAAAACTTCTGTTCTATAGAAACATTTTTTTTCATCCGGATTTGTCATTCAAACTTGTGCTATCGCATCCGCGTTGGGGTATTATCTGCAGTCAATACAATCAGGAGTAGTGAATGGTACAATGCATGCTGAAGTCTATTTCCCCGGTCAGTTATACGTGATTGGTGAATCTATATATAGAGAACTTTTTGGTCACCAGTCATTTGTTTTCTTTTTGAAAAGAGCTATTAAAGTATTAATTTATTAAAGTATTAATTGCTTGTACACTTCTCTGACAAACATTTAGAATACCGATGTGAATACTAAATGTCTTTGTTCAGGTATAAATAACGTACCTCTGTATACAATGTGTTGAATGTCCCACGTTAAGTCGGCTAAGAAAAAAAAGTTGACAAAAGCTTTCCCGAAATACTTAACTACCTGTATTAAACATCAAACCAGGAAATCAACTGAGCAATAGGATTGGAACACACACACACACACACACAAACAAAACAAGGTTACAAAGACAGTTTGTGTGGAAACACAAACTGAAAATCAGCTCCCGAAGTGGTCCACCCAGGCAGGTAAAAAGGCAGGTTTAAATATTATCAGAATGAAATTCTATCAAGCACAAATGACAGATAATAATGGAGAAAAGAACGTTAACAGATCTTGTTTGGTACCCCAGCGGTCCAGCAGACCAAAGTATTGGTGAAAGTGAATGTGATCTAATTGATTGTAAAGGGCCAATCTCTTATTCCTCAAGAATAAAACATTTCCGAAATATTTTTTTTTCTTTGGTCGTGACTCTTGACTGTAGAGTTGAGCCACTGCAGTTCACTGTATTATATGAAAACTACTTATTAATTGTTGTTTTAAATTATGTATGACTTATATGCATACTAAATACTTTTTTCTCTTTAAAAAATAGTAAACATTTTTTTTTTGTAAATATAGTACCTAGTATAACAGAACTTATATAACTTAACAATACAAATATATATATAAAAATTTTGACAAAATATCTACAACCGTTGGCATGAAAGTGTCATATGGTAGAGAATAATCCTCCCCTAATAAAGAGCCTCAAGTGTTTGTTACCATTAATAGTGAATAGTTGTAAAAGTGGTGTATTTTTATGAAAAAACTGCTTGCATAAGTGATTTAAAAAATTAGATTTTTCGCTTTCAGAAAAGAAAAAAGTAGCCGTTGCATCAGAACTTTCAATGCTCTAAAATATTAGGATGTCAGATTTTCACTAACTTTTCTAGTTTACGAGATCTAAACGGGACGGACGGACGGACAGGCCACACAAAACTAATAGCGTCTTTTCCCTTTTCGGGGGCCGCTAAAAAAGCCCAGAAACTTTGATGAAATGTAAAGACTAGTCGCCATTAGACCGTTATAAATCTGGAGGATCAATTTCTGATCATAGAGATATCTAGCGGATATAATATGGACAGATTGTCGCACCCGAGGTAGAAAATATTTCAATAGAGCGAGAGATTTAATGACTAACTGAAGTTGGTAGTTGTTGGGCTGTCGAAGTACATGACCACAACATTGAATTACAAAGTCATTAGAACTTGAATAAAAGCAGCGCTAGGGAACACATTTGCATGAGAGGTAATGGCAAATGAAATATAGAAACAAAAAAGGAGACTCCTGAGCAGGGAGTCGAACACTTTGTGAGGTGACAGAGCGTCGCATGAGGTTTGCGGGACATGTTCTAAGTCAAAATGAACTACGCACACCAAGAGTTGCGATAACATGGAAGCCAATACGAGGAAAGCGCAAACAGGGACGTGCTCGTATTACTTGGGGACACACCTTCATGGAGGACCTCAGAGCAGTGGCACCAGGTGGGAGGAGGCTTCAGACATTGCCAATGACAGATCTTTATGGAGACAGCTTGCCGCCCAATGCGCCGAACGGCGCGGGAGGACCTAAGTCTAAGTAAGTAAGAGGAGGGCACAAATCATGGATCCTCCATTCGAGAGCTCCACTTAGAAGCAACATAGTACCAAGCAAACAAACCACCCGACCATCCAGATTCCCAAACAAATTAATATACAAATATCTTTTAAAAACCTCGCTTATAATGAGTGAAATTGCATTAATTATTTTGAACCCAGCATGTAACTAATTTTTAATAGATCTAGACAAACAAGAATACATTTTGCGATTGGAAATATTTCTATTCAATGTTTTTCGCGCAACGTTCATGCTTATAGCTGTGCTGTTACGCTACGGCGCAATCGCTCGCTTTTATAAACCAGATCATCAGATGGAGGCTATTAAGAAGGTTTCTGTGCTGCCTTTTCAAAAGCGATTAAAAAATGTAAGAAAAAAAAAGGTACTCGAGTTTGAATTGCAACTCGAGCCTCTAATTCGAAGGCGACGTGAATGAGCTGTTCAACTACTTATAAAAACAGAAGGTTTGAGGATTCATTCTATTGTAAGCTTAAAATTTTAAGCGACGAACTATGACAAAAGTCCATATAAAACAATTTTAAAAACTAATTAACTACGACTAACTAATTATCTAACTGGTTAATTTTTGGATTGATTCATTCATCGACAATGAACAATTGTTTCAACTTGAGTCGAGATTAGGAAGTGGGAGAAAGAACGTAAAAAGATTTTGACCAGCAGACAGACAGACAGACAGACGGAGTTGATATAAGCTAGGTAAAAAAACAAACTTGATCGTTTGTCCCGCCACGCCTCGCAATACCCGCTTTCATCAATATTCTGAAGAGAGTCGACACAGAGAGCTGTTAAGTAAATGTTAGACAAATGATATCTCTATTTTAACTGAATATATATATATATATATATCTCGATTCACTATCGTCTCTCTTTAAAATGTGGTCCCTAGTCATACCTTTTTGTATGTAGTATATCTTCATTGTTTCAGCACTTAGCTTCACATCAGTATTTACATGAATAAAACACTGGGGGCTAATTAGCAACAGGTGAGATAAGTACAGAGAAGCTCATTAGCACTCTTTGCTTCAGGACTGCCCATTGTCTTTGACAGCAGACATTTACTGTCTGGGATTTGTTTTTTTACACACTGCATGACCTTGTCTTGGGTCACTCTGACACATACATCGTGTTTTATTCTGTTTGGCCAGTGTTCTGGCGGTATATTTCTATCAAGCAGTATATCATTGAGTCTATCAAACAGTATATCATTGAGTCTATCAAACAGTATATCATTGAGTCTATCAAGCAGTATATCATTGAGTCTATCAAGCAGTATATCATTGAGTCTATCAAACAGTATATCATTGAGTCTATCAAACAGTATATCATTGAGTCTATCAAACAGTATATCATTGAGTCTATCAAACAGTATATCATTGAGTCTATCAAACAGTATATCATTGAGTCTATCAAACAGTATATCATTGAGTCTATCAAGCAGTATATCATTGAGTCTATCAAGCAGTATATCATTGAGTCTATCAAACAGTATATCATTGAGTCTATCAAGCAGTATATCATTGAGTCTATCAAGCAGTATATCATTGAGTCTATCAAGCAGTATATCATTGAGTCTATCAAGCAGTATATCATTGAGTCTATCAAACAGTATATCATTGAGTCTATCAAGCAGTATATCATTGAGTCTATCAAGCAGTATATCATTGAGTCTATCAAACAGTATATCATTGAGTCTATCAAGCAGTATATCATTGAGTCTATCAAGCAGTATATCATTGAGTCTATCAAGCAGTATATCATTGAGTCTATCAAGCAGTATATCATTGAGTCTATCAAGCAGTATATCATTGAGTCTATCAAGCAGCTTGATTTGTAGACTTCCGTCATCTATTAATGAGACAAAACGTGGAATAAATTAAATGATAAAATAGAAGTAAAGAAGACCAAGAAAAACAGAAGTTCTTTGTGATAGCAATGAATCAGTTGCCAGAGTTTTAACACACTGAAAGATGCGAGGCCCTTGAGGTAAATGAAGCTAATAGACTATAGAGATAAGATCAGCACAAACACTTGACTACCACTAACTGTCCTCAATCAGCTTCATTACGTTGTACAACTAGGGACAAGAAAAGAAAATGAATTATCTAGCCAGCAGTTTTCTGCGGCGCTCATACCCACAATACGCCGACCCACACCACGCTACTACTTCATCTTTAGGCCATTGATTTCCAATAGCTCGCCAGAGGTACCGCCAGGCGTACGAACGATTCAGAGAGCTGGCTAATTGCAGCGGGCAACATACTATCCTCGTCTGTCTCCCTCACAGGAATATCAAGAATGAGTGAATTTCTGTGCCGGAAACTTGATCTTGTTAGCGAAGATCTCCGAACAACTCCTGACCGTCGTCCAGTACCTCGCTGATATGTCATGCTCCTCCTGGGTTACCTTTCGTGACTAAGCCCTTGACTAATTCGAAATTGACCGTACCAACACTTTCCATAAAACACCAGCGTTCTGTAGCACATACCAGAAAGAGAGACAAATACATAAACAACCGTTTTTTAGCGGCCCCCGTAAGGGGAAAAAGCCGCTATTAGGTTTGTGCAAAATGTCCGTCTGTCCGTCTGTCACACTCAGATCTCGAAAACTAGAAGAGATATGAAAAATATTATTTCATCATTAAATCCGGCTTGAAAAGTTTAGGTGCAACGGCTACTTTTGGTTTTCTAAAAGCAAACCGTTTAATTTATAAAATTAATTATGCAAGCGATTTTTTCATAAAAATACACCAATTCTAAAACAATTACGTAAATGTAAGGGAGGCAATGTTACAATATGCTAACAAAGATGGACAATTTTTGTGTATTTTCAGTATCACTAAGTCAAATATATTTTTAAAATGTACAGGAAATGTTTACAACAAATACAAATAATAGATAAAGACGTTTTTTCTGGTCAACTAGCTGCTAAAATTAAAAGAAAACATTTCTGTTTGTTTATAAAGGCTAATAATGCACTTTGTATGTAAATATCACGCACATTTTTTTAAATGGACTTTTTATGCAGCGATTTTCGTGCAGTAGCGTAACGTCGCAACATGATCAGGTGCTAAACCAATTCCTTAAACTTTTTTTAAAAATCAGATTTTATTTATTTTTTGTTTAGTGCCCCCATCCAAATAAAAGAAGCTTATTTTTGTGCGTTTTGTCTGTTGGTCGGTCTGTCCGTCACGATTAGATTTAAAAAACTAGAACTCTAAAAGCTATTGAAAATCTGATTTACCCTTTAATGTTCCTCCCATAACATCTCAATAGTTTTAAGTATCTAAAATTGATTGTTCCGGATTTTTTGTGCAAAACTAATCAACGCCAACAAATGTTTGTTTGCTCTTCTAACTTATATTACATTCAATTTCCATGCTTAAACGTTGCAAAAACACATTATCAATAATATGTTGTTCCGTTTATATGTAAATAGCATATTAATGCTAAATCATAATCTCTATACTGACTTATATTTCATTAAGTGTAAAAATGTTCCGGATATTGTTTTATAAAACATGAATTATGCCTAATGATTGTTTGAAATCGCATAAGGCTTTTAAAAAAAGTAATTTACTAGAATTGATTACTGAAAATTACTTTTTAGACATTTAATTTTCTTGTAAAACATAACATAGAATTTTTGTAATCGATAAAGAAAGTTCCGGATTTTGTTTCTTACAAATCGTCGTCAGAAATTTCCGAATTTATTTAAAAATCTACTAACGCGAAATAATTGTTTGAACTTCCTCTTCTAATTAATAAACAAATAATCTTCTCATTTACGAAATAATGTTTTTACGGATTTTTATGAAAAATATTTTAACTCACTACTCTCTTACAGTACATTTAACTTTCTACCTAAAACATTAAAAAATCTAATTATCGTTAATATTATGTTCCGATTTTTAAGGAAAACAGAATCCAAACACCAAAGTAAGGTATGAAAATCTCTCCACGTGGCTGTAGTACATCTAATTTTTATACGAGACCATCCAAAAAATTTAATTAACGGTATTACATTTATCTGAAATTCTCTTTTTCTTTTACTATTTATACAAACATCCGGAACAATCTATTATATAAACTTTTCAATTGTGTTCATACCTAAAAATTATTGCGATGTTTTGAAACGTAAAATAAAGGTTAATCAATTTTTAATAACTTTTAGTTGTTTTTTTTTATATCAAGATAACGGACAGACCGACTGACAGACAAAACGCAAAAACAATGTGGCTTTGATCCTTTTTAAATAATATCTATTAGAACTCAGTGCACCAATGTCTATGAACCCTCGTTAAATATCTCGTGTAAATAAAGACATTTTTTTTTATGGTACCGGTACTAGCCTATTGTGAGGAAATGGAATTTTTTTTCTTTGACGTCATATGAATGGACTCTTTAAATGTAATGTTAAAAGAACGCACTCGGTGCACCAATGTCTATTAACCCTCGAAAAAATTGCTTGTATTAATGAAAACATATTTTAGTCTAACTAAGCCGTGTGACGTAGTGTTTTTTTTTCCTTTGACGTCACATGGAATGAATTCTTTAAATGAAATGCTAAAAGAACGCACTCGGTGCACCAATGTCTATGAACACTCGAGAAATGGCTCGTGTTGATAAAGGTGATTTTTAGTCTAGCTAGGCCTTGTGACGTAGTGTTTTTTTTTCCTTTGACGTCATATGGAATGAATTCTTTAAATGAAATGCTAAAAGAACGCACTCGGTGCACCAATGTCTATGAACACTCGATAAAAGGCTCGTAATGATGAAGGCGATTTTTATTCTAGCTAGGCCGTGTGACGTAGTGTTTTTTTTCCTTTGACGTCATATGGAATGAATTCTTTAAATGAAATGCTTAAAGAACGCACTCGGTGCACCAAAGTCTATGAACACTCGATAAAAGGCTCTTATAGATGAAGGCGATTTTTAGTCTAGCTAGGCCGTGTGACGTAGTGTTTTTTTTTCCCTCTGACGTTATATGGAATTAATTCTTCAAATGAAAAAAGAACTCGGTATAGTAATGTTTATTAAGCCTCGTTATGTGACTCGAGTTTAAAAAAGGAATGATATCTTGATTTAGATCTAATCTAGATTTTTTTAAAACTAGATCTAGATTTTTATTACAGTATATCTAGATCTGGATTTATATTCTAATTAAAATTATTTTAGAGTCTAGATCTAGAATTTCTAGATCTAGTTTAGACTAAAATAGACTAGATTAAGATGTAGAATTTCAATTTCTAAACTTAAAGTGTAAAAAAAAAGTGTAGATTTTCATTTCCAAACGTTTTGATCAATATTGTAATGTTTTAATATACTAAAACTAATCTACTATTTTTTTATTAAATTTAAATTTAAATTTACGGCAAATGAATCTTTGAAACATTATTACTTTTGACCATCTGATGGCTGCCTGGTCGTGCCGTTTGCGCGCTGGACTGTCGTTCAGATTTATGGACGGCCCAGGGTTCAAACCCTGCCCGCTCCCATCCCCCGTCGTCCTGCGGGAGGTTTGGACTAGGAAGTAATTATCTTCAACTCTGAAGGAACATCCGAAACGTGTAAAACATTTTACATCAAAATTAAATCACCTCTTGAATATTATTTGCGAATATGCAGATCCGACAGGGATCCGACTTCGACGGGGGCCGCCTCTGAGTTTGTGTAACACAAACTCTCTTTGTAATCTTGTTTTTTTTAGATCTGAATTACATAGACAGTAGTGGTAGAAAGACCAGCAAGAGCTACAACTACGATGTATGGTAAGTTTCTAAAAGAGGATTCATATAAATACATGCAATTTGATTTTTTTTTGTATCAGACAAAAAATAATTGATCACAATTTCTAGATATCCAAAAATATATGCAAGTGTTGATTCAATCATTAATGTTAGCATGATATAGAGGGACTTCTTAAGGTTAGGGTTAGGGTTCCATCACAAATGGAAGTTCTCAATCAGACACAGCAGAAATAAATACCTATCACTGTTAATATTAATAGCAGGAGATGTAGAGTCAAATCCAGGGCCTAGATCTAAAGATAGATGCAACATCTGCAAAAAAGTATGCACCATGAAACAGAAAGCCATTCAATGTGACACCTGCGATGAATGGTACCATGCATCATGTCTCCATATGAATACACCTGTGTATTATGCCTTAGGCAACAAAGATGCATCATGGCACTGTGTACCGTGTGGGTTACCTCAGTTTACATCAGGACTGTTTGATTCCTTTGATGCAGACACTTCTAACCCATACAACATCCTAAACACCATCCCAAACCAAACTCACCAACCACTAGCCAGATCCACTCCTGTTAAACCTAAATCTACTAAAATTAATACAACAGCCTCACTAAACAAACCTACTAAAGAAGTAACACCAAAATACCTTAAAACCTTAGTAATAAATTTTCAAAGCATTAGGAACAAAACAGCAGACTTAGAAATTTTATTAGAATGTGAGAAACCAGACATAATTGCAGGCACAGAAACTTGGCTACATCCTGAAATTTATAATGCAGAAATTTTCAATAGTAATTATGAAATTTTTAGAAAAGATAGGGCTGATAATCATGGAGGAGTTCTTTTAGCAATAAAAAACACTCTTATAGCAGAAGAAATTACCTTACCTAACTCAAAAAATATAGAATCAACATTTTGTAAAATTAATACCACCTCAACATCCCTAATAATAGGCAGCATTTACAGACCACCAAATTCTAGTTTAGAATACATGCAGGAACTATGTAATCAGATTACTACACTTAAAGAGACAAATAAAAATGCAGTTTTTTGGATTATGGGTGATTTCAACCTACCTGATATAAATTGGAAAACACTAACCATAGATAAACACCAAAACCTTAAGGACATAAATGAGCTTTTCATAGAAACTTTACACAACCTAAGTTTAGATCAAATCATTAAAAAGCCAACTAGATTAAACAACACATTAGATCTCTTCTTAACCAACAGACCTGGATTAGTAGTTGATTATGATATTATCCCTGGTCTATCAGACCATGAGATCATAAAAATACACAGTCAGATAAAAGCAGTAGCCAATACAAAACCCAAAAGAAAAATCCTACTCTGGAATAAATGTAACCTAACACAACTACACCAAGCTGCATTAAACTTTCAACAAACATTCTTATTAGAAAAAGACATTAACCAACCAGTCGATGACCTCTGGAATTTCATTAAAAACCATCTTAAAAGCATTATAGAAAATCATATACCAACTAAATACACATCGAACAAAATAAATAAATGCTGGTTTAATAATAAACTAAAGAAGCTTTGTAAACAGAAGGAAAACCTATATAGAAAATTTAAAGAAACTAATGCAGAAAGAGTTTACAAAAAGTATATAAAGATTAAACACTTAACCCAAAAAGTAAGCAGACAGCTGCAGAGTGAATACATAAACAATGTAATATCTAAAGATAACAACAAAAACCTATGGGCATACATTAAGTCTAAGAAAATGGAAACAACAGGCGTAGCGCCATTAAAAGATGAACATAACATAATACATAATGATAATGAAACTAAAGCAAACATCCTAAACAAATACTTTGCATCAGCATTCTCAGCCCCAGGAGACAAAGACATATTACTGAATTTGAACCAAGTAGACAACATAGAAGATATAGTAGTACAAGAAGATAGAATTCAAAAACTATTAGCCAACACCAAACCAAATAAAGCTTCTGGACCTGATGGTATTCCAGCTAGATTACTCAAAGAACTAAGTAATGAGCTAGCCCCAGTGTTCAAAATACTCTTTCAGGCTTCACTTAACCAGGGCAGAGTACCAAAGGACTGGAAAGAAGCTAATGTCACCCCCCTATTTAAAAAAGGAGAAAAATCTGACCCAGGAAACTACAGACCAGTATCACTTACCAGCATCACATGTAAAATCCTAGAACACATAATATGTAGCAACATCATAAACCACTTAGACAAATATAATGTCCTCACACCATACCAACATGGCTTTAGGAAATATAGATCATGTGAAACACAACTAATAGGACTAATTGATGATTTTTCTAAAGGTTTAGATAATAGTGAACAAATAGATGCTATCTTACTAGATTTTTCTAAGGCTTTTGACAAAGTTCACCACCATAGTTTGCTTAAAAAATTAAAATATTTCGGCATTAATGGTCCACTGCATCAGTGGATTAAGGACTTTCTGATAGGGAGAGAACAAACTGTAATAATAAATGGCTCTAAATCAACACCGATAACAGTAAACTCAGGTGTACCTCAAGGAACAGTCTTGGGTCCACTACTATTTTTAATTTACATAAATGATTTACCAAATTGCATTACTTCAGGAACAAAAGTCAGATTATTTGCAGACGATTGCATAATATATAGAACAATAAAAACAACACAAGACACAGATATTTTACAAAGAGAATTAGATGAATTACAGAAATGGGAATCAAATTGGAGCATGTCTTTCCACCCAGAAAAATGTCAGTTGTTAAGAGTAACAAAAAAACTAAAACAAATTAATTCCACTTATCTTATTCATGGCAAACCAGTAACACAGACTAAAAATACCTAGGTGTTATAATAAATGAAAAACTGTCATGGAATCCACATATTGATGAAACTACACAAAAATCAAACAAAGCATTAGGATTTATTAAAAGAAATTTCTATAAATCAAATAAGAACATAAAACTAAAATGTTATTTAACCTTGGTTAGGCCAATAATAGAATATGCATCCTCTGTTTGGGACCCCTCAACACAAGAAAACATTAAGAAACTAGAACAGACACAAAATAGAGCAGTGCGATTCATAACAAACGAATATTCACATTTGACTAGAGTAACACCTTTAGTAAAATCACTAAATTTAGAAAGCCTTCAGGACAAAAGGCTCAAAAGTAAAGTAGCAATCATACATAAAACACTGAACCATAATCTTCAAATACAAAAACAAAATTTAATAAAATACTCTGAAAGACACAAAGATAAAGGCACATTCCTCGTCCCATATGCTAGGACAAATTTGTACAAATACTCCTTCTTCCCTAGTGCTATTAGAGCATGGAATGGGTTGCCTGAGCTAGCCAGGAAAACCAGTGACTTGGCAGAATTTAAGTCATTGGTTAATATGCATGACTAAATGCATGACGCGTAGGACGTAATCATCTTCTTTTTTGAAGTAACGTCTGTATTATATAAGATAAGATAAGAAGGTCCGGCACTTACGCTGGGCAGGGCACGTATCCCGTATGGGAGACGAACGTATGCCAAAGGCAGTCTTTTATTGGTGAGCTAAAAGGTGGTCGACGTAACAGAGGCGCCCCACGGAAACGCTTCAAAGACCAGCTTAGGCGTTAACTTTCCTTAGCTGTCATAGAAGAGAGCACCTGGTTGCACGCGGTCTCGAAACGAGACAACTGGAGGTCACTCACGAAGGCCGCGTGATACACATTTAAGACCAAAAGAAAATCCGCTGCCGAGGACAAACGCAGACGGCGAAACGGAAATCTAAATCGACCACCTGCGGACAATGGTTATGCTTGCCCTGGATGTGGCAAAATATGTAGGCCACAGCTGGGGCTGCGCAGCCACGGGAAATACTGCATTCCTTACAAATCTTCGGACTCGAATACAAGACTTATTATTATACATGCACACATTATATGTGCAAACATTATATCTATATCTATATCTATCTATCTACACATTATATATTATATGTACACACATTATATATCACACATTATATACACCATTATATATACACACATATATGTGTTTACGTGCTGCCTTTATGAACGCAGCAATCACAAACTCTAAGCCATTTAATGGTTAGACAAGTTGTCTATACTACTCAGATTTAATGGTTAGCCAAGTTGTCTATACTACTCAGATTTAATGGTTAGACAAGTTGTCTATACTACTCAGATTTAATGGTTAGACAAGTTGTCTATACTACTCAGATTTAATGGTTAGACAAGTTGTCTATACTACTCAGATTTAATGGTTAGACAAGTTGTCTATACTACTCAGACACACTAAATCTCTGTTTCGCCACAATCCATCTTTCAAGTCCATTATCGTGAATGTATTTGTACAGATCTTTGAAGATCGACGAAGAGAGTAGAAAAAGAAGTGTGTCAGGAATACAATTGTGTCGGGAATACAAGTGTGTCAGGATTACAATTGTGTCGAGAATACAATTGTGTCGGGAATACAAGTGTGTCAGGATTACAATTGTGTCGAGAATACAAGTTTTTCGGGAATACAAGTGTGTCAGGATTACAATTGTGTCGAGAATACAAGTTTTTCGGGAATACAAGTGTGTCAGGATTACAAGTAAATCGGGAATACAAGTGTGTCAGGATTACAAGTGTGTCAGGATAACAAGTGTGTCAGGATTACAAGTGTGTCAGGAATACAAGTGTGTCGGGAATAAAGGGAGTACCAGCTAACTCATTACTTAATTGTTCAGTTTTTAACGCAGTCCTAATTGTTTGAGCCCAAGGTTTCAGGGTGAGCAACACCCATAACTCTCTATTACACAAGTAGCAGACTTGGAAATGTCAGCAAGCAGAAAAAATAACAGCAGTTGAATAAATCGAGTGCATGTCCAGCAGACTTGTACCTGGTAGCTCAAGACACGTGGGAAATCATTAAGTTCGGTGAACTCACAGATGTATAGCAGCCCGGCTGAAGTGTTACAGGATAATATTGTATTATGTCACTGCATCATGTTGTATCAAGTAATTGAATGATAGTGTATCAGGTTACGGAGTAAAGTTGTAGAATATTTCTGGATAAGTTTGAATCATGCTACTGTGTGGTTCATATTGCTGCGTTAACTGTATCATGCTACTGTATTAGGTTATATCACATGATTACTGGATTAAATGTATCATGTTACAAGACTAGGTTGTATCATGCTACTGTATTAGGTTATATCACATGATTACTGGATTAAATGTATCATGTTACAAGACTAATTGTATCATGCTACTGTATTAGGTTATATCACATGATTACTGGATTAAATGTATCATGTTACAAGACAAGGTTGTATCATGCTTGTGGATGCTACTGAATGATGTATCGTTTTACTGGATTACTTTGTATCATGTTACTGGAGTCTTACTGGACCAAGTTATGTATTTTTTATTTCTAGATAAATTTATATCATGTGATATGATTAGGAATAGCAACAATATTACTAGATGATGTTTCTGTATCATGTTGTAGCTGCAGCCACATTTTGGGATGATATTATTTCTTGTTATATCAGTCGTCGTGCTGTAACATCTTGACAGAAGTCGCAATACGCCATGATAATAAAATACAAACCTTGCGGTGGGCTTTTTTAGTTTGCGATTATTAAATCAAGTTCACAGCAACAACAAAAAAATATGGAAATAATCAGCAACGATTTCTAGACTAAAATTTTAACTTTTTAAAGTAAAAAATATTCAAAGAATGAAAGTGAAGGAAACGAAAAACAAGGTTACAAAAAAAGTTTGTGTGGAATCACAAACTCAAAATCGGCCTCCGAAATGGTCCACTCAGGCAGGTTAAAAAGTAAAAAAGGCAGGTTTCAGTATTGAATATCGGAAACTATAAACTACAAACTATCAACAACCACACCCAATACATAAGGAAGAGACGTGTAAGATTCGAACGTATTGCCAACGTATTACTAGTCCGAATGGCGACGTACCAAAAGGATTGGGAGATTCATTACTATTATTACATTGTTAATATTCATATGTACCCAATGAACTGATAGTTATAGAAATATGGTTCAATGTGGTGTTCATGAATGATTATATCGTATATACCTATCAATTGCCACTGCAGGTACGAAATTATATTTCCATAGTATATATAGTAATATTTCCTTATTAATTGCTGTTTTAAATAACATTCGACTTATATGTATACTAAATGCATTTCTTTCTATTTGAAAAAAAAAAAGGAAATATTTTATTTAAAATTTAAGTAGCTAGTATGACAGTAAGAATTAATTTAGTAATACAACTTTTTGTTTTAGAATATTATTCGTTTTAAATATAACAACACCGAATTAAACATAATGTTAAATATATACTGAAAAACTGCTTCCCTTATTAAAATACTTTCCCATTTACTATCAATAATAAATAATTGTAAAGAAATGGATTATTTAAAATAAACAACACTTCTTGCATAGTTAATGTTAAAAAATTAAACTTTGCGCTCTCAGAAAATAAAATAAAGCAGACACTGCATCAGAACGTAACATGAAATCAGATTTTCAATATCTTTTCGAGTTTTTAAGATCTAAACGGGTCGGACGGATGGATGGACAGACAAACCACACAAAACAAAAAGCGGCCATTTCGAAGGCCGCTAAAAAAAAACAACCTACCTTTCTGTATAATGAAGAAGGCTAGTCGTCTATTCTGTTGAGCGTAGTCAAGATGCACTGTTCAGATTGTAGGGAAGCAGTAGGAGAGACTTATTGTGATTAATATAGTGACCTTCGGCACGGGCCATTGTGATTGAGGTCAATATCCAGACCACTCCGTCCTACGACACTCGTCTGCTGAGAGTTGATATGTATAAACTGGCCAAGGCCATTACCGTAAATAGAAGAGATCAAAGAGTTATAAAGGGAACGCGCCGCCAGCCAGGATGGCCCTATAAATACAGCTACTTGATTTATTCTGGGAATATCAATTACGATCTGGCTGTCATAGAGGCAACTATTTCATTCTAGAATACTCTTAAAGCGGGATCGGGGGGACAAATAAATAGTACACGGAGAGAGAGAGAGACAAATAATCGATGAGACCTAAACAAAGTTAAAACAACTAATCTGTCAGGGTAATATTGAGCAAACACTGGTGTCCATTTAATCAATCTAGTCCCAGCGTCTTCCTTCTACCTCTTCTCGGTATACATGTAGAAAGAAAGAAAGAAATAGTTTGTTTAAAACGAAGTTTATCTTTGTATTCATAGGTATTGAGATCATCGTATTCAGGTAATAAGATTGGGCTCATCTTAGTGTTGACAGGTAGTGAGATAGTACTGCGAAGGAGAAAGGAGCTTCATTGATGCATTTTACATAAGTACCGGTAGTAATAGTTCAATCATCACATATTGTGTAAGTAATTTATTTACACGCATGCTCGACTAAATCTTAGACATCATTTCATGCTATTAATAGACCTCATAGTCTCACTACAATAAAATATCTCACAGACTCATTGATCAAGAGATCTTTTAAAATGTTGTACAAATCCGCATGAAATTTCGTAAGCAGGACCTTTTATATCCTAGAAGCTCACTAAGAACCTGATTTGACATATTCGCAAACCCGGCGACTGCTATTCACGAAAAAAACGCAAGCTTTCTAACAAATTTTTACATTTTATTTGAGAAATTTGCCCAAAAGGAGGCAGTGTACATATAAAGCATTTTTCTAAATCTCAAATTCTGTATTTTTAAAACCTTTTTTTACTTTTTTCCTCAGTCTACTTATTTTTAATTTGCCTTTCGTCATATCCGCTTCCTTTATGACGCGGTCTAAATAAAAAACAAAACCAATCCTAATAGCATTACTAAGATAGATCTACAGTCTTATTCTTTTTTTTTTTTTCGAGAGAGAGAGAGAGAGAGAGAGAGAGAGAGAGAGAGCAAGGAATGATACTTTGTAACACTGTCGAAAAAACAAATAAGCAACTAAATACAATTAGCATTGAAAAGATCAATCTAGTTCTATTGTCATTCGCTACATTTAAAAATGCGCAGGTAAAAACAAAAGGTGGTTTCTGAGAGCGAAAAAAGAGAGAGAGAGAAGAAAAGAGAGACAGCAGGCCGTGAAATTTCATTGTAACACGTACACTAAAAAAGTATGTTAGGTTGATATTTAAAATATGACACCTTTGGAAAAAAAAAGCGGTGTTACGGCCATTATAAACACTAAAAAGCCAAGGAACCAATCAACGGGCGTAGTAGGCCTATGTGTGAATTACATTTCATGCAAATTCTGAAAATGTTTCTAAAACGCAGGGGGGAAAATGTGTTTAAAAAAAAATTACTTGGTAAAACCTAATGAAAAGACCAAACAATTCAATAGACGGACAGTACATAACGTGAAGCTGCTTTTCCCTTCAAAGAATCGCTAATAAGAAATAAGATCAAAACTATCAACATGGTGTTACATAAGGGAGACGAATAGGTTACCTCCCTGCGTATTGACATAGATGAAGACCCACCACGAGACAGGGTGTAAATCGGAGCCAGCACATAATCATCTATGAATGTGCGAGCTCGTAAAGGAAGGGCAATGGAGCTGCAAATATGGATATGTGGTATTATGATCAGTGTATAGGAAAGATTGATAACATGACGACAGTGATTATATATTGTGAGTCATACGGGATACGTTTAGACTTATGAATGCATGCTCACAGTAGAACATGGTAGTTTTGGAGTAAAAAACTGTGAAACTGCAGATAAAAAAAAAAGTGTCAATTTTTAGCGGCCCCCGTAAGGGAAAAGCCGCTATTATTTTTGTGTAAAATGTCCGTGTGTCCCACTCAGATCTCGAAAACTAGAAAAGAAATGAAAAATATTTTTTCACCATGCGATGCAGCTTGAAAAGTTTAGGAGGGTCTTACGTTATGGGATTTGAACAAAAAAAAATGTGTTTGTCATCTGGAGCTGTAGATTTAAGTATAAGGCCACTAGAAATATATTTGACGTAGTGTATCGTTGATAAAATGGTCATTGCTGTAACCTAGTAAACATGAACTGAGATTTAAAACTGTTTATCTTTCAACAGCAACATAGAACCTGGAACATATTGGCTCTGCACCATGCCAACTACTTTCCATCATTTCACAACACGGAAGGCAACGTTCCAATATCATATACCTGAGAATCAGCGCGATTGGCGGCATGTCGTTTTCTTACTAAACACGCCCACATGAAGCCCCAGGGCTTCAAAGATTAAAACGACAGTATTGACTCATTATTCTAAGGGAGTGAAACAGAAGGTTTTAAACAAAAATGCTTCATCGTTCCAACCAACCAAAGTGGCAGTACAATACAAGCTCAAATAATTTTAATTTGCTAAAATCCTTAAGAGAAACAACAGTTAGGACACTATTGATTGCTGACACACATACACACACACACGCGCACACGACGAAGCAAAGTTGTTAAAGTTTTGATTATAGAAATGGTGCCTGCGTCCAACGTTCTTCAAGTGTGAAACATTACATGATTGAAATAGTAATCCTACCTGTATAGAGGGAAAAGGAAAATAGTCGACGCACATTTGTATTTCTTTATGTATACAAGTAAATGAGTAAAACATGGGAGATTATGGCTCTCATCTACGTACTAGGTGAAGGGAGTAACATTTTTACTGTTCTTTTTCACATTTTAAATAATTGACCCAAAATAAAAGTAATTACATATTAATTGTTAGTTTATAAGTTATATGAGTTCAGCAAGTAATAATTTATAAAAAGAAAGTTTTCATAACGCCATGGTTAGTGCCGTTAGAGCAAGGAACGGGTTGTCTGAATCAGGCAGGAAAACTGAGAACAGTAGAAGACTCTAAATGCATAACTAGATTGACAATAAAATAGATGTGATGATTTTCAATGAAGGAGCTTCCGTATTCTATAAGGTAGGATTACTGACAAGACTCTATACATAGGACTCTGTTTTCACGCCCGATTCCATTTGCAATGAATATAATTAGAGTCTACTTACAGAAATACTATCAATCTACGAACACTGAGATCAATTAACTAAAAAAAAAAAAGAAAAAAAAGATTGTCTAAGTACACTATTTTTTTGAAAGTCAAGTCTAATAAACAATGTTACGTTCATAGTTCTGAAAATGTTTCTACTTGTGAAGCCAAACCCTTTCCTTTCAGATGCCGAGACAAGCTTTAAGATCAATGTCCCATTCCAATGGTGCTCTTCTATTCTTGAGAACATTGGCAACCTGAGTTACAATTTTATTTTCATCAAGTTAAAAAAAACAACCCAGAACCAGGTTTTAAAACTCAAGTAAGTCGAGTTCTAAATTACATTTCACGAACGTCAAAAACAAGAGACTGAGGGAAATACAAAGGAAGAATTGCCCCGGGATACCAGACTGGGGTTACGTGATACAAAAGCTCCTTTGACAAAGCACGATCCCTTGAAAGTGTTGGTCATTTGACCTTAAAAACATTCTTGCATCTCTGGGTTCAAGTCTTGAATGGTTTCCAATGTATTGGTTGGTGTGTGCTCATTGAAGTGTTCAATGTTGGAAGCGGGAAGTAACCCAACATTTCTTGACATCTTATTCTCCCCCTTTACTTCGTAACACGAGATGCTTTGAAAGCAGAAAATGTTTGAACTGGAAAACAAATATCACTCAGAATTTGTACTAGTGTCAACGAGTTATACTATAATTAAATCTGAAGTTGTCTATTTCAATTACATCGATGTGATGAATGTGTTGCAAAAATAAAATAGGCATACTATTAAAAATGATTTGTTCTTGCTGTCTTGGCAACCTTTTCTTATACTCTCCATAATGTTTTTGAATACAATATGTACATACAATGCGAATCCGCATCCAGATATGTCATTGGAGTCTATCATTTCATCGAAATGTCATTGGAATCTATCTTTTCATCGACATGTCATTGGAGTATATCATTTCATCGAAATGTCATTGGAGTCTATCATTTCATCGAAATGTCATTGGAATCTATCTTTTCATCGACATGTCATTGGAGTATACCATTTCATCGAAATGTCATTGGAGTCTATCATTTCATCGACATGTCATTGGAGTATACCATTTCATCGACATGTCATTGGAGTCTATCATCTCATCGACATGTCATTGGAATCTATCATCTCATCGACATGTCATTGGAATCTATCATTTCATCGACATGTCATTGGAGTCTATCATTTCATCGACATGTCATTGGAGTCTATCATCTCATCGACATGTCATTGGAATCTATCATCTCATCGACATGTCATTGGAGTCTATCATCTCATCGACATGTCATTGGAGTATACCATTTTATAGATAAGTCATTGGAATCTATCATTTCATCGACATGTCATTGGAGTATATCATTTCATCGACATGTCATTGGAGTCTATATCATTTCATCGACATGTCATTGGAGTCTATCATCTCATCGACATGTCATTGGAGTCTATCATCTCATCGACATGTCATTGGAGTATACCATTTTATAGATAAGTCATTGGAATCTATCATTTCATCGACATGTCATTGGAGTCTATCATTTCATCGATAAGTCATTGGAGTCTATCATTTCATCGATAAGTCATTGGAGTCTATCATTTCATCGATAAGTCATTGGAGTATACCATTTCATCGACATGTCATTGGAGTCTATCATTTCATCGATATGTCATTGGAGTCTATCATTTCATCGACATGTCATTGGAGTCTATCATCTCTACGACATGTCATTGGAGTCTATCATCTCATCGATAAGTCATTGGAGTCTATTATCTCATCGACATGTCATTGGAGTCTATCATTTCATCGACATGTCATTGGAGTCTATCATCTCTACGACATGTCATTGGAGTCTATCATCTCTACGACATGTCATTGGAGTCTATCATCTCATCGACATGTCATTGGAGTCTATCATCTCATCGACATGTCATTGGAGTCTATCATCTCATCGACATGTCATTGGAGTCTATCATCTCATCGACATGTCATTGGAGTCTATCATCTCATCGACATGTCCCATGTTTCTGACCAAGTGAACAGAATCAGTGCTGACAAGCTTTGCAAAACATTTCCAGATGTTTCTTTCACTCACTGTCTGAGGCTCAATTTTGATCAAAAGTGTCGACTTAGCGTTCACCCCCACCCCCAATGGGAAATGAATCTATTAGTAGTAATGTCACTCCCACGCAATACCCACAAGACTAAAGGTAAACTGGTTCACAGGAGATTTCCGAAACAAAACAAAAAAACAACACATCCACAGTTCCCGCCCCCGACATCTACAAAAACTTGAACGATATTTTGTCCGATTTCTATTTCTTCGTTGACAAGCAGGAAGTTATGAGCCAAACTACAAACCAGAAACAAGATCTCTTGAAAAAAAAATGGTTTTTCAATCTTAATAGGCTTTGGATTTTAGATATGAGCCAGGATTTTTTTTTCTTACCTAACAAATGGATAGCTAAGCCAATTGTGTGAGACACTATATCTATTGAATTATTTTGTCCTTCGAAAACTTTCTTTGACATCAGACAAAGACAGCAGACAGAGGTGGGAGGTAGTCTTATGAAGTAGGTCACTATATAGGACCAGATTGTCTTGAATTAAAGTCTGAAGTTATTTGATGGACGTAGCAGACAAAAGAGACGCCGTGTCCGGTACAAAAACTAGATCTGAAAGTATTGTGTGTTCTTCCAATTTAATCTGGATGAACCAGATGATCCTCAAGAATCAGAAGTTAAAAAAATATCATTGGGTGAAGGTGAAGTGAAGGTTGTGAAGGTCAAACATTTCTAAGATCGATCGGTTCATTAATGACCAATAGCCACTTGGCAATACAAGCCAATCACCACACTTCCATCATTTGATGTTTTAAACAAGAAAAACATTTTTTTTTAAATATATAAAAAAAAAACAAATAACGCTTATACGAAGTGTAACTGTATCAATTAGTTTGGTTCAGTCATATTACATTTTTGTTTAGCGCTATTTTATGGCTAGTGGTGAAAATGGGGGAGGGGAGGGTGGAGTAAGAAATGGATAGCTGGGGGAATCGTTTTCGCAGTTTAAAAGCTTTTATATAAAAAAAGACCTGAAATCAAGCCTCCTCAAGCCAACATACTAACAACTCTGCTAGCAAGAAGCCTACGAAAATAGAAGATTGTATAGTTATCTATTGTTTGTTACAAACTTACTTTAAAGCGGCGACCTACAAAGGATACTAATTCAGCTTATACCACCACTTCAGTCAATAACAATTTCTTTCCCTTGTTCGAGATACAACACAAAATAATTAATTACCAATAGTAAATGAATAAATTGGTTCATTTTAAAAAATACCTGATAGCTCCCATATTAATCTAGTAACCAGTCTCCTCTACCCTAGAGAGCTGTGGACAATTATGCAAGATGTGCCACAACTGTGCTCTGACTCCCTGCAATGAAGGAAAGGAAATTTGGCAAAGTAAGGCTTCAGTGTGGCAATGTTGGGTGGCCACGAGAAATTGAGCAAAGTAAGGCTTCAGCGGGGTAATGTTGGGTGGCCACGAGAAATTGAGCAAAGTAAGGCTTCAGCGGGGCAATGTTGGGTGGCCACGAGAAATTGAGCAAAGTAAGGCTTCAGCGGGGCAATGTTGGGTGGCCACGAGAAATTGAGCAAAGTTAGGCTTCAGCGAGGCAATGTTGGGTGGCCACGAGAAATTGAGCAAAGTTAGGCTTCAGCGGGGCAATGTTGGGTGGCCACGAGAAATTGAGCAAAGTTAGGCTTCAGCGGGACAATGTTGGGTGGCCACGAGAAATTGAGCAAAGTAAGGCTTCAGCGGGACAATGTTGGGTGGCCACGAGAAATTGAGCAAAGTTAGACTTCAGCGTGGCAATGTTGGGTGGCCACGAGAAATTGAGCAAAGTTAGGCTTCAGCGGGACAATGTTGGGTGGCCACGAGAAATTGAGCAAAGTTAGGCTTCAGTGGGGCAATGTTGGGTGGCCACGAGAAATTGAGCAAAGTTAGGCTTCAGTGGGGCAATGTTGGGTGGCCACGAGAAATTGAGCAAAGTTAGGCTTCAGTGGGGCAATGTTGGGTGGCCACGAGAAATTGAGCAAAGTAAGGCTTCAGCGGGGCAATGTTGGGTGGCCACGAGAAATTGAGCAAAGTAAGGCTTCAGTGGGGCAATGTTGGGTGGCCACGAGAAATTGAGCAAAGTAAGGCTTCAGTGGGGCAATGTTGGGTGGCCACGAGAAATTGAGCAAAGTAAGGCTTCAGTGGGGCAATGTTGGGTGGCCACGAGAAATTGAGCAAAGTAAGGCTTCAGTGGGGCAATGTTGGGTGGCCACGAGAAATTCCCATCACCACAAAACCAAATTGTTACAAAAAAAAACTTCCCACCCCCTTTTTGTTTTCCTTAGAAAGTTTCTATCCACTGTAAGTTTATGACTGATTCTAAAGTCTAACACAAATATGTACTAAGGATGTCGCGCAAAAAGCTTATTGTGTGTACCAATGACGGTAAATGTAAAAGAATAAAAGGGTCAGCAAACTGGAACTATACATTTCTATGAGCTCCATGTTTTGCCTACTCAATGTAATTAGCATGTGTCAAGACTTCTAGCATCTAGAGTATTCTAGACAGTGCATGCATGCCTATGTATTTCCTCACTTTAAAGCACGCAAAGTCATAGTCAGTGAGGGGGGTTGAAATATATATTTTTTGTGTTTCGTTTTGATTTGTTTAGGTCAGTGTTTCCCAAAACTATGTTCCGCGGAACCCTGATCTGTAGATCACATGACACACGCGCGCGCATAATCACGCACACCCAGGCAAACAAGAACCACACACACTTACAGAGTGCTGTAAACCAAACTAACTTAAGTCCATCAAATTAAACTATAACAAAACAATGAAGCCAACACATGTACAGACACCAAATTAGCTTAACATAGACTCCTTCTAACATTCGTATTCAATTAGTTTCACAATATCTGATTTCGTTTCATATGGTATCCATTTTTTAAATAGTTGAGAAAAAAACTTTTTTTTAAGAAATGTTTTCTATGGCTATCCGACTAATCTTAAAATTAAAAAAAAAAACAAAAACAAAACTTTCCATTTAACATCAACTAGTTGGAATAGAGAACTCCCCCCCCCTTCCTAAAAAAAATGCTATTGTGCTCTAGAACACTCCAGCCAATAAAAGTAGTTCCTGTTCCTCCGTTCTGTCAGCATCGTATCTGGTTTAATGAGAGAAACTCAAAAAGAGACCAGAGCGTGTTTACAAAGAACAATTGTTGCCAGGAAATCCAAATAAATGTTGCACGCTACGTGATGTCACGTGATGGGACGGAGGCTGGGCAACTTTTTATCTGCCAATTTAGTTTTTTCACTTTCAAAGCAGTTGAATTTTACCGATTTTTTTACAATCGTTGAAACAAAAAAATGTGTGTTTTCAAATCCAAAGATGAAGAAAGCTTGCCATATTTCAAGTAACTAGATCGACTCACTTTTGATCTCAATATTGAACAACAGATTTCAACAAAGCGTAAAACGAAATAGATTGGAAAGAGAGACAGAGGCGGATCCTTGTACGAGGTAAAGAAATGACATAATTTGAACACAGACCTTTTTTTTCCTCTCATTTATTTCCTCTCACCTATTTCTTCGTATGTTAAAATTTCTTACTAAAACAGGAATTTAAGAGTAAAATAGAACATTTTCTGGGTACATGATCGCTCCCATTCTTCTCTAGACTTTGACTATTTCATATTTTGTGACTTAATTCTAATAGTTTTTAAATTGCTTCCTACAGAAACATTGAACAAAGGAAATTATTTTGATGCTAGAATGTTTGTAAAATGTTTGACATGTTTCGGATGTTCCTTCAGAGTTGATGATCACCTACTTCCAAGTCCAAACCACGGGGGATGGTAGCGAGCAGGGTATGAACTCGGGACAGTCTAGACAACCGAACGACAGTCCAGCGTGCACGACCAGGCAGCCACTTAATATCATGAAAAGACATTTTTATTTTTCTTGAGTGGGGGAGGACCCCCCTGGATTTTAGTAATGGTGTGATTAATTTATCTTTATGTCTTTCGTAGCGGTTTAAATGTTTGAAATATTTAGACTTAAAAAGGGTTTAACTGCGTGTAAATATATTCAAGTTCAAGACAACTAATAATGCTAAAAATATTTGTCCCTATTGTACTAATTTGAAATGGAAGTTCCTGGGTTAAATAAAACAGGATAGATGTCAATGCACGAGATGCTAGTGAAATGAATGACGTCTGCTGCTATGGCTAACTGACATCTAGTGATGAAGTGCGCATGTCTATGAAAATTTTTAACTCTGCCAGAAGACTGGCAAGTTTCTAATTCGTTCTATCCTCTCTCAGGGACGTCTTACAAATGGAGAATGAGCTGGGATTGTTACACATAAAAAGGTCAACACACACACACAAGAAAAAGAAAACAAAGATGTCATCTGAGAGCACCTAAGAAAAACGAACAAGATTTGAACATACATGAAAAAAAAAGTTTCCAATGAATTGCAAGCAGAAGTGAAAAAGCGAGCAGCCGATGATTAACATTCACTGTGTGGTGATGCTTCCTCCTGCTTCTAATTGTATTTCACTGAGCTCTTTCCATTTCGTTGGAGCTAATGGGCTAAAGGAGTGTCCAATCTTGGGAACGGGAACAATGATGGAGCCAACCTATCTGTACTTGAGCGCTTCAGTCTAAGCACAATTTCCGGTATTTAAAACAAAACAAAAATGCATATTCTGAGGTATCAACAGTGCATTATCCTGCTATTAAAATAATTTTGTTAAAAACCAAATTCGCTATTCACTGCACTTTATTAATGGAGCCCAGCGACTGGTATTAGGGGGTCGCGGAGCTAAAAAGGTTGAGAACCGCTGGTGTTAGGTATTTCAATATTAATTGTACTTCATGCAGACATAACAGTTTTGTTACTTAGAAATATGGATGTAAACAGTGTAGACTGGTCATCGAGAGAATAGGTTTCGACCGTATGCAAACAAAAAAAATGTGGTCATAAATTTATTAGTATTGCCAGTAAAAGAAGAATCGCAAAAATATGATATATGTTATCAGCAGCAGACGCCTTGGCTGGCTTGGCCACGTTCATAGAATGCCAGTAGGTCGACTTCGACAGGATATCCTGTATGGCGATCTAATAGAAGGCAGGAGAGCCGCTGGTCGCCCACTTTTACGTTATACGGATGTATGCAAACGCGACATGAAGCTCTTCAAAATCGACACTGGCAACTGGGAAGAGGTGGCACTGGACAGATCCACATGGAGAAAGAGCATAAAGGAAGGGTCACAGATTGCAGATGTCATACACAACAGAAGCGGAAAGAAGGGTGAAAATGCAACGGTGCCTGGTGATTATATATGCCCAACCTGCGATCGAAGCTGTGTATCAAGGATTGGTCTCTTTAGTCACACAAGAAGTTGCAAAGGGAAAAGATCGTCTCTCGAGACGTAAAATGCCACAAAATGCCTCAGAATATATATATATATATATATATATATATATATATAAATATACAGAGAGAGAGAGAGAGAGAGAGAGAGAGAGAGAGAGAAAGAGATTTAACATTTAAAAAAAGAATTTTGTCAAGAAAATGAAAGTAGAGTGTGAAAACGGGTCATAGATTTACTAGTATTGTCAGTAAAAAGAAATCGCTAATATAATATATATATATATATATGTGTGTGTGTTTTGCTTTTTTTTGTACCGTCACCATAAATCCCTGTATATATAGAGATAAAGCAGAATGTAAGGAGTATGTCTGTATGTACGTCCTGTATACAAATCAAAACCGTTTGACCAATCTGAAACACTGCTTATTAAATGATGTACATTAAATTTGACTTATATACATACTAAATATTTTTTTCCCTTTTAAGCCAAAAGTAAAAATTGTATTAAATTAAATTCTATTTAAAATAAAAGTAGCTAATGAAACAGAAGTCTCTTAATTTAGTAATACAAATATTAAAAAAAAACTGCTTGGATATTTACTTTTGAAAATAAAATAGGACGCTTTCAGAAAAGAAAAAAGTAGCCACAGAAAACTAAAAGCGGCTATTTCTCTTTCGGTACCGCTAAAAATGCGCAATGATCTGAGTAGTGACAATGTTACCAATGGATTGTTTATACTTTGCTGATCTGTATTTCATTTCCTAATACTTTATTCAAATATCTTCTTTATAACATTTTTCATTATTGCAAAGTTTGCACTAAAACATAAAGCCACGTGTAACAGTGTCAATGGCTAGAGTTAAACTTTTATAGCAATATTTTTAACTTAAAAGCAATGTTTATGCTTATCAGCGCCAAGTAAGAATAAAATGAACTAACACTAATGCCACTGCGATGATGGTCAAAAACATGTCAAACGCAACATTCCGGGTCATTGACCCAATTGTGACCTCCCGTCAATGACACCTGGGGTGTCTATTCAATGTATGAACACCTGACACCACAAAGACACCAAGGACTAATCAATCCAGATTATAAAACTAAGCTGCAATAAACAGATCCCGAAAACCTTTTTTCGCTTCCATGGGCATCAAGATGTTCCGGCCTCCTCAACAAACCCTGCCATTGATTTCAAGTTTAGCACTTAACAGCTGATCGTGTGATCGAGATTGATACTTCATATTTTTGCACCCCTCCCATTGTCTTCTTCTTGCATACACACTAAAGATAGTTTTTCAAAGATCATTAAGCATTGTTTGGTTTCATTTGAGAATGATTTTTTTATAGCGCTCCGTGTCATTTGTTTTCAAAGATTTAACCCTCAAACGCTCGCTAACCAAACACTGGGCTAAAAATATCTTCATTTAAGGCAAAAGGTTAATTGTTATAAAGACGTTATAAAGTACACAGGCAACAAAGCGTAACGATAAAAGTAAGGATAGAAATTGGAAACTAGTCAAAGATCCAACTAACCAATAACATCAATATTTGGATTTTATTTAATTCAGTGCTGATAGGAAGTATAGCACCAAACTGTATAATTAGCTGTAGGAGGTATATATTTCTCAAAGTATAGCACCAAACTGTAGAATTAGTTGTAGGAGGTATATATTTCTCAAAGTATAGCACCAAACTGTATAATTAGCTGTAGGAGATATATATTTCTCAAAGTATAGCACCAAACTGTAGAATTAGCTGTAGGAGGTATATATTTCTCAAAGTATAGCACCAAACTGTATAATTAGCTGTAGGAGATATATATTTCTCAAAGTATAGCACCAAACTGTATAATTAGCTGTAGGAGGTATATATTTCTCAAAGTATAGCACCAAACTGTATAATTAGCTGTAGGAGATATATATTTCTCAAAGTATAGCACCAAACTGTATAATTAGTTGTAGGAGGTATATATTTCTCAAAGTATAGCACCAAACTGTATAATTAGCTGTAGGAGGTATATATTTCTCAAAGTATAGCACCAAACTGTAGAATTAGTTGTAGGAGGTATATATTTCTCAAAGTATAGCACCAAACTGTAGAATTAGCTGTAGGAGGTATATATTTCTCAAAGTATAGCACCAAACTGTAGAATTAGCTGTAGGAGTTGTATAGTTCTCTCTATCGCTCATTCTCTGTCAATGAAAATGTAGAAGCTGAACAGAACTCTCTTTAAGCACATATCTCTACATTTAATTACATTACATATACAACTAAATATTCTGGATTAGGTTCCGAACAAAATTCATTAAAACATCAATGGAAATGAAACAAGAGATTGTCGCACTTCGTATAGTTAGTACAGAATCATTTTTTGCAGTCTGTACGACAACATATTCTTAGTCAATAATGTATTTGATTTGATAGTTAGTAAGACAATAGACTACATCGTGAGTCTGCTTTATAATCAAATCTCGGTAATGATTTTAGTAAAGTAACCTGTTATGTTAGGACTACCAAATAACGAGACTTAACAATCTATGACTCACCGTTTAGTCAGTTTACTCAGTAACTTCATTTCAATGTTCACCAAATAGTTCAGACTTAGACAAAAACAAACATGTCAACTGACGCTGGAAGAACATACTCGACAAATACAATAATTAGCAGCTTAATATTGTCATTATTGACATTTGTTATCTTGCGATGGTCACTCTCAGTAAAAGGAGTATATTCTACGAATGTTAAGGAAAAACCTGGAATCAAAAATCTGGCGAGAGATTCTTTTATTTTTTTTTTATATTTTAGGTACAGACGTCATGCATTCCCAAAACATTGACTAGATAAAAATGACCAAGTACATAAGACTTGACAAAGAGTCGGAATCACTTAGAATAAAAATAAGAAAGTGGACAAATAGTTTTTTGTTTCTTTTTGTGGGTCAGGCCCTGACACTATCCAAAGTCAACTTTCTGAGCATCAATCCACTTGGTTTAATGTCACTTCAAATAGCAATGGAAAATGAATAATTTGTTTTTCAAGCATATTTGAATCTTCTAATGGCTGCGGAGGACGAATATCTCAACATGCTGAAACAGTAGAACCAGGAGCTCATTAGGAGCACGCATGGTGGAAGTGCAAAGAAGTACTTAGTGTGAAAGCAGGTCAATGACCTGAAACCTGCAATAATCAGTGAACCGTAAAATCAACATCCCAGAAGTAGGAAGATGTTAGTGACTAATTTCTCGGCAATCAATTCGGTGCAGAGGCTTTTAACTTCGCCGCACGAGACTTTCCCTTGCACGTGTTCGAATTGATTCTGTGTCAGTCTAAATCACAGTGAATCTGAGGAGTACAATCTTAGTCTGATAGAGTTGTAATGAAATGTGTAACGCCCATTTATATAACCCTATCCAGATGGATATGTGGGGGCCCTCCATGTGATGTGTTATTTTGTCGGAACTTGCTTTGCCTCATAAGTTGCTCTTATTAGGTTAGAATTTTTGAAAAAAAAAACAAAAAAAACAAAGAAAACATTTATTTTTTTATAAACTAGAATGAAAAGTCAATGCTACAGACAAACAGCACACAAAGTACAATCAAATTCATTTTTGTTCACGTTACTCCAAGAAGACAAAAAGAGGAAAACTTCTTCCATTCATAAAACTTCCCCTTAAAAAGATGAAGTGTTTGTAACTTAATAAACTCATGCAACAAGGATTTTGTCCTCTTCATTCGATGTTCAACAGTCAAAAGTCACCGACCAATCAGGCTGGAAACTTATGCCTCACGTAAACAAAAAAAAGGTCTGTATGTAAAAAGTAAAAAGATCTCAAGAAGTAAAGAAAAAAACAACAACAACACAAAATAAACAAGGTAAACAGGTAAAAATCTAGCTCTAAGTGTAAAAGCCTTGGCCTGTGTTTGAAAACTGTGTACGTCTGAAAAGTAGGTTGCAGTTTGTAAACTCATGGATGCCTAGACAACATGAAAAACAAACACTTAAATCCAAGAGTTAAAAAAAAAACTCTTTAAAAAAACTTACAAATGATGTGATTGATCAAAATGTACGATTCAAAAGCTACTTATTTGTAAAATTAAAAGGCGGACTTAGCAACAAAACCCAGGTTTCCATGTAAAAACCTTCTCGATTTTTGAAATCCTAGCCAGCGTCTCAAACAAGAGTCGTAAAAACACTATTTAATGTAGGCAAATTTCTGTCTCAAACAAGAGTTATGAAAACAATGTCTATACAAAAACAAAATTTAATAAAAATACTCCGAAAGACACAAAGACAAAGACACATTCCTAGTTCCATATGCTATGACAAATATGTATAAATGCTCTTTCTTCCTTAGCGCTATTAGAGCACGGAATGGGTTGCCTGAGCTAACCAGGAAAACCAGTGACTTGGCAGAATTTAGGTCATTGGTTAATATGCATGACTAAATGCATGAAGTAACGTCAGTATTATATAAGATAAGAAGATGTCTATTAAATGTAGGCAAATTCTCTGTCTCAAACATGAGTTAAAAAACAATGTCAATCTTTGCTTGAATTAATAAATCATGACAACAACAAAAAAAAAAACGCCTGAGAAAACTGTTCCCTCTGTAGCGCCCAGCTTTAGGAAACTTCAAAAAAAAAAATGGGTCCTCCGCATATTTCTAGTCCACTACATCGATGTTTCTAATTGTTGAGAGCAAGATGTCATCTCAATGAACATCAATATCTCTAAACAATACACATGAGACGGAGAGGGGAGGTCAACAGATCATTGGTGGTGCCCCAACTGTTCAACAGACTAAGGGATAGGTGATGGTGGAGGTGAATAACTGATACTTTATTTACAGTCAAGTATTGCAGGCACCTTTCACAACCCTTGCGTTCTAACTTATAGATTAGAATAGATGTAAGCGAGAAAGATAAAGCCCTACATATACGTGGCTCCATAGCCTTACATATAGGTGGCTCTAAAACCTTACATATAGGTGGCTCTAAAACCTTACATATAAGTGGCTCTAAAACCTTACATATAGGTGGCTCTAAAACCTTACATATAGGTGGCTCTAAAACCTTACATATAAGTGGCTCTAAAACCTTACATATAGGTGGCTTAAAACCTTACATATAGGCGGCTCTAAAACCTTACATATAAGTGGCTCTAAAACCTTACATATAAGTGGCTCTAAAACCTTACATATACGTGGCTCCATAGCCTTACATATAGGTGGCTCTAAAACCTTACATATAGGTGGCTCTAAAACCTTACATATAGGCGGCTCTAAAACCTTACATATAAGTGGCTCTAAAACCTTACATATAAGTGGCTCTAGAACCTTACATATAAGTGGCTCTAAGACCTTACATATACGTGGCTCCATAGCCGTGCATATAGGTGGCTCTAAAACCTTACATATAGGTGGCTCTAGCGTGATGAATGAAAACTTACGTAAGCGAAAGATATACTTTGTTTTTAAGCCCATAAAATCATTATATTAGACAATTCTTCCTGCCAGAGTCATTGATATTGTTTACAAATACACTTGGAATTCTATCATTTGAACTAATTCATTGTATGCACGATCAACATTATGACGGCTTATTTCCCATGTCAGTATTTGATGGGAAAAATTTCAATTCACAAACATTTTTTTTCAATGCTAAAATAAATGTTTGTTGTTTTTTTTTGCTTTGTTTTTTTCATTTCGTGAAACGTAGTTTTGCATTTCTTGTTTTTTTGTGTCTGTCTCTTGTGTAAAAGTGTTTTATGTGTCTGAGCATTTAGAGTCAACGAGTAATGAAATTTCTGCCTCTCTCTCTTTCTCTCTTGCTTACAATTGTGTCTCGCTCAGCTTCATGCGGGAGTCGGCCAGGGCTCCGCAACGATTCATAGCCCCCCCCCCCGCCCTCACCTCCTCAGACGGGTGGACTAGAGGTGAAGTAAGTTCTCCCCGCAGCGGCCCCGCGTGAGTGTGGTCAGGTTTCGTCTTTCTGTTACACCGTGTCATTCAGTGGTGTTCTTTCCCTTGGAGAGTTATGGTTCCTTGGATTGTGACGTAGTTGTCCCAGAGTACAGGCTTTCAACAACGTTCTCACCGCCCCGTGATGAGGTCAAACAGACTTAAGGTAAGACTTAAAGACCAAGTCATAAGAACAAGAAATGTATCTTTTTTATTATTTTTGTGTCCACCATTAAAACAGTATATAAAAGTTTGTAGGTCATAAAAATACAGGAACTGAGATGAACATTGAAATCTAAATGGGAACAAAAACTGGTAACGTCCTGGCATCGTCAATGTCTTAGTTATACCATGCATGAACTTGTATAAATTTCCTTTACATATATATATATATACCCCGGTACATACAAGCATATATATAATAACCTTCATCATCTTTTTTGTTCAGTGTAATCTGATAGGTTTGTATAGAGTTTTACAATTTAACATTTGTTTAGAGTATTTTTGTTGTAACTCAGTTAAGCTTTGAGGTCCTTTATGTTTGAACTTTCTTAAATACAATCATGAGTCAAGACTTCGAGAAAAATATCCATCAAACTTGAAAAAGTAAATACCAAAAGACAAAACGTAGTTTAATTACTTAGATTGACGTGACCTGGAGTCTCTGTGCTATTTAGTGCTAAATGGACGCTACACCTTGGTATAGAATAATCCTATCTTACAATAACACAGCAATGAGGCAAAGCACAACCTAGTCGGAGGCTTAGCTTCTTAGCAGGGTTGGATTATTGTCAAATTAGATGATGCGACAACCAAACGAGGTTCTTTATTCGAAGCTGATAAATATCTGCTGGTGTAGCGCGATGTCTAGCTCACGAAGACTCGTTAGTTCAAAACCGTCACCTGAAATCTGTTAACGCTCACTAATGTTTATGTCCAAACTCTATTTAAGTTTAAACTTGTATTGATGCGCCAGAACAAAAACATTGATTATAAAATAGTGCAAACGAGGCTACAATATTGTTTTGTTATCCAATAAAGGTGGGGTAATGATTTTTCATGAAATATATTCATGTGCATCTGGAGAGTTAATAGACAGAGCAAAAAAATCCATTAATGACTAAGTTTGATGTAACTCAAGTAAACTACACAGTTTGACGAATAAGAGCAATGACTGAGTCAACTATTGAATAGCTTGTGTGCCTGTTTCAATGTGAAGTACACTAGATCTACACATTGGACTTCCATGTTCCAGATTGTAATCACTGACGTTGGACTAAGTTAGTCTAACAAAATAACGGCCTCGGTCTAAGTCGGTCTATGCTAAAAAAGAAAATGGCATTGGTTTAATTTGGTCTACGTCACTCTATGTTAACAAGAAAGCATATGTGGACATGGTATGCGTGCGCAGGTGATGAGCTTGGTCAAGGGGATGTCAATTATTTTTTTTATAAACCTCGCCTCAGTTCCAAAAAGCTTAGGATGGCACGGCATGGTGATTGGCTGTCATAGATGTTCATTGGTTGGTTCTGATGTTTTAGTCGGAGCTGTCAGGCGGGCCACACCGAGAGATATCAGAACGGGGAGGCTAAAGAAGAGAAAGAAATAGAACGAAAGCGAGAGAGAGAGAGAGAGCGAGAGAGAGAGAGAGAATTGTTAAAAACACAAAAAGAAATAAAAATCTTCATAAAATGTTCATAAATATGTAATAAATATGTATGTGCGAAAATAAATAGCCAATGGACATAAAAAAAAAATTGAGAAATAAATTGGCAGAGAGGGAAATGTAGACTTCATTTCCGTGGGTTAGATCTGTTTAGCCAAGTGACTGTCTAGTGGTAAGTAGAAACAGCACTGTGAGATTGTAATTGATAAGAATTTCAATCCAGTTTTAAAGAAGGTTACTATCATACTAATGGTAGTTCATGTCCACACATTTTCCGGTTTCCTCTCAGTGACGTCACTTTCATTCAATGCATGCATTCGCACCACTCTGCACATAGACCGCAACAATATCCTTTCAAAACTCTGAACTGGATTCAAATTGAGAGAGCTTTTTTTTTTTCTTTTGTTCATTGTCGAGATGAAGACAATATTTGGTTAGTGAAAGTTTTACGATATTAATAAGAACTGCCATGCAAAACAAAAGGTGCGATGTATTGTTTCATTTTCCCGAGATAGAGGTACATCGTCCGGCCAACGTCAGTCACAACTGTTAATTCTTTTCTTTTGTCGACACCACACATCGCTGGCCTTTCTGTTTTCTCAGATCATCGCTACTCACTACAAGTAATGACATTACAGAAATACAAAATATTTAGCGCTTACATTGGCCAGCATTCATCTCATTTGATTAATTCTTGTATCGCAATGCTTTGCCAGATAAACTGCTTGAGACAAACAAAGAGTTCTATTGGAATCAATTATATCTCTTTATTAGATTTCTATGATCTACTCAACAAGTTTCTATTGTTATTTGACCAAGATCACTGATTAACACCATGCTGTTAACTTTCATGCACGCAATTGTAACTCTCACACAAAGAACAAAATGTGACAGTGATAGTTATGGATCTTTGATATCGATGTGCTTCTGTTGTCGTGCTTGACATTGATTCTATCATATCGTCTTCAGAAACAAAGCGCTTGTTGCGCTCTGCATAGAGTCTTTAGTAGTAGTAGTATCTTCCATAATGTCAATTTGGACTATATATATAAAATAAATATAAACTTAATATATATATATATTATACATACTACAAAAAAACAACATAACCGCACGTTTGTTTCAGTCTTGGTGACAGTCAATATTTAAATTAGTTTTGCGGCGAAATAGTCAACAATAAATTCCTCTACAAAACACACATACCAGAAATCCCTCTATTAAGTGCCAAGAAAAGGAAATCGAAGAAAAACAAGATTTGTAGCTGGTCGTTAGCTACTAATTAACTTCAAATAAAACAAAATATATCATCGTAATTAAACGAATCAAATCTTTCATAGGAAATACGGTAATGTTTGTTTAAAGCCTTTACTTTATCAGGTCTCTATACAATCGTGTGGAAAAGGTAGCATCGTCTGCATTATTCTCCGGATAAAATTGATTAAGTTCGTTTTGTAGTAGAATCATTGAGACTGATTGACAGTTTAGGAATTGTTTAGCCAACCAATTCACACCAGTTACAGTCAAACAGACACACTGGCACACAATCAAACAACATTATCAAGGGCTGGGGAATCAGAAAGACAATAAGAAGCAGCTCCTCCATAGTGGTCAAAGATAAGTCCAATCTCATTTCCTATGAACACGAAGATAAGTCCAATCTCATTTCCTATTAACACGAAGATAAGTCCAATCTCATTTCCTATGAACACGAAGATAAGTCCAATCTCATTTCCTATGAACACGAAGATAAGTCCAATCTCATTTCCAATCTCAAATAGATTAAGCCTATCTTCAACTAAGAAGAAACATCTGAAACGTGTAAAGCATTTTGCGGACAAAAGTATAACCATAGGCATTCAAATCAAAGTGATGCTCTCACTGGTCAGGGCTACATTCTTATATACTAAGGAAATCCTGGACGCTAACTACAGAATTATATGGGAGGATTCTGGCCATGGAATAGAGATGTTATAAAAGGATCTTTTCTTAGGTATCATATACAAACACCACATCACATAAGAAGAAATGTGAAACAGTATCACAATCATTATGAACAATAGCATCATGATGACCTGCTGACCACCATAAAAAATTAAAGGCAAACTAAAACTTTATGGTTATTTCACGAGGTCTTAATTTCAGTGCTCGCAAAATAAGGCTTGGGAGATGTCCAGCTCTTATAGTCTGTTATGACTAGTGTACCTGTATAGATCTCATGGTCTGTTATGACTAATTTACCTGTATATATCAAATATTATGGTATGAAAATTCATGCAAAATATATAAATATATATCCCAAGAGCTGGGGACATCTCCACAATAATGGGGTCACCTACAGACTACAGTGGGATTCCGCAGCACGATCTAGCGAACAAGTCCCATCCGCCACGCCGATTCTTAACGGAGGTCATACGGGTGGTGAAGGCCCTCTCACGGCTAGTGGCGGTACATTATATGTATACGTAGGGAAGCCCTAAACGTGTCTCAAGGAGTTGTGTCTCACGCTAGCGGAGATGATGAAATGATCATCTAGTTGATGAGGAACCTCTGGACAGAGGGATTGTTTAAAAGCCATCTCTCTTTTCTAGCCCTTAATGGACACTCACTGAGGTATGGGCTCATTATAAGCTATTGTTATTACTTCTTCCATGTTCCTAAAGTATGCTCAGCGTCAGGGCGCTTTCGTTCCTACTCCAATCTCTTTTATTCACAAGTGGAAGGTTTCTGTGTAGAAATGTCTGTGCTGCGTTTAGGCGCTCAACCAACATTCACAATTTAACTCTAAATTTGAATTTCCTAATCTACGTCATGATCTAGCCTCCTCCCCCCTTCCCCCCAAGGCAGTCAAGCGTTTTATACAACTTGGTCACATAAGTTGATCGAGAGATATAAAATATTGAGAGATATTCTCTTAGGTAGAACTATGTCACTTAAGGCACTCTATCAGTCAATCTCCAACCAATCCTAGTTGACTTTTGTCAACGTCTTTTCTCCGTGTCTACTGTAGAGATCTTCATTAGTGTACCTCCAAGTAGACAGTTCATGCTCAAACAGATCAATAAAATATATTTAAAAATACCATTTAAAAAAAAAAAATCATACTGGGTAAGAACTGCACATTTACAGTAATATATCTGAATATCTATATGACTTATTTCCCCTTTTCTATATCATTAAATTTATTTAGTTGTTTAATTTTTTTATTGACTCATGTTTTTGTTAAGGACAATGAATAATTGTGAAAAGTTACAACTTGATCCGAGAATATGAAGTGGGAGAAATAACGTGGACCAGAGAGACGGACATAGTGAGTTGATAGAAGCTTTGTCAAAAAAACATTAATCAACAGAGAAGTATGTGATGTCAGAGGCAGGTATGGTGAGAGTGAATGTGTTCTTTCTTTGTAGATATATCCGAATGTAAGAGTTGTACCCCTTTGTTTTATATCCCACGATATGAATGTACACACATGATGGTTTTCAATATGACTTTTCCTTGTACGATAGAGTGACATTGGTAGTCAGTTGTTTTATTCCTGGACTGATGTTTATGTACATATATTTCTTGAGAGTGGCTGTCATTTTGTGCTCTATCGGATATTAAAGGATTATCTATATTTCCATAGGAGTTGGAGTGTGTTTAGTAGCAATTGTTCTTAATAGTAATTGTTCTTAATAGTAATAATTGCAAGTACCCCCCCTAACGATCCAAGCCAAAACAAAAAAAAGCAAGGTATTAATGAATTGTATTTGAGTACTTGAGCCAAACAAGAAATAGAACCCTGACATGTGACATTGTTGACAATGATCACAGCTTAATGCGCATTGAAAGATCAAGAGATAGAGAGGGAGAGAGAGAGAGAGAGAGAGAGAGAAAGAAAGAAAGAAAAAAAAGAAAGAGAGAGAGAGAGAATGTGAAGAGATGCTGAAACTTGAGAGAGAAATAAAAAGAAAGAATGAAAAGACACACTTTCAACAGGGGAATGATTTATTTTTTACCTATTTTTTTCTTCTTGAAACAAATAGAAGACCAGAAACAAATTAATTTTATTGTCAAAACCTGCAAAGCTGAAAAGAAAAAGAGTGAACTATGTCTCCAAGCATCCTACATTTTGGATGAGCAAACACTATTCTAAGAATGAGCTCACTTCCGCATTTTTTTAATTTCCTTTGATCACGCCATTCTAATTTAGTTAGCATGCTATTCCCAATCTTCTGGTCAAACTCTCGCATTGAACACATCAAGCAAACAACATTATCTGGCAATAAGAGCTCTCCTGCTTTTCATAATCAAATGCTACAGTGGTGGCCGGCAAGGCGTGCTGTCAAAAGGCAGCCTGAGTGGCTATTCATGTCAGGATTAAATACCAGCATTTTTTTTTCATTAAATCATTTGAATAAAAAGAAAGTCATAGAATAACCTTAATTCATGTTGTTGTTTTTTTGTAGTCACTGATAATCTGATAAATCGCGCATTGATCCATTCAAGATAAGTAGAGGTACTTCCTAAGTAAGCTTATTCATCTAACGACCTTCACATTCTAGCACTGGAGACCATTAACGCCTTCAAGCCCAGTGCCATTTTTGCATATACTGATGGGTGCCATCGATAAACTCTGAAATAACAGGCTATGGAGCCTACATCGAGTTTCTTGGCTCTGACTCAGTCAAAATCTTTGGAACATTTGGAAGTGTTCGCAGTTTTGATGCGGAGGCCATGACAGTCTGTGAAGCCTTAAAAGTCATTGACTCTCAACTCGACGAGGTACATTTGAGGGCAACACAGATTGTTGTGGTCACTGAATCAAAACCTGTACTACAAGCTTTGCAAAGCCCAGGACCATGGCCCCCCAAAATTGACACTGTCATCATGGCTTCACACAACATAAAGCAACGTTATGGTACCCCTGTAAAAATGCAGTGGGTACAGAGTCACATAGGTGTGACTGGCAATACCATTGAGGACTCCTTGGCTCACCAGGGAAGGCAAACACCACCCACCGAACAGGCTGTGAGGTTTCACCATGTTCTGGTTAGAATTCAAAAAGTAGTAATGGAAAAGTGGTTTGATTGCTGGGACAAGTCCCAAAAGGCCCGTGGAGCCTGGGAGCCATGAGGCGCTTTGACCGCACTTCCCCATGGTGGAGGCTGTCCAGGCCTGAGCAAACTATTATAGCACAGTGCAGGCCAGGCCACTGTCGTATTGGCTTATATTTCTCACGGCTATGGCCTAATTCCGATTCACGGTGCCCCCGCTGCGGGGAAGAAGAGGAAACCGTGTCTCGTATTCTTTTGACTTCCTCAGACTTGCTGATCTCCGTCTCGACAGGTCTGGGAAACCAATTATTCTCGACCTGTATGCATGAATGCACTACGCTAAACAGCAGGGTTTCTGTCCAGGGCTTTTGCAAGAGAGGATTTGAACCTCTCAAGTCCTCACTCAAATGGAGTTTGATGATGAAGATTATGATTTAAAAATCTGGGCTTATGACATGCACTTCATAAGACATCATTTCTAATTGTATTTTTATTTTAACAAGAGCTCTACTTATGTGCTTCTCAAGCCACTGTTTTAGTCTCAAAACAACTTTTTTTTTTCTTTTCATTTAAAAATTCGGATAAGCGACCCTTGATAGGTATGCTGGTAAAGGCATTTTTCACATTTTGAGAGTAGCGTGTGCAGATACATATTGATCATAGCCGCAATAAGTTTCGTGTGATCTGTCAGTCCGTCTGTCTGTCCCTCAGTCCCGTTTGGATAGCAAAAGGTAGAAAAGATGATGAAAATTCAATATCAATTGCAATAGTGTTTCTGGAAATAAACGTTAAGTCCGCAACCTTTTTTTTTCCTCCACAAGAAATAATTTTCTCCTTCTTAAAAAAAAAAGACAATGTCATATATGTCAGTCTGACATCCCACACTGCGGACTTGACAACTCAATAATGACACCACAGGTGTCAGGTTGTCTCGACTTTTCTTCAAATTGTCCCGCGCGTGACGTCTGAAACTGGAGACTAGTAATTTAATGATGTCAGACATGCAAACCAACACAAGAAGAAGCTACGCAGCTTTTGCCAAGCAGGAAGCGAATCTTTCTATGGGAAATGACCATTAGAATCTCATGCAACGATCTCGGTTATAGGAGTGTGTGGATATGTGGACCAACTTGTCCTTAGTAGAAGTGCACCAAAAAACATGACGTTGTGATAAATATTGCTGCAGCCCCGTACATTTTCTTTTGCAATGGCGATACGGGATACATACAAAAAAAAAGGGGTCAAATTTGAAGTTTTTAGAGCCGCCAACGTTGTCAGAGGAAATTTCAGTGTCTATATTTGAAAAGATTTCTAGCATTCTCTCGTTTTGTATTCGTTGGTCTTCGTGTATTCCCGTCAGACTTAAAGCCATTGTCGTTTTACCTTTTTAGCTCTCTAAGAAATATATTAAAAAAATATAAATGAATGGAAATATCCATGTACATTGTTATGTCAAAAAATCTGGACAGTTCCCAGCCTCCACTCTGTGCCAAGTTTCTTGCGTATGGCAGCAGAGACAACAGCTCCATTCTGTCAGAGAGAATTAAGACATCACCAAAATAAAAAAAAAGTAAATTAATCATTTCAATTACTTCTCCTTTAATCGCCATTGAATCAACCTTTAAATATACATTTTATATACAGATTAAACCTCCAAAACTAGAGGGTATAGAGAACATCGCTAACTAGGGGATTGTGGGATAAGAACAACGAAAGCCTATTGGTCTGAGGTCCTCAGTGATGGGATGCAATCATGATCCTAGAGACAGTAGCATTCAATGACCTTAACCGTGACACATAACATTCGGGTCAGGAAACAATGTAATCACAACGTGACAGTGTCCAGTAGAAAAAGTTGTTCAGGTTTTAGACGTCTGCTTCGTGATTCTTGTCATACTCAGCAAAACGTGATTCCTTTAGGTTATTAATAGCACTCTCCCCACACGTCCTCATACAAGCCCTCCTTGACAGCTCACATTGTTATTTGGTTATTATTATTTTTATTATTATCTCTCTTTTTTTTTATTTTTTACAATCTCCCCCCCCCCAACCCCAGTCTTTTCCTTTCCAAAACCAGATCAAAGTTTTATTGTCTGCAAGTCTCGTTCAATTATGTCCTGAGTCTGTTCACAAATATCATGGAAGTTACAATATACGTGTATAACAATATCGATGTATGTTACACTAATGTCCAAGTCAATATACGTGTATAACAATATCGATGTATGTTACACCAATGTCCAAGTCAATATACAAGAATAACCATTTCGATGTATGTTACACCAATGTCCAAGTCAAATCACTCAACGCCAGTCATTCGTCTCAACCCCATTCAGTCATCAAAGCGCTGGTCAAATGATTGCTCTACCAGCAGACCAGTCACATGATCACATGTCTGTACCAGTCACATGATCGCCAGGCAGAGGATGAGTAGTTTGATAGCTCAACCTTTGCACCCCTCTCCACCTACATTTTATCTACGTGCTGGGGCTCCAAGGGTTAACGGGCTGAGTCCTGGAACAAATTTACTCGAGAAATCTTGGGAATTAAGCCGGAAGTTACAGATCCTATCATGAATAGTTATTAGTCTTGGAGCCAGAAACAGGGATTCCATAGCCTTGGGTCCCAAGTGAGAGATATCCATTGGCCAGCCTATGTTAAGCACTTCGAGTTCAATAACCAGAGATCGGTGAAGGACTGTTACTTTGAAGGCAGTTACTTTAAGCCGAGGACAAGAAGATACGTGTACTTGACGAGCAGAGCTCTTCTAATCACTGCCTGTCTTGACGGCACATTATACATGTGGGGAGAGTCTTATCATATATTATTCATTCAACTTGATTTCCGGTTTGAGTTTTAATTTAAAAAAAAAACACGAAAATTTAGTTAAATAAATGCTACTCATTGATACTATTTAAACGAAAGAGAACTGATTTCTAAATAATGCCAGATGTATGATAATACTATGAGGTGAAGCATTCGGTGAAATGACATTGTTTACATTCAGACCTTATTCACAATTGTCTCTAATTAGAAAA
Organism: Biomphalaria glabrata; assembly: GCF_947242115.1. Classification (NCBI taxonomy): domain Eukaryota; kingdom Metazoa; phylum Mollusca; class Gastropoda; family Planorbidae; genus Biomphalaria; species Biomphalaria glabrata. Next base: position 73,392,039 of record NC_074711.1, read on the forward strand.
CTGAATTAGTAATCACATTCTCATTGCAGTCGCCTTGCCTACTATGCTTGGATACACTAAAAAGGCTATTGACTGAACCTGAAGGTATAAACAAGAGGCAGAACTAAGAGTATTGGTTCTTTCTTTTCGCCTTACTTGACCAGGTGTTCATAAATTGCTTTTATTACTACACCGTGTCCTTGAAGCTCTGTGGTTGAGCTTTTCACTAGGCTACAGCAATATCAGCAGGCTACATTAATATCAGTAGGCTACAGCAATATCAGTAGGCTACAGCAATATCAGCAGGCTACATTAATATCAGTAGGCTACAGCAATATCAGTAGGCTACAGCAATATCAGTAGGATACAGCAATATCAGTAGGCTACAGCAATATCAGTAGGCTACATTAATATCAGTAGGCTACAGCAATATCAGCAGGCTACATTAATATCAGTAGGCTACAGCAATATCAGTAGGCTACATTAATATCAGTAGGCTACAGCAATATCAGCAGGCTACATTAATATCAGTAGGCTACAGCAATATCAGTAGGCTACATTAATATCAGTAGGCTACAGCAATATCAGCAGGCTACATTAATATCAGTAGGCTACAGCAATATCAGTAGGCTACATTAATATCAGTAGGCTACAGCAATATCAGCAGGCTACATTAATATCAGTAGGCTACAGCAATATCAGCAGGCTACATTAATATCAGTAGGCTACAGCAATATCAGTAGGCTACATTAATATCAGTAGGCTACAGCAATATCAGCAGGCTACATTAATATCAGTAGGCTACAGCAATATCAGTAGGCTACAGCAAATATCAGTAGGCTACAGCAATATCAGCAGGCTACATTAATATCAGTAGGCTACAGCAATATCAGTAGGCTACAGCAATATCAGTAGGCTACAGCAATATCAGCAGGCTACATTAATATCAGTAGGCTACAGCAATATCAGTAGGATACAGCAATATCAGTAGGCTACAGCAATATCAGTAGGCTACAGCAATATCAGTAGGCTACAGCAATATCAGCAGGCTACATTAATATCAGTAGGCTACAGCAATATCAGTAGGCTACAGCAATATCAGTAGGCTACATTAATATCAGTAGGCTACAGCAATATCAGTAGGCTACAGCAATATCAGTAGGCTACAGCAATATCAGTAGGATACAGCAATATCAGTAGGCTACAGCAATATCAGTAGGATACAGCAATATCAGTAGGCTACAGCAATAACAGTAGGCTACAGCAATATCAGTAGGCTACAGCAATATCAGTATGCTACAGCAATATCAGTAGGTTACAGCTATATCAGTAGGCTACATTACTATCAGTAGGCTACAGCAATATCAGTAGGCTACATTGATAACAGTAGGCTACAGCAATATCAGTAGGCTTCAGCAATATCAGTAGGCTACAGCAATATCAGTAGGCTACAGCAATATCAGTAGGTTACAGTTATATCAGTAGGCTACATTACTATCAGTAGGCTACATTACTATCAGTAGGCTACATTAATATCAGTAGGCTACAGCAATATCAGCAGGCTACAGCAATATCAGTAGGCTACAGTAATATCAGTAGGCTACATTAATATCAGCAGGCTACATTAATATCAGTAGGCTACAGCAATATCAGTAGGCTACATTAATATCAGTAGGCTACAGCAATATCAGTAGGCTACAGCAATATCAGTAGGCCACAGCAATATTAGTAGGCCAAAGCAATATCAGTAGGCTACAGCAATATCAGTAGGCTACAGCAATATCAGTAGGCCAAAGCAATATCAGTAGGCCACAGTAATATCAGTAGGCTACAGCAATATTAGTAGGCCACAGCAATATCAGTAGGCCAAAGCAATATCAGTAGGCTACAGCAATATCAGTAGGCTACAGCAATATCAGTAGGCCACAGCAATATCAGTAGGCCACATTAATATCAGTAGGCTACATTAATATCAGTAGGCTACATTAATATCAGTAGGCTACAGCAATATCAGTAGGCTACAGCAATATCAGTAGGCTACAGCAATATCAGTAGGCTACAGCAATATCAGTAGGCTACAGCAATATCAGTAGGCTACAGCAATATCAGTAGGCTACAGCAATATCAGTAGGCTACAGCAATATCAGTAGGCTACAGCAATATCAGTAGGCTACATTAATATCAGTAGGCTACAGCAATATCAGTAGGCTACATTAATATCAGTAGGCTACAGCAATATCAGCAGGCTACAGCAATATCAGTAGGCTACAGCAATATCAGTAGGCTACAGCAATATCAGTAGGCTACAGCAATATCAGTAGGCTACATTAATATCAGTAGGCTACAGCAATATCAGTAGGCTACAGCAATATCAGTAGGCTACAGCAATATCAGTAGGCTACATTAATATCAGTAGGCTACAGCAATATCAGTAGGCTACAGCAATATCAGTAGGCTACAGCAATATCAGTAGGCTACAGCAATATCAGTAGGCTACATTAATATCAGTAGGCTACAGCAATATCAGTAGGCTACAGCAATATCAGTAGGCTACAGCAATATCAGTAGGCTACAGCAATATCAGTAGGCTACAGCAATATCAGTAGGCTACAGCAATATCAGTAGGCTACAGCAATATCAGTAGGCTATATACTGATACCGATGGCGGGGAAGGGATGGGGTATTCATTCATGAAGGTAACTTTACTAGTCATTGTCCAATGAGCTAACCCAAATTTTCATTGCAATGACCACCATGCTGCCCATAGTGACGACGTGTCTGATCTGTCTACGGTGTCGACGAGTGAAGAATAAGAGATTCTCCTTCACTATTTACTGGACCTGTTTTATCGCCCTGTACCCAGGCCCTAGAGTCAAATAACGATGTAATACGTCTAATGATGTTACTTGGAGTCGAACAAGAAAGGGGGCACAAATCCTTAAGTAAAACCAATTCCATCAAATAAAATAAACTATGAATCCTTCGGGAGGCGGGCCTCTATAAATCTTCTGCCAAATTAAATTTTCTAAAGATATCAAACAGGGTGGATCGCGACAGGCGAATTTAAAAATAGAAGAAGAAAGATGTATTGAAATCCAAGATTGGACTTGAGCGCATGGTGCCATCACTTCATAAAATCTATTTGAACAAGAGTATGTGTCTAGGTAAATAGGACTGGCTGGTCTATAGATAACGTATGCCATTTTCTTAATTATATCATTATTTTTTATGATTATAAATACTTTATTTTTTTACCGAATTTCCCGTTTCAGTCACTCTTATTCTTTTATTTTCTTTGTCTCTTTTGCTTCTTACTATCGTTCTCTCTTTCTCTCTCTCTCACACACACACACCCTTTGTACATTTGTTTGGTCTCATAGATTACTGCTTAGTGAATAAATCTCTCAGTGAAAGTAAACATGCAGCGTATGGGCCGAAAGAAAATGAATCTGTGGGTTGCTTTACGAAACAATGGAATATGTGGGTTGCTTTAGGAAACAATGGAATCTGTGGGTTACTTTAGGAAACAATGGAATCTGTGGGTTGCTTTAGGAAACAATGGAATCTGTGGGTTGCTTTAGGAAACAATGGAATATGTGGGTTGCTTTAGGAAACAATGGAATCTGTGGGTTACTTTAGGAAACAATGGAATCTGTGGGTTGCTTTAGGAAACAATGGACTCAAAACAAAGGAATCTGTGGGTTGCTTTAGGAAACAATGGACTCAAAACAATGGAATCTGTGGGTTGCTTTAGGAAACAATGGAATCTGTGGGTTGCTTTAGGAAACAATGGAATCTGTGGGTTGCTTTAGGAAACAATGGAATTTGTGGGTTGCTTTAGGAAACAATGGAATCTGTGGGTTGCTTTACGAAACAATGGAATCTGTGGGTTGCTTTACGAAACAATGGAATCTGTGGGTTGCTTTAGGAAACAATGGAATCTGTGGGTTGCTTTAGGAAACAATGGAATCTGTGGGTTGCTTTAGAAAACAATGGAATCTGTGGGTTGCTTTAGGAAACAATGGAATCTGCTTTAGGAAACAATGGACTCAAAACAATGGAATCTGTGGGTTGCTTTAGGAAACAATGTAATCTGTGGGTTGCTTTAGGAAACAATGGAATCTGTGGGTTGCTTTAGGAAACAATGGAATCTGTGGGTTGCTTTAGGAAACAATGGAATCTGTGGGTTGCTTTAGGAAACAATGGAATCTGTGGGTTGCTTTAGAAAACAATGGAATCTGTGGGTTGCTTTAGGAAACAATGGAATCTGTGGGTTGCTTTAGGAAACAATGGAATCTGTGGGTTGCTTTAGGAAACAATGGAATCTGTGGGTTGCTTTAGGAAACAATGGAATCTGTGGGTTGCTTTAGGAAACAATGGACTCAAAACAATGGAATCTGTGGGTTGCTTTAGGAAACAATGGACTCAAAACAATGGAATCTGTGGGTTGCTTCCAACCGAATTATGGGCAAGAGCGTGTTTTGACAAGTGACACAGTCACGGGCTATATATAGACAAGCTTTCCGAGTATCTGTCATATACTAAAGTTGAAGGTTAGGAAAGCTCAATCTTTACAGTTACTTCAAACACCGTCTGCTAGCATGCGAGTCAAATGGAAATATGAATGACCTGGTTAAGAATGGAAAAAAATAAAAATAAAAAAAAATAGGGGGGGGGGTAATTATTGACCGGAAAAGGCTTCGATTTCGACGACTGACTGTCTGCACCACTGTAAACTATATGAGGGTAATCTAGTGGTGGAAAAATGAAGGTCTGTTATAAAGTCACATATCAATTGACGCAGGGAATAATGGATAATTGATACAAGGAATATTGATACATGGATAATTGATACAAGGAATATTGATACATGAATTTGTAAATACAAAAAGAAGGCGGCGACTTTGGGTACAAATATATATTTGAAATGCGTAAATACGTAAATCAAAATAGATAATTAAAGTATGTGTGTTTGTGTTTGTGCGTGTGTGTGTGTATAACTGTTCAATAGGAAGTTATATGCCATTATCTAACCAATAAACAATCAGATGTATAATGTATAAAACTGATAAAGATATTGGTTAAGTATGAAGTATTAAAAGTAACTGACTAAACATAAGAAAATAAGTCAGACTTTGGAGAAAACAAATGGCAACAGGAAAATGTCACTAAAAAAAAGTAATCATCATCCTCATCTGTCTCTTGACTTACGTCGTAAGGGTGCTGTGACAGTTCACGTGACTGAATCCCTCCACTCTGTCTCGTTTGGCAGCTGTTTTGAGCAGCATATCAAGAGAGAAAGGCCGCTCCATTCTTGTATGTTCTCCAGCCACTTCCTGCTCCCTCCACTCTGTCTCGTTTGGCAGCTGTTTTGAGCAGCATATCAAGAGAGAAAGGCCGCTCCATTCTTGTATGTTCCCCAGCCACTTCCTGCTCCCTCCACTCTGTCTCGTTTGGAAGCTGTTTTGAGCAGCATATCAAGAGAGAAAGGCCGCTCCATTCTTGTATGTTCTCCAGCCACTTCCTGCTCCCTCCACTCTGTCTCGTTTGGAAGCTGTTTTGAGCAGCATATCAAGAGAGAAAGGCCGCTCCATTCTTGTATGTTCCCCAGCCACTTCCTGCTCCCTCCACTCTGTCTCGTTTGGAAGCTGTTTTGAGCAGCATATCAAGAGAGAAAGGCCGCTCCATTCTTGTATGTTCTCCAGCCACTTCCTGCTCCCTCCACTCTGTCTCGTTTGGCAGCTGTTTTGAGCAGCATATCAAGAGAGAAAGGCCGCTCCATTCTTGTATGTTCCCCAGCCACTTCCTGCTCCCTCCACTCTGTCTCGTTTGGAAGCTGTTTTGAGCAGCATATCAAGAGAGAAAGGCCGCTCCATTCTTGTATGTTCTCCAGCCACTTCCTGCTCCCTCCACTCTGTCTCGTTTGGAAGCTGTTTTGAGCAGCATATCAAGAGAGAAAGGCCGCTCCATTCTTGTATGTTCCCCAGCCACTTCCTGCTCCCTCCACTCTGTCTCGTTTGGAAGCTGTTTTGAGCAGCATATCAAGAGAGAAAGGCCGCTCCATTCTTGTATGTTCTCCAGCCACTTCCTGCTCCCTCCACTCTGTCTCGTTTGGCAGCTGTTTTGAGCAGCATATCAAGAGAGAAAGGCCGCTCCATTCTTGTATGTTCTCCAGCCACTTCCTGCTCCCTCTACCTTGAAGAATAGGTTATTAGCAACAGACAAAATGGTGATTATGTCAGGACATGACAGCTCATGTTGACTATTTACCTAGGTAGCGAAGTTGTTTACATTCAATTTGAAATCTGAACAAAAAATACGATCCGTCTGAATGAGTTTAAGCTTTCTGAAGAAGATTGTATTCTAGATAAAACTACATGTAGAACTTAAGAAGTTTGACCTCGCGACCAGCGCTAGCGACAGTGCAGTATTTTAATAAGTGGAGGAATCTTTTAGGAGGTCTCAGCCCTTTTCAGGCTTCATTTGAAATGCAAATATTTTAATAAATCTAGAGTTTTAAAAGAGAGTACTTGTAGATGTATTCTTATTGTCCGTATTTATTTCTATTTCATATATAAATATATGTGCTGGGGGGGGGGGTTAAAAAATTTGAAATGTGGAGATCGTTTAAAAAGGTGAGGATTAGGGCTGCCGCACAAACTTGCACTATCGTAGATCCGGCACTTTGAACTACAATATAGACTTCAATGAAGACAAAGGTATCTCGCCCCTAACACCTCTTGGTATCGAAGTATCACGTCAACAAAGCTTGACAGTGGTTTGGACTCTTCTAAACTAAATAAGCTTTTTTTTTTATATACTTTGTAATATTTTTCAATATATTTCTTTACAAGTTCAATAATGAAATAGTTATAGTAGATAAGCAGTTCTGGACACAATGGGTCGGTCAGTGCGAGCAGTCCTCAAATAGAATACATTGTACATTGTTCTATTGATTCACCGTAAGCTTGGCCTAATCAGCTTTTAAACGCGCAGAAAAGAAAAATCAATTTTGGTCACTTTGAGAGAAACTTGTTGGGTTCATTAGTGAATGTTAAATCGACTAATTCCTTTTAACTCCACTTCCCTTATGGGCTATTGTCTAACGGTTTTCTTATTAAAAATACAGATCCACTCGTTTTGGAATGTCTCTACGATGGATTTCAAGTTCATGGTCTAGCAGTTCTTATTTGACATTGTGATAATAAAACAATAGAACTAAAAAAGCCTTTTGTTTTTAAATGATGTATTATGATGTGACAATACGACCGGCTGGACCTTTTATGTCATAGAAATGTTAGAAAAAGATGGCCTGACCCATTCGGTCATAAATGTGTGACTATACGACTATAAGACCCGATGGCCTTTCAGAGTCATAGAGATGTGAATATACGACCTCCTGGCACCTCAAGGTCATGAAGATGTGTCAGTGCGATAGGCATACTCATCCTAAAATGTCATTTGGTTTATGCAATTTAGAATTAAATGTATTTCTTTGTTTAACAAAACGTGTGGTATTAATAAATTGCAAAAACAAAAAACAGAAAAAAAAAAAAAAAAAAAAAAAATAGTTGGATGACTTAGAATTACTCTTCAGATGCCTATACAAATATATCGACGACTCACTTTCACCTATCCCTTAGGCTGTTGAACCGTTGGGGCACCATACAAGAACTGCCAACCGTCTATCTCCATTCCTCTCTGTTCTTTGCCTAGGATAGAATTTTATTCACTGACATGCCTGACCATTCTTAGATGTTGTCTCCCCGTCGCTTTCTCTGTCTTCCTCTTCTTCTTCATCCTGGTACTGTTCCCTGAAGGAAGGTCTTTGAGACCTTGTGATGTGGCCATATAGTTTGAGTTTACGTTTTTGACAGTGGTTAGCAAGTCATCATAGGGTCCAATTGCTGTATTAATCTTGTCGACGACTAATAGCTTGATCGTAATACATGTTACACGTGGAGTAAATACAAGGTCCAGATTGATTTACTTAAAAGAGCATTAGCAAAGCGCGAGACAAATTGGAATAACACAACTATAGTGTTCTATACCGCTCCATACAACGTTCAAACTAATACGATCCTTTCATACACCGTGCCATTGGATCTAGCAATCTGGGAGCTCAGGTCATGAGCATATTTTAGCCAGTTACTAAACTATAACTACAGACGCCGCATCTTATGAATGAAAGAACGTGACAGAATCGAATGGTCGATTAAGTCTCATGATGACCTTCAGGCCATTATAAAAAATGTAACAAATAGTAATAGGCAATGAAACAAAATCATCAGTTCTGAAAAAGACTTAGGGCCAGTACACGGAAAACCCAAAGAGATAAATACTTTAAGAATGTATGGAAGAACAACGCCTTGAAATGACAGACGTCAATGAAATGACAGACGTCAATGAAATTCAAACTTTCAAAATGGCAAATAGTGAGCGAAAGGAAAGAACTAGTTAGCGGATCTCAGGAGATTTCCCAAAGGTCTAAGAGAGTACGAGAACGATTTACTATAGTCTAGACCACATACTAACTACAATGTTTTGTATTTACATTCAGATAATACCGCCAGAAACAAATATGGATATTTCTTTCTATGTGTATGCGAAACGTTGAATACAAATAGCATAGTTTCCTAGTTATTACCCCCCAAAGATTTTGTCTGCTTTTCAATAATATATTACAAGAGTCAGCCAAGTTTCCCGGCTGATAGTAATACCGTTTGAGCACATAGAATATCAGCGTTTGTATATATGGCGAACATGGGATGGTGTTGTTTTTTTGTCAACATGTGATGGTGGTGTTGCAACGTCAACATGTCATGGTGGTGTTATAATGTCCACATGTGATGGTGGTGTTGTAATGTCCACATGTCATGGTGGTGTTGTAATGTCCACATGTGATGGTGGTGTTGTAATGTCCACATGTGATGGTGGTGTTGTAATGTCCACATGTGATGGTGGTGTTGTAATGTCCACATGTCATGGTGGTGTTGCAACGTCAACATGTCATGGTGGTATTGTAACGTCCACATGTGATGGTGGTGTTGTAATGTCCACATGTGATGGTGGTGTTGTAATGTCCACATGTGATGGTGGTGTTGTAATGTCCACATGTGATGGTGGTGTTGTAATGTCCACATGTGATGGTGGTGTTATAATGTCCACATGTCATGGTGGTGTTGTAATGTCAACATGTGATGGTGGTGTTGTAATGTCCACATGTCATGGTGGTGTTGTAATGTCAACATGTGATGGTGGTGTTGTAATGTCCACATGTCATGGTGGTGTTGTAATGCCAACATGTGATGGTGGTGTTGTAATGTCCACATGTGATGGTGGTGTTGTAATGCCAACATGTGATGGTGGTGTTGTAATGTCCACATGTGATGGTGGTGTTGTAATGCCAACATGTGATGGTGGTGTTAAAATGTCAACATATGATGGTGGTGTTGTAATGACAACAGTAATGCTGGTGTTCTCTTGTAAACAACTAACTTCCTCATCGTTCTCCTCTGTCACATATACTATCAGATCAGAACTCAACGCATTCCAGATGTAAAGAATGTTCAGACAGACAGATGGAAGCAAGCTCTGTCTACAGTTCCAATAATCTTAGATTCAACTCTTAGGGACAATAAAGAAGAAGAAAAATAAAAAACAATGCAAAGTGTAGCGAAAATCGTTCAGGACAGAATATTATTAAATACTTTAAAATTTACAAAGTACCTCATCCCTTTCACATCCCTTACTCTGTTGGACCGTTGGGGCGCCACACAAGATCTTTGAACTGTCTATCTCCATTCCCCTTTTTCTTTTGTCTTGGATAGAATCTCTTTCAATTCCATTCCGTCCATTCTTTTATGTTGTCTTCCTATCGCTTTCTCTGTCTGCCCATTTTCTTTTTCCTGGTACATTTCCCTGAAGGAAGGTCTTTGATAGACTAGAGGACCTGTGATATGGCCATATAGTTTGTTTTTTTTTTTAGCAGGTCATCGTGGGGTCCAATTGTTGTATTAATCAAGTTTCTAATCTCTGGTCTTTGTATATGGTATCACGGATCTTTCTGTAGCATCACAATACCATGGCTAGGATCCTCATAGAAATGTGCAGTTAGATTAATGCATAGGACATGAAAATCTGTACCGGTATCATAAACTAGGACAATTGTATCAACGAATTTTCTACGTGAGAACTTTCTCCCATTTTACCAAACTTTCTTGTTTTAGTTGAAGATGAAACAAGCAAATTTAAAAAAAATACTTTAAAAAAAAAGAAGCTTATATAAGGGAAAGAAATGCACAATCACTGCCATGTCGCCCAATACTGCAAGACATTTCTCCCTTTTCTATATAAAAATTAATCGATTGCCACTAATTAATTATCTAATTTGTTCATTTTTTTTCATTGGCTCCTGTATTGTCTGCGACTATGAATAATAGTGTCAAGTTTCAACTTGATCCGAGAATGAGAAGATGGAGAAATAACGTGTCCAAGATATGTACCAGAAATACAGAATGAGTTGATAGAAGCTTTCTAAAAAGAACCCAGCACTTTACTTCCCCCCCCCTATCTATCGCAATAAAACTTGACTCTAGACGCTAAGTATTACTGCGCTTCCAAGGACGCAATCCGCGGGGCCGTAATGCAAAGAAAGCTCACTCCGGATCCAATGAAGCGTGCAATCATTTCGTTTCAAACAGCAGATGAGAAGGCAGTGTATGACGTCACAGCCTGGCCGAGAACGTGAGGAGAGAAAGAGACGCGAGAGAAAGATGGCGATGAAACAATGTCTACACTACTGTACATCGAGCGTACAAGGCAACCAAGCAGAATTTTCAATGAAGCTCTAGCATTCCCAGGATGTTCATGTGAGAGAAACAGACGAGAAGGGGGGGGGGGCAAAAAATCATTAAGAGAATGACACTGCAGACGTAAAGTTCAAGACGACAAAAACCATTATCTGAAAGGATATTCAATAAGATAGGCCAATCAAATAATAGATGACAGAATTCATTTTTATCTACTGCTGTAAGCTTCGAGTTTCAATGAAAGTATTTCTGCAAGGCACGGTTTCTCTCTTGGGATGAATATACAACATTACAATACAGATGAAAGCAAAAGTTGTCAGGCAGATATATCTACCGGACAGATGATAGACTCTAGGGCGTTGATAGAGGTAATTATAAAAGACACAAATAACTCTACAACTGGTTCTCTTGAACATAGTTTAGTGTTCTTTTCAAAACTAAGTGGAGGTAACTCCCAAGAAAAAATGTAGTGTCGTGTCAGTGTTAATAAGACGGCCGTTTATTGAGAAGTCTCCCGAAGAGAAACTTGTTACAAAGTTTTGGTGCGGAAAAATATCGGCCATTGACGTTATTTTAAAACAATTTGTTTATTTTCTAATTGAGTGTATCAAACATTCATCAGAATCTTATCTTATAAAAAAAACGTTACAAGATGATTGCTTTGTTAATGTAGTCATGTATGTAGATCATGATGCTCTATATGAAACTTCGTTGGTTTTCCTGGCTGTTTCAGGCAACCCAGTCCATGCTCTAATAGTACTTATTATGTTGACTTGGTAGTGTAACACTATGCAGATACAGATTTCAAAATAAGTATAAACATCTAGTTCTTGTATACATCCGGCGTACAACATGAAGGTAGTGTTGACGTTTAGAAAAGTTACATGAGAATGTGTGTGTGTGTGTACATGTTAGCACTGAGGAATGAAGCTTTATAACTGTCATCGTTTGGAGACCAAAGAATTTCACTACGACCAATAGTTACAAAAACATTGACCTGCGACGTCGCGGCCTGTGGGTAGTGGAGACCAATAGCTCATTGCCAAGTCGTACAGATATATGTGACAACGAGCTATTGGTCTAAACTGCCCACAGGTTGTTACGTTGCAGTTCAGTGTTCAGGCCTTCTAAGATGGCTTGTGTAGTGGCTGTATGTCCGTCTGTCATGTTTATAGCTCAATAACTAAAGCGTCTTTGCAAATTTTATCTCAACCTCGCCTGTATGATGCACAACATAAATACGGGGCTACATTAGATCTTCTGAAAACGAACTTTGTCTTTTTTTTATTCTATTTGCAAACTGTTTTACACTATATTTCTAACAAAATGTTATAAAGTCTTGTATAATAATATTACTGTAACCTGGAATACATCATTACAAATTGAAAGAGCAACAATCAATTTTTTTTTCGTTTGAGAGACAAATAGTGTAATCTACTTTTTGAGAGACAAATAGTGTAATCTACTATGTTTTTTTTTTAAATTTATCAAATGAACGTACTAGAGAGAAAATGTAATTACAGCTTTCTGTTAAAGTTCATTCACTCGGATGTTATCTCAAGGGCCGCCAGAGTGATAGGAGCTGATTCCAGCTTTCATTAGTGAAATAGTCAGCGGGAGATTTATAAGCGACTGCCAGGTCCCGAGAGAAATGTCTGGATGAGGGACTGCTATAAATACAAACTTTGAAGTGCTCAATGAGATAATGGATGCAGGCAATAGAAACAACAGCTTCCTGTACCAGGGGCGCAAACGTGAGAGAAAAAAAAGAAGAGGGGCGGGAAACTGAATTATTCCAATCGTGCAGGGACTAAAGCACGCTTGAGAGACGGAGCATTCAAATAAATAAGTCAATGAAAAACTAAATGGCACGAGTAGAAGGAAATAAGAGAATAAGGAGATTATATTATTCGATTATTTAAGGATTATATCAGAAATCTTATTTGTGGCGGAAAAACTATAAATTGATAACTTTTTTTATGTATAATATAACATAATATAATAAATGTAGTGCCGATACTAAAGACTAAAGGTACATAAAAATTTTGTGCATTTTTGAGAACTTTAAAATCAAATGTTTAAATCTCTTCCGTTTATAGCGCCAAATATTTTCAGTGGGGAGAGAAGTAGAAAAGTTAATAAGAAGAAGAAAAATGTTTTTATTTTTTTTATATAGTTTGGTGAACCGCCGCTAGTGCAGTCAAAAGAATAGATCATATCTTTTTGTAAATAGTTGGCAGCAGTGTAGTTGGTTTTTGTTTTTATTTGTTTTTAAGAGTTCTTGACATTGTTAAACTCTTGGTGAAACTCAACAGTACATAGATTTAGTCCTCGTTTGTTTTGTTGTGCTCTGTAGTGACGTTGCGACGTACTGAACTATAAAGATAACAATCTTCATACTGGTATCTGTTATTTGTGTTCATTGCTATTCTAACCTCAAACCATTCTGATCACGTCACTTTTTCAATTATTCAAGATAATATTTCAATTGCTTTTTTTCTTACAAACATCTACATTGAAGTTGAAAACTGTTTATATTTTGTTAAATAAAAGTTACTTATTGTTGCTGTTTTTAAAAAGAACTTTGTTCCACTTTTATTCATGTTCCACTTTAAGATAAAATAATAGAACTCCAATGGTCTTGTTGTACAAACTGTCTGGAGAAAAAGGAGCCAGAGGTCTGTGTGTAGTCACTCAATGAACTTCTCTGTGTTTTTGTCTCTCTTTTCTTCTCTAAAATTGTGTTGTTTTTGTTTTTCATTGAGGACAGCTTGTAATCACAACAAGTCTCCACTAGGATATATCAACCAGTCTTAAGTCTGTAACCCAACAAGCGAATATCAACAGAAGGCAAACAGATAGTGTGTCGAATTGATTGATGACGGCAATTGTGTCTCTTCGAGATTGGCATTAATTGTGTATGGCCAACATGTTGATAGCATTCAAGTCACTTCGTTTCAGATTGGAGAAAGCAGATGTTTTTGATGGACAAGAAGCTCGCTAGCTCGAGTTATGTTTGTAGTCAGATAGTTACTTGGATGGCTGCCTGGTCGTGCGGTTTGCGCGCTGGACTGTCGTTCGGATTTATCGACGGTCGAGGGTTCAAACCCTGCCCGCTCCCATCCCCCGTCGTCCTGCGGGAGGTTTTGACTAGGAAGTAAACTATCTTCAACTCTGAAGGAACATCCGAAACATGTAAAACATTTTACTTCCCGACACCATTCTCTGCAGACTTTCTCTTGTTTTGCTCTACAAATGAACAATGTTGTCCTTTATCATTTGGTTGAGATCAAAGAAAGAAGGCATAGTGTATGTAGATGTTACATGGTGCATGTCAAGATAAAGAGAAGGCGTCATGGGAAAAAAAGGGGGGGGGTGGATAGCAGAACAAAAACATAACAAAGTGGAGTCCTTGGGCGAGGGTTGTCGTGACCTGTCAGATTTACATGATGCACTTCATACATCATCGAGTTCTGATTATCTCTCTTGAAAAAACAGAGTGAAGTTTCCGACATCCGAATGAACAAATCACAAAGGAAACAAAGGAACAGACGCGTCTTGTTAATTGGGAATTAGTCTGCTGACGCAAGTGAGATGTACATTTTATTTTTAGCTTATTTCCTAAATGAAACTTAAAAAATAAATAACAACAAAGATCGGAAAGCGACCCCCACCCCCGGGTCTGATTTGAAAGCGATAGTGTCGGAGACTGAAAAGAGGCATAGCCTAAGTAAGAGAAGACATTGTCTGAGTAAGAGAAGACATTGTCTGAGTAAGAGAAGACATTGTCTGAGTAAGAGAAGACATTGTCTGAGTAAGAGAAGACATTGTCTGAGTAAGAGAAGACATTGTCTGAGTAAGAGAAGACATTGTCTGAGTAAGAGAAGACATTGAGTAAGAGAAGACATTGTCTGAGTCAAAAGAAGAAGTCAGAATAAAAAGTGATTTTAAAAATAATTGAAAATAGACAGTGACTTATTTTAGTCATCTCCAAACTACCTACCAATGAATCACTTCAGATCTTCACCTAGATATGAGACTTAACCAACATGCTATAAAATGTTATAAACTTAGACCGATACGCGAATATGCATCCCCTATTTAAGATCTGTCAGCTGAAGAAACTAAAGAAACTCTATAACAGACTGTTATAGACTGTGTGTGTGTGTTTCTATGGTGACGGTTGTAAGAGGTTAGCGATTGGTAGTGAATGATGCAAGATAAACTGCATTATCGTAAGAGGTCTTAGATACGACCGACGACTCCATATTGCCAGACTGATTAGACGTATTATTGTAGTGAGTTGGATTTTGTTTAGAATACCTTTTGAGCGGCCCCCGTAAGGGGAAATGACGCTATTAGTTTTGTGTGGTTTGTCTCTCCGTTCGACCGTCCGGTTTGCAAAACAATAACAATAACAATGATGTCTGTATTCAAAAAGGAAATACAAACAACATTCTATTGGTTTTATTTTTACAATCTTTGATTCGTTCTCTAGGACATGGCTATTAAACTAAGCTACAGAAGTGAGGGGGGGGGGGGGGGCGGACAGATACAAACATGACCATGATGGGCTTAGATCAATAGAATCTGTCCTGAAATAAAATCCTAGTAAAGGCGTTAAGTTCTTCTGTTACTGATACTTTTGCGCTGCTTGACTGACTTTTATTTGGCAATAAACTGTGTCGTTGTCAGTTCGGTGTAAAAGAACAACTGCCCTGATCACTGAAACATAGTCACGTGGTAGGGTTGTGCTGGAACTGAACATTTGAATGATTTTTAGTTTTAGTTTGGGAACATGAAGAGTTGGCTAGGTCAACGTCAGGTTTGTTTTCTATTTTAAAAGATTGTCTCTATGTCCCGCCTAGATAATGCATACATATAATGAAACAGAGAGGCATAAAACAACATATTATGAATTGAAATGCCTTTTGTTCTATTCTTATTCCCGAAGGTTTTGTTCTCATCACCACCTC
The DNA here is from genome assembly GCF_947242115.1 of Biomphalaria glabrata. Classification (NCBI taxonomy): domain Eukaryota; kingdom Metazoa; phylum Mollusca; class Gastropoda; family Planorbidae; genus Biomphalaria; species Biomphalaria glabrata. The sequence continues at coordinate 73,407,805 of NC_074711.1, forward strand.
ACTTTGCTTACCTTCACGTTCACCACCTCTGCCTTAGTCTGCTGAACCGTTGGGGTACCATGTAAGATCCACTCCTCCCTGTCTTTTGTCTTGGATAGAATTTCATTTAATGACAGGCCTGTCCATTCTTTTCTGTTTTCTTCCCATCGCTTTCTCTGTCTTCCTCTTTTTTTTCCTGGTACTGTTCCCTGAAGGAAGGTCTTTGCGAGCCCTTAGGACCTTGTAATGTGGCAGTAGAGTTAAAGTTTGCGTTTTTTGACAGTGGTTAGCAGGTCATGTGGGGTCCAATTGCAAAGTTAATCCTGTTTCTACTTTTCATTGCATACAGTGGACTAAAACTTCAGATCAAAAATGAGAATGAGTAAAAAAAAAACGAGGTTATAATAGATCAATGTAGGAGCATGTGCAGTTAAACCTATAACCATAACATGCGACACCTATAAACAGAATGGTGACAATTAAGCGAAGTTTTGGGCTAAACGACCAACAACAAAATGTGAAAGTCAAGGTCTAATTAGAAAATGAAGAGTCCAATTTCTAACAAGAGAAAGTGGGAGTTTACCTCTAATCAGAAAGTAGACAAACTGATCAATAGATCAACAAGAAACTTTAGGGTTTAATGATCAGTTTCTCAGTGTCAAAAATAGGTGGAGATCACTGGCGGATCCAGGGGGGGGGCGGTAGGGGCGATCGCCCCCCCCCCACTCGGCCGACTCCCCCCCCCCCCCCAGGGGGGGGGGGCGGACGAACTTTAGTATAGGATTCACACAATTTGTATACGAATTTATTACTTATGTTAAAAATATATACTAATTATTTATATTTCAACATATTTTTAGATTATTTCGCCCCCCCCCCTCTAGTATGTTGACCGATGAGCTTCGCCCCGAACTACATTGTGAAGAATGAGCTGTACTTGTCAAGAGAATGCGTATCTGCAGTCAAAAAAGCAAGAAAACGCTTATGGGGTCGGGGCTTCGCCCCGAACTCCATTGATGAATAATGAGCTGTACTTGTCAGGAGAATGCGTTTCTGCAGTGAAAAAAGCAAGAAAACGCTTATGGCGTCGGGGCTTCGCCCCGAACTTCACCAGAGAACCTTATAGCGCTGCCCCAGTTGTTTTGTTTTTCGCCGAAGGTTGAGAAATGCTGCTTTTTTTATTCTCATATTTATATATATATATATATATATATATATATATATATATATATATATATACATATATATGTGTGTGTGTATGTGTGCGTGTGTGTGTGTGTGTGTGCGCGCGCGCGCACTGTATGCACGTTTATGCGTAGGGTTAGGGTTTACTGGGCGTTAGGGTTAGGGTTTGGAAAAAAATCGCCCCCCCCACTCCAAAGTTCTGGATCCGCTAGTGGTGGAGATTAGCTTCTAATCGCTGAGCGCGTGTGTAATGAAGTCTATTGAATCATGCAGACAGACTGGCAGACACAGATACATTCAAATTTGGGGGGAGGGGGTGAAACTCCAAAGACATGACTGGTGTCCGAAGTCCAGACAATAAAAAACCAGGACCCGTGTGCCCAGCGGTATCGCTGAATGATATCGATACCACTTCACCGGCCCATCATCCAATCGGTCCCACGTTTTTTTTTTATGTTTTCTATGCGCTCCGTAGATCGACCAGACAAGTGTGAGTGGATCGATACGATTGGAAAAGAGGGAACAGTTACAAGTGTCATCGGTCCAGTGCAATTAGCCAGAGGTGTTTCCAGCCTTCAAGAGAAATGGAAATGACGGGGGTCGATTGGATTGACACTAGACAAAAAACGTTCACTTAAAGACCTTGTAATTCCTCGTTTCTGTTTGTCTGATGCACTGCAAGAGTTTGGTTTCGTGAACAATTCTAGCAACGGCTGACAACTGTAAGAAAGTCCGTTCACCGCAGGGCATTCCGCATCCAATGGTGCTGTGAAGGTATTAGCCGCCCCTGACTAACTGTTCGCACCGAATTCGTTTGAAGTAATTGAATTTTTAGATCAATTTTAAAACTTAAACTGAAATAATATAAATATTATAAGATTATCTATTAATTAAATTTGCATATCTAGGTTGAAGACCAAAAGTGATTTTAAAAACTACTGTTTCATTATTAGTTCGATTACTACTCAAAGTTCTCGGTGAAAAACGTCTAGCATCTATGCTTGTAGAAGTTTTAAACAAAGTTACATTTCTTTCTTTTTTTTTTTTTTTTTTGGGGGGGGGGGGGGGGGGGGTCAGGGAGAAGGGGGGAGTATGGGAAAGAAATGATATTATAAAAAGCCTCTTTCAGAGAAAATGAAGGACATTTTCACTAGTACAGCAAACAAAAAAATGTTGAGGTTTTCAACTAAAAGCTTTTACAATAATTCTAGAACAAGGAGGAACGTCGTTAGCTTGTTCAGTCCACAACATACACACAGACATACGCACATAAAGACTTACACACTCAGACTTGTCCAGAAACAGATGGAGGAAAATATTGTTCTTTCTCTGAACTTCATCCCCCCCCCCCACCCCAAACCCAAAAAAAAAAAAAAAAAAAAAAACTTTTTATTTTTTATTACAATCAATAGCTCAAGAAAATGGCCAGGGAAAATAAAGTGGAAACGAATAAAAGTGTGGTTGGTCCGAGTCCTAATTATATACAGAATTATATATATATAGGCCTACAAGTCTTAGTCTTTCCAAGATAAACAATATGTCCAAGTTGCACCATATATCCATTTTAGGGCCATATTTTCCGAAAGAGCTAACTCTTCGTGACCCTGAGCAGTACTTGAAAGATATACATCCGGGTAATCTGCAAGAGACATCTTTTGTCTCCGACTAGGAGATTACGCAATAAAACAATGAGACCACGGGCGATGGATAGGTTCTCGTAAGACATTCATTTCCAGAGTTTCGTATTCAATAAGAAAAAAACAAACAATAACTCACCTTCCCCTCCCACACACAAACACATTGTTTGTATTGCAAGCAATAGTTTGAGTAAGGTTTACTGTCTGTGTTGCCTTCTGAACATAGGGGAGAACCATAGAAAAGAACTCATTTATAAACGACTTAAGTTCACATGGAGGTACCCATTGGAGATTCAATCGGTAACCTTATACACTGAGAAATAGTATGTATGGTCATTTTTATAACGTTTTCAGATTTCTGTCTTATGCTGTAAAAGTCAAACACCGAGATCAGTCTGATATTTCCTTTGTTGGGAACTCCTGCCTTAGGCTTACTGGTTTACGCGCCACTTACACGCTTTTACTCCTTCTCTTTGAGAGCAGTTCGCTGAACCCAATATTTGAGTCGCATGTAAGGGCCAGGAATTGGCTGGTTATCCATCTTGCAGTTATACCCAAACACGGAATTAGCTTCGAGCGTCAACTCGGAGGAACAATTCAGAAGCCGGTGACCGTTAGGAAGCTTGCAACACACAACGCCACACCCTGGCAGAGCCTGCGACGCCGCTGATTTCAAACTGTATCAGCACTTGCCGTTCCTTTGGACACATCAGCTACGTGAAGAGGGGGAAATTGTTGTGTGAGCGACACGTTCCCACCATAGCTAGTGCCAAGACGTTCACCTTATCTCTAGGGAATTATCCGAAGGAGGACATATATACTTAGTTTACGGGTTATATTTCAATAGTGATTTTAAAAAAAAATAAGGTTTACAGTATCCACAGTTGCTAAATACTCACGCAACGTTCGACCCAAAAGGAGAAATTTTAAAAAGCGGACGTCATTCAGGGAGCTTTAACATTACGTCAAATTAAAAAAAAAAATCCTGTCTATAATGCAAGTACTTGAGACTTTGAATCCTGTGGTTCTCATTTCATTGGGGGTCCTATTTTAGCCTGGAGATCGCCATCCAATGAGTAAGACATTGATACCATTGCGATTGGGGTTGAAGCCGGTTGATCTCAAATGTTTGATTGATTGCCGCTATCACGTGACCTATGTCGTGTCGCGTTAATTGGTTCCTAGGCATGATCGATAGTATTTCAATATTCTCGTATCCAAAAATTGGTTCAAATCTCTCTTTTATATATAAATATATATAAAGAAATACCTCAGACTCTAAAAATAAAAAAGGGGAGGGGAGGGTAATTTAATCGCGATACTAACAAGATGAACGTATCCGATCTTTTAGTTTAATGGTGTGTCAACATCTAATTGTATATTTGTTATTTTACAAAGCTTATATCAACTCACTCTCTCTGTCTGTCTGGTAAACAGTTTGTACACGTTATTTCTCCCACACCCTATCTCGGATCAAGATGAAATTTTGCGAAACTATTTTTTTTACGTGGGGTTAGGGAACAATACATGAATTTATTTTTAAAAAAAGAACTAATTAGTTAAATTTAATTAAATATTGGTAATTAATTATTTTGTTTGGTATCTAGAACAATGGAAAGAAATGTTACTTAAATGATAAGGTGGTACAAGTATTAATTGTAGATAGAAAAGTTTTAAAACAACTATAAATAGCTATGAAACCTATTTTCATAAGCAGCTCCCTAGCACAGAGGTTAGCGTGTTGGCTTGAGGAGGCCTTAGCCCTCGAGTTCAAATTCAGTTTGCTCATTTTTTTTATATAATTACTTTTTAAAAGCGATCACCCAGATACCCACTTCTTGCTCTACCCCTTCATACAACGTTTCCAACTGGTCGAGACAAGTGATAGGATCATAACATATTGAGAAGGCTAAAAACATGAAATTTCGCTAAACAAAAACAATTGTAAAAATATATCGAAACGCACAGATTTCTTATTGTTAGTCTATATCTATTACAATAATTACTAATAAAAACGTTTTTTCATTTCTATTTTGTTTGTTACTGAACGATGTACGATGTACCTAGATTTCTCTCAAAGCATACATTAAGTCTTCTATCGCTTAAGTAAATAAATAAATAAATCGCTAGACAGACAGACAGACAGACAGACAGACAGATAGACAGACAGACAGACAGACAGACAGACAGACAGATAGATAGATAGATAGATAGATAGATAGATAGATAGATAGATAGATAGATAGATAGCTTCTCCAACGTGATGTGATGATGCCAACATTTGTAATCCAGATGGTTGATGGCTTTACGCTGCAGTTTTGAGTCTCCTTGTGTGGCTGGTAAAACCTATGTGAGCCCGGAATGTGAGCCCGTAATGTGAGCCCGGAATGTGAGCCCGGAATTTTCGGAGACACACTGGGCAAGCTATTTCAGCTGCAGCTTGTGTCGATTGTCTTTTTTTTTTTAATTTTCCAACGCCTTTACTAAAAATAAAACACATTTAAGCCAGTTTCGGAATCTCGACCCCAGAGTAAAATAGCTTTACAGGCAAGCTTTTTTTAAAAATATCTGCTTCGCATTAAGTCATGTTTAATGGATCAAAGAAAACCTAAATTTGACCCAAAAAAAAAAATAGGCTAATGGGCAACTTCAGCCCAACTCCACTGACAATTGACCGAAGCTATCATAGTGTCATTAGTCTGACCAGAAGGAGACAGGCTTTTAAAAAATGCATGCACTTCTCCCCAGGACTCAGCAGTCTCCCTGATAATAGGGTCAACAGCTGTCTATTTCAGTAGGCGCTTCTCAATAATAAGAAGAGAGAATAACTCTGATTTCAAAATAATTACCTCCTCATGTCGAGGAGTAAAACTGTCTAAAAATGTACAACAATGGAAATGGTGTTCAGGGTTAACCGGGTTCAATTTCCGCATTCATTATTCAGATTAACCATTACCCACAATGCTTAATAGAACATCGCGTAATACGTCTTCTTATCCCATTCTTAAAAGACCCAACTACTAAAAATTTAGATCAGAGACAGTGGCATCAATAATGGGGAGGGGGTTGTGAGAGGTGCATACCGCACCGGGTCTCGCTTGTGGTCGGGGGGGGGGGAGGAATGTGACAAGATTTACAAAACCTTAGTAAAGAATCCCTTCATATAGACACTATTCGGCAATACTAAATACAAAGTAAAACACAGTCTACACAAAACCATGATAAAGAATCCTTTCATATTGACTATATCCGGTAATACTAAAAATCAGTAAAAGAATGAAACAAAATTTGTCCTAGTGAACAGTTAAAGGCGCAAAATTTTTTCTTCAAATGTATTTCTTATTCTCAACATAGTTTCCTTATAGATATATTCTCCCGTCTCTAACTGCTAATTAGTATCTATCATCTTGTTTCCAGACACTAGTTGTTCACACATTAGGGGGAACAACTCCATCCTTGTTGTGCACTATTTAGTTTAGGTCTATAATCTATATAGGCCTACTATTTGGAACGGTTTAAGAGAGGGGAGAGATCGCTGGGAGAAGTGCATGGATCTTAAAGAAGAATAGGGAAAGAAATGAAAATTAATTAGAAGGAAAAAAAAAAGTGCACGTTTCATTCTAAGTAGGTTGGAAATTTCCCAGACCATCCCAGTAGTGGAGATTATCTTACATGGAGGCAAATCCATAAATGTGCCATCGTCTTTATTTTGTACTTCAAAAAAATGCACAGACTTTTACAAACAAATTGTAGATTGATTTATTATGCAATAATGGCATAAGTTACCGATGTATGATTATATTATCTTGTTTTTAAAGTGATTTATAAATTTCTTACATTTTAATTGGTGACTTTTACTTTGTTGACAAGGTTAACAGAGCCTCGGATAAGATGGTGCGAAAATGTTTAATTGGGCCTATTGATTTATTAAAACTTGTTCAAGTTTGCAAACAAATGTTTTAGTGTACTGCTGTTAGCCAGTGATGTAAGTGGTGTCAAGTTTTTTTTTTCCTTTCTTGCTGTAGGTCTAGTGACGTAAGCGGTGTCAAGTTTTTTCCCCTTTGACGTCATATGAAAAATTTTCATTCATAAAACATTCCAGCCAAAATTAATTTTTCGATAATGAAACAATTTTAAACCAATGTAACGGTCGACCTCGAGTTTTCGCGATGTCATCAATGTGTTGAGATTTATATTTATATACACATTTACCTTGAAATTTTAAAGAAATCGTTAGTGCCGTTTCCAAATTAAATGTATATATATAAATATATATACATACAAGAATTGTTCGGTTTAGAGTATAAGATGTTCTAAATAAGAATTGTTGTTAAAAAAAAAACTATATAGATCTACATGAAAGAAACTAAATTAACCTCACAGAGACCTACAGGTAGAAAACTCGCCAACCTTTCGGGGACAAACCAAAAGCTTTCTGTGTGACATTCTCGCAATATATCGTTTTCTGAATTATAAGAGACAACCTAGAAATGTACCATGAGAAATCTTCAGTTATGACATTGGACCTAACATTCACATCAGTAGGTTGTCTTTTCAGTTATGACATTGGACTTAACATTCACATCAGTAGGTTGCCTCTTCAGTTACGACATTGGACCTAACATTCACATCAGTAGGTTGCCTCCTATTTTTCCTTTTGTGTGTGAGCGGATGAAGTCGGTTTATGAATGTCAGTGCGCCATGAAGCAAACTTAATGTATTGCATCATTTGCCCGCCGATACCACCACCCTCTTACTTAAGCCCCCACCCCTTTACCAACGAACTGGGGGCAGTGTTTCAGCACCTCATCCGTTTTCATTAAACAACACATATCTCAGCATCTAGGATCAAACCAAACAGACGGCGACTTCTGCGCTAAGACTTGAAAGAAATGCAAATCAATGATGATAGGAAGTCACTATCTTACAAGGATGACTGGAGTCCCCCACACACCAACTTTTTTGTTTCTGTTATCAAGTACCTCCTCCCCTCCTCAACTTCTGTCAAGTCTTTTTTGTTTCTGCACCTTGCATTCAGAACATGATAAAAGGGTAATAACTTTTGTCGAGATGGCTCGATGAAAGAAAAAGTCAAATTCAACGTGCTGACGACTCAAGTCCTGGAACAAATTCATTCAAAGCTTTATAGACAAACAACAACTGGCTATCTAACATGTGGGAGTGTGAACTCACAAATAGGTAGTTCTGTTGAGCTATGGTTCAAATGTTTAAAATATCTAATTCCTTTAGTAAACTATGACACTCCTGACAGACTAAAAATAAAATTAAAGGAAGATATAAGGATTGGGGTAGGAGATTTCTCTTCACAATTCTTAGTAAGTGCAATTGTAGATTACTATTCGGTTTCAAAAACTTTGTATATATTTTTCTCCTTTTTTCCCCACCATGCTTGTTCTAAAAGTGGTACGACGAAATGTACTAAAATATCAGCCGTTAAAAAGATTATGGGTTAAGGAAAAAAAAAACTCCAGAGAGTGCCATTGACTTAGCCAACTACCCAATTGACCTTTGCTCCGTAGTGCTGAAATACAGGTCACTCGAGGCCAGCAGATTATTGAAAGGACTATTGCTAGCCTGAGAAGTCTGTCAGCATAGTGACTAAATCAACGAACAGAACTTATGATCTATAGACTTAGAGTTGTCAAGTGTTCTGTGTCTAGAACTAGTAAGTGTTTTCGTGTAGTAGACAATCTTCCTGTCTTGGAGTAAACACATTCTTATAGTTGGTAAGTATAAACGAAAACTATTTGAATAAGGGTTTGTCTATCTAGTCTATCTATCTATCTTAGATAGACGGACAGACAAACAGACACACATACATCAGACAGACAGAAAGATAGATAGATAGATAGATAGATAGATAGATAGATAGATAGATAGATAAATAGATAGATAGATAGATAGACAGACAGACAGACAGACAGACAGACAGTCAGATAGATAGATAGATAGATAGATAGATAGATAGATAGATAGATAGATAGATAGATAGATAGATAGACAGACAGACAGACAGATAGATAGATAGATAGATAGATAGATAGATAGATAGATAGATAGACAGAGAGATAGATAGATAGATAGATAGATAGATAGATAGATAGATAGATAGACAGACAGACAGACAGACAGACAGACAGATAGATAGATAGATAGATAGATAGATAGATAGATAGATAGATAGATAGATAGATAGATAGATAGATAGATAGACAGACAGACAGACAGACAGACAGACAGACAGATAGATAGATAGATAGATAGATAGATAGATAGATAGATAGATAGATAGATAGATAGTCGAACATCTATGTAAGTAACTATTTGTCCATACATCTATCAAAAATAAACGCATTGAATCCGTTAAGACTCTACATACCGACACTCAACAAGACGAGAGTAGATTAAGTCATAGACTGCGTTTTTATATACGGATGAACTAGAGATTTAAAAAAAATTAGATGAATAATAATCTTAGCATGCAACTAAATTTGACTAGATAGAAAAAAAAAGCCCAGCACAAAGAAATATGATTTTAAAAAATAAGAAAATACAAATGGACGGAATTTTAAAAAAATAAATAAATAAAATCCAGACGTTTACAAAAAATCGGATTGCAGTGACAAATGAAACGAATCAATCTTTAAACAAAAATGTCCTCCGTTTGTTTATCTCTTCGAGTTCAAACTCTCACAGAATATCTTACAGGGAAAGTACAAGAAAAAAAGAGCGGTTTAGCGATGAAGTGGAAATATTAGTAATATTTGATCTGATGGGCGAGACTGAGCTTCGACAACGGTACCTAGCTTGGGAGATTACCTGTCGTGGGAAGAGGGGAGATTACTTTAACTGTCGTGTGTTAGTGAGTAGAGAGGAGAGAGAGAGACCATTATACTTACCATACATAAGTACTTATTATACCTATCATACATAAGTACTTATTATACCTACCATACATAAGTACTTATTATACCTATCATACATAAGTACTTATTATACATATCATACATAAGTACTTATTATACCTACCATACATAAGTACTTATTATACCTACCATACATAAGTACTTATTATACCTACCATACATAAGTACTTATTATACCTATCATACATAATAATAAATCAATCATTAACAGAGTTTAAAACAATAAGGTTTATAAAAGGAAAAAAATAAAACCAACCAATGTAGGTATGTTATTTAACAGTTTCGTAAAATGTTCAGCAACACAAGCTATTTACAAGACACTTAGGTATCCAGCTCCGGCTCCGGCCGAATATCAAATTTTACTATCCGGTCATATCCGGCCCCGGCCGGATATCAAAAAGTACTATTCGGTGCACCCCTACTTATTATACCTATCATACATAAGTACTTATTATACCTATCATATATAAGTACTTATTATACATATCATATATAAGTACGATCAAAATTGAAAAATACAAAAATACATGTTTCGTGCTTCAGGATACATTGCTGTGTTGTTCTTCAAGAACCTACGACGAAAGGAAACAAATGACATAGTGAAATAATGATGAATGTGTGTATGTACTTTGTTTGTAGATTAGTAATGACTCTTTGCCTCTATATTTAGTTTAAAGCTGCGCTGCGTGATGATTTCGACTAATTCCGAGCAACAAGTTTAGTTTCTTTAATAAAGTCAAACATTGTATTTAGTCCTGGGCTTTGATTTTGTTTTATCAATGTCAGTGTAAGCTGGTAGAATGAAAGGTTAGTGTTTAGGTCAATGTGATAGTGTAAGCTGGTAGAATGAAAGGTTAGTGTTTAGGTCAATGTGATAGTGTAAGATAATAGAATGAAAGGTTAGTGTTTAGGTCAATGTGATAGTGTAAGCTGATAGAATGAAAGGCGAGTGTTTAGGTCAATGTAATAGTGTAAGCTGGTAGAATGAAAGGTTAGTGCTTAGGTCAATGTGATAGTGTAAGCTGGTAGAATGAAAGGTTAGTGCTTAGGTCAATGTGATAGTGTAAGCTGGTAGAATGAAAGGCGAGTGTTTAGGTCAATGAGATAGTGTAAGCTGATAGAATGAAAGGTTAGTGCTTAGGTCAATGTGATAGTGTAAGCTGGTAGAATGAAAGGCGAGTGTTTAGGTCAATGAGATAGTGTAAGCTGATAGAATGAAAGGCGAGTGTTTAGGTCAATGTAATAGTGTAAGCTGATAGAATGAAAGGTTAGTGTTTAGGTCAATGTGATAGTGTAAGCTGGTAGAATGAAAGTCGAGTGTTTAGGTCAATGTGATAGTGTAAGCTGATAGAATGAAAGGCGAGTGTTTAGGTCAATGTGATAGTGTAAGCTGATAGAATGAAAGGTTAGTGTTTAGGTCAATGTGATAGTGTAAGCTGATAGAATGAAAGGCGAGTGTTTAAGTCAATGTGATAGTGTAAGCTGATAGAATGAAAGGCGAGTGTTTAGGTCAATGTGATAGTGTAAGCTGATAGAATGAAAGGTTAGTGTTTAGGTCAATGTGATAGTGTAAGCTGATAGAATGAAAGGCGAGTGTTTAAGTCAATGTGATAGTGTAAGCTGATAGAATGAAAGGCGAGTGTTTAGGTCAATGTGATAGTGTAAGCTGATAGAATGAAAGGCGAGTGTTTAAGTCAATGTGATAGTGTAAGCTGATAGAATGAAAGTCTAGTGTTATGGTCAATGTGATAGTGTAAGCTGATAGAATGAAAGGCGAGTGTTTAGGTCAATGTGATAGTGTAATCTGGTAGAATGAAAGTCGAGTGTTTAGGTCAATGTGATAGTGTAATCTGGTAGAATGAAAGGCGAGTGTTTAAGTCAATGTGATAGTGTAAGCTGATAGAATGAAAGGTTAGTGTTTAGGTCAATGTGCTAGAGACAGAGTGCTTCCCATCGCAAAGACCTAGCTCCATGCCCCAACTTAATGATCTGTCTCAAGCCCAATTTGATCTTCCTCCCAGCAGTGTCCATGAATTAGGCAATAAGACTGACACTTCAACTGTTAGCTTAGATCTAACGGCTCCATCCCAACCCCACACCCAACGACACATACAACATATAACGTAATTGGAGTTTGTTCGTCGGTTATGGCCCTTGTTATTTTACAAGAAGAAAATGCTAAGATTTGTGTTTGTATTTGTCTACTCATCCTTCATTGGTTAATCTAATAAGAGTACTTTGTGTGGTCTTTTTAAAACACCGAAGACTATCGCAAGCAGAAGATTCTTTTATTTTTTCCTCAAGATTAACACAATCTACAGAGTTTACTTACTTATAAACAAAACTATTACTTATTATATATACAATAATATTACAATATTACGGTATAGTTTGATCATCACTATTTTTTTTCTAAACTCTCTAGACTCGCTGATAAAGCTACTTATATTGGCAGAACAAAAGAAGACATCCATTGAAATATATATACTAATAGTGACTTTCAAAACTATTACTTATAATATATACAATAATATTACAATATTACGGTGTAGTTTGATCATCACTTTTTTTTCTAAACTCTTTAGACTCGCTGATAAAGCTACTTATATTGGCAGAACAAAAGAAGACATCAGTTGAAATACATAAACTAATAGTGACTTTCAAAGGTTCTTACAATCTTTGATAATTTATACTTCAAACAAAACAGTAAAGATAACATCTATAAAAGAAACTCAAAAAAAAACAAAAAAACTACAAAATGATCAAAGTGCCAATAAAATTCCTTATTGAATCCTGATGTACACAATTTCAATGGATCGTATAAAGAAATTCTATTTGAAACATCGGTGCTATGACTTACATTCAATCTGTTCAAAGACAAATCTTAAATCACATTATTGTATAAATCGTAATGGTATTTTCAATGATTGTATTTAAACGCAAGGTTTTCCAAGCTTCCAAGATTTCCTACACTTAATGGCCAACATTTGTGAAAATGTTGTTGCTCTATTTTTGTCACCAGTCCACGAGTTCAGTAAGGTGCTCGTTGTCTCTTCTTTACTTGACTGTACACAGTGCCCAATCGTGTATTGTGTAGACAAATCTATTTAGTCATATTTGATCAATATCTTGCTGTAATTAGATGGAACTGTATCCATTGTCTCGTATGATTGCAAGATATGATCAGGGCGTACCAATCAGGGTGAACAGAAGCATGTCGTAATGATTTGTGTTTTCATTAAAACACGTCAATTGTTATTTATGTCTAAATTTAAATGTGTACCCTAATTGTTTATATGTAGGATTAGAATCTACTAGGTTAGTTGTGATTTTTTTAATCGACTTTATTAAAGCTTTGAAACACTCGCTGGGTTAGAAAAAAAAAAAGCCAAAACGAAATTTCATTATTTCAGTTTGAGAATCCCTTGAGACTTCAAAAAAAAAAAAAGTGGGTTTGTGATTTCAACTGGTTACTGGCTTGTCACTCCCAGCGTGACCTTTTCATGCCTCATTGATCGGGCACACAAGTAGCATGTTTGGGTGCTTTAACCAGATGCAAATTAGCCTCAAAAGTACGTGGGTCTATTCCACATCCAGACCCGGCCATGCAAGCATTGATTTCTGAGTTGACTTTGACTTTATCCACCGTCTATGGAGCAGCAAGTTCTGTCTGTAAGTCTTCGTAAGACATGTTTCTGGACTGATAATGAAACTTTTTTTTTAAGACTCGGTAATAGATTGATCAGTAAATCACAACACTCGCAATATTCAAACATCCAAAGATTGTAATTTTCCATTCGTTTATTCTGACCATACTTATTTTTTAAGATATAACATTTAAAAAGTGTCTAGGAATTATGAAGACATTTCTATGATTTCATATGATCTAGCTTTTCAAATGTGAAAAAAAAACTTCATTATTAATTGACTGCATGAAGTGTTAAAGTTTATAGAGTACGGATACAACTTTTTTTTTTCATTCATATTATCATTGACTAGGAAAATATTTAATTTGGGTTGGCTTATCGTTTATGACACGTGATCCAAAGAATGTCGTAAATTGTTACACTTGTAACTTCTCGTGATGCTGCTCTCGACTAACAACATCAGCACCTATTCTACTCCCACTAGTAAGTTACTCGCCTTGTACATCTTAAAAATCAAAAATCGAAGTTCAGTAAGGCCCATTACTATATACGTTCAGTGAGCTAATTCTAAAGCAGGAACTGTGCGGCTTACAGTGTCTCAGACATAATGGAATTGACAACGAGTAAAGGCCACTGAGATTCTGTCCTACGTTCATAAAACCTTGTCTAAAACAACAAATGACGTAGCAAGTGTAGCAGCTGTTTGTAGTCATTCTGGGTAGCTACTAATGCGCCCTACCTATTACTCTTGAAAACTGATCTATAGAAATGCTGACTCCGAAATGGAAGAATGACTCAAGCTGGGCGCTGATCATAATTCACTACCAAGGAGGAGTTATTAGTGTCTGGATCAGGACCGCTATAAATCATGGTGAGAAGAATGCAACTTGCTAGACAATGACCTTTTATATCTTAGACCGGAAGCTGACAGTGACAAACTGGTAGAAACTTCTCCATAACATCTGCCGACATTCTGGTCTGTTCAGAGCGAAATTTACAGACCTAAGATTGATGAAGGAGACGCAAACTCACGCACGCGCCAAAGCCAATAGATCTTGGATGTAGGTAAAGAACTTGCTTATAATTAGAGTTAAAGAATAAAGCAGGACATGTATTTGACGCGATGTTGATTAAGGTGAAGAACAACATAGATACACAACTGAGAACGACATGGGCTACAAAATGTAAATAGCAAATCGAAAAAGGCTCTTTCGTGGTACGATGACCACAATCTCATGTTCTATGAATACTTAGATGGCAGTGGAGTGAACATTGCAAATAAATCTCTGGTGAACTTTATATAGTTATAGTAAAACAATGTCTAAGTTAATAGACTAGACCTTGCAGTAAAAACAACGATCAAATTAACAGACTAGACCTAGCATTAAACATGGTTACAAAGACAGTTTGTGTGGAAACACAAACTCAAAATCAGCCCCCGAAGTGGTCCACCTAGAGTCTTCTCCAGAATTCGAACACGGGACTTCTGGCTCCAAGTGCTTTACCATTCAGCCACAGCATCTCCATATATTCATTTAGCGTACACTTATATTTTTTTAAATAATAATAATTAACCTTATCCATACATTCAAAATTAATAACATGTTACATGTAATAAAGAAAAACTAAAAAAGATTTATTCATCTTACAAAATTTGATAAATTGGCGACACGAAAAATAAATCTTGACCTATTTTAGTTAGGTAGTGAGCTAGCCAGAAATGACTTGAAATAGGCTACTTGGAGTAGGTCTACTTGGACCAGACATTCCTCTCGCAAAATAAAAATTAATATCTCCATTGTCGTTTGTCATACAAACAAGGCATAGATATAGCTAGATCTAGACCTAGTTTTAGATCTAAATCTAGATTCAAGATCTAAGTCTAGGTCTAGAACTAGATCTAAGTCTAGTCTAGAATTAAATCTAGATCTAGATCTAAGTGTAGATCTAATTCTAGATCTAGAACTAGATATAGAATCTTGATATAAAATCTACTATTACTAGACTAGAACTCGTATGAATTTACACGCTTAATCTTAAAATTACTAGACCTAGGCCAATGTTAGGATCGTGAATAGTAGGCCAATTGTTACCGGGTACTGCCATTACTAATGGTGTACTATGCTGTTCGTATCCGATTCATTTCTTAATGTGATACTATTGTTTTACATAACAAAAAAATATGCACCCCTAAGCTGTCAGAAGATAAGTTATTGCCTTAATTAAAATTTTGTTCAAAGAATTAATACATTTATTACAAATATATCTAGACCTGGGCTCTATTTAGTCTTATTTAGAATGTCAAGTGTAGGTCCCTATAATCTGGATATGTCAAAACTGCGCGCTATAAAAGTAATTCGTTATTTTTAAAACTTGTAACTAAAACGAAGTTCTTATCAAAATTCTTTTTTAAAACAACATATGAATCAGTATTCTATTGAATGAGCTAGTTAATAAATGGAAAATATATTTTATAATGAACCATTGACACTTTTACCATTGTGACCTTAGATACAAATTCTTGTATCAAAGCGCGAATCTATGAATGAAGCTTGAGTTATTAATGAAGAAGTCCATGACCTTTTAAAAAAATAAAGTTACCTCCCCTGAAGTTTTTCATAGAAAAGCGGTGTAATTTTAAAAAAAAATCTGCTTGCATATAAAATTTTAAAAATTATATGGTTCAATTTCGGAAAAGAAAAAAGTAGCCGTTGCATCAGAACTTTGAATGATCTAAAATATCATGATGTTCGATTTTCATTTTCTCTTCTAGTTTCTGAGATCTAAACGGGACGGACGGACAGACGTACAGACAGGCCACACAAAACTAAAAGCGTCTTTTCCCCTTTCTGGTGCCGCTAAAATAGGACCAAGTGAACAGACTAGACTTAGCCGTAAAACAAGGACGAATAGTTAAATGAGGTCTAAGTCAACTGCCAAGACGACTAGAGAGCCCACATGTACCTGTCCTCACATCCACCAAGTACTAAAGTGAATACTTCCAGAACTATCTGACCCACTTGCAAACACTTCCCAAGGTGCCTATCGTAAGAGTACGTTCAAGGAACTAATTCCACGGGAAATTATTATGAAGTATTCTGTCTAGTTACGTTATTGTCTTCTTGTTATGTTCAAACGTGTGGGTTGATCTCTGGAGTTTTTCAATAAGGTAATCATGTTGGCAATAACACCAAGGCAAGAACTCCCTTTATATTTCTACATCACAAACGTGAGTGCTTCAGTATTCAAATCGACTTTTGGAGTTAACAGGTGTTAATGACAAGACCTAAAACATACAATAACACACACACACAAACAGAGCACAGACTAAGCAGGTGTTTGAGACGGGCATCAATTAAAACAGAACTGAAAAATACAGTGGTTCTTAAGGTCAGGTCTTTAAAAAGAATCTAGTTCTAGTTCATTTAAAAGTAAAACGAAACAAAATAAATCAACTCAGTAACTGGAAATTCCCGTTGGAGCTCATGTTCCAGGCTGAGAGTTTTGACACGGAAGCAGTCCCGGGTTTAGTTTCATTATCCTACTTGGACTTTATCTAAGTCTTTAGGTGTGTTTAAAAAAGAGTTAAATCACTGCACTTGGGTTGAGCATTTACCACAGGTGGTTTATTGGTGGAAGGATACAAACAATATGCTCTCTCGTACATTAAATGTTAATGAGTGTCAGTCAAAAGAGACTTTAAGGTCACCTTGGAATTATCCGTATTGAAATAAAAGCCAAAGTAAAATCATATTTACACGCAGTAAGATCTAGAGCCCAAGAGAGATATGATTGAACAAAGGATAGGTATTATATTAGTTTAATATGAAATGATAGTGTGTCCGAATTTCAAATAGGATTATCTTCCACACAAACTGTTCAAATCTAACAAACTGTTATATTGTTTAGCTTTCCTGGAAGAAAAATGGTTTTAGGAATGAAGAAAGGCCAAATGTCACAGAACAACTTCCGGTGTAATTAGCAACATGCGATGCGATAGGTACTTCTGAATACTGATGATCACAACTGAAAAGTGTTTCTTCACATCATCAGTGATATCAACGAGTTTATGAGTCTCATTTATTAATAATGGAAATATAAGTTCAAGGGTTAACTGGTCACTCAATTTTAAAACTCATCACCCATCATATATTTTATTTTTCTACTTCATCTTCTTCTTTTTTCGACGGTCTCTTCCTCGTTACGTCATTACTACAAAACCAACACACTACAGCTTGAATCCCATAGCAACCAGGTCATAAAGATGGAATAAACAAAAAGAATTGTTCGATTAAACATACAGATAAATCTATTGTTAATATTCTTTTTGAGACATAGACATAAAAGTGCTGGCCTTTTAGATAGAAGAAAGTACCTTGATACAAGACAAGATTGCCAGTATCGATTATGTTTCAAAAGCTAAGCAGTTATTCCTTGACTCTTGAAGCTTATTACAGTTATCGATGCTGAAGTAAGATTCAAATCAATCCTCACATTAGTATTACAAGCACACACCAATCTTCTTTGTGGTGATTACAAAAAAAAAAGGTCAAATAGTCGGTCTAGTAAAATAAAACTAAAGGTTGGAGAGGTCGGCGTGACATTTAATATTGTATTTGCTGATCTGGAACATTACAATCTCCTTCCTCAACCCCTTTGTTTTCCTCTTCCATTCTCTGACCCTTTCCGCTTCTTTCGACCAACAGTCACTAATCTAACAATACATCCGGAGATGTCTGACATGGTTTTATGTACTTTAAGCGGTTGATGAATAGAGTTTCAGCAGATCTATCTTGCATAACTAGACTTATGTCTTTTTCAGTTAAACAAACATGTTGATGGTCTTCATAAGAAC
Source organism: Biomphalaria glabrata (assembly GCF_947242115.1). Taxonomy (NCBI): domain Eukaryota; kingdom Metazoa; phylum Mollusca; class Gastropoda; family Planorbidae; genus Biomphalaria; species Biomphalaria glabrata. The sequence goes on from NC_074711.1 coordinate 73,426,055, forward strand.
TTGACATTTTCGGTACAGCCATATATTCAATTGTGTAAGGCACACTATCCAAATGTTGACTTGATAATCAAGACTTTGTCTCATTCATCTCTAGATTGTTTTCAGATCAAGTTTCGGTAATGGAAGAGCCCTAGCAAAGTCAACATCAAATTGAACTATGACACCATAGGCAAACACTCTCCCATACAACTTTGTGCTGCACAACTTAAAAAAACAACAAACAAAAACAAGAAAAACATAAAAAATATTTGAAAAAAAAACTTATAAAAAGTGTAATTGTATCAATTAGTTTGGATCATGTAATTATATGTACTTTTAAACTAGGTATAATAAATCTGTGCGATTAGAAATATTTTTACCAATTGTTTTTGTTTAGCTTTTACCTTTTTCAGTGCACTATGATCCTATCAATAGACTACCAGTTGTTAAAGGGGAAGGGAAGAAGGGGGTATCTTGGTGAATGTTTAAATGATCGCTTTATAAGTTCATAAAAAAATGTTCGTCCTCATGCGGACTAATTCACTTTATACCACCACATCTATCAAGTACAATTTCTTTCCCTTGTTCACGATGCCAAGAAAATTAATTAACTACCAATAGTTTATTGACTAGTTTTTTTTTTTTATTGTTTCTTGTATTGTCAGGTAAAAGAAATAATTGTGCAAAATTTCAGCCTCATCCGAGATTGTGTGTGGGAGAAATAATTTAATCATACTTTTTACCATACAGACAGAGTGAGTTGATATAAGCCTTGTAATAAAAGGTCAGCGTTTACTAGAATTCTGCAATGAGGCTTAAATTTCAAAGCCGACACTCCGATTGAGACTGGGTAGCCGACATCCAAAATCAAATAGATTACGTTTCATAAAGATACTTTTGGCTAGTTTGTCCTGAACCAGTCAGGGAATGTTTCAAAATATTCATGTAGTCTTACTCTAACGAGCAAAGCTTTAATATTTGTCACACTGATGCGAAAAGTGTTATTATGTTGGTATGTGTATAATATCCACGTGAATTAAAACTAACTGGCGTCTCAATATTAATCATAAAAAGGTCGAAGCCATGCTGTGCAGTATCCACTACTAAACGACAGCTAGTGTCAGTCTAATATTGCGCTGTCAAATTATAACCTCATGAGGCAACCAATACGTGAGGCTCACGGTAAATGTGTAGTGAGGCCCACAGTAAATGTGCAGTGAGGCCCACGGTAAATGTGTAATGATGCCACGGTTAATGTGTAGTGAGGCCCACGGTAAATGTGTAGTGAGGCCACGGTTATTGTGTAGTGAGGCCCACAGTAAATGTGTAGTAAGGCCCACGGTAAATGTGTAGTGAGGCCCACAATAAATGTGTAGTGAGGCCCACACTAAATGTGTAGTGAGGCCCACAGTAAATGTGTAGTGAGGCCCACAGTAAATGTGTAGTAAGGCCCACGGTAAATGTGTAGTGAGGCCACGGTAAATGTGTAGTGAGGCCATGGTAAATGTGTAGTGGTAGTGAGGCCCACAGTAAATTTGTAGTGAGGCCCACCATAAATGTGTAGTGAGGCCCAAGGTAAATGTGTAGTGAGGCCCACAGTAAATGTGTAGTGAGGCCCACAGTAAATGTGTAGTGAGGCCCACAGTAAATGTGTAGTGAAGCCCACGATGAATGTGTAGTGAGGCCATGGTAAATGTGTAGTGAGGCCCACAGTAAATGTGTAGTGAGGCCCACAGTAAATGTGTAGTGAGGCCCATGATAAATGTGTAGTGAGGCCCACAGTAAATATGTAGTGAGGCCCACAGTAAATGTGTAGTGAGGCCCACGATAAATGTGTAGTGCTTCATTGCTTTTTTTATAGTAATGGTTTCAAAAACTGATAAACGATTGCTCTCTCCCCTTGAGAGATGATTCTCAACCGCTTGTTTTTCAGTTCTGTTTCTACAGGATACATTACACTCTAATGATCTTGGACACATACTTTATACACCAAACACTGCACTATTTATTCTTAAAATTATGTCTTTGTTCGTTTTAGGATAAGCTAAGGGAAGAAGCTTGTAATCTTTGAATGAAATTATAAATTAAAGCGAAAATTGAAAAGCTCAGAACGAATTGAAAGGGAACAGTTTTTTTTTTATCCGGTCTATACAGTTTTCACGATAGGCGTCTGCATCAGGAGCAATTCAAAAAAATGTTTTAGAATTTTATTAACAGTTATTGCAATACGCCTTCGCCAAGGTAGGTTGACATTTTCCCGTGAGTCGTCCTATTGACTTTTACGTGAAAAAGGTATACCTCAAAAAGACGTCCTGCTTGGTAGTACCAAGTTAGCCTCAACAAGACGTCCTGCTTGGCACCAAGTATGCCCCAACAAGACGTCCTTCTTTGCACCAAGTATGATCCAACAAGACGTCCTTCCTTGCACCAAGTATGATCCAACAAGACGTCCTTCCTTGCACCAAGTATGATCCAACAAGACGTCCTTCCTTGCACCAAGTATGATCCAACAAGACGTCCTTCCTTGCACCAAGTATGATCCAACAAGACGTCCTGCTTTGCACCAAGTATGCCCCAACAAGACGTCCTGCTTTGCACCAAGTATGCCCCAACAAGACGTCCTTCTTTGCACCAAGTATGCCCCAACAAGACGTCCTTCCTTGCGCCAAGTATGATCCAACAAGACGTCCTGCTTTGCACCAAGTATGCCCCAACAAGACGTCCTTCTTTGCACCAAGTATGCCCCAACAAGACGTCCTTCTTTGCACCAAGTATGATCCAACAAGACGTCCTTCCTTGCACCAAGTATGATCCAACAAGACGTCCTGCTTTGCACCAAGTATGCCCCAACAAGACGTCCTTCTTTGCACCAAGTATGATCCAACAAGACGTCCTTCCTTGCACCAAGTATGATCCAACAAGACGTCCTGTTTTGCACCAAGTATGTCCCAACAATACGTCCTTCTTAGCACAAAGTTAATCTTATAAAGATTAAGCCCAGGCGTTCGTATGCTATTTACATTTACCTCGAAAGTGGCTCGTTGTATCCACCAATGTAGTCTCCTTCTTTAGATGACTTAATTAGAGTTAGGCTTTTGATGGTCTAGAATGAAAGGTGCACGTACACGACAGGACAATGCATTTCTGTACCTCAGGACAACTGGGGGAGGGGCGCGAAACAATTTTATTTTTCGCTAGCTTGATGTCACAGGTAAAAGGTTGACAAACATTGCAAAGGAGAGAGAGAGAGAAGGAGAGAATGGAGTAGAGAGAGATTGAGATGAAAGAATTGAATTATATGCAATCATGATACAACGAAATAGTCGCTCTCCATTGTAAATAATCAAGGTCCATATGTGACTCTATATGTGAATATATCATTTGATAAAATAAGATTTTTGTGGTATTATTTAAACCCGTTTGTATTTAGATTGTAACTTTATAATACAATGAATCAAGAGTTGCCTACCCTTATTCCTATCAATTTCAAAAAACATGTCCTTGTAAAGACAAACAATATCCCTTTTAAAAACCACTATGTGGAGATAAGACACACTGGCGGATCCAGGGGGGGGGCGGTAGTAGCGATCGCCCCCCCCCCTCGGCCGACCTCCCCCCCCCCTTTTTTTTTTGGCGGGGGGGGGGGACGGACGACTTTTAGTAAAGAAGTCACACAAGTCATACGAATTTATTAGTTATGTTAATAATATATACTAATTATTTATATTTCAACCTATTTTTAGATTATTTCGTCCCCCCCCCTCTAGTATGTTGGCCGATTTGGTGGGATGGGGAGGTGGCGATGGCATCAATCCCGCCCCCACCCCAACTATAAACTTTCGAGTGGGGGGGCGGTCCAATTTATTTGTAGAAATCACAGCTTGTCAACGGAATCAATTAAATATCTATATAACTAAAACTTGTTATTGATATTTTAACCGATCTTTATATTATGTTGTTCCTCTGTTAGCCGATTGGGTGTGGGGGGGGGGGGGCGAATACAGCTGCAGCCCTCAATGGGGGAGCTTACTGCGCTCCTCCAGACCCCCTAGCTATCAAGAGAAAGGCCTCAGACCCCCAGACCCCCTAGCTATCTAGGGAAAGGCCTCAACATGGCTGTTTTTCTTTTAAAATTTTTTTTTCGACTGCGATCCTCAAAGCCTTAATCGAAATAATATGTGAGGTATCTTATTTTTTCAAGGAACAAATCGGTTGTATTTGCAAGGCAGTAAGGGCCTATAAATTCATATTAGAATATTTTCATGTAAAACATTATTCAAAAGATCCTTTTTTTGAATAGGATAAATAAAGAGTTGGGATGTCAGGAGATGTCAGACCCCCTAGCTGTCAAGAGAAAGGCCTCAACGTTGCTGTTTTTGTCTGCTTTGAGGTTGAGAAACACTGCTTTTTAAACATTCTAATATATGCATAACTTTGAGAATTATGTATATACTGTAAGCGCGTTTATGCTTAGGGTTAGGGTTTACTGGGGGTTAGGGTTTGGAAAAAAATCGCCCCCCCCCCACTCCGAAGTTCTGGATCCGCCAGTGAGATCAGAATACTTGCTAGTGTTCAAGTGAACGTCTGCTCTGACAGCTAATGTAACGTGCATACTTCATCAATCAGCAGCTTTATTTCAAATGTACACATGTGGTAGAAGGTGAACCGTTGGCCAGTGTAATGTGCCATTCGCATCAACATCTTCATCAACACTAGAGCGGAAATAGTAAACACTTCAGGAAATGGGGGAGATAACATGGAAAGGTAGAAACTACAGTTTCAATGTACAGATTGTTTCTTTCAGGGGAAGCAACTAATACTAGCCATGTACACCTCTCAGAAGGGCTAATTATTAACCGGTGTCGTGATAGGAGTTCAGTTTGTTTCATTAAAATTAAATTTCTGGACTTTGTGATGCAAGTAGTTGAACTAGTGCGTTCCTTAGTATCTAAGTTGTGAGTTTTATTTACACGTGAGAACTTCACCTATCCTTTAGTGACTTTAGTTTGTTGAACCGTTGGTGCACCACGCACGATCTGCCGACAGCGTTTTACCATTCCTCTCTGTTTTTTTTTTTTGTTTTGCCTTGAATAGAATCTCTTTCAATGACAGTCCCGTCCATTCTTTGATGTCCATTGACGAGTTTTGCATGACAAAAATATATGCCCTTTACATGACGTCCTGCTTGTTACGAAGTCGATATTGGTAAGATTACACTTGTTACACACTTAAAAAAAAAAAGAAACACTATTTTCAAAGCGCAACAATTTTTTTTTCTCACGGTTAGCTTTGCTTCAATTATATTAGCTATGGACATTTGAACAGTCTAGTTGAATGACATCTGTTAATCTAGTCATTATGCACCTGGGATATTTTAGTCCACTTCTATCAGCTCGACCTTTTCATTTTCCGACTTGACCAACTGGACTATCAAGGGCATCACACTTTTTTTCTAGGCCAAAATATAGATGATATCTTTCTAAAGGTTAAAGTACTCAGATGAAATCGCCTCTGAATAGTCCAATTTTATCCTTATTCTGAGCTTCCAATATATACTTAAGATAAATATATAATTTATAGATATAAAGATAAGAATAATCGACGAATGGTCCAGAGAACTCCGAATGAAGTTGTGACTACATACGCTAATGTTGTTCTGTCAGTTGACACAACACTTTTCTGGAAGTTTAGGACGTGACATCTTCGCCTTTATGGATGGCCATTCCACAATTGACTGTGCATTGCTAGACCTTGTGTAATCAACGAGACGTGTAGACAATATGACCAAACACAATAGCACTCGGGTAGATAGGCGGAAGCATCGATCTTGAAAAACTATAGGGAAAAAAAAAGAAAGTTGAATCGTGAAAAAGTAGATTTCCGTTTGTTTGTATTCCGAAACGAGCCTCCGCTACATGGACTAGGGAAGTGGTCTTTTAAAACGATTACAGAAGACTTGGGTCAGGTCATTGACTGCTGGGAAGTCAACCAAATTACATGTGCCGTTGACAGAAGCGATTAGCAATGACGGTCCAGAAGGGCGATGTTCAAAATATCTACAATTACACCAGTAAACCTCAACTAGGACAAAGGCGACCTCGCACAAAGGAAAGCACTAACACACTAGCGGGCAGGCCTACACACAGCTACGAACAAGTGACTACTTTCTAAGCAGACGTCTCTGCTGCATTGATGCCATTCTTCTCATCCTCCGTTCTGGAAGTGACGTGCTTGGAATCAAAAGTGATGGATATATAGGTCCGCACCCGGTCTGTAAGGAACTATTTGACTCCAGCAGACGACATTCACAATAAATTAACTGACAGAAATGTTTCATAGCACGTCTACCATCTCGTCGGTTACACAAAGACCAGGAAACAAAAAGATGGTTGTGCCATCTCAGAAGATCATAAACGATGAAATGTCCTGCCGCGAGACAAAAGTGGAGAGGAATTGGAAAACGAGTCAGAAAATGGAGGAGAAATGCCTAAACAAGTCCCAGACAAGAAGTCCTAGTGAAAGGGGGGATGCTGGGAGGTTGGAGATTTAAAAAAAAACAACACAGAAGTACATTGTACCTTTTTTTTTTAATTTCATATTCCAATTTTCTTCGAGTCGTCGATACCTAGCATGGGGCTTACTTTTTAATATCCGGAAGGCAGTTAAGTTAGCCTGTAGGGTCAGACTTGATCAGTTGTTTGGCAAGCAGTTTGAGAGTAGCGAGACTTTTAGGATGAAAAATTAATGATTTATAATTTTAAAGTAACGAAAGAAAGGTCAAGACACAGAGGCAAAACTGTTTCACTTCATTGGAAGAATTGAAAAAAAAGTATAACGCACGATTTTTTATAAAATACATTAATTTTAGGCACACCGAACATTCAGGAGAGAAACAATTTTGTTCCATGTAAAATATTAGAGTGACTGTGATCAACAAAAGATCAATATTTATTTCTTGTTGTTTTGTTCCGAAGCCTAACAAAAGTTTTGTTTTTAAAAACTCCATTATAAGATATTCTTTGAGAATAGGATGGTTAAAAATTAAGAATATATAACAGAGAAATATTGATCTATACATTAAGACATTTTTCTTTTATTTATTTATTTTACAGTCGTTTTAATTTGTAAAAAGTAAATTTTAGATAAGAAACTATCTCTAGCAATCAGAACTTGCTAAGCAAGTCTTGTTTGAAGCCTTCAGTTTATTATCCAATGAATAATAGTGCAGACATGTAATAAAAGATTGATTGTATTGTCTGTATTCATGGGTCTACTTCTATTTTGTTTTGTTGAGTATTTCATGACACTGGTATATCCAGACAGTTGTTATAATAGTACACTATAAACGTAACATAAAAGAATGGTATGGCATGCCCGTCAAATGGCTTGGGGCAGCTCGGGGGAAACAGAGACTAAAAATGTCACAAGATAAACTTCTTTACTTAGGAAGGAAAGTATTCAGATAACCATATACATTAACAAGCAAAATATTTTTAAAAATTCTTTGTAAAAAAGCTCATGTACGGGGAAAAAAGGTGTATTTATAGACACATTTAGCAATACTGTAATATTATTATTATTATTATTTATTTCCCTTAATCAATATCAAACTAAATTAATAAATAATCATTAATTAATGAAATGGTTAATTTTTTTTTTATTAATTCATATTTTGTTTGGAACAATGAATAATTGTTCAAAGTTTCAACTCGATCCGAGAATGGAATATACAAACTTTATAACAGACAGACAGACTGTGAGTTCATAGAGGCTTTGTAAAGAAAAATACACACACAGGGTGGACAGCCCGGAAATATAGAAAATACCCCCCCCCCCAAAGACACTTTATTTCAGTCACCTCACTATCAGGGCGCTAGCCACTACTGAGACAAACATACATTATTGTGTATCAATAAATGCTCTAGAATCTCTCTATATCATCCTAAGATCTAATCAATGACGAAAGAGTGAACTAATATAAGCGCAAAGTTTTTTGATGAAATATATCTAGGCCTACACATCTTGCTGGTACTAGTGAAATTGAGAGAAACAGAGAAAGGGAAAGCACTCGTCCCACCAAGTATTGGACCACTTGATTCTCGCTGCAAACCGCACGGTCCCCCACTATTTCTCTTTCTGCTCTCTTGAATGTGTTGACCATTTACCCCACGTAGTTTTTAAATTTAAATAATTACCGAAAAGGAAATTGCGGGCGAAGATGGGGGAAAACATGACATGTAAAACGAACGGAAGATTCGAGGTCAATATAACACGCACCAATGATGTAACAGATCAACATCGAGGTCGTCCTTTCACAGACTCTCTTGGTTTCTACATGGCATGGACACGAGTGAGGCGGCAATGATCAAAATAACTTTCACCATGTAGCCCAATAGTTTTAAAAAAGGGAAACAGTTTCTAAGAGAATGGAGCCACCAGCAGAGACTCGCCACGGAAACAAGCAACGCGAGTTACAGGAGAAGAGAATTTAAACTCATCAAGATGGTCGACGGCAACCGATTACATCTAAATTCTAAACCTAACACTTTGGTATTGCAACCCAAAGCTACTCTATCTCCACAAATGTGTATAAGAGATAGCTTTTTTTTTCTAAGTATCCGGTGTTCAGACAATAGAAGTGTTCATAAGTGATTCTTTCTCAAAGTATATCCTAACTGTGTACACTTTTTTACTCTGCAGAATTTTTTTTTATTTTCAACTCTGTCGTTTGAAATTGTTTTTTTTTTTTTAATTTAGTTTTCAAGGTAGAAATTTACTTTAGCGTCCTTGACATTTTTTAGTTCATTGTGTAAGTCACCAACCATTTATTTTCTTTGAGTCTTGGGCGTTGAGCAGTTAATTAGAAAGCAATATGAAACAACAAATATGTGTATTATTTTAAAATTGTGTAATTTGTTATAATTACAAAGGTAACTGACTTTTGAAGGATACATGTTTTGATAAAGTTCCATACAGAATTAGCAACATTCAAACTATTTAAGACTTTACTTGTGCTTTGAACTGTTTTTCTACTGGATGTATATAGAACATTGATCTGACTACATACAAAATCACTTTTGTTGAGTTATGTTGATGTTGACTGTTGACTGAACCGTTCATTTTCGGACTAGTCGACTTTAAAACAGTAGAATGACAAGGGAGGTTGGTCTAACCAGTTTATTTATGGCATCAAATAGTTGATCAGACAATTACACTTGTATGAAAGCTGAATAAATAAAGACTACCTAACCTCTATCGTTTATGTTTCAATTGCATCAAAAACTTCTTTGTTTCTGTGCGACGAGAATCAATCAATCAATAAGTAGCTTGCAGTTTCAATACTATATAGTAAGATATTTGAACTTGGTACTGGGTCCAGACAGTGTCGAGTACAAAAAAACAACAAAACAGAAATTTTTGTGTACATACGAGTGTGTGTCTGTGTATTCAATAGTGTCAGAAGAAATCTGTTTCTCGTGATCGTCTTACTACTATGTTACTACTATGTTACTACTATGTTACTGCTATGTTACTACTATATGTTACTGCAAGTTCGTTCAATACGATCTGGCTATCTTTGAAGTCAGCTCTGTTAACCTTGCGAACCCCGAACCCTCTGTACAAAAAATGATGTGGTGTTGGAACAAATCAAACCCCGAATCTATGCGAGTCAATGCCAGGGTGGGAAGAGTTAAAGAAGTGGAAAGCGATAAATTTTATCCTTTATTTGACTGCTTCACCCTCTTTCTCTCTCCCCTCTCCTTGTTCGACCTTCTATCTGACCCAGTTTCAAAAGATAGACTGACAAATTAAAACCCAAGTGAATGGTGAAACTGCATTAAGGAATGAGGAAGTGCTGAAGCGGCATGGGGTTCTCCGGAGAAATTCAATTACCTCCCTTGACAAGTCTATATTTACGCCGTGATCTGGACTTGCCAATAATAAACACGGGCGCAGTAGACGGCCTCGTGCAAACACTTCTGGACATCAAAGACCATATTCCTGGTCGTGAACAGACACGTAGTTTTAGATCTGTCCTCCTTGCTGTCCAGCGAACTCAAAGAGACATGGACCAGGCTTTGTCCAATATTGGAAGTCGATGGTTTTCTTTTCTTTTAGTTTTTTGTAAAAAGAAACAAAGACTAAAGGCACGAGAAAAACACATACAGAAATACGCATTGAATAAATGATGAACTTTTGGTATGAAAGAAAACTTGATGTTGAAAAATAATCAAGTTTCGTCTAAAATGATTTAAATAACTTAATGGGATGTCTCATGTAAGATGAACAAGACAATTTGATGTAAGATGGAGAAGACGCTCTGGTGTGTTAGACACCTTATTTATATAGGTTAGTTATTTTAGTTATTTAGCGACGCACCATAGTAGACGCATATTGAACGGGACTAGTGACGTTTGGGATATGTTGGGTTAGAGACCGGAAAATCAGTTAGCGTTAGAACACTCCAGGGTAACGACGTGTTTAGTGACAGAGACTTCTACTGTGGCCTTTTATCATAATAAATATATATTAACTTGTTCATCATCGTTGACTACATCTCTTCACCTGTTACAATCGATGTGCCAGTTCTTGTTTGTGTTGTTGGTCAACTACACGTAATACACCCGAACAATTACACCCAAACGATTGCAGAGTAATTGGTTGACTTCAAGACAGCCTGAACTAGCAACATCACAGTGGCGACCCCGAACCTCGAAGCCGGACCCCTGTTGAAGCCGAACATCGAACCGGACCTCGAAGCAGAACGTTTACTCAGGTGAGGGTCGTGCACTCGAAGATATAAGATTTCATCGGAGTACGGCTGAACACAGCAGTATCACAGAGTGACTTTGTTCTAGATCTACAAGCAGTCGTCGCCTGTTTGATCGCACGTTCAACGAGCCGTTAACTCAGGGTGACCTTCGTCAGGACCGTAATCATCGCAACGCCTGATCTTCATATGCTGAATCGACCTACAACCAGAGAAACCGTTCATTCATAACGGGTGAGAGATCGTTAGTGAACCTGTTGGACATATTTTTTCTTCGTCATAGGAGCCACATTGAGTATCAAGTTTTACCTCGCCAGTTCGAGAAGGACAGTTTGCCCGCTGTCAGAAGTATTGTGAGTACTACAAGTTTGGTAGCTAACTAAATCGAAATCGCTCTGTCGTCTTACCCTTGGAGAGATTCTTGTGGAGCAGTTTGCTCATTGAACCGGTTGCTTGCCACGTTTATAACGGTCACTGTGTTTAACCTTTGGAAGGTTAGTGAAGTAATCTTTATCAGTACTGAACATTGATCTATCTAGTATTCGTCGGTCTAGACCATACCTAGACTTGTTAGCAGTGAAGTTGTGGAAACAGCTACATCCACTTAATTTCGTTGAAAACCGTTAGTCGTATAACGGAACGTCGTCGGAGGTGACCTTGGTCTCACCTAGTCTACATTGGACAGTTTGGTCTAGTGAAGCAGAGTACAACAGCAAACTTCGTCGTACTACCAGAGTAGCAGCAGAAGCAGTGAACTATTTTAGAGAACCGTTATTCGTCAGCCCAGATCAAGTCATCGTCGAGAAAGTCGTTATTCGTCAGCCCAGATCAAGTCATCGTCAAGAAAGCCGTTATTCGTCAGCCCAGATCAAGTCATCGTCAAGAAATTCGTTATTCGTCAGTCGTCCAGATCAAGTTGCCGTCAAGAGACTGTTATTTGTCAGTAGTCGTCTACACAAGTCAAGTCATCGCCAGAAGAACCGTTAACCTATTCGTCAGTAACTGTGTACACAAAGTCGTCGGAACTACACATACGGTCATCAACAGTCGTCGAAGAAACTGGAACATTTTGCTGTGGCATATCAGGACATCTGTGGCATTACGTGGGATACTGGTAGCACCGGAGAACAGAGTCAGAACTGGAAGAGAGGCAGTGGAATTTGTTGTGATCTAACATATTCGGGAGTCCGAACAAAGGGATCTTTCTTATCAAAAGCTAAGTGCCATTTTTCTTATTAGTATATGTTTAGATTGCCCTTAGAAATAGATTTTGTCTAAATTTGGTACGTTAGCCTGAGTAAAATCAGGTGGTGCGCCTTAAAACCCGTCGGGGTAGAAGACGTAATTTAGATGAAAAGCTATATTATACGTTTAGGATTGTAATTTGTTTTGTTTGTATAAACGTCATATCCGTTGTTGCCTGGTTACTTCGTGACGTTATCATTGTGTGCCATATTGTCACATCCCAACCCATAGTGATAGTCTCATTTAATTATTTCATTTGTTTATATTATTTTAAATTATTTATTTTTATTAATTTAATTAGATCTGTATTTTTTTTTTCACTTAATGATAGAAAGTGCGGGTAGGATTCTTTCATTGTGAATCAGACTAAAATAATTTTAGTTTGAGCGGTTAAAATCAAATATGATTTTGCCATGAGAATAATGCCGAAACTGGCTATGTAGTCAAACACTATCGTCTGGCTAAATTTAGATCTGCAAATTGTTGTACATCTCTTTGGTACAATTTAATCATCTAGACTCTAATTTGAAATATTATTAATTGAAAGATGAATGAAGGTAGTACATTCTAGATATATATATCTTGTTGAAGATATATTTGACACTGTATACACATATTTGTTTCGTATGGTGAAATAGAACCATAATATACTCTAGATCTGGACTCTAGACAGTCTTTGAATTTACTCTAGACATTTCAGTCATACCAGATTTTAAAATCGATCATAGTTGGTCATACTAGATCTAATAGTCATAGTGCTCTTGATAACTAGATCTAAATAGTATTATTATACATACTATAATATACTAGATTTAAATTTGTGTGTAATACTGGACCTAATATACAGATTTGAATATAACCATAATAACTCAGACTAGATTTACACATTTACTAAATCTATAGATAGAGACATAACACTTAAAACTGGTATAAAAGTGTGTAAAAACTTTTAAAGTATAGCCATAACCAATATAGGCTAAGTAAAAATATATATAAAATATAAAACACAATGGCTACATCATCATATGTGGACCTTAAGGAGGTTAAGGAAACCGCTATGCAGGATGGAAAGGCCATGGAGTTAAAAGGAAAGGATTTAGCCGCTTATGTACAGCAAGTTGTGAGGGAAGAAATGGAACGTCAAGATAAAATAAGAAGGGAAAAAGAAGAGATAGAAAGACAAGAAGAACATCAAAGACAAGAGATAGAGAGGCAAGAAAGGATCAGAAAGGAAGAATATGAAAAGCAAAAAGAAGACCAAGAAAGGCAGAGAGAGCATGAAGCTAAAATGGAGAAGATGAGATTGGACGCAGCACAAGCCAGAGCCCAAACTGAACAAAGAAATAACACAAATAACTCAAATAATTATACCACTCAAAGAGACAACCCTAATTCACAGACATGGCTAAAGAGAAAGATACAAAGTTTTGATGAACAGAAGGATGACATTGGTGATTTCCTGAAAAGATATGAGGCAAAAATGTCTACATTTAATATGCCTGAAGAAGAATGGTCTGAAATACTGATAGACTTTGTTCATGGTCAAGCTCTAACAATATGCCAAAATCATGACCATCATATTGATGATAGCTATCAGGTTTTAAAAAGAGAGTTATTAAATGCATATGGTCATAATGCTACAACTTTTAGAAAGAAATACTTTGACAATATACCATCATTAGGAATAGAACCCCAAACTACCATTAATATGGAAAAGGATTTTTTCAATAAGTGGGTAAAATTAGAAAAAGTGAATAACTCTTATGAAGGATTAAAAAATTTTATTCTAGTGGACAACTTTGTAAATAAATGTGATCCTCAGTTACAATCTTTTATTAGAGAAAGAAACCCAAAAACTATAGATGAAATAACAGAGATAATGAGAGTATACAAAAATGCCTATCCAAATAAACCATTTTCTGATAGGGATAAGAGCAAAGTAGATTTAATAGGATACACCAAAGAAAATGTTGATAGAAGTAGAAATAGAAACAGATCAAATAGTGGAAATAGAAAATATAGTGAAATAACCTGTTTTAAATGTCAAGGAAAAGGTCATATAGCAGCTAACTGTAGAAGAGGGAATAGTAGGTCTGGAAGTAGAAATAGATACAATGAACAAAATAACAGTAGATATAGGAGTAGAGATAGAAATGACAGGGAAAATTACAGAAATAGGAGTTACAGTAGGGAATACAAAAATAAAGGTACAGATAGGGTATATTTCATGGAAGGAAATAGGAACAATTTTGCAGTGTACCCAGGGTTTGTAGATAGAATTCCAGTGGAATTAATCAGAGATTCAGGTTGTAACACTTTGGCAGTAAAAACTAAATTTGTCAAACCTCATTGGTATAAAGGGTTTACTAAGAAAGTAGAATTAGCAGATGGCACTGTAAGGGAATTTAAAGCTATAAGGGTATACATTGAAACTCCATTTTTCACTGGTTATTGTGATGGCATTGCAATACCAGAAATGAGATATGATATGTTAGTAGGAAACATAAAAGGAGTTAAAGAATGTTCAAGAAAAGAATTAGAAGACTGGCAAAACAAATACAAAAACATAAGACAAAATCATGAAAACATAGAAACACAAAATATAACAAGTATGATAATAACAAGATCAATGGATAAACAAAGTAAGAAACAGGAAAATACAATAAATGTAATAAGTAATGATAAAGAAAAAGAAACCAGTAATGTAATACAAATAGAAAATACAGATGTTAAGGAAAGAGAGATAGAAAATGAAACACAAAATAGTCTTGAAACACAAATATCTCAAAGTGAAAAAGAAACAACACCCACATTTGCATTAGAACAAATGAATGACAATATTATTGGGAAAATTTATTCAAGAATATTAGATAAAAACAATAATAATCCAATGGAGAAATTTTGTATAGAGAATAAAATATTATTTAGACAAACAAGTAAGGATAACAAGAAAATAAAACAACTTGTCTTACCACAGAAATATTGGAAAGATGTTTTAATCATGACACATGATAATAATTTAGCAGCACATAGGGGAGTAAAGAAATGTTATAGGAATTTGTCAAAACAAGTATTTTGGCCCAAAATGAAAGCAACAATCAACAAATACATAAACTCATGTGACATATGTCAAAAGAGATCTAACAAAAGCCTAGTGAATAAAGCACCTATTCAAGAAATGGATGAACCTACAGCACCATTTCAGAAAGTATCTATTGATTTAATAGGTCCTTTAATTCAAACTGAAAATAATAACAAATACATTCTAACAGTAATAGACATGTTTAGTAGATACCCAGAGGCAATCCCATTATCAAATACAAGTGCAGAAAATATCATTAATGCCATAACTCAAAAAGTAATTACAAGACATGGTATACCTAAAATTATATTGAGTGATCAGGGATCTCAGTTTAAGTCAGAACAATTTAAGAAATGGACTAAACAATACAATATACAACACATATACTCTTCGGTTTACCACCCGGAGAGTAACGGTTTATGTGAACGATATGGTGGATCATTAAAAAGATCACTAACAAAAATAATTCAGAATAATCAGAACAAGTGGGATCATTACATTAACTATGTACTATTTGCTCATAGAAACAACATCCATGAAGCAACACAATTTTCACCATATGAAATAATACATGGAAGAAAACCCAGAGATGAATTAGATGTTTTTAAAGAAAATCTAATAGGCAATGAGAATAAATTAAATAATGACAGTGAAACAACAATCACAACAGAATTGAAAGAAATATGGACTCAAGCATATAACAACAATAAGAAGTACAAACAAAGTGCTCATGAGAATATAAATAAGAAAAGACAATTGAAAACACTAGAAGTAGGAAACAATGTATTAATATTGATAAATGACCTGAAAAATAAAATTGGTAAACAATGGAAAGGTCCATTTAAGGTGATAAAACAAATTAGTGATGTGAATTATCAAATTGAAATAAATGGGAAAATTACAACATATCACATAAATAATTTGAAACTGTATCATGATAGAGAAGATGAGTTGATACAAAACATTCAGGAGGAAATAGAAAATAAATTTTCAGAAAGAGAAGAATGCTTGATGATAATAACAAATGAAAATCATAATGAAAATGATATTAAGGAAATACCTGTAATAGAAACAAAAGAGAATCAAACTTGGCAAAAGATTAATCTTAATAATTTAACTAAGGAAATGTCAAAAGATATAACTAAAATAATACAGGAATACAAAGAAATTTTTTCCAGTATACCAGGAAAAACTAATATTATTAAACATGACATTAAAGTAACAGATCCAAAACCTATCAAGCTTAAGCCATATAGAATACCGCTACATTTACAAGACAAAGTAAAGAAAGAAATAGACAATTTACTAGAATCAGGTATAATTGAACCATCAACATCTCCTTATGCTTCACCAATTGTGATAGCCAAAAAGAAGAATGGAGATATAAGGTTATGTATTGATTATAGGAAACTTAACAACATCACAGAATTTGACCCATATCCAATGCCAAATATAGAGGATATTTTACATAAATTAAATGGAGCAAAATTTTTTACTAAATTAGATTTAACTAAAGGTTATTGGCAAATACCTTTAACAGAAAATGCAAAACCTTACACAGCATTTGTAACACCATATGGTATTTTTCAATGGAATTATATGAGTTTTGGATTAGTAAATGCACCTGCCACATTTAATAGAATGATGAACATGATAATTGGAAACAAAGAAAATGTTATTTGCTATTTAGATGACATATGTATTTTTAATAATAGTTGGGAGGAACATTTGATAGATGTAAAAGAAGTATTCAAAATAATAAAAGAAAGTGGACTTACAATTCAAGCAGAAAAAGTAGAAATAGGATTGGAGGAAATAATTTTCTTAGGACATAAAGTAAATAACAACATGATTAGCCCTATTGAAGATAACATAAAGAAAGTACTTAATATTGAAATACCTACAACAAAAAGACAAATTAAAAGTATATTGGGAATAGTAAATTATTACAGAAAGTTTATAAAGAACTTAGCAGAAATAGTGAATCCACTAAATGACTTACTTAAAAAAGGAAAACCTCAAAAAGTAGTTTGTAATGAGGAATGTGTGAAAGCTATTGACAGAATTAAAGATGTTTTTAGTCATGAACTAATATTAAGACTACCTGATAAAGACAAAATATTTTATGTCACAACTGATGCATCTGGTAATGCTATTGGTGGTTGTTTAATGCAGAACTATGATAACTTACATCCTATATTATATGTAAGCAGAAAATTGTCAGAGGCAGAGAAAAAATATAGTGTCATTGAAAGAGAAGCCTTAGCTGTAATATGGGTAATTACTAAGCTAGAGAGCTATTTAATAGGAAGGAAATTCATTTTATTAACTGATCATAAACCTATTCAGTATATACAGCAAACGAGCATGAAAAACAGTCGTGTTTATAGATGGTTCTTAGCACTACAGGAGTACAAATTTGAAGTGAAAGCTATTAGTGGATCTGTGAATATTGTAGCTGATCTATTGTCTAGAATGACATTGAAATGAAATACTTTTGTAAATAAACTATGATTATATTGAGTATGTAATATATATTAATATATTGACACCATTTATATGTTATGAAAAAGGGAGATAAGTAAATTTGATGTTAAGCATTTAAAAGTAAGTATGGATATATTTTTTTTTGTGTGAATCATTTCATATATCATTGACGAAAGTTAGTTCTATGGAAAAGGGTGAGTATAAAAGAAAAATGGACAAAAGCGTATAAAAGGGTGGTAAGAAAAAATGTATTGAATGTGTAAATAAAGTCTGTAATTGTTTTTTGAAATATTGTATTTTATCAGATTACTGCCAGTAAAGAACATTGGAGATGTGTAGGACATGCCCATAAGATGCCACATTTTCCTCCATGATGAACTGTGTACCAATGAAGATGATTCTGGAATGTTATGAACTGTTATGAACATTGACATGAATATGAGGAACTGTCAAGATGAAGATGTCAAGATGAAGAGATCAAGATTTTATGTTTGTGGTCTTCCCCTTAAATTGAAAATGCCCTTGTAAGACTTGACAGTAGTGGAAAAATATTGACATATTTTTTTTTCAAGGGGGGGAGGAATCTGTTAGACACCTTATTTATATAGGTTAGTTATTTTAGTTATTTAGCGACGCACCATAGTAGACGCATATTGAACGGGACTAGTGACGTTTGGGATATGTTGGGTTAGAGACCGGAAAATCAGTTAGCGTTAGAACACTCCAGGGTAACGACGTGTTTAGTGACAGAGACTTCTACTGTGGCCTTTTATCATAATAAATATATATTAACTTGTTCATCATCGTTGACTACATCTCTTCACCTGTTACAATCGATGTGCCAGTTCTTGTTTGTGTTGTTGGTCAACTACACGTAATACACCCGAACAATTACACCCAAACGATTGCAGAGTAATTGGTTGACTTCAAGACAGCCTGAACTAGCAACATCACAGGTGTAAGAAGGCGGCCTGATGTTAGATGTGCAAGACAGCTTAATGTAAGACGATCTGTTGTAAGATGTTGAAGACGATCTGTTGTAAGATGTTGAAGACGATCTGTTGTAAGATGTTGAAGACGATCTGATGAGATTCAAAAAGTTTAAGACAATATTCTGGCTTTCAATTCATTCATTCTTTTTTTGCCCTTGACCTTTCTCTTGACTGAATATATGGTGGTTGTTCATCTTTCAAGTATGACTTTTACAGCTTGGGGATACGCTTACAGTGCTTTATCAGATCCCTTGCTGGCTGGAAGGGACGCCTGCTGCTATCTCCAGAAATGATTTGTTTCAAGTGTACAAAAGACTTAACAAGCAAAATATACAAATACTTTAAAAAAAAAACTTTTCTAAGAGGACGGATTAATTTCCCTTTTTGGTATCAACAGAATAATTAATTACCAGGAATTAATTGACTAATTGGTTAATTATTTGTATTGATCCATGTTTTATTAGGTATAATAAATAATTGTGTAAAGTTTCAACTTGATCCGAGAATGGGTGTGAGAGAAATAGCATGTTCAAAATGTGTACCAGACGGACAAACAGACAAACAGAGCTGATATAAGCTGTGTAAAAAATTTTATAGCAAAAAAATTTCGGATTTCAAAGAAAACTCCACCGACTAGTTTTAGTGAACATTCATTACGTCAATGTGGATTCCAAACATTGTGTCACTTTCTGCAACAAAAAAAAAGGAAAATTGTGTCTAAGGTGGCGCCAACGAATTTGTTTTGTTGGGGGTGGGAGGGGAACGAGCCAATGATAAAAGTTTGAGAAACACTGCCTAGATGAAGGACAGGGTAAGTCTAAATAACGTACCAATCAGTTAATATGTGTCGATGGGACATGTTTTCATAAGGTCATTACGGTCTCGCTCAAAAAATGAACATGAACAAGTCCACTTCAGCTCTTAAGTTCTTACCGACAGGCTAATTGGCAATACAACAGTTCTAGCAATAGGTCTTATATGGGGTGTCTACATGTTACAATGTTTGGATACACACAAAATATTCAGTCAAGTCAATGTCGTTGACTTTGGCGCTCACGTTTGTGTGTGCGTGTGCGTGTTGGAACCATGGTACAATATGCTGAAACAGAAATTCTCATGCCCAACACGCGCACACTTAAACCACTCATTCTGGAAATGAGTACCATAAATAAAATAAAACAAGGACAACTACTCCGGGCAAGTTACAAGTTGGTGGGTGGGATTACGAAGGCTGAAAGGGAGATTATTCTTTAGGGAAACTATTTTAAAAAAAATGTGGTCTGTATTTTTTTTATCTAGTAAGCATCTGAAAGATAACTCTCACCGTTGACAAAAAAGTTCCCAAACAGATAAACATAAGGCCGTATTCCTTGACGACAACGTTAAGAACTGGAACATATTGTGTATTTGTGTCAGGTGCATTGTGACTTCACCTTACCATTGAAAAGATGTCTACGCTGTTTGAAATCGGAACATGCGGACACGAGAAGGCGGATGTCGTTGTGTTACATACACAATCAATTCGTGCGCCATGGGTCACAGAAGATCGAGGTGTCGTTCAAGTGTCTAAAAAGATCACGTGATCTTCAAGATATTTTATTAGTCAACTATACATGAGTAGGCTGGGGCGCTCTTGCGACAACTTTATGGTCATGGGCACTAAGGAGTTGGAGCCAATACTCCGAACTTCTCCTAGTCCTTCAGGTTAACAACCTTGTTTTCTTCGTGCCATGAATTCATTTGAACCAGACACAAGAGACAACATTTGAACCGGACACGAGAGACAACATTTGAACCAGACACGAGAGACAACATTTGAACCAGACACGAGAGACAACATTTGAACCGGACACGAGAGACAACATTTGAACCGGACACAAGAGACAACATTTGAACCAGACACGAGAGACAACATTTGAACCAGACACAAGAGACAACATTTGAACCAGACACAAGAGACAACATTTGAACCGGACACAAGAGACAACATTTGAACCGGACACAAGAGACAACATTTGAACCGGACACAAGAGACAACATTTGAACCAGACACAAGAGACAACATTTGAACCGGACACAAGAGACAACATTTGAACCAGACACGAGAGACAACATTTGAACCAGACACGAGAGACAACATTTGAACCGGACACAAGAGACAACATTTGAACCGGACACAAGAGACAACATTTGAACCAGACACGAGAGACAACATTTGAACCAGACACGAGAGACAACATTTGAACCGGACACAAGAGACAACATTTGAACCGGACACAAGAGACAACATTTGAACCAGACACAAGAGACAACATTTGAACCAGACACGAGAGACCACATTTGAACCGGACACAAGAGACAACATTTGAACCGGACACAAGAGACAACATTTGAACCGGACATGAGAGACAACATTTGAACCGGACACAAGAGACAACATTTGAACCGGACACAAGAGACAACATTTGAACCGGACACAAGAGACAACATTTGAACCGGACACGAGAGACAACATTTGAACCGGACACAAGAGACAACATTTGAACCAGACACAAGAGACAACATTTGAACCAGACACAAGAGACAACATTTGAACCAGACACAAGAGACAACATTTGAACCGGACACGAGAGACAACATTTGAACCAGACACAAGAGACAACATTTGAACCAGACACAAGAGACAACATTTGAACCGGACACGAGAGACAACATTTGAACCGGACACGAGAGACAACATTTGAACCGGACACAAGAGACAACATTTCAACCGGACACAAGAGACAACATTTGAACCAGACACAAGAGACAACATTTGAACCGGACACGAGAGACAACATTTGAACCAGACACGAGAGACAACATTTGAACCGGACACAAGAGACAACATTTGAACCGGACACAAGAGACAACATTTGAACCGGACAAAAGAGACATTTGAACCGGACACAAGAGACAACATTTGAACCAGACACGAGAGACCACATACACCTTTTTTAAAACGCTACGGACAAAAAAAAAGGTCATGCCGAAGAGAGAATTGCCAATAACATCTAAACATATCTCCAGCAAGTGGCAGACCCACTCTCTTGGTAACATCAACAGCTCATGATTTATCTGAGGTGTAAAACTTGACAAAACATTACCCAATAGTGTGTGGGGTGTGTGGCTTCAAATCTACTTTATATTTTAAAACAAAATGCTGAACCAATAAATGTCTCGAAATCAACCATTTCCATTTTATACCCCGCTGAGTTGGCCAACACCAGGGGTTCTCAACCTGTGGGTCGCGACCCCCTTAGGAGTCGAATGACGATTTGCCAGGAGTCGCCTTAGACCATCGAAAATTGTCTACTCTTCTATTGCTGTATGTGTGTGTGGGGGGGGGGGGGTCGCGGCAGAGTGGTGGATTGTAAAAAGGGGTCGCCGAGCATAAAAGGTTGAGAACCGCTGGCCTACACCATAATGATACAGTGTTACAAGTGTTTTCTGTTTAGCTATTTCTTCAAAGTATGGTGTCAAATGAATTAAAGATACTGGCGAATAGACAGCGGAAGATCTATATTCTATTCAGAGAGAGAACAGCATAAAGATCTAGGACGATTATATTTAGCGATCTAATGGCGCCAGTAAATTGAGTGGATGTCTCCTTTTTTTATACCAATTTCCACCATATATTCTAAAAAGGAAATGAATAATAAAAAAAAACAACACTTAATCTCTGCCGAGTTCTCACGGTCTATATCTCTGTCTTCAGTACTTAGAGATGTAATAAACGCAAGATGCCTGAGACTGAGAGATTCTGGCATGATTAAAGAAATCGAAAGCTGTCACATAGTTACACATGCGTTGATTTTCTAGAGAGAAAAACATAATGATATTTAACTCTTAAATTTCTAAAATTATTGCTAACAAATATAATAATAATAAGGCTTGTCTTCGAGTACGAAGATTAATGAGGAATACAGTATTTCCCGTGGCTGCGCAGCCCCAGCTGTGACCTGCATATTTTGCCAAACAAATGTACATTCATAACAAACATTCCTCCATCATACAAGAAAAAAATCACATTCAAAATTGTCACGTTTATACTGTTGACATTCATACCTGGGGACATAAACAAAGGGATATAACTCTTTCATACCAAAATATCAACAAAGAAATAACACATTCACTCTCACCTTACCGTTTGATCGTCTTAAGAGCTGAGCCGAAGGCGTGAAACAGTAAAAAACAAAAAAAACCTGTGTGAACACACAGTTCTGTCTGGAAGAGACCCAAGTCAATGCCTATGCAAAGCATTGCTATTTCCGATGCATCTGGCCCCCAACGCATGGGCTAGACACGGCCGAAGGCCGAGTGCACCGGGAACCTCCGCCATTTTCCTGTGTTGTACCAAGCTAACCAAGCTCTCACCTTACCTGCCCCTGACATTGTATTCATAACAGCATTCCCCAAAACTTTAAAATCTCCCAAAGTAAACCTCAAACAGTAATAGTAGTTAAAGTACATGACTCTAAAGAGAACTCTAAATCCATAATAATAGTAAGCTTTGTTGCTTAATGTAGCTTCAAAAGCTAAATCTCCAAATGTCAATGAGCCTAAATTCTAAATTTTTCCAAGGAGAGAATCAGATTTTACACTTAAGTAGCTTAAGTAACGCTGTGGCTAAGATCAATGTCATTAGCATATCTCTCTAAATAATTCTTGGATATCCAGATCTGTTCTATTGAAAGTAATTTCATTAGCTGCCAACTAATTGTTATATAAATTACATCATTTTCTTTTAGCACTGACCTAGATATTTATTGCATGGCAGACTTCTGGTGTGATTAACTCTAAGATATACTTACAAGTAGCCCACAAATGAAAAGCTTCCGGTCTAAGATTCGAACTGTATAAAATTCTTTCCTCTCTAAATGATTTTGTTACTTAACGAACATATTCCGATGAACACGTTTTTTTCAACATTAGGGATTTTGTGGTTTTCGTGTTAAAAGTTCGACATTGTGTAGATTTAAGAAATGCATTTTTAAAATGACATTAATTACAAGAACACATTTTTTCCATTTTTAAAAATGTTTGTAAGTTATAACTTTATTGTTCACTTCTCTAACCTTAAACTTTGCTAGTGAGCGAACAAACAAAAACAAAACAAAAAAACTAACCAAAGATAATTACCCTTTATTTTTGTTATAGAAAAGCGCAGCCAAGATTATAAATAGACTTTAAAAATAAAGTTTCAATGTAATCTGCATGCAGTATTTTGGGACAATGTTGTGATCCTTCTAAATCAATTCTGGAAGCTAATGAAGATATTCTGTAAGACATTGCAACAGCCTGCAACAAGGCCATCATCCAATAAGATTTCACGTGTTCGGCTTGTTTAGCTTTTAATTTGATGTTTTCCAAGCCCATTAGCGCAGCATAACGGAGGCGGAAGTTCGGTCAGCTACTTTTATCGTTACGCTCGTAATGTAGGACGCTGGAGGAAGAAAAATGAACAAGAAAATGGCGGAGATCGACGCTTTACTTATGTGTTTGTATAACAGACTGATTTAGAAACTTGGGCCATTAAAATAGAAAACACACTTTCTATTGAATGATAATGCGAGCGGCCATAAAAGCGGGAAAAAAACTGAGAAATGATGGAAGAATCATAGATCCATGTCTTAACCAAATTCATCTCAGTATTTCCATTCATTTCTTCGATTACTCCAACAGATTTCATGCCCGATGTTAAAAACAAAATAGGAACCGTTGTTTTAAGTTCAGCTTTGTTATGAAATAGTTAGCTAACAGTAACAGTATATGAAGACTTTATTTGGGAACGAGGAATAAAATCAATACATTGTATTTTTGTTCTAAAGTTCCATCATGACAACTTCTAATCCACTACGACTTTTAACTTTTTCGACATTATAGAATCCCACACATGGTAGGCTAAATCCGTTCTTTAAAAAAAAAACCAGAGTATGACAGGTTATAAGCTGTCTGTCGGCCTGTGGTTCAAAGAAGACGACAGCAGACTCCATTCTCACACGATAACTTGTCTCTATGATAAGTAGCAGTTTGTGTGTGTGTCTGAGTGTGGTCAAAGCAGGATAATCTCCCTTACCTTAACGTGTAAGGACATCTGTACACTGTTTCCGAGGCTAGCACAGCTTTAGACTCCAACAACAAAAGACCAAAAACTGTTTCAACTGCTCCAATCAAGTTTCTGGAAGAAGAAAAAGAAAAAAAAAATATGTTGTTTTTTTACTTGGAGCCAGGCATATTGTCAAATCTGCATTTCAGGGGCAGTTAATCTGAGCAATCTCAGAGCTAAAATACCCTTTTATCTAGATCTGAAGGGGGCATACCCTGTTGAGATAGATTGATCTAGATGTGTAGGAAACCTTTCTATGGCATTTTTCAGCTTTATGATGTTTTACTAAGCAGGGTGGCTTTTTCTTTTCACCCTTTCGTTTATGTTAGTATGTTATGTTATAGATTTATATACATTGTGTTATTTAATTGAGAACCTGAAATCTTCATTAAGTGCTGATGCATTGGTGAATAAAGCAATACTAGAGTTTAAATCATGCAGTTAAGGTATACCTTTTTATTAAATGGGAGTCTAAAATAAATTGAAAACATATTGACCTAATCCTAAAACGCTGACAATCTTAATTACGAGCAAACACTTTTTTCACCCTAACCCGGAGACCCTACTCCTAGTCAACTATATCCTAAAACTCGGTGGAGTAGCTAGGGGGAAGGGGTCCTAATTCGAAAGTCCCCCAGGGCCCCCACTTGAGCTAGGCTCCCAAATAAATATCCTAATTTTTTTTACATTAAATTTGAAGTATTAAGACAATGCCATGTAATCTTGCTATTCAAATGGAGTCAAAAATACTAGACAGCATTGATCGAGAATAATCTAGTTGATGTTATAGATGCATTGGCTGCACCGTATGCACGATAAGAAATGAGATTTGTCACTTGTCACACCAATAAACAACGGTATTATTCATTAAAAGAGTCTTAATGATTATTTTTTGTTAAAATTACTGATTTAGACTTATATATTTATTATTAAGTACATTATCTCATGTCATAATGTCAAAAATTAAAATGCAGGGGCCCCTAAAAAGGTCAAACCCCGCCCGGGCCCCCAAATCTCTAGCTACGCTACTGCTAAAACTATTAGCCCTACACCCTCTAACAGTCCTCTTCAACCTAAATGTGGATGCCAAAAACAGCACTCAAAATTTAATTTTCTAAAATTTACCAATGAGCCTAAAATACTAGGAAACACTTCTCTTAAGTAGCACTCAATTATTTAAAGCATTTGGAGACCTGGCCCCAAAGATTAACCCATCTGACCTCTCATTAAATAGCCAGGAGTTATTTTCTGAATGAGTTGCAAGAATCAGTTGACCAGAACCCACTTGTACTTAGCCCCCAGCCATGCGATGCACTTCTGCTTAGTGGCACACACAAATATGTTTCGTTGGTTTCACTGCATCTGCGCAGTGGATGATTTATTGCCTTTGTTTAATGTAGGTATTACCTTTTTTTTCAGTGTCGGTATTGGACTTAAAGGAATATGATTCTATAATGTTGATATTCGCCTTGCTGCATCCAGACCACATGTAAGTATTTGGTTGAATTAATTTACCTAAACGTCCATCGTTGTTTTCTTATATCTACCTCTATATCTATCCAAGCTCAATCTATGATCTCAATGCTAGACTTTTTACGTTTGGTGTCCACGTGATATTGATTCATCAAACACTCTCCACTGACTATTTCACTGACTTCCTTCACTGACTATTTCACTGACTTATTCCATACTCCAATGGCTCCCTCCACTAACTTCACTGACTTATTCCATATTCCAATGGCTCCCTCCACTAACTTCACTGACTTATTCCATATTCCAATGACTCCCTCCACTAACTTCACTGACTTATTCCATATTCCAATGGCTTCCTCCACTAACTTCACTGACTTATTCCATACTCCAATGGCTTCCTCCACTAACTTCACTGACTTATTCCATATTCCAATGGCTCCCTCCACTAACTTCACTGACTTATTCCATATTCCAATGACTCCCTCCACTAACTTCACTGACTTATTCCATATTCCAATGACTCCCTCCACTAACTTCACTGACTTATTCCATATTCCAATGACTCCCTCCACTAACTTCACTGACTTATTCCATATTCCAATGACTCCCTCCACTAACTTCACTGACTTATTCCATATTCCAATGGCTTCCTCCACTAACTTCACTGACTTATTCCATATTCCAATGACTTCCTCCACTAACTTCACTAACTTATTCCATATTCCAATGACTTCCTCCACTAACTTCACTGACTTATTCCATATTCCAATGACTTCCTCCACTAACTTCACTAACTTATTCCATATTCCAATGGCTTCCTCCACTAACTTCACTGACTTATTCCATATTCCAATGGCTCCCTCCACTAACTTCACTAACTTATTCCATATTCCAATGACTTCCTCCACTAACTTCACTGACTTATTCCATATTCCAATGACTTCCTCCACTAACTTCACTGACTTATACCATATTCCAATGACTTCCTCCACTAACTTCACTGACTTATACCATATTCCAATGACTTCCTCCACTAACTTCACTGACTTATACCATATTCCAATGACTCCCTCCGCTAACTTCACTGACTTATTCCATATTCCAATGGCTTCCTCCACTAATTTCACTGACTTATTCCATATTCCAATGGCTTCCTCCACTAACTTCACTGACTTATTCCATATTCCAATGGCTTCCTCCACTAACTTCACTGACTTATTCCATATTCCAATGACTTCCTCCGCTAACTTCACTGACTTATTCCATATTCCAATGACTTCCTCCACTAACTTCACTGACTTATTCCATATTCCAATGACTTCCTCCACTAACTTCACTGACTGCTTCCACTGTTTTACTCCTTTGATTTACTTCACTGAATTTCTCCGTTCGAGTACTCATGTTTTGCTGTTTCATGCTTGTAGTGTTCAAAATTCAAAACATGAATCGGTACTTATCTTCTGTTGTAATGACACCTCCTGGAAGTTTGTTCAAATTACACATTTTTATACGATTTTAGAATACTCGTCGTTTGATTTCCAAACATAATCGAATCTATTAAACACAAAATAAAATTACATTTCATAATCAATTTGCTAGAAGATGTTCAACTCTTTTATAACAATTGCCATTAAAGCATAAATGAGTGGCCTGAATCAGCCAAGAAAGCCAAGGACTACATTAAAATATAGAAAATTAACCTATTACGACTAGTTTATCAAACGGATAAGTGTATGGCGTAATAATAGTCTCTGTTTTGAAGGAGTGTCTGAAATGTATAAGTGGGTTTGAATACACCATTAAATATATGTGTGCTCCAGTGGGTTTGATGTCACCCTTCAATATCTCTGCTACAGTGGGTTTTTATTTCTTCGGATTTTTACTGCTGCATCAATCTGCACAAGTTGCGAGCGCGTCATTAGCTTTCCTTCACTTACAACATCATTCCCAAACTTTCAGAAACGGAAATAATGCATTATAGAAGAAATTCAAATGTTTGTAATGTTGCACGAGGCGACAAATACGTGTGTAAGGTGAGCGCATCTCCTCGGCACAACAATTGAAGACAAAAAGATCTAAACCATGTTATGTATTCGTGTAGATGAGGCTTGATTCCTAGTGAATGTCTCTGTAAGTACTAGAATGGAGTGGGGAAAAAACTTTGGATATAATCCGAAAGCTGAGCCAAGAGCCGTTACACAAATACACCAGAAATGGATTCTAAAGCCCTTGGTAGCATATAGTGGATTTCTCATCACGGAAAGAAAGGCCCAATACGTCAAGAATAGTAACCCATTCACAGAATCATTGACCGCATTGAATCATCGGGGACACTTTATTTCCGGTCCGATTAATAGCTCTTCTCCCTCCCTTTCTCATCGGATCGTTGTCATGGTGATTGATTGTCCAGTGTTTCATTGAAATATGCTTTAAAAAATCATTTTAAAAAATGAAGCTAGTTCATCACCATTTCCTTGCACACAAAAGAAAAAGCTAAAAAGTTTTAATCTTCACATTTATTCAACATTTTACGTTTGAAAAAAAACAACAAAACTTGTTAGTAGGCTTGAGATCACCGACGCTGACCTATGTATTTCATATGTTTCAGTTACAATTTACAAGATAACTGACACTGACCTATGTATTCCATATGTTTCAGTTACAATTTACAAGATAACTGACACTGACCTATGTATTTCATATGTTTCAGTTACAATTTACAAGATAACTGACACTGACCTATGTATTCCATATGTTTCAGTTACAATTTACAAGATAACTGACACTGACCTATGTATTTCATATGTTTCAGTTACAATTTACAAGATAACTGACACTGACCTATGTATTTCATATGTTTCAGTTACAATTTACAAGATAACTGACACTGACCTATGTATTCCAAATGTTTCAGTTACAATTTACAGATAACTGACACTGACCTATGTATTCCATATGTTTCAGTTACAATTTACAAGATAACTGACACTGACCTATGTATTCCAAATGTTTCAGTTACAATTTACAGATAACTGACACTGACCTATGTATTCCATATGTTTCAGTTACAATTTACAATAAAACTGACACTGACCTATGTATTCCATATGTTTCAGTTACAATTTACAGATAACTGACACTGACCTATGTATTCCATATGTTTCAGTTACAATTTACAGATAACTGACACTGACCTATGTATTTCATATGTTCCAGTTACAATTTACAGATAATCGATACTGACCTATGTATTTCATATGTTCCAGTTACAATTTACAAGATAACTGACACTGACCTATGTATTTCATAGGTTCCAGTTATAATTTACAGTGGTGTAGCAACCATGTCGGGAAAGGGTTCATTGCGCACGGGTCCATAAAATAATAGCACCCACGTGGGCGTCATGAAAGGAGTCGTGCATTACTTTTGCAAGAAGACGTGCAAGGATTGAGAGATGTGACAATGTTACTTGTAAAGAGATTACAAACATTGGAATGTCTCTTCGTAAATGTTCTACTGTTTTAAAACAGGATGACTAGAGCTTTTTGTCACAACCTTCTTTGTGAGGAGCCATCAGGTACCGTGCTACCCATGTCCACAGGTACGTAGCTACACCGCTGTCTGTGATATGGCTGAACGAGAAACGGCAGAGAAGGTTAGGACACATAAACTGAATGACTCTGTTTAATGACATTTATATAGGAACTAAATAAATACAAGAAACCAGATTGAGCAGAATGTCTGGGTGTGAACTTGTTCACGCTCTCTACTTTAACTCTGTCCAGTTCCCGGAGCATGCTATGTAGTTTCTGGTGTAATCATGAGTAAAAGTGTGGGGGGGGGGTATAGTTTAGCTGTGTAGGCTGAATGAATTGAGATAAAACCACAAGGTGGTCTGTTGTAGTTTAAGTTAGTAAATATTGGTGTGAACGTTGAAGAAGGGAGAGCAAGCGAGAGATGTGTGACTGAAAGACGCGGTATTCTATGTGACATCTGTCTTGTTGAAACTATTAGTACTAAATGTGGGTTTGTACATACAACTAAAGTGAGGCTAAAAGCTGTGTATATTTTTAAATTAAAACTTATATTCAGTTTTGTTTAAAAAGAAGTATGTTCAAGTTTCCAGCATTTAATATTTCATTAGCTTACACCGGTTTAGATGACTACAAACCAACCACCTGTATCAAAAAAGCTAAATATCTGTTTAACAGGCAGAAAACAAGTTCTAATCCCGTACTAATAGTCAGGGGTTTAGGATTCGTTACAAATTTTAAAAAACTAAATACAATTTCTATTTCTACACCCAAAGTGTTGCTGGTAAAAGTAACCAACGATCAACGATGTAAAAAAATGTTAGATTGTTAGAACATTAAGGAGCTAGACCTTGACACCATTATGCATTATGTGTAGGGCCTACGTATGATTTAAATTTAATTAGGTACACCAATTAGCTACCTATTTTTCGTTTTCCAATATTGCTGAAAAGCTCCAATTAATGTTTATATAAAGTGTTGATTAGTTATGTTTTTTTAAATGGTATGTAATAAATTGTGTGCCCTTTATTAGCGCTGTAAAAGGATCTTTCCTAACTTTGTCGCATGGAGCGGAAAGTTAGGTTTTATTAAAGTAAAAAAGTAAATAAAGTAAAGTTCTCCTTTCAGGCGTTGTAATCTCTAGAGCAGATGATCTTAAGGTCACCTGTTTCTTTTTCATTTGTATTATTTAGTTGGTATAAATGTGGTTTCAATAGGTTGTCATTGACACTGTATAGTTCGTCTATTCCATTCTCATTCTACTCGTATTTTATTACTTTTCTTCTTGACATGCCAGTGTATCGCCACCACGAACCCCCATATCGTTCTATTTCCTTTTCCTATAATCTGTACTTAAGTACGTAGACGACTGAATGTAACTTCTGCTCGCTTGCTCAATATAGAGCATTCTTATTGGAAATAAATGCTCAACGCGCATGTATGTTTTCCTATTTAATTAACCAAGAATCTTTAGTTCTCTCAAAGGGCCAGTACTCATCGTTGGGCTGAGCGTAATATGTTATAGTGCATTCCCTTTAAAGTTCAAACTTGTTTCAAACTTGAGACATTTGTATTGTAAGATCATTGGAGAGTGACGCGTAAGACAATAATTTAGAAGTCTATCAATTCACGTCCTGACATTCAGAGAATAAACATGAAGATTGCGTGTCATTTTTTTTTTTTGTGTGTAAGTTTAGAAGTTGTAGAATGGAAATGTAACATCTTGATGTAGATCTTGAAGAAATGGGTGAAATGTGGGTTAGCATCTCATTTATCTCTCAAAGGGAGGGAAAGATTTGGGGGGAAATCGCTGCTTTAACCCGAAATGATATTTATTGATCTATATCAGCATGTTTGAGGGAGCTGGCAGAGACAGATGCAGTGATAAGGCAAGGACAGAAGACAGAGAGTTCAAATAGATACGTCTGAAAGGTAGAGTCTAATAGAGAGAGAGCATGAGTGTACTGTGACTTGAGAAGTAGCTATTAGTTGTAAGGATTGGACAGGAGATACATCTGCGTGTTGCACGTGAATAGATGGATGGAGGAATGAATAGATGAAAGGATGAATTGATAGCAAGTAGGAAGATAATTATTGGCATAAGTTGGGTGACCAGAATATCTTCACACATACATAAGAACAGAATAGATAGTTGCATACATGCCGAGACAAAGGTATGCAAATACTGACGGAATGCAGTCACGTCATGGATGATAGTGGATTTAAGGCTCAACTATGCCCAGAATATCCATAGATATCCCGCTCCTTTCTTTGTCGAGAACATTGCGAGCTTAGCTTTATGTGGTTTCATATACCTATCTTCATTTTCTCTGGACAGTCCTCTCGATGGTACCAGGTTTGAACCCTGACCGCCACCACCCCTGCCGTCCTGTATGTGGTAGGATGTAAGAATCTTTAATTGTGATGGAACATCCGAAACGCGTAAAACAAAACAAATGATCTCACGTTCGAATCGGTCTACACACTAGATCTAGTGACAAGTGGGTAGCTTGCCAACGTTTATGAAAGAAATAACTTTTCAGCAGTAACGTCTAGCAATTAAAAACATGTTCGTCATCTGCCCGTCCTCAAACCCAGCAAACAAAAGTATCATGACACAGTTTTACAGGTGAACGAGGCAGTCAATGTTCATCTTGGTGCTCCCTGTTAACAAACCCTGTAAACAGTAGTGTCCTTTCAGTACATCATAGATAACAATTGTGTCCTTTGAGAACATCATAGTTGACAATTGTGTCCTTTTAGTACATCATAGTTGACAATTGTGTCCTTTGAGTACATCAAGGATGACAATTGTGTCATTTGAATATATCATAGATAACAATTGTGTCCTTTGAGAACATCATAGTTGACAATTGTGTCCTTTTAGTACATCATAGTTGACAATTGTGTCCTTTGAGAACATCATAGTTGACAATTGTGTCCTTTTAGTACATCATAGATAACAATTGTGTCCTTTGAGAACATCATAGTTGACAATTGTGTCCTTTTAGTACATCATAGATGACAATTGTGTCCTTTTAGTACATCATAGTTGACAATTGTGTCCTTTTAGTACATCATAGATGACAATTGTGTCATTTGAATATATCATAGATAACAATTGTGTCCTTTGAGTACATCATAGATGGCAATGGTGTCCTTTGAATATATCATAGATGACAATTGTGTCCTTTTAGTACATCATAGTTGACAATTGTGTCATTTGAATATATCATAGATAACAATTGTGTCCTTTTAGTACATCATAGATGGCAATTGTGTCCTTTAAGTACATCATAGATGACAATTGTGTCATTTGAATATATCATAGATAACAATTGTGTCCTTTGAGTACATCATAGATGGCAATGGTGTCCTTTGAATATATCATAGATGACAATTGTGTCCTTTTAGTACATCATAGATGACTATTGTGTCCTTTGAGTAAATAATAGATGACAATTAAGTCCTTTCAGTACATCAAGGATGACAATTGTGTCATTTGAATATATCATAGATAACAATTGTGTCCTTTGAGTACATCATAGATGACAATTGTGTCCTTTGAGTACATCATAGATGACTATTGTGTCCTTTGAATAAATAATAGATGACAATTGTGTCCTTTGAGTACATCAAGGATGACAATTGTGTCATTTGAATATATCATAGATAACAATTGTGTCCTTTGAGTAAATCATAGATGGCAATTGTGTCCTTTGAGTACATCATAGATGACTATTGTGTCCTTTGAGTACATCATAGATGACTATTGTGTCCTTTGAGTACATCATAGATGACTATTGTGTCCTTTGAGTAAATAATAGATGACAATTGTGTCCTTTGAGTACATCATAGATGGCAATTGTGTCCTTTGAGTACATCATAGATGACAATTGTGTCCTTTGAGTAAATCATAGATGGATATTGTGTTCTTTAAGTACATCATAGATGGCAATAGTGTCCTTTGAGAACATCATAGATGACAGTTCATCAAATGTTATAAAAGTGAACCGTATTAATGACTAAAAAGTGATTCTTCAAATTGTTTCCCTTGTATCTACAAAAAAGGCAATTATATTTGATTTGGCTTAACAAATACTCCAAGGTTAATAGTGCTGTCGTTATGACAGTTTCAAAAGTAAATCATTTTGAAGAATTCTTCTGTGTGCATCAGCTACAAGCAAAGTGCCAACTTAACTACATTAAAACACACATATATATTGGGTTGGGTGGGGGGGGGGGGGGGCGAGATGTTTTGCTATTAATGAAAGCAAACAAGATTCTTATTTCTCTCTCTCTCTCTCTCTCTGTCACACACACACACACAGGCGCATGCACTTTCGCCCAGACTAAGAGGTCCAATCTCAGTTCACTTGGTTTTATTTAACAAAGTCAGCCTTACTTCCCACGCCCTCGTATGTAGACTTCGTCCTCCACCTACTTAGGTCCATCCTTTCACTCTGGACACTCGTTGCTATTTTGTCTGTACTCACCTATAAAACCCTTCCCCCTTTTCACTCTGGACACTCGTTGCTATTTTGTCTGTACTCACCTATAAAACCCTTCCCCCTTTTCACTCTGGACACTCGTTGCTATTTTGTCTGTACTCACCTATAAAACCCTTCCCCCTTTCACTCTGGACACTCGTTGCTATTTTGTCTGTACTCACCTATAAAACCCTTCCCCCTTTTCACTCTGGACACTCGTTGCTATTTTGTCTGTACTCACCTATAAAACCCTTCCCCCTTTTCACTCTGGACACTCGTTGCTATTTTGTCTGTACTCACCTATAAAACCCTTCCCCCTTTTCACTCTGGACACTCGTTGCTATTTTGTCTGTACTCACCTATAAAACCCTTCCCCCTTTCACTCTGGACACTCGTTGCTATTTTGTCTGTACTCACCTATAAAACCCTTCCCCCTTTCACTCTGGACACTCGTTGCTATTTTGTCTGTACTCACCTATAAAACCCTTCCCCTCGTCCCATTTTATTTTTTCTTGTCTGATTTTTTCCCCCTTTAGAAATGACCAGATCAATACCCAGGCTTATTTTGTTGTTGTTGATGTTGCTGCTGAGATAGAGCGTAGAAAGGGAGTGGGGGGCGGGGGTGAGAATTACACTGAAAAGAATGGATGAAAGTAATCAGGCTTGCTCGCTAGGTTTATGTTGAATGAGTATCAAACCAACGTCCATGGCAAACGAGGGAGTGTAGATGTGGTGAAAGAAACAAGACATGAATTTGTTTTCTCTCTTCAGTATTGAAACAGGTTTAGGGGCGTGTACAGTGGGCTACGTGTATCATACCCCATGAGACCCAAACCTGGTGTGGAAAGAATAGTGTGTGAGTGGAGTCGGAAAATAAATTCGCTTTATATGTAGGTGTGGGTAATATACAGGATTAATTCAACATAAACCTCTGCTCCAGGGATTGGGGAAGGAGAAAGTGGAAAGTGTTACTTGACAGATTTCCAGATCGAAATGGATTTTAAATGTATAACTCGAAGTCACCTGACCGGAAGCAGAAGTTAGCTGCAGTATGTTCAGAAACAGAAATAGATCAAAGCCAAAGACATATTAAGGAACTTAATAATAGTGTCATGTCTACGATAACAAATTTCACGATAAAGAGTAATAATTAGGAGATATTTTCGTCCACGATTTGTTTGTGCTTGTGATAGATTGTAATGGCATTGTAGAACACAATATATCGTGACGACAAACATTTGCTAGCACGATATTTGGCAGCCTAATATATTGCTATGTGTAGGGTAGCGCTGCAATAGAGCAGCGTTAAGCTTGAATATATAAAGAACCAATAGAGGGATTTAAATATCGAAGCATAGA
This sequence comes from Biomphalaria glabrata, assembly GCF_947242115.1. Lineage (NCBI taxonomy): Eukaryota > Metazoa > Mollusca > Gastropoda > Planorbidae > Biomphalaria > Biomphalaria glabrata. The sequence goes on from NC_074711.1 coordinate 73,461,614, forward strand.
GGTTTCACACATCTAAAAATGTCCTATTGTTCATGCTTATCAAAAAGTACATCTCCATGAACAATGTAACATTGTATACAAGCGACATTATCTGATAGTGTTATTTCTACCCCCAACGCTATTTACAACAACTGTACTACCACATTGCAGAAACAAAAAGCATCGTCACAAGCGCCTCGTATTCATAAGAATGTTTCTCCCTAATACGTGAACACTGTTATTAAGTTGGATGACTGATAACGAATAGGATGGCATGTGGCAAACACAACGCTCGAGTTTCTCTCAAACAAAAACAAAAGCCACTGACTGAAAATGGGTGGAGAATAATGATCAAATGAAAAAATACCGAGATTTATTGGGATTTGAACTCTTCTTTCCAACAGAGGTCGAGGTGAACGATCGGATTAATACTAATGGCTTAATTGTTCTATGTACACAGTAAGTTAGAACATACTTAATTTCCATATTTTTCTTCCAAGGCAGGTGTGAGAATTAGTTTTAAGTCAAACAGTCAGTCAGGGCTTTGGCGCTTATATATATATATATAATTTTATCTATAAATTGTTTCCTGCACATTATACATGCATATTTTATGAACGATTTATCTTATCTGTACATCCTTTTCGAATATCAATCAATGTATAATTAGAGCTAAGTCCCCGAACGTGCCATACTTAATTCTTTTTCTCCTAATCGACGATACCATCGTTGATTTTGACCTCATTAAATTAAATTAATGTTTACTTTATTAAAACTTGACTTTAAATTATATTTTTAAAAAGCATGCATTTCCCTTTAATTCTATACCAAATACAACATTTTCTGATAACAAACAACAAAGCTATTGAAGCTATTGAAGCTTAGTGGAATAGTAAATGAGCAAAATGAAGAATTCCTTCGAAAACGTGGAAAAATAATTACGGAGAGAAAGAGTTAAGAGGTATTTAGAAAATCATTCTGAATACCAATGAGAAAAAAAATCTGAAATCGTTTCTCTCTTCATGGAATAACATTAAGAGTCATTTGCTGAGTATAAACTGTTCTCTGTATATAATTCAAATATTATCTGTTGCAGTCTCTAGTTATTAACATATCAAACTTAGTTCCTACTTCCTTGCAAACTTCTCGTTCTGAGAATCTCGTGTGTGTGGGATTAGTCGCTGACATTCGTTATCCATTTATGCCCCGTCCACGTTTTCTTCCTCCCCCCCCCCTCTCCCCAACTAATTCTAGCAAGGAGCGGCTCAGCAAGTGCTATTAGCTCAAGCTGTAATCATGTCAGTATCAACTTACTTGCAAGAAGGGACACTGTTAAGTGTCGAGTTGAGCGCCAATGTCAAATCTAGGACGTCAGTCTCCACGAGGTGTAGGATAACCTGACCAGACAGCTGGGACTCGAGACTATCCGCTGACCCCAGACAGTCCAACAGTTGCTTGAGCTCTGGAATCTGGGGAAGAGAAGAGAGCATTCCAATTCAGACGCGATCTTAATTATATGACACATCCTATCTGACAAAACCTATCTGACACAACCTATTATTACCGAGGTGACATGTGCCTTCAGGGGTTACTTCGGTCTTTGGGATGTTCCTGAGGCAAAATAAATATAAAGATTTATCAGAATAACTTTTGCTTGTTTATTGTTTCTAAGCCCTTTTAAAGACTGGCCAAAGACGCAACGAACTTATCCATCAATTTGTACGATATTAAATAAATAGGTGTCCTAAGGATCTATATAAATAAGAACAACATTTGTATTACCTTAATTCACGTTGATTCGAGACGAATGTATATGTTTTAGAAACAACTTTATTTGTGGTAACAAAGTGTAAGGATAGGATTGACGTCTAGGTATGCTTTGAAGTTAGAGCTGATGACCCAAATTATGTTTCAAATAATTATTTAGGGGAAAAGATTGCAGACATCCTCTTTACTAAATAAAACACTTTCATTCTCCAAGTAGGCATCACAAAAAGATTGAACACACAATATTGTCAATAATAGATTCACAGATGAATTAAACATGAAGCTTGTAATTTATTAACTGAAGGACCCAGACACAAGCTTGTCTCCCCCTGTATAGGCTTCCAAGCAAAGTCTAGAAATAGAATCTTCTACAACCTTTCGGTACATGAAACCAATTATCTCCCCTTACACGTTTAATCTTTTATGTGTAAAATAGTGAATTCTTTAGAAATCAGTGTAGATAAACTTTCTGTTTGCACATTTCTTAAAACCTTGACGCTTACAGAACGTGACATAAAAGTCAAAATGTGAAGACTACCGGTCAGTTGATCCCCTTATGTTTTTCTAGCGTTGGAGGAGGTCAAGAAACGTGAGACACCTATCTTGTGTCAAAAACCCTTGCCATTAATAACATCGGGTTTTTTTTTTCCAATGGTGGCAAAGGAAGCAAAATGCAAAGACAAATTAAAGGTTCAGACGAATGACAACTATCCGTTTCGTCATGTTGATTTTTTTTCCTCAAACAAATCTGAGTTTAAGTTGTTTTTTTTTTGTTTTTTTTTTAATTCGTGAAGTTTTGAAGAGGCACGCTATCCTTCCAAAAGAAAGTTTGAGTGATGTCACATTGAACATATTGAGCTGATCGAGAAAGCTGCTGCTGTGACAGTTTGTTGATCAAATTTTGCTTGGCGGAGAGATACTAATTGTCACGTGGGGTGCACGTCAAGGTTGCCTGAAAAATGTAAACAGAAAGAAGTTTCCATAATTACTTCGTTAATTCGGTTGGGACTATTCTTGAACTCTCAGCTTCAAAAACTATATAAGAGGAGACGGGCTTTTCAGGGTCCTAAAGTTCAATATAAGCGAATTGACTCAAAATTAGGTAGACAGTTCTGGCTTTCAAATGGTGTGAACAAACTGGTTCGACACTGGGCGTAAAATAAAAGGCTAATGGATGCAGCGAAGAGACTTCAGGATAACGTGCTAGAAAGATTTGCAAACGTTTGACCTTGACTGGGGAAACGATGAATCAAAGAACTTTGGAGAATCCAGGTTACCCAAAACGCAAAGTTCAGCGACTCATTAACAAACCATTACTCCTAATTAGAATGGTTCAAATGTCTCTCCTGCACTAAACATAACGTTCTGTAGGCAACATTTCATATGTGTGTAACTCTTTCATCTGTTTCTCTAAATCAGGTCTTCAGTTCCCTTGGAAGAGCTGGATCACATTGGCGTGTCTACAAACACATCACAGAGAGCTATACATGACATGTATATATTGCTTTTAACGATCAGAATCAAGGCAAAAGACTTCAATGGCGTGTCGTGACAAATCGCTGTCAATCTAAATGCCACACATTTCTTTGTATCGGTTCTCTTTCCCCTTTCCTTGGCGGAGTGAGTGCTTGATGAAGTAGAAGATGTTATAACGAGCGCCGGCCATGCTCAACAATATTCTCACGTGAGATCTAGTCAAGAGTACTACTTGACAAAAGGTTGCTAACACAAGGAAGACACACATTCAGCCACCACCTCCTTAAAATTGATCACTACCGCAACCTAAAACCACAAACCATGTTGCGCAACAAAAAAAGCATGACTATCTTGAAACCTATATATTTAGTTGATACGATGATGACTATTTTAACCATCCGGCTGGGGAGGGGGGGTGGGGGGCTAAGAGTTTGCTAACTATACATTATATAAACGATTATAATAAAATGCATACGTTAGTAATGAACAGTTTGTTTAATTGAAAAATATATGGCTGTCTTGGCATGTCGAATGAGCAGCGGACTATTTTTTAGAAGGTCCTAGATTCGAATATTCAGGAAGTTTATAACCTGAAGATCGCATGAAACTAGCAAATCAAATCAAGTAGAAATCACAGCTCTGGCACAACAGAATAGACAAAGATTGTATATAAATTTGAAAAAAAAAAGAAGGTATCTATATTTATTTTTTTGTCAATAGAAAATCAAAGCTGGGGGTGCGTTGCCACGAGAAATACTGCATTCCTCATTTATCTTCGGACTCGAAGACAAGCCTTATTATTATTATTATTTTGGACTGGTATAATATCATTTCACTTGACTGAACTGGAGATAGTGAGGAACTACAGAAAAAATTGTTGTTCATTATCACAATTTTTGTTGTATCGAGACTTTAACAACGTTTAACTTTTTTCAAGGCAGACACTTAAACAGAAATCTCTTAATCACAATCACGACCAGGCCAATAAACAAAAAGTTCAGCATTCGACAAAATGTCAAGTGGAGAAAGAATTCATTAAACTCTTAGATTTCGTTCGTGCCTAGTTGCAGCTGAGACCACAAGAGCTCACCCTATTGTTTGCCACAGCACTTACCGCTGAGTAAATGCATTTGACTTTGGACAATATTTGAACCTGGATGACCCAGTGTATTTTGAAAAAGATCTTTGATGAATGTTTGGAACTCAGTGGGATGCAAGCACGTACTTCAATCGTGTCATGTACACAGACAGTAAAGTCAACTATAGAGTTTCATTAATGAAATAGTTTGCTGATATCTGCAGGAAGTTTATGTATCTGTGTCTATTGTAGTAGCGGATAATGTGAAGTACTCAGCGCTCTCTTCTAATTTCAACTAGCTTGCTGAAAACATCGCTTTATTTAGTATTACAAAAAAATTTAAGAGCTTCTGACTTGTTTTCTTTCTTCGCATGAGTGTTGATATTCTACGTTCTTATAACAAAGAGAAATGTCAATCGACTTTGATACATATATTAAACAGGTGCCGGCAAAGCTGACTGCTGGAATCAATTGTTGGTCGTATAAATAGTGCATTAACTTTCCGATTCTTTATTTGACAAATTTCTAAAAGCTGATAGATACAGTCATGAATTAAGACAGGATAACTACTGTCTACGCGTATCTATGTGTCAATCTATTCGTACATGTTAATTAGAGACTTAAACTCTGCCAAGTCTTTGGTTTTCTGGCTGATTCAGGCAACCCGTCCCATGCCCTTGTACGAATTTGTCCTAGAAAATGGAATATGAATTTTTTTCTTTAATCTTTGTGCCCTTACAACTAATATTGAAACTTTTAGTGTACAGATATTTTTAGTATATGGGCCTATGTACCTAAAGTACAAAGATCTATTTTTTTTAAATCATTAATTTAAAGGTATTGAAGTATTTTCCTTATAAATGTATGCTCACTCAAAAATGACCAAGGTGAATAACATGTTGTAGAAAAGTTTTGGCCCTCTCAGAGATTTTTTACAATTTTTGTTGCTCTCCAAGTCAAAAGGAATGCAGACCACTGCCTTAGAGAAATTGCCTTCAACGTTTACTCTAGCAATGGTCAATTCAATTCTGAACTTGGTCTGCTTTATAAACGTCACAATTAGAAATCTTCGTCGAGAAAAATTAAAATCAATCTTTAACAAGAATTTAATATACGACGGGTTTCAGCCAGCAGCCAAGATAAATATCCACTAACCATGACAGAATCAGGCAAGAACGCTTTTTTTTTGTAATTATTAAACCAAGCATGACGACATAGGTAGGTCACAATCTCTGTGGCGACAGGTTGTAGTAGATCTCTGTGATGATATAGCTAGTCTAAATCTATGATGACAAAGGTATATTTAAATCTATGATGACACACATAAATCTAGATCTCTTACGATGACATTCATCGCCATTGAAAACAATTAATGCGTAAATTGCATTGTCTGCCAGGCAAGACCGGTAGTGATTATTTATTTAGGTCAGTACCGCCCCCCCCCCCCCAACCTATTGCTCGTAGACCAATAAAAAGAAGTCAATACTACAATAAGCATTCCAAAATACCCAATATTAAGAGACTTAGAAATTAATAAATTCTCATTATCGCCTGCTTAGATCAAAAGATTTTAAAACACGAAAAAAAAAAGAAAACTGAGTTATCCTTTCCCTGTTTAGCTATAAAGAGCATCGCCCGCGGCCGTTGAAGCAGAGATGGGTCTATAATAACTGGTCCTCGGGTCATGTTCGGCATCCACAACCTGTTTTCTTCAATAACAGCGCCGTCTGTGTGTGGGGGGGGGGGGGGGAAGTGGTACAACCTATTGGAAATGGGCAGAAGTGGAATGGAAAGAGGAGAGGGGGACCAGGCTTATCGAGCTATTTGTCTTCTTGTCGCATATTCCTCACTCCCCCCCCCCTTTTTCATCCAAGTCCGGACGTTCCCAAACAAAATAAACAAAAAAAATATAAACATTATGGCCTGAAAACGCCCTTTTTCCAATGTTGATACTACGTGACTAAGTGCGGAGCTAGTATCTAAATCACATAACAAACACTTGGGTGTAGTGGTACGACTAACATCTACTGTGTCTGAATAATGCAAATGAAGACTATTCTTCTTTCCCATCCTACTACAAGTAGTTGAGATCAAACAGATACCCTGGAGTAACCCAGAGATAACAAACTGGTCAAGGATTTGTTTTTTATGTATGTAACATAGTCCAACGTTGTCAATTTCAGTGGCTTGGAATGGAGTTCATCAAATGGATTCAATGCTTACATGATGTGACATGAAGTGTTTCTTATTTGTAAGATTTTTTGTAGAAGCAAGCATAAACAATTTATATGGTGGCTGAATGGTAAAACCATTAACTTTGAATTACGGGATTCTTAAAACGCCCCTGAATCCATCCATCTCTTTTACCTGACATTAGTTGGAGAAAATAAAGTCGGTTGGTCATTGTGCTGGCCACATGACAAACTTTTTAACCGTCTGATATAGAAACAGATGAACTTAACATAATCTGCCGAAAAGATGTCGCAAGTTTTTTTTTAACTTACTTCTCTCACTTTGCATCAATCTCTTTTCTTACTGTAATCTATCTTTTTTATTACTTTACATCTCTTTTCTTACTTTACATCTCTTTTCTACGTCACATTTATCTCTTTTCTACTTCACATCTATCTCTTTTCTTACTATACATCTATCTCTTTTTACTTTACATCTATCTCATTTCTTACTTTACATCTATCTCTTTTCTTACTTTACATCTCTCTTTTTTAGTTTACATATATCTCTTTTCTTACTTTACATCTCTCTTTTCTTACTTTACATCTATCTCTTTTCTTACTTTACATCTATCTCTTTTCTACTTCACAGCTATCTCTTTTCTACTTCACATCTATCTCTTTTCTTACTTTACATCTCTCATTTCTTACTTTACATCTATCTCTTTTCTTACTTTACATCTATCTCTTTTCTTACTTTACACCTATGTCTTTTCTTACTTTACATCTCTCTTTTTTAGTTTACATCTATCTCTTTTCTTACTTTACATCTCTCTTTTCTTACTTTACACCTATCTCTTTTCTTACTTTACATCTCTTTTCTTACTTTACATCTATCTCTTTTCTTACTTTACACCTATCTCTTTTCTTACTTTACATCTCTCTTTTCTTACTTTACACCTATCTCTTTTCTTACTTTACATCTCTCTTTTCTTACTTTACATCTATCTCTTTTTTTACTTTACATCTCTATTTTCTTACTTTACATCTATCTCTTTTCTTACAAACACAAACACAAATGTGCTCACTTCTTGGTTGCCTTCCTGCACGCGTGTTGTACATTTCTTGAGCAAGTCTTGGGACAGCTTGCATAGACACTGTCAAGAAAACAAATAGAAAAACCATGTCAATGCACTAAACTATAAATTATAAGCACATTATCTAGAGTTAGGTACGATGTGAAGAAAAGTCTTAGTGCATCGCACCATGCGTTATGAAGTTCTCCTTTTGCCCATATTTGCTTGTTCATCTTATAATAAAAACAGCGAATTCGTTTTTTTTTAAAGATTTGGTCACATTTATATTGTGGTGGTGGTGTTTTTTTTAATAGTAAAAACATTGTTTGTTGTTGTTTTTTAATAGTAAAAACATATTTTGTTGTTGTTTTTTAATAGTAAAAACATTGTTTGTTGTTGTTTTTTAAGGCAGAGATGAATATGGATGGATTCCAAATTCTATTTATTTATTTATTTATTATTTTTAAAAAATGTTGCCCAATGCCATTAAGTCAGGGAGGCTTTATTGTACAGTATACAATTTTAATAAATTGACATACTGCAAAAAAAAAAGTTTCCTTCTCTGTTTGCCACTCTTCTCTGTTGAAAACTAATAATGACACTTTCAATTCGAGGTTCAAGGTCTTTTATAAGTCGCACATGTAAAGGTTGAAAAGATCTAGATCACCAAAGATTGTTTCTACAATAATCACACTCAAGGTAATATACAAATACACATACACTGTAGAATATAAACACACTAAGACAAAGACATCCAAAGTGTTTTATTGGCTAATTGAAACCGAGATGATATTTGATGAACAGTTTATTACATCACATTTCTTACACGCTTCTTACACTTTCAATTACATAGACCTTTATGTCTCTTTTAAAATGGGGATTTTTTTAAATGGTCGGCTCGGAAAAAAAAAAAAGCCTCTTGAAAAATCCTAACCTGACTTGATCGAACTCGGCCAATCAATGTGATACCATGACCTAAAATGAGCTTACGCAATTGTCTTTAATTCAAATTAGAAGAAACATTGAAAAAAAAAACCCACTAACACAGACGCTCACAAAACACAGAGGAGACTGGTATAATGTCAACAAGGCTAGATACTGGCTCTGACCACACACTGTTAATGTATTTCAATGTCTATTTAACAATGGAAGCCAAAAATAGGGCTTTGCTTGTTGTAGTGTAGATAAATTCATTATGATATTCAAACTATAAAAAAACAACCCGGTATTCAAACAATGAAAATTGACAATTATTTTGGCCTATCAAGGACATTACATAGCTGAATTGAACAGCTCGTTTCTGTGCCTATTAAAGGATAACAAAACCTGGCCAACAGGCGATGAAGGTAATGAGCCGCTATGGCTATGCCATTAAACTGCTGCCAATGTGGCTAAGTCGAGGCCAGATAAAAAAAATAAAAATCCGGTCTATTGATGGTGAAAGAAAGTTGACGTCATGGGAAGACAAAAAAAAACAAAAAAAAAGAAAGATCGCGACTAGGTCTAATACTACGGAGTGAAAACTAGCTAACAAATTAAAAAAGAAAAAAAATGTATTCATCCTTTATTTTTTTAATCTATTTCAAGCCAAAGTAATGGGTCACCCTGTAGTCTAGGCCTACTGGATGCAAACATTCTCTTTCAATAGAGTCGTCCAATTCGAGAAACAGATCAGTTTGAGCTGAAAGAATGTGTGTAAAAGTAAATGTATAGTCATTGCATTCTTGTGTTTGCAAGGTCATTAGCTCCATACAGCTAGTCCAGCTTAAGATTTTCTAAATGCATGTGTTCAACATAACTTATTTCTGCAAGAAACAGACTTTCTAAATGCATGTATTTAATATAACTTTATGTCTGCAAGAACCAGGCTTTCTAAATGCATGTATTTAATATAACTTTATGTCTGCAAGAACCAGGCTTTCTAAATGCACGTATTTAATATAACTTTATGTCTACAAGAACCAGGCTTTCTAAATGCACGTATTTAATATAACTTTATGTCTGCAAGAACCAGGCTTTCTAAATGCATGTATTCAATATAACTTTATGTCTGCAAGAACCAGGCTTTCTAAATGCATGTATTTAATATAACTTTATGTCTGCAAGAACCAGGCTTTCTAAATGCATGTATTCAATATAACTTTATGTCTGCAAGAACCAGGCTTTCTAAATGCATGTATTTAATATAACTTTATGTCTGCAAGAACCAGGCTTTCTAAACGCACTTATTCCTATTCAAGTCTCATAGACTGTCTGTAAGCCCAGATCTAAGTTAACATAGTGACTTCAAGTGAAGGGGAGAGTGTGAGACAGCCACGGAGAAAGTGAATGAGACTAACCAGGTCCTAGAGTCAACTAATCGGATCAAGTTCTCAGTTAACAGCTCGGCCGGCAGACGACCAGTGCTTTTAATTCGGCTGGGATAATGAAATGTAATCCCGGTTACTCAAACTTGGTTGTCCTTTTGTTTTGGTTCCTACCCCCCCCCCCCCTCCACCCCGGGGCCACGTAAGGGAATGAAAGACTAGAGCTTGACTTGGAAGGGGACGGTACTCGTATTTTTTAAATGTTAATAATTCAATGTTTCGGTCATCTCTATATGACAGGATGACCCCTCGGTTAATCTAGTCCACTTTAATTTTTCATTGGGCGAAATGTAAAGAAATTAAAACACTTTCAATATGAGTGTGATATTAAAAAAGTTCTTCAAGAGATTAATTTCCTATTAAGGCAGCCTCGACCCACGGACTTAGCCTGGTGTTACGTCAGTAGCTTTACAACTCTAGACTCTTCTTCTTATTTGTCCAGTGTAAAGAACGTTTAGCCATTGTGTTTGTAGACTTCACAACTTTGTTTTGTTGGTTTGTTGGTTATAAATGTTTGGGTAGATTTTATGTCAACTTTGATCCCGTGTTTCTAACAATGTTATTACAAAACAAATCTACACTTTTCTGTAAAAACAACAACAACACTATTTTCTCGTACTTCTTGCTTACATTGCAAACTCATTGTATACTTGTGTTGAACAGTACGTTATATTTGTCCTTCTTTATTCATTACAACAGAAATAATGTAAATGTACATTGTGAAATCTGCCGGTGTGACAATGATTTAAAAAAAATTAATTTAATACTTGTAACTTTATTATAGCAAAAACTTTTCTGCATTATGTAAGCCTGCAATATGTCATCAAAAAAAGGAAACACATTGTGTTTACAAAGCTTATAGCAATGTTTCTGTCTGTCTGGTAAAACGTTTGAACATGTATTTTCTCCCATTTCCCATTCTTGAATAAAGTTAAAACTTTGCACAATTATTTATTGAACCTGACAAGACATGAATCAATAAAAGAAAAAACTACAAAATTGGTTAATTAAATGTTGGTGATTAATTTTTTGTTTTATTTCGAAATAAGGCAGCTACTAACTGCTACTTAGTGAGAGATTATTACGTTTTGACACGTTTTTTCTCTTCCTATTCTGGGATAAAGTTGAAACTTTGCATCATTACTCATAGGACGATAACAATACACGAATCAATCAAAAAATTAACCAATTAGTTAATCATTTAGTACTAATTAATTAATTTTGTTTCATATAGCAGAAAGGAAACTAATAAACCATGAAATTTTCAGATAAATGATAGTAATTAGTGTTATTTCCCCTTATATATGTTCTGGATTTTAAAAAGTATTTTTTCTTTTGCTTGTTTTTAATTGAAATTTATATTTAGAATCATAGCCTTGGTTAGGCCAATAAAAGAATATGCATCCTCCGTTTGGGACCCCTCAACTCAAGAAAACAGATTAAGAAACTGGAACAGACACAAAATAGAGCATTGAGATTCATAACAAACGAATATTCACATTTGACTAGAGTAACAACCTTTGGTAAAATCACTAAATTTAGAAAGCCTTCAGGACAAAAGACTCAAAAGTAAAGTAGTAATTATACATAAAACATTGAACCATAATCTTCAAATACAAAAACAAAATTTAATAAAATACTCTGAAAGACACAAAAATAGAGGAATATTCCCCGTTCCATATGCTAGGACAAATTTATTCAAATACTCCTTCTTCCCTAGTGCTATTAGAGCATGGAATGGGTTGCCTGAACTAGCCAGGAAAACCAGTGACTTGGCAGAATTTAAGTCATTGGTTAATATGCATGACTGAATGCATGACACGTAGGACGTAATCATTTTCTTTTTTGAAGTAGCGTCTGTATTATATAAGATAAGAAGATAAGGTAGCTCAGAATTGGCTTCAAAAAGATTTTTTTTTCGACTTATTTAAACTGCAAAACTAAATGTCCCCCCCCCCCCCAAAAAAAAAAATAATAATTTCTAAACAAAAATGAGACAAATCATTATCAGAGATTGGTTTTGTAGCACGGTGAAGTGTTCATCTCTATTTTATTGTTCATAATGTCCATCGCATTGAATACCGTTGTGTTCAACAGATGTCTCGCGTACGTGTGATTATATGTTGAGACTGACTGACTCATTCAGCAGATCCAAGTCGTCAACACAATGTAGCGGGGGAGGGGGGGGTGAGTGCATGTGGTGATGTTGATGGTGCATGCAGTGGTGATGTGTTGATATAGGTGGTCGAGTGTATGGAGTATGTAGTGACGTGCTGTTAGAGTTGGAAGCGTCGATTATGTATGCAGTGGTGATTTGTTGATAGAGTTGTTGTTGATGTATGCAGTGTTGATTTGTTGATAGAGTTGTTGTTGATGTATGCAGTGGTGATTTGTTGATAGAGTTGTTGTTGATGTATGCAGTGTTGATTTGTTGATAGAGTTAGTGTTGATGGTGTATGCAGTGGTAATGTGTTGATTGAGTTGGCGGTGTTGATGGTGTATACAGTGGTGATTCGATATAAACTGGTGGTGTTGATGGTGTATACAGTGGTGATTTGATATAAACTGGCGGTGTTGATGGTGTATACAGTGGTGATTCGATATAAACTGGTGGTGTTGATGGTGTATACAGTGGTGATTCGATATAAACTGGTGGTGTTGATGGTGTATACAGTGGTGATTCGATATAAACTGGTGGTGTTGATGGTGTATACAGTGGTGATTTGATATAAACTGGTGGTGTTGATGGTGTATACAGTGGTGATTTGATATAAATTGGTGGTGTTGATGGTGTATACAGTGGTGATTTGATAGAGTTGGTAGCGTTGATGGTGTATACAGTGGTGATTTGATATAAACTGGTGGTGTTGATGGTGTATACAGTGGTGATTTGATAGAGTTGGTAGCGTTGATGGTGTATGACTATCCACTGACTCCATAAAGTGATAAAAGTAGTTGAATAAAACTAAAACCTTTAGCTAGCCGGTGTCTTTTTGCTACTAAACAGAACTACTTAAGTAATGGCAGATCTAGTCGACCCAATGTTAAAATGATTTTTTTTACAAAGTTTTTATCGACTCACTCTGTCTTTCTGACTTCCTGTATGGTAAAAAGTGTGCACACGTTATTTTTCTCACACCTATTCTCGGATCAAGCTGAAACCTAGCACAACTATTCTTTGACTTAGACAAGACATGAATCAATAAAGAAAATGCAACCAATAAGACAATTAATTACTGGTAATTCATTATTTTGTTTAATAGCAACAAGGGAAACTAGTACTTCAGTATTCACAGATATGTTTAAATTTGTTTTGTTTAGTTCCCTTAAATAATTGTTAACGCTATTTCTCCTTCACGTATTCTCCGATTGAGTTGATACTTTCAATAATTATTTATTGTACATAACAAAAAAATGAATCAATAAACACGGATACCAAATTAGTCAATGAACTATTGGTAATTAAATATTTTGTTTGATATCGAATAACGGATATAACTTGTACATTTATTGGTAGATATAGTTTTAAGGACAAAGTTCCTATCCTGTAGATACGTATATGTATTACATAAATATGTAAAATAAATATTAGTTTGCTTTTTTAAATTTGCTGTAACAATTTTAAAGTGTAAAAAAAATAAAAAAACGATGTTAAGATAAATTGTGAATTGTATAAGACTTGGTAATCGACATTTTAGGAGTTGGGTAGAGGTAGAGGTGTAGAAAGTTTCCATCTGATCCTTGACTGGATGCATGCTAAGCGGGAAATGATTTTCAGAGAATGGTGAAAAACTTTCCTCTGCCAGCGTGTCCGTCAGTCACAAAGAACTGAGTGATCTCGCCTTCAGGCACAGAGTGTACGCCAATAGCAGCTTGATATTTGCAGCACGTCAGTACCTCATGGCAGACATGTTAATGTATCATTCAAGTCAAGGATAATTGACACTTCATGCTTCGTCTTTCTATTGCTATTCAGTTTCTAGTGTAAACGTTTGGGACACGACCTGTACCAAAGGACAGAAATGGGCGTCCCAGCAACCTCTCCGTCCCCTTACAGCCCCTCCTTTTTTTTCTATCTTAAAAACAATTTTTGTCTCGCAGCCTTAGACAACAATTTTCCACTGTTGATTGTTTTAAAAAGAAAAGCATCCACATCTGCCAGGCTTTACTTAATTTAGCGTTTCTCAATCTGTCGTACATGTGGGGATAATCTGAGGCACACTGCAAGGCAATTGGCATAAGAAACTATGGTCATAGCTGACTCCAGTTCTAAAGAAGAGAGAACAACAAACTTAAGTACTTGTGATAAGGTTTAGCAAAGAGAAGGGCTACTTAAAGAGAGATAGCGGCGGAATCAAATTGAAACAAAAAGAAACAAAATGTATTCGAATGTTGTATAAGAAGGAGTCAATAAAGGCAGTAAACCTGTATGACATCATTACTGAAGGACAGCATTATTATAGTGTTGTTGAGACTTTTCATTTATATTTTAAAAAGTCATTGGAGCTTATGTATTAGTTTCAGATAATCTGAAATTAGATGTTAGTTTGAATATACGAAGCCATTATATATATAATTTCAAAATGCTTATGTATCTGTAAGTTCTATCGTGGTTCAATGAAACATTGTTTGCAATGCTTATATCAACACACTCTGTCTGTCTGTCTGTTTGTCTGGTACAAATTTTGAACACGTTATTTCTACCACACCCATTCTCGGATCAAGTTGAAACTTTACACAATTAGTTATTGACAAGTTATTGTACCTAACAAAACATGAATCAGTTTTTAAAAAAATAACCAATTAGTCAATAAATCACTGGTAATTAATTATTTTGTATGATATCGAAAAAGATAAATAAATTCTACATTATTGAGAGATATAGTTGATACGCTTGTGTTTATATTTTTATATTTCGCTTGTTTTCTATGCTCTAGCTCCCTCCCTTCCACCCACACTCTCATTCTGTACGGAACATGAAGGGCTATGTCATCAAACTATTTGTTAGGCTGGAACTAAGCGAAGTTATTTGTCAAGTTCTATTCAAAACGTCGCTTATGCCGAACCCCCGTTAGAGTTCCTGCTAAACAATCCATGGTCGTTGTTATTCCAGCATCTCTATAAACCAGCATCTTCATTGTCACTGTAATTTAGACTATCTGCCGTTCTGATTTGACCAAACTGGACAGCATTCCTCGTGTTATAGAGTAGTATTGTATACGAGCAACAAACAAAATGCAGGCGGCCCAAGGAAGTGTCAGCATTCCCGATGTGAGATTCTTTGTATGCACATTCACTTTCAGGCTATGTGTTATCTCATTCTGGTCATTCCTCTAGAATCTCGATGCATTTAGGTCTTGCTAACTTTCTTGTTAGTTTTTTTTTTTATTATTTTTTTAAAATTGTTTCGTTGCACTAATTGTTCCGAGAAGACTGCTAGCTATAAATATCTTGTTAAAATAATTGAAAGATTACAGTTTTCCACGAGCTCATTCTATTAGTTACTATAAAACATTACAGTTTGCAATCCTCTTTACAGCCTATTAAAACTAACGTTTTAGCACTGGAATATATGTAATGAAAGTATATAAAAGACTTAGCTATCCAACTTGTGTGTTTAAATATCAAAAGTTCACCAGTGGCCAACGCTAGCTAGAGTGTCCTGAGACAAGCTTTATAACCAAGCCTTATTACTTTCACTGGACTTACACAGAAGTGTAGTGTATAATAAATCAATCCCTGCTCCCCGGCTCTCGACATTTTAAATCCCTACGCCGACATTGATCTTTAGTCGTTAAGTACTTCATCAAATTAGAGATGCCGGATGTTACGTCTTTTAGGCCACGAGGAAACACAACAACAAAACACAACAGAAAAACCAGACAGACCTATGGAACCGGAAGTTGAATGATATCGGTCGACTAGATTCTGGACCGCAACATCTCTCCTTTAGTCTACCCATGCCACTTTTTTTTTTTAAGTGCGACAAGCGTGGAGAAGAGATGTCGACATGTGAGTCTGTTAAATAGATGGGGAACTCTGCCTCAAGTTTAGGGTTCTGGTTATTTCTGGCTTGTTAAATAGATGGGGAACTGTGCCTCAAGTTTAGGGTCATAGTGATTTCTGGCTATTGTTAGTTAATGGTTCTATAAGAAGGTGATTTAGACCTCAAACAAAGCGAGAAGGCTTGTCGATTACACTGCTAAAGTTTAGATTCCACAGTTAGAAAATACGGGGATAAGTTTATTTTCATGTTGTTTTACCTGCTGTGGCATGACAAACTAGGATCTACAAGAAAACGGTGTTGCTACGTCAATACTTTGGAACCTGCAACGTACAAAAGTTGTGCTATCGATGTCAACCCATTCATTGTGTGGTACAATAAACGGTAGGCAATAAAGCCTGCCCCAACCATAGGATAATGATGGCGATTATAGCAATTTATTTCTCCATGTTCTTCCGACTCTGATTATATTTTTTGCTACCGAAAGTTAAAAAAGGAAAAAAAAAGTTAATAATGGTAATAGGATAAACAGATAACTTGCACAGAATGTCAGCGTGCATTGATTGCTTGAAGCATGTAGATTCCCATCCCTTTGCTATGCCCAGTCAGTCGAGCGAAGCCAGTGTTTTAGTTACATCTTTATAGGAGACCATATACTCTGGGTGATTCAACTGGCTGCTGGGTTGTTTTTGTTGACGCTGCCTGGGTCCGTAACTTAACAAAGAAGTTCAGTGTGCGCTCTTCATGATGGGGTAGGTGGCGGGAAGAAACTGAAGTTTGGCGTGCTTGACGTGGATGGTACAAGCAAAAGACTCCAGAGGATATGTAAAAAACTTTGCAAACAAATAATCAACAGAACTATGTTGTGACAGTGTCATTGTCCTTCTATCGTAGTTCAAGGTCACTCAAAATGTGCTTTATGCAATGCAAAAGAAAAATGAATGAGGTCAATTATAACCGATCTTGAAAAAAAAAAAGTGAGCATTGCGTTGTAAATTAGTAAAAATGTTTGACTTGAGCGACTGATTTTTTCCCCTAAAACAATGAATGAATGTAAGATTAAAAACAATGGAACATTTGTTACCTCCGTCCTCACCCACCTTTTCCTCCGAGACAGAAACCTGGTTAAGCGAATACCTTTAATACTAGTACAGTTGTGTTGGCCATCTCAATGACATCTAGTACTGTGTTTCACCAATAATGTCAGTCTGAACCTATCACATTAGAAATCTGAATTATTTACAAAATTCCCCATCCCTTAAAAAAACAACGTTATCTTCTATTATTGGTTGTTGTTGAGTGTGTGTGTGTGTGTGTGTAGACCTAAGCGTGTGAGAGCGTGGTGTGTGCTGCTCAAGGTTTGCTTATGATTTTAAGATTTTGGCTTTATGGCTTTCAAGGTAGGCACTTGTAATTAGAGAAAAGATCATTAGCACCGACAGTCTAATAATCTAGCACTTCAATCATGTAAGCTCAGGTAAATAATGAGTTTACACGTGAAGCACAGAGAGTGTTTGGGTGTGCGCGCTATTAATGTCAACACGACCGATGACGCATACTCTCTCTCTCTCACACACACACACAAAGGCATCCACTCGGACTGTGTTTAATGAATTTGTTTTGTTTTCCTATCAGATAGACAATGCATGCACCACCACACACTGACATAACAACAAAGATACACTACAGCGATGTAGCGACCATAGACAGAAAGATAATTCAGATGTCAAGATATCAACGGGTTGTCCTGGCGATAAGCTGACATCTCCTCTACCACATGGCATGCCACATTTGCAAATATAAATAGTTACACAGACGCGCACACGCACACATTTCTAAGCCAAGTTAGTATTACACGTTCAGATCATAAATAAGTATAGTATAATCACACCCATTGTGTCAAAATGACTTCTAAGTAGATTTGACCTTTTAAAGACCTCTAACAACAACTAAATGCATACAAAGTATGACCCTCTAAAAAAAAGGCTTAGGTTAACCCTTATATAGTGCACATAAAGCTGCCAATAAGTTATCAGCAGATAGAGTCATTGCTCCAGAGGGAAACGGAGGCTTGAAAGAGAATGTATGACTGACAAACGCACAGGTTATGTAAGCATCAGGCGCAGCCTATCAAAGCTTGAACTGTTCCGACTCATACAGAGATGCACTTAACGCCTTTGTGTATCAAGGTCTTTGATAACCTCAACATGGCGACGTATAAGACATTCTTTCAAGAAACACGAACTGGCGAGGGGGGGGAGTGGGAGGAGGTCGTAATCTTGGCTTCTCAACCAAAGGGTATTGAAAGCGAATCCCCGGTGTAGTTTAGTTTATTTAACTGGATTTTCTCAGCCCGATATAAGGGGGGAAAAAAGTCTTCTAATTGCCTTATTGAGTTCACGTCCGTAATACTTCACATCTTTACTATATTTGACTGGATCGCATCAGGTGACCCAAATTTCCAAGACTAAAAAGCTTTTTTTTTAAGACTACTACCGCCGCATGCATTAAAATAACCTTAGGACTCACATTTCGTACTTCTCGTGATAACCAAGTAGATTTTGTGTGTGTGTTTTTAGGCAGGGGCAGCAAGAAGAGGACATTGCGTACATTGCGTAGACTGTGATTAAATAGGATTACCAGTTGAATGACTTAATACCAGCGTCAGAGCGAATGTGCAATACAAAAAAAAATAGCAATTCTGATCATATACATATACCTGCCTTGTTAAGCAACTATTCACTGTCGAATACTCAAATAAGCGAAATGATAGACACGAAGATATAGGAAACGGGCATTCCCAAAAAGCTAATACAATAGTCGTGGCAGTCTAGAAAATAAGATTATTCGCACTGCTTCCGGAAGCGTAGGATTAGTAAGTATCGATTATGTACGGGTGGAGAAAGTTCAAATCCACATTAAATCCACTTCTTTATAAAGACACTTGTATTGCATTGAAACCCAGTGCTTTGGAGAAGTCATTGTCCTTGTGTAGTTTAGACAGAGTGTTAGAATCAAAAGTTCCAATTATCGTTTTGTCGATTGAGTTCCGCTGTTGTTGTTTTCGAATCTGCATCGCAGTCAATCGAGGAACGTCTAAGTGGATCATCTGTGACGTTCCAGTTTCAATTCGACCTTCACCTCTGAACACTGGCTGCCTTGGTGCAAACATTCCACAAATTTGCTAACATTGAAGGTCGAGGTGATGCTGTTGTCTTAGTTTGCAAAACGAATGGATAAGTAAGTCTTGCTAAGTGATGATTTAGTTGCGCTTGATTTTTTTATATTTAATTGCGCTAGAATGAAAAAAAAAATCACTTGTCTCTGTCATTCTGAAAGTCAGGTTTAGTTTGGTTAAGTTTTATTATCGAATATCTCCAAATCGTATGTGATCAAGTTCCATAATTAGAAATTAGAGAGTAAGTGTTTTTTTTTTTAGTGTGTTCTTTATCTCAAGTTCATGAGCTTGTGGATCTAAAAAAAAGTGTTTGAAATAAAAATAAGCCTTGTGAAAGCGTGTGTATTACCTCTTCTAATATGGTCTTTCAGCAAAGGGAAACAATTATTTAAGAAAAAACAAAATTTTTCTTGATGAGAGCACGTGACGTGTCATTACACCATGTGACACTGGCAGAATATTGACACTATAATGACCAGTGCCAAACACTTTATGATAACACTTCCATTTTTTTTTACATTTTTCCACATAAAACAATACTTTCCCTATAACTTGTACAAGTTTGGTAGACAATGGTTGATCTTTTCATCTTACAGACAACAGACAGAATCAAAGTGTCCAAGGCTTTGAAACGTCTACACAACTTCTGTCCTTCCGATATTGGTTGTCTAGACCTACTTGAATACATTGGGACGACGCCTCAACGCTTAGAGCTTAAGTCATCGAAAGTGCTTCTAAGCTCATTTCTGACACCCGTATCAAATTTAGGAGATTATGTTTCTTGTTGGTTTCTTTCATTGTTTGATTTTTTTTCGTCTCTTTCTTAGTTGGCTCTGATCTCTCTACCCTGTTCACTTCTTTCAAGTCCTGAACTCAATCAGTACTCGGCAGTAGGCGGCTGAATCCGAAAACTTTGCAGGCAGGAAGAGGTAGGTATGACGTCAACGATACATGAATAGCTCACTTCAGCAGTCACATGACCAGCTCACTTCTGCAGTCACATGAGCAGCTCAATTCCTCTGTCACATGAACCGCTCATTTCTGCTGTCACATGACCAGCTCACTTCTGCCTTCAGGTGAAGCACTCACTTTTGCTGTACTTAGCGGGTAAAATATTTATCTGAAACCTAGTTCAGTGACTACGATATGTATCTGAAACCTAGTTCAGTGACTACAATATTTATCTGAAACCTAGTTCAGTGACTACAATATTTATCTGAAACCTAGTTCAGTGACTACGATATTTATCTGAAACCTAGTTCAGTGACTACGATATTTATCTGAAACCTAGTTCAGTGACTACAATATTTATCTGAAACCTAGTTCAGTGACTACGATATTTATCTGAAACCTAGTTCAGTGACTACAATATTTATCTGAAACCTAGTTCAGTGACTACAATATTTATCTGAAACCTAGTTCAGTGACTACAATATTTATCTGAAACCTAGTTCAGTGACTACAATATTTATCTGAAACCTAGTTCAGTGACTACGATATTTATCTGAAACCTAGTTCAGTGACTACAATATTTATCTGAAACCTAGTTCAGTGACTACAATATTTATCTGAAACCTAGTTCAGTGACTACAATATTTATCTGAAACCTAGTTCAGTGACTACAATATTTATCTGAAACCTAGTTCAGTGACTACGATATTTATCTGAAACCTAGTTCAGTGACTACGATATTTATCTGAAACCTAGTTCAGTGACTGCAATATTTATCTGAAACCTAGTTCAGTGACTGCAATATTTATCTGAAACCTAGTTCAGTGACTGCAATATTTATCTGAAACCTAGTTCAGTGACTGCAATATTTATCTGAAACCTAGTTCAGTGACTACAATATTTATCTGAAACCTAGTTCAGTGACTGCAATATTTATCTGAAACCTAGTTCAGTGACTGCAATATTTATCTGAAACCTAGTTCAGTGACTGCAATATTTATCTGAAACCTAGTTCAGTGACTGCAATATTTATCTGAAACCTAGTTCAGTGACTGCAATATTTATCTGAAACCTAGTTCAGTGACTGCAATATTTATCTGAAACCTAGTTCAGTGACTACAATATTTATCTGAAACCTAGTTCAGTGACTGCAATATTTATCTGAAACCTAGTTCAGTGACTGCAATATTTATCTGAAACCTAGTTCAGTGACTGCAATATTTATCTGAAACCTAGTTCAGTGACTGCAATATTTATCTGAAACCTAGTTCAGTGACTGCAATATTTATCTGAAACCTAG
This sequence comes from Biomphalaria glabrata, assembly GCF_947242115.1. NCBI lineage: Eukaryota > Metazoa > Mollusca > Gastropoda > Planorbidae > Biomphalaria > Biomphalaria glabrata. Next base: position 73,482,960 of record NC_074711.1, read on the forward strand.
TTCAGTGACTGCAATATTTATCTGAAACCTAGTTCAGTGACTGCAATATTTATCTGAAACCTAGTTCAGTGACTGCAATATTTATCTGAAACCTAGTTCAGTGACTACAATATTTATCTGAAACCTAGTTCAGTGACTACAATATTTATCTGAAACCTAGTTCAGTGACTGCAATATTTATCTGAAACCTAGTTCAGTGACTGCAATATTTATCTGAAACCTAGTTCAGTGACTGCAATATTTATCTGAAACCTAGTTCAGTGACTGCAATATTTATCTGAAACCTAGTTCAGTGACTACAATATTTATCTGAAAAGGAATCAAATAAAAAGAGAAAAAAAAAATGCATCATATGAAACTTTACGGTGTTTGTAAGAGTACGTGTGAGTGTGTGTGTGTGTGTGGACTACAACTTTTGCTTTGCATCTACAACGAAATCGAAAACATTTCTTATTTACTTCTCAATTACGACAATGGCCGATAATGGAACGCTGTCTGTTAAGAGTGGACATTGAGCTTGTATCTAACTTGTTTTGTTTTGTATTTGAGTGACGTTGCAAGATGTTTTGTGAAGTGGTTTGCTAATTAATGTTCTACCGTTTCAACGTACCGGAATTTTTTTTAAACCAAGATTTCTATTTTAAGTTTTTGAGACGAATAGAAAACAATGCCAAAGTCAGGAATACAAATCAGTTGTTGTTTTTAAAAGCTTATATCAATTCACCCTGACTGTCTGTCTATCTGTCTGTCTGGTAAAAAGTTTCTAAGCGTTTTTTTACCACGCACAATTATTTATTGTCGAAGGGAAAACATGAATCAATTTTAAAATATAAACTAATTATTCCATTAAATAATGGTAATTAATTATTTTTTTGGTACCAGCAAGGCAAATTAACCCTTCAGTATTCACAGATATGGCTTAATAAGAAGGGTTTGGTCCCCTTAGATGATTGTAGTCGATATGTCTACGACACCTATTCTCGGAGTTATTGTACATAAAACAATTTATTTTGTTACAAATTAACTAATTTGTCAATTAATTAATGATAATTTTTAAAAATTTAATAAGGGAAATAGCGTTTACATTATTGAGAGATAATTTAGAGATATAATTGTAAATGCGAAGATATTTCCCTTAGATAAGCTTTATTTTTTTAATTTTTTTTATGATTTTTTTTTATTTTGCTTGTTTTGAAACTGTTTATCCCTTTAGGTCTTGCGGGAAATGGAACAATACAATCTGATGAGGTTTAGAAAATAAAAAGACGTTATAAACTGTCGGGCAATGCTTCTTCGGTAAGATGCAATGATGAGTTTCTTGACATAAATCTAATGGAATATCTAGAGGTTTGCAGACTTCAATAACTCGTAGTCTGATAGATCTGCTCATCACTGTGACATCCATCAACACTTTGATTGGATGACAAGCAGTTCTACAACTGTTAGCTTCCGAAATTTGAATTTTTTCCGCTTTGGTATAAAACTTGTATGAAGTCTAGATTAAAGGCACATTCATATTCTTAATATATATCAGTGATGCCCAAAATACGGCCAGCGGGCCACATCCGGCCCGCGACATGGTTTTATCCAGCCCGCCAAAATGAGGCACAAAGTGTAGCAAATCTACCCCTCCCACTCCTTTTTTTTTTTTTAAAAAAAAGGTTGAAAAATGTATCTTTACCTACGATTGGACCCTCAATGTTCCTCTGATGGATTGCTACCATGTCCTTTAACATATGAGCGTTTATAAAATGGGACTCTGAATGTAGAATCTACCAGAAAAGTGAAATATCATAAGCCAACATATTTGTTTTATATAGAAAGTGTGGCTGTCAAAAAAACAACAACATATAATTGGCTTTATGAAACAAATATTACGTTTTTCTTCGTTTAAGCCGTGAATAAGAGATTGTTAAACTACGCTTAGACAAAATGAGTCAGTACTAAAACTAGCTACAATGTCGCTCATATTTAAAGTAGAAAATGAAGCCATTTTCAGACGCCTGAAAAAAAAAAAGATAAACTTTAAACGTCCTATTAATTAATGTTATTACTAGATCCACGAGGTTTTTGACCAAATAGTTTCAGGTCAATTTCATTTAGTTTTTTACTGTATCGTTCATGTGTCCCGCGTCATGGGTGTCGGATATTAAAATGGCCCGCAAGTCGAACTAGGTTGGGCATCACTGGTATATATTATTATCCCTACATAGAAATGGTCCCATTTACAAAACATTTAGACTCTGTAAGTGCGTATATGTCAACCACGTGAGTAAACATGCAACCAGCTTTCATATCTGCACTTAGGATGACTCCCCCACAATCTAAAGTAGAAGTTAGCAATAAACTCAGGCCAGGAACTCCTTTCCTTAAATGAAACCTTACTTTGCAGAGCCTCAGACTAGGACAAGTTTCATTTTCTAACAGTACACTTCGGCCCAACAAGCTGACACACAAAACGAAGCCTACAAACTAGACCTGAGTTGATAGGAAATGTAAATATCAACAAAAAGTACAGAGATCTAGGTGAAGTAGTACATTCTCTAGTGGTTATCGTCAAACGAAGCGCAGTGATTTATCAAGTCACATGACGAGTTAGGTCGCGAAGGTATACATCTAGATTCACAGTTCTATACGCAGCGATTAGATAGAATCAACAATTTCAATAACTAACAATGTAGTTATTGAGAAGTTAACGCCACTGTGTGTTTATTATTGGATGCTATATTGTCATGTGTACACAAAATCGTTTTAGGTTCATTTTACACAGAAAGGCTTGTCGTTGTCTGTCGTAATTCTAAGGGTAGCAGACAACCATTAAAACTTAAATAATTTTATATGACCCCTTCGCCAATCAGATGACGGAAACTCTTTTACATATCCTACGGCCTCCGCTATGATATTCTAAGGAAATATTCAAGACAAGTTTCATAAAGATTGGTCAAATGATGTTGATATCTATAAGGAACATACATAACACTTTCACTGTACTTTATATAATAACATATACTAATAGAATGAAAGGCATGAGATTCATTTTACTATTTTTAAAACATAGTTTCGTTTGGTTGGTTCTAATTTTTATTTGTTTTTTTTTTTAACGTTAATTTCTTTGCCAGTTACAAATTATGCTACAAAATACGTTGTTACCATATCGCTACTAAAAAAAAGGATTCCATAGCTTTAAAAAAAAAACACTATAATTGAGTGCCTTCACCAGAAATCATCATGTCATGGTATAAGTCAGTTTAGACTAATAGTTTTATCAGCCCCTCTAGCGGACAAGCCGTCTACGTGCGCAGTTGATGGCTGTAGCGTAAAGCGAAGGCGGTGAAATATAGGGTAGGTTATCTTGCTGGACACCTTTACTATTTAGAACAGGTCTGCCCACTGTACATCACCGTGTAGCGGTGATAACCAACAAGATGATAATAAGTGATACATCCAGCACAACGTAACGGGGACGCTGTACCGACATTGGCGTAAGAAGTAGCTAAGTGTACCAAAGTGTACGCCGTGGTTTAATCAGCAGATAAGCCAATGATATCAACAGCAAGGACGTCCACTTTCACGACCAATGAAATGTTGACGACACGCTCGATGAAAGAAACCTGACCTCTTAGGTAGTCAGTTTCTAGCTCATCTCGACAGATTCTTAAGGTAGACAGTTTCTAGCACATCTCGACAGACTCTTTAGCAAACTCTGGTTCCTGTTTTCATTAGTAGAACCCATTAGGTGTGGATAGGATCTTTTGGAATACGTTTCTGTTAGTGGGAGGAACTTCAAGACTTCAGGATTTTCTAGTTTACAGAAAAGACTTCAAATGATTCAACAACTGTGTTTATAGTATAGTAATGAATTTCTCTAGACTTCTTCCTTACTCCGGGTATGATATAGTTCATAGTTTCTGATATTCATGATGAAAATGAGGAAATTCGTCTGTCCACTAGGATTGCAGAACCATGGGAGGATCCGTGTATCTAATCTTGTTAAGATGTAGTTTAGGGTTATTTTATTACATTTTCAAAGAAAATAAAATCCTAGTAAAAACTTTTACAAATGGATATCTTTTAAAGAAATATTTTTTTAGCCAAGTAAATTCTGCTTTAGCAAGTCACGTGTTTTTCTTATTTTATTTGGCTAACATGGAAGTGTAATAAAAGATATTGTTAACAAAATTACATCTCTAATGTATTAATGCACAGAAAGCTTAATGACTTTAAAACAAAAAAATATACCGGTACATATGATAAAGGCACAAACATTCTGAACACCGAAAATTAAAAAATAATATATATATATATATAGGGCCTATATATAGAAAGTTTAATTCAAACTGGGCTGACCTATTTTCGTTTTATTCATGTCCTTTTCGTATTAAATACATAACTATATGCCGGTAGTTTGCATAAAAAAAACTATTAAAAGAATCAACTTAAAATCTATTAAAAATCAACATAAAATCTCTACATATGTCTACCTTTGTTCAGTTTTAACATTTTCTGACATTTTTTTTTTTTTGGACGGCAGGGGATGGCAGAGGACATGGTTCGAACCCATCACTTTGTCGGTCTGAAGCGAATACCAAAAGAGCATATAATGTCTGGGTTTTTTTTTTGGGGGGGAAGAAAAACTTTTTGGATTCCACTGTTTAATACAGACTTAGTGTTGTATTAAATGATTCTATGATATTTCTATGTTGCGATACAATGGTCGGTGCACTCTGGTCAAGCCGGATCAATGGTTGTACCCAGGTAATGAACAGAAGTAGCATACAGACACTGTCACCAGTGCCACTGAGGCTGACAAGAGTCTGTTAATGTCATCCTGATGATAAGACAATCAAGATAAGATAAGACAATCAACGTTCACGTCTTATAAGGATCTTGACAAGTACAACAAAAGAGGTATGACAATGCTTGGATGCAAATTGAAGCCGAAGTATATGAGATGACTGTTCTTGTCCGATTTCTAATCCACGGCAACTACCGATATATAAGAACGCTTCAAGTGTCTCCAAACAAATTCAAAGATTTTTTTCTTGATCGATTGCACAAGAAAAATTTCGAAGCAAAAATTACGTTAAAAAAAATAAATACATAATTATCAATGACATTTTTTAATTAGTTGCTCCTTTTGCTCATTTTGATGTGGTTGTCCCATGTTTTACTTTGAATAATTTAACGTCTTTCTTTACTTTGTTTCAGTCAATGCCATGACAAGAAATACAACAAGTTTCACCCCACGACTGCACGTTATGACCTCACAGTCAAGCCATGATCTCACACTCCAGATAGCTTTTGCATCACAGCGCGTGTACTTTTGTTCCTTGTAACCTAGACGCTAACGCCATTTTACTTTGGAAGTACTTACGACGTCATTTACGTACAAGATAATCAGACGCAGCCAATAGAATTTCGCCAACAATTTGAAATCTCCAAACACGACCGAAGTGACGCCAGCGAGAAGTTCGCTTGCACAACGTCACTTCAGACATATTGACGCGCAAAAGTCAAAAGGAGAGAGAGCGAAAAAAATCTCCTTCTCAACAAGCTAGATGAAAAACTTTCCTGATGATACTTAACAAGGCATGCTACATTGAAACGACGTAATTGCACGGGCGAAAATAAACAAGCCTGCAAAACTCTATTCGGTATGGATTACCTGCATCTATCGTAGGCTAAGGCTGTACGTTTTTCTGTTGGTTTGTTGTTTTTTCTGTTCAGTTCATCGTAAAATGGATTAAGTAAACACAAAATCGATATTGACTAGTGCGTGTGTCATGTGAAAATGTCTATGACATCGGAAATTTTATTACTTATCAATGTGACAAATTTTCTGAATATCAATGCGGATAACACACTCTACGTCTACTCAGGGGGAGGCAATCTGACCTCAGACGACAGCACTTTCGCACCAAATTTCACTTCCCACTGTGACCGTTCTATCAATGGATTGGAAAATTTACACTTTTACTTCAACGGCGTCACCATGGCCGTGGTGGTGATCTTAGGAGCCGTTGGCAACACACTGGCCATCATTGTCCTGACGCGACGGACGATGCACACGTCCACTAACGTATTCCTCACGGCGCTGGCCATCTCGGACAATTTGGTGCTGGCCAACAGCCTGTGCCTCCTCAGTCTGTCCGAACTGTCGACGCCTTTTCAAAAATACATCTTCGCCTACGTTGTGGTGTATGTGTACCCCGCGGGGTTGGTGGCGCAGACGGCCACGGTCTGGCTGACAGTGTCTTTTACGGTGGAGCGCTACATAGCCGTTTGCCACCCGCTAAGGGCGGCCAGCATGTGTACTATACCCCGGGCCAGGCTCGTGGTCGTTGCCATACTGGCTATTTCTATCGTGTACAATATACCGAGATGGTTTGAATACACGGTCCTAGAGCTACCAGACACGATCAACACCACCTGCCTGGTCCCAGCCAAGACGCAACTGGCCGAAGATTCCATCTACCATCGGATCTATTTCGGCTGGTCGTACTTCATCGTCATGTGCTCCATCCCCATCTGCTCGCTGACCATCCTCAACGCATTCCTTATTGTAGCGGTCCGGCGGTCCAAGAGACAGCGGCGAGACATGAACGTCAAACAGTCCCGCGAGAACAACGTCACCATCATGCTGGTCTCCGTCGTCATGGTGTTCATAGTTTGTCAGGTGCCGGCCCTCATCTACAACATCGCCTACAGCATCAGCATGAACAGGGTCACGGAGTCGGTCAGCTGGAGCATTCTCAGCAACATAAGGAACAACCTGGTTACGCTCAACAGCGCCATCAACTTCATCCTCTACTGCGCCTTGGGGCAGAAATTTCGACGCACCTTCGTGCGCTCCCTTTGTCCGTGCCTGATGAGGCGGCTGCCGGGTCGTTTTCAGTCTTTCAGTTTCCATCACAATATAGACACACAAAACAAATCCAGCAACAACGGCAACTGCTACCCTAAAGTGGGATACAAGCAGTGCAGGGCGGACGCCCCTAGCGAGCAAGACGTGGCTTTGGACATGAAAGTCCTCAGGTCAAAGTACTCCCCTCGAGAGTCCACCGACTCGAACGGGTCAGTGGAAGGGACTGAACTCTACCTGACAAATAACTCTCAACGCAGCCAACATAAGTTATTGACTCCTGGCAGCAAAAGTAGCAAAGCGAGCTGAAGTGTTAACAAACATAGCATGGACAAGACCCCTCATTCAGTGGGGGAAAAAATTTACATTAAGTCTTAGCTGAAATAAGAAGTCACTATAGACCGTCGACTTCTCCACTTGGTTAAAAAAAAAAAAAAGGTTTTCTTTTGACAATGTTGTTTAAGATAGACGAGGGTGTGCACAATACCAGACAGAATATTATACACACATAGACTCTCTATATCAAATCAATTGTTTTGTGTCATGTTTTCATCGGCTAGTTTTCATGATTTAATACTTGTGATTACAATGTAGAGAGAAACGTTATTGTTCTATACATGTATGAAATAGGAATCACTGTACCATTGTTAGCCGTGACTTTGTTGCTAGACAACCGTGTTCTTCTTTAAATGTTATTGCAGCCATGATGACAAAATGCCAAGCATTTACATGTCATTTTGCACTTTTTACCAGACAGACGGACAGACAGATGAACGTACTTCCATGTCATCTCTCGTTCACGTGTTTATATAACATCAAAACAAAATAAACAATTGAAATGCATCTAGGGTTTAGTCCATTTCCTGTTTTGTGGAAATTATTTCTTGTTCAACTAAATTCCCTTGAGGGAGAATTAGTGCTGGGCCAATAACTTAGATCTAGAAAAGAACTACAAAAAAAATATGAATAATGGTGTGAATATTAAGTGTCTCTTTTTACACAACCAATTAACCAATATCTGAATGTGACGCATATACATTTTTTTTTCAATGAAACGGAATTTTTAAAACACTTTTTTTTTTGTTTAGTCTGACTAATGACCGGAACAAAGCTCACGTGACAAGTTTATAATGAAAGGGGAAACTACAAGAGGAAAATGTAGAACAAAAAGCTATAAATAAAGTTCACACTCTCTCTTAAAAGAATAATTTCACTTTACAGAATCTATCTTTATTTTTATTCAGTACTGAGATTAAGAGATTACATTGCTAACAACACATTAGGCACTAACATAAGTTTATGGTTTACACAACGGTTCACGTTAAAATTGTTCATAAACTGTCCATACTTGACGATCACTGGGTTGTCCATTGTCCTGTGCTGTAGACGAACGAAGTTATTGGGATTCTTTTGGAAGAATCTATCAATATTATATGCCAGACGTATGGACAATATGAAAGACACTGTGTTCATTTATATATTATGTAGTTAATTTCGCAGTTTAAAAAATGGTTCTAGTGTATATGGATACAATAATTTAAAAGAAAAATGTGTTCGCTTTCGTATATACTATGAGAAGCCATTGAATCCACTTTAAACAAGATGAAGCTTATAATTTTTTAGAAAGTCACAGGCGGAAGCTTTATCAACAAATATCATTGTTATTATATTTAAAAAGAAGAAAAAGCATATGAATATATATAAATACATATATACCTATACATAATAAATCTGTGTGATTTAAAATATATTTTTACCTATTGTTTTTTTTTTTAGCTTTTAGCTTCCTCAATGCGCTATGAACCTGTCTGGACCAGTTTTGAAAAAGGGGGGGGGGGAAGAAGGGGGTATCTTGTGAATGTTTATATGATCGCTTTTTTTAAATGCATAAAACAATGTTCACTCAGGGCTCGAATCCTCAATGGGACTAATTCAGCTTATACCACTACATCTGTCAAGTACGATTTCTTTCCCTTGTTCAAGATACCAAACAAAATAATTAATACCAATAGTCAATTAACGGATGAGTTAATTTTTTTTTAATCGATTCTTGTGTTGTCAGGTAAAAGAAATATTTGTGCAACATTTCGGGTTAATCCTAGATTGGGTGTATAATGTGTACAAACTTTTTACCCGACAGACAGGCAGAGAGTGAGTGGATATAAGCTTTGTACAAAGTGATAAGAGAACATCGGAAGAGATGCTCATGTATGTATTCAATTTCAACAGAGATATTAAATGGACTAGTACTTTGCCCAATAATTACGTGGGACAGTTAAAACGAAAGCATGCCCGATGATTTCTATTGACCTCCCACTACATGCTTTGAGACACAAGATGTCCACAGTGATGGGATGAGCTCGCTTTATACAATACAACAGAATGGACTTTGTAAAACAAATTGCATTGGAACCTACCTAAACCCTTCATTTCTGTATCATTTAGTACAGCTGTTCATTCTCTTCAATCCTGACAGGTTCACGACGTTCAGTGAAATCAAAAAGCTCTCATGCCCTGGTCTTCATTAGCTACCAGGCCATGGTCAATCCTAATAGTCACCACAAGTGGTCGACCCTTACCAATCGGACATGTCAAACGAACAATCTTGCCAAATGACCCGAACATTCGGGAGCGTAATAACCAAGACCTCATTCCCCTGCTGCGTTTTTCTAAGTGTGCTTTAAAAAAAAAAACATGAATCTAATAGTATAGACTACTTCATGTCATAGTCAGACTAAATAACACATCAACAGCTGCCTCGTAGCGATATTAGGCTCAAGTTGGACATGGCGTTTTCTCTGTTGGACATGATTCCTCTGTCAGATATGCCTTTTTTTTTTTTTTGTTAGACATGACTTATCTTCTGTTGGGCATGGCTTACCTTATACAAGACATGTATTTTTTTTTTGCCGGAAGTGACTTTTTTTCTGTTGGAAAAAACGTATCTTATTTGGACCTTCTATTTAGACATGACTTTTTTTCTGATGCAAATAACGTATCTTCTGTTCGACATGATTTATCTTTTGTATGACAGCAGTTAAGAATGATTACAATTCTCAAGCCAATCATTCCACGGCACCACTCAAATCAATGTGTACCCAAACCCAATCAATGTGTATACATTTCCTATCCATGTTGACAGTGAACTCTAGTAGTGCACAACACTTTCAACAATGTATGGGATACAAAAAAAAAGTGAGTGATTTCACTGTCTTCAATGAGAAACGATGAGAGAAAAGAACTTTTGCTTGGGTGTCAAGAGTTTCATGATAAACTGAAGGGAAGACTTTCTGGGTGTAAATTTTCATGAGAAAACGGTGTGGAGATATGAATTGTGGGTAAACTAGCAGAACAAACTCGTGTGATTGGCACGAGAAGCGATCTTTCTGGAAAAAAAAGTCAAACTTTTCTGTCATTATTTCTTATCATATCTTATAAATTCCAGACCTTACATCAAAGAATAAGGTAATTACGTCCTACGCATTTCATACGTCAATTTAGTCATGCATGTTAATCTGTGATTTAAACTCTGCTAAGTCGTTGGTTTTCCTGGCTGACTCAGACAACTCATTCCATGGCACTATGTTTGCTATCGCTGATGTGTTTATTTGTCTGTGTGTATGTGTTTTTCTGTTTCAGTCTGAGTTATCATCTTCCTTTAAGCATCCGGTGCCTTTTAACAAAATATTAGTTTAAGCTCTTTTTTTTTCATTGCCCTTCCCTCAAAAAAAATTAAAAGGGAGGGGGGGGAGATTTTTATTTTTCAAGTTTATTTTATCATGTGAGCTAAAAAAAAATTAGTCCGCGCCGATGTCCTACAATTTACAGTAAAAATTTTGAAGAAACTTAAAATTATATTTTTACTTTTATTTCGCATGAAACTGATAACAAGCAATCATCTATACAAAAAAATGTTTTTCTGTAATCAATCCTGTGGAATTTTTTTTGTCTAAAATTCAATGTTTAGTACTTACACATAAAAGATTTATCTGACTTACATAGCCTTGCATGATAAGGTAATAAAGTAATAAAACTGCTTGTTGAAGTCTTTAAAAAAAAATGAGTTTGTCAAGAAGCCTAGTTTAAAAAAAAACACAGCGCAGAGTTTCATGTAAAACTTTAAAGTAGAAGATTTACATTTCCCGAAGACGCGTTCTTTTGCCAAACAAATCCAAACAAACATTTTTTATGACATTTAAAAAAGGCTTTCATTCGCTGTACTTCAGATTTTTTATAAAGAGCGCTGACTAATTTTAGAAGCTTGCCTCTATTTCAAGTGGAAGAATCGGCAAATGGAGCTATAATTAAGTTAGTGACGGTCTTGCCTGTAATACTAGAAAAATTTTTCTTTTTTTTTTTAATTCTTACTTTTTTTCCCTTAAATAACCAAAATCGTATTTAAATAATTTAATTTTTTGGGAGATTCCTTCTCATGGTACTTAACTACCAACATTTGTTTGAAATATTCTTCTAGGATATATTACTGGACTAGGATATATTACTGGACTAGGATATATTACTGGACTAGGATATATTACTGGACTAGGATATATTATTGTGAAAGATCCATTATTGGGCTAAGATGTATTATTGGTCTAGTTAAAGAAAACACATACACAACTTAAAACAAATATTCTAAAGTATTAAATCGCATATAACGGAGTCTAATGACTGATGCCTTCATTGGTAAATAAGAGAAATAAACGAACACACACAGAAACATGTATCATCGTGTCATTTAAACGACATAAAAATGTGTGAGTGTAATAAATGTGCTAATATGTGTCACAGTTAGGCCTAAAAGTATTAGACTATATAAACTATATACAATTGTAGAACCGTGTTTTATAAACAGTTTCTTTGTATAAAGATAGTATAAACTATAAACCGTTACAATGTCGATGTAAAAAAAAAAGATTCTGATTCAGAAGACCAAAATGTAGCTTTCTATTTGTACAATCTTTCTTTAACCCAAAAAAAAAAAATAAAATCAAGTAAGATGGAAAACAAAATATGGGGAAATGTGAAGGCGATACAATGAAATCTATAAGACGTACGAACATAAAAGGGGAAAGATTAGAAGATTTTGTTTTGAAATAAATAAAGAAATTTTTTTTAGAAACTTAAGGCAGCTATATTCCAAGATCACATGATGCTCAATAAAAAGCAATACGTTTGTAATACAAAGGGGAGAGCTGAAAGTGAATGCTAGAAGTGCCAAATAAATTTCATAAGCTTTTTGAAATGCAAAGCCCATCAATAGTCCCCAATTATGTTCACTCCACTTACAACAAGCAAAATAGCTTTAGAATACTTTGTACAAAATGGGGATGAACTCCTCATTTAAAGTCATATATCTCAATGCCGGTAATGTAAGATATATTTCCCCATTGTAATATAAAAATAATTAATTACCGATATTTAATAAACTAATTGGTTAATTTCTTTTCATTAATTAAGGTTTTCTTAGGGATAATTAATAATCGTGAAAAATGTCCACTAGATCAGAGAATGGTACATGGAAGAAATGACTTGTTTAAAATGTATACCAGACAGACGGAATGAGATAGAAACTTGATTAGAACAAAAATCACTCAAGAAACTAGTGGCCTAAAAGTTCAGTATTTTTACCCAGCACGGAAGTAGTACTGACTTTCCGATAACTGGTAATTTTTGCCTCAAAAGTTACTTCCCCTAACTAAATCATCCATAGTCTACTAGTTTTAAATATTTTTTTTTAATTATCAACAGTCTAGTAATTTGATCGAGCCAGAAAGTTACAGATAAAATTTCTGTTGACACACTGCGTGCACGTCCCATTAGCTGTGTGGACACAGTCCACAGTGAAAGTATTTAGAGGTAACAACCTCTCTAAGTACGAATAGGTCAAACTAGTTGGCTCTAGTCCATCTGTCCCTCCAAAGTCCTGAGTGACCGATGCACTAAGTTTTAGTTCAACATCCGATGTCTTGGATCTCTTGATTTAGAATGGAAATATGATTGGATCCCATTGGTTTGTAATGCAATGATTGGATCACATTGGTTTGTAATGCAATGATTGGATCACATTGGTTTGTAATGCAATGATTGGATCACATTGGTTTGTAATGCAATGATTGGATCACATTGGTTTGTAATGCAATGATTGGATCACATTGGTTTGTAATGCAATGATTGGATCACATTGGTTTGTAATGCAATGATTGGATCACATTGGTTTGTAATGCAATGATTGGATCACATTGGTTTGTAATGCAATGATTGGATCACATTGGTTTGTAATGCAATGATTGGATCACATTGGTTTGTAATGTAAATATTTTTCACCCCTAACAACCATACCCGATACCGTCACCAGTGAAATAGAACGAAAGTAATTATATGTATATAGCTAGTCATGAAAATAGAATTATTCAGACTATATTGTGTAAGAAACGGCTTATATAGAATAGGGCACAGATTCGTGCATACATTTGTACAAAAAAAAATGTTTGTCTTTATATTTTTTTTTAGATTAAAGGCAAATAACAAAAGTTTATCCAGTATCTTCGTCTGTGTTAGAAAGACTCAACTACTGTTCTTTCTTGTTTCAAATCGAAATGTACATGTCAATACCGGTAACTCTTCCATGGCTTCTTTTCCAGGGCAGGCTTTAGAACTGAATTCTGGACACAACAAAATATAAAAGCCTGGCAGTTTTATCAAGATTTTTTTTAAACTTTCAGTTCATGGACTATGTGAAGTGCAGAAAAACTCAGGTGCATTTATACTTGAGACATTAGTAGAAGAATTCATCTCTGAGACGCACTTAATTAACTATACAACTTTTTAGACTTCAACAAGTATGATTAATCCAGATTTCTACTACAAGACAAATAGTCACAGTACATTATAGTAAGGCCTATTGAGAAATGGTTTTATGTATCCATTCTCTGATTTTCTTTAATGTGTGTGTTGTGTTTAGTGAATTATTATCGATAATAATGTATTCGAATCTAATTAGTTTTCAAGTATGAAATGAGTAACTTGTCACGTGGTGTAGGGGTCAAGGTTGTTTTCATTTGATCCGAGATTGGGTGTTCGAGAGGTGAAATGTAAAATTTTTGTTACCAGACAGAGTGAGTTGATATACGTTTTGTAACAACAGTGATCTTTCCTATTTCTAAATAACTGTTGTTGTTTTTTCACCATTGCTTATATTAGTAACGACTGTGCTATGCAAGTTTCGGGCCAACAGTGCCATGTTTGACATTAACTTGAAGACTGCGAATCCTAAAATTTAGGTTGCGACCCCCGTGACTGTGAAGGTCTTCTATGACAAACTGGATCATCGGGGTCTCTTTATTCTCGCTTTATGTTATTTGGAAACATTACTCTAGCCTTGAGACCAAATAAAGGTTATAGATCAGTACACACACACACACACACACACACACAACACTCTGTACTCTAAGATATAATATTATACTTTTGTATTTCTTGCTTTATATATATATATATATATCACTGGTAGTCCTACCAATAGTTGTTGGAAATGTTTGTATTTCTTACGATCAAACAAAGACGTGCGCGCACAATGGAATTGAGGAAGAAACTAATTTCTAAAATGTAGAGGTTAAAAAAAATTACACTACAATTTGCTGAAATTTTATTTCCGGAATTTTGTTTTCCTCCATTTCCAAACGGAAGAAAAAAAAAAGAACTGAATTCCAAAGACTTCATTCAGCTTACAGAGTGCAAGGCCATGATTATCTACCCGTTTTGAAATATATTTTTTTATTTCTAAGTTAAAACAGTCTACGTTTTATTTAATCTAACGGCAAGGTTGATTCAACAAAAATCTGCACCAGGAAAAAAAATACAAACTAAATGTACATGCACTGTATGTATTACATTAATGTTCATGTATAAATATTGACTTCATTCCAAAGCAACACGAGTCTGGCGCCAAAAGATAGCGCCATCTTCTCACTACAAACAAAAAAGTTGGAGGTCTACATAAATACAATCTTTGTTATTTTTTTTTTAATTAGCACCAAAAAAACTTTTCATTCAAAAGAAACGTTAGATTAAAACTTGTATTCTTTCTGGGGCAATCATTTGCGTGCGTTAATGGCAATAATTAAATGAATGCTATTCTCGTCTGCTGCTGTTTCTAATTATGTCCAGGGAAAGATAAATATTAGGGAACTTTCATGTTGCTGCTCCCTCCAATTTGCCGGCAGATATTTTATCCAACAAAAAAATGAAAAAGGAAAGGGAGGAGGAGGTGAGTAAATTGCTTCTAAGAGATGTTGAAATGGTGAGAGCAGACGACATTGTCCGGAAGTGCAGATAATAGAGGGTTCAACAGTTAGGATTTGTTGTATAGTTTTAATAAGTTCTACTATTGATACTTCTAACTAGAAAATAAACATTGGTTTCTATTCTATAAACTACTACAGGATTTAGATGTACAACTAAACAATAAGGCGAAATAGACATTAGCAGCTGAAACAAATTATTATTAAAGTTACTTTTTTAAATATTTTTTCCCATGAAAAACCTTTTCGTTCCACGGCTGTATCGATTGTGACCTAAACGGTTCAATTTGTTCAAAGAAAACATAAATAAAACATGGTTACAAAACTAAAAGAGTTCCAGGGTTAAATAATGTAGACTGCAACACGTTGTAAACAGATACAGGTGTTGTGGTGGTGGTTGTTTTGAATAGTTTGACTAGACAGACCTCTCTAGCCCTTCCTCCACCTCTATCCGTCCCGTTCCTCTCTCTCTCTCTCTGTCACACACTTGGATTGCATGAATCCAAGGTACCGGAAGTATAAAACGTAGCACGGCGCATGTTCCAAAAAGTCAAGTACATGTTTTGGTCCTAGCGATCTATAGGACAGATGATGTAAAGGTCATCTGCTTCTATGGCCAACCGTTAACGATGGTGTCATATGGTCAGCACAACATCCATCCTCTTTGCTTATATCAGGCTCCCCATAGAATCGGGTGGGCACCCTAAGAATTACAAAATAAAAAATGCCAGTCTTCACAGAGATTCAAACCCGAGGTTCCTAGGTTCGGACCAAGCATTTTATCATTCAGCCACTATACTCTATACTGCGCATGTTTGGTAAAAAAAGAAAAAAGGATAACACTGGCTACTTAGTGAAAGAAAAATGAAAGGGTGTGATTGGTTTTATAAGTAGCAGACATTCCTTCAGAAATGCAAGTCGTAGCCAAATCACCTCCTAACTAAACTAAAGAGTGGAAGTGAATGGCAGCAGGCAGGGTTCAAACTGAACACCATCCAGATAACAGTTCGTAGTAGCGCATACCGCAGGACCAGGCGGTTTAGTTAGAGCATGATCTAACGCAGTGTTTCACAAACTTTTCCCTGCACACATTTAGAGTAAATGTATTTAGCGGACACTTTGCTTATTTTTTTTTTCAGAGAGATGAATTCACGCGGTGGCCTACAAGTCAATGATTCCAGTAGTTCTTGGAACACCTAGTCAGGCCTCGCGAAACACTAAAGCTCCGCAGTACACAGTTTGGAATACATTAATGTAATGCAGAAAATAGTGGCATATGCCTGAAGTTTTAGCATAATCTGAACTTGTTTTTCCAGAAGAAGTAAATAGATTATGTTTTCAGCGAGTGTTGACTTACAAAATTTAAAAAAAAAAAAGACCTTTCCCCCGGGCTACATGGCTTCAACGCAGAGCTATGATCAAGAGAAGGCCGTAAGCAAACTGCGACATCAAGTGATGGAGTTCAATAGGTCAATGAGAAAGAAGTATGGACACTGGTGAGGGAGAGGAACATTAAAGAAAGAAAAAAAAAACATCTCTCTTAATATGTCTCTCCTCTTCCATTGCTCACAATTCTTTATTCTCTCTGTCTCTCCCTCTGTCTCTTTCTCACACGCATATACCTGCTACCTACATATATATGTATACTGAGTTGAGAGAGAGAGTAAGGCAGCAAAAAGGCAGAAGAGAGAGTTTAAAGGGAGAAGAAGATGAGGGCTAAAGAAGAGGGGGAGGAGAGGTAGAAAAGAGAGGGGCAAAGCGGGATGTTAAATAAAAGAAGCCTCGAACTAACAAACTGTTTCAGCGATGTGTTCCATATATAACGAATATAAAAGAAACAGTCCCCCAGTGACTGTAATAACACAATCTCCGAGTTGTTTTTATCCACGAAAACATCAGAACAATGTCACTGACATATGAACAAATAAATTGTAAAAAAAAAAGGGGGGGTGGGGGCAACACAGCGTGCTGTATGGATTACTGTGCTGCAGTGGGAAGTGGTCAAGTGATCAACAACAGCAGGTTATAAGGGCGTGAGGGTTGTGTATCGAGTCTTTCCATGATCTATTAAATTTGAAACGTATTTCCTAGAACGTTTCATAGTATGGCCAAACTTTGGTCAATTGTTGAGTTATTTACTCACAGCAAAGGGGTTTCAACTATTTTTCTAGCTTGTACATGAACATGTTTATCTAACTATAGCCCAAATCGCTATGACATTGATGCAGTCAATTGCTTCAATCCACTATGACATCAATTGAGTCAACTGCTTCAATCCACTATGACATCAATTGAGTCAACTGCTTCAATCCACTATGACATCAATTGAGTCAACTGCTTCAATCCACTATGACATCAATTGAGTCAACTGCTTCAATCCACTATGACATCAATTAAGTCAACTGCTTCAATCCACTATGACATCGATGAAGTCAACTGCTTCAATCCATTATGACATCGATAGAATCAGCTGCTTCAATCCACCATGACATCAATGGAGTCAACTGCTTCAATCCATTATGACATCGCTAGAGTCAATTGCTTCAATCCATTATGACATCGATAGAATCAGCTGCTTCAATCCACCATGACATCAATTAAGTCAACTGCTTCAATCCACTATGACATCGATGAAGTCAACTGCTTCAATCCATTATGACATCGATAGAATCAGCTGCTTCAATCCACTATGACATCAATTAAGTCAACTGCTTCAATCCACTATGACATCGATGAAGTCAACTGCTTCAATCCATTATGACATCGATAGAATCAGCTGCTTCAATCCACCATGACATCAATGGAGTCAACTGCTTCAATCCATTATGACATCGCTAGAGTCAATTGCTTCAATCCATTATGACATCAATTAAGTCAACTGCTTCAATCCACTATTACAGCAATGGAGTCAACTGCTTCAATCCACTATTACAGCAATGGAGTCAACTGCTTCAATCCACCATGACATCAATGGAGTCAACTGCTTCAATCCACTATGACATCGCTAGAGTCAATTGCTTCAATCCATTATGACATCAATTAAGTCAACTGCTTCAATCCACTATTACAGCAATGGAGTCAACTGCTTCAATCCACTATTACAGCAATGGAGTCAACTGCTTCAATCCACCATGACATCAATGGAGTCAACTGCTTCAATCCATTATGACATCGCTAGAGTCAATTGCTTCAATCCATTATGACATCAATTAAGTCAACTGCTTCAATCCACTATTACAGCAATGGAGTCAACTGCTTCAATCCACTATTACAGCAATGGAGTCAACTGCTTCAATCCACCATGACATCGCTAGAGTCAACTGCTTCAATCCATTATGACATCGCTAGAGTCAATTGCTTCAATCCACTATGACTTCGATTGAGTCAGCTATTTGGGCCGACCATCATTTGTTTGGCACACGTCTATCGTGACACGAAGGAAACTGTTGCTTAGTTAATAGAGACTAGAGAACAGCAATCAACAAACATAATAATTTGTATAAAAATTAAAAAGGGTCAAGTTTGAAGGAAACTTGTGTGCTAAAGAAAAACTTACATTTTTATGATAGCGAAAAAAAACATTAACATCAGAAATAGATAAGAAAGAGTCTCTACATTTAAGATCAAAATGAATTCCTAGTGTTTAAGGCGACAGTCAATATTGATGCTTGGATATTACTGGTCGAGAAACTAGGATCTTTGTAGAGAAACTTTAAAAAAAACTGGCCACGTGAAATGAATTGCAAAAATGTACAAGGTTTTTTTTTAATGTTTATGTTGATTTGCATCATCATCCTTTATACAGATATATTCCTTTTTTTTTTTCGTACAAATGCATAATCTTACAAACCAGCATCGAATGCATCATAATTAGGTCAAAATTCTAAACTGATTGGACAACAAATACTATTTATTGGTAATAATGCTAAAATGAACTTTCTATTGCTTGATTAGCAAACATCAAACTCGACCGCTCCGACCCCTCTTTTTTCTGAATTATTTTGGGGGCGAGAAGATGGCGTTTGTATTACCGGTATTGATATACAATATTGTTTGGAACCGAAACAAAACTGTTATAACAGACGTTCCAATTGACTGATTGATGTTCGTTCTTTGCTAGGTACACAAAGATTACATCCTCCGATATAACGCCAGCATTATAATGGCCACAACTACCCACTATATTGGCCCTTGAATTCTAGTAGCCCTTCCTAAAAAAACTACATTTGCATTTCTCCTACTCCTCCTGTAGGCACGATTTTTTCCATTCCCATGGAGCAGTCTGAGAGGAACACAACTTCCACAATTTAAACTTTGCAAACAATTTTTCGGCGCATCATTTGTAGCCATAAAAAAAAGAAATTGTTACCAAGGCTCCGACATTTACGTCAGTTATAGCTCTTTTGAATGTATTGCTATTGCTTTTATTCATCCAATAGAAGAGTACGATATGAAACTCTTTTACCAAATTGCATTAGTTCATGAACAAAAGTCAGATTATTTGCAGACGATTGCATAATACATAGAACAATAAAAACAACACAAGATACAGAAATTTTACAAAAGAGAATTAGATGAATTACTGAAATGGGAATCAAATTTGAGTATGTCTTTCCACCCAGAAAAATGTCAGCTATTAAGAGTAACAAAAAACTAAAACAAACAACTTCCACTTATCTTATTCATGGTAAACCAGTAGCACAGTCTAAAAGCATAAAATACATAGGTCTAAGGTGCTATAATAAATGAATACGAGTTGGCAGAATTTAAGTCATTGGTTAACATGCATGACTAGAAACACGCGTAGGACGTAATCATCTTCTTTTTTTTAAGTAACGTCTGTATTTTATAAGATAAGAAGATAAGAACAAACACTTATCAAAATACAGTGGCAATACTTTCAGTTCTTGATCTACGACTAAATGTCCAGCCTATATCTATAGACGCCCATTATAGACCCTTCTTTAAATAGTAAGTCGTATCTAACAGTTATTCCTAGCTCTATATGTAGGAACACCTTTACAGTCTCCAGTGGAACAGAAATTCCCTTTTTAGTATTTTAGTCCACTCAAACGTAAATGCGTTCAAACAACAATGTTTTCAACAAAATACATTTCTACTTCAATAGGATATTATTGTTTATCCTTTAATTAAATAATAAAATAAGAGGATGGAATAGGGAAAGAACTTCGTAATTGCAAAGAAATGTTAAGGAAAATACTGTATTTAGTGTAATCAGATTGGCTTTTTCAATATTTAAACTGGTTCAAAGAATCCTTTGCATCGTAAAAAGGGTAGAATATTAAAAATAAATAAATAAAAATGTGAAAAAAAAAAAAACATGCATGGGTTAGTTAGTAGTTAGTTACAAACATGTCTTACAAATACTTTTTCTTTTTTTTAATTCATGTTCAATGAAAAAGAAGATTGTGTAAAAGTGGAGATAATAAATGTAAAGGAACAAAATTGGTTTATAGAGAGTTACCAAACTTTGTATATATTTTTCAGTTGATATCGACATGTATAATTGTCTTCTTGCATTATTTTTTTAAACAAGTAAAAACATTTACAGCAATAACTAATTAAGAAATGCTCTGGACATAACTAATTATCCTAGCTTTCACACCACTTGTATTCTGGAGAGAACTAAAAACGTGGTAGTTATTTATTTTGAGCAACAAACACTGCAGCATGATGTTCCTAGACTCCAGACACAACAGTGATTTGTTAATCTTATTATACACTTTCTCATGACAGTTTGCACTAAGACTGCTGTTTATTTTTTCTATAAGTAAGATGATATTATTGGGATTGATTTTTATTCAATATGTTAAACATGTTTTGGATGTTCCTTCCGATTTTGAATATACTAACATCCTAGCCCAAACCTTCCACAGGAGGATGGGGGATCACGGCGGGCAGGGTTTGAGCCTGACACTATTGAGGTCATCAAATGACAGTCCAGAGCGTCAATCACATGACCAGGCAGTGATGTTAAATGTTAAGTTAGCTTATCTAACAATTGGACTATTTCAAAAAGAATTAGAATTCATGGCAATGGTTAAGAATAAAAGTTTAATTTAAAAATTGTTAGGTCTTTACTAGTAATAAAAAGAAATATTCCCTTCAATACTTTTTTTAATACCCCAAATTTCTATAGTTCAGAAATGAAAAGTGCAGCATAATTTAATTCCTGCATTGACCAGCACAATCCAAACAGTTGTTGATGAACTGCTTCTCAAGGATTAGAATGCTTAGTATGATTAAAACCAAGAAATTAAATTTTACATTTGTGGATCCTCGCGCTTCGCTAAGTTAAGATAGTTGATAGGCTATATCTTGTTCCATTTGACAAAAACATATTTTAAAAATCCTCTTATGGAAAAGGCACTCCCATAACCATACTTTTGGCTTGTACATTTTTATACCCTTTACCTTCATTCCCCCCCCCCTCTATGAGTATTTTTCAGCTCCTCAATACTATATCTAGAGGTAAATGTAACTCTCTTAACATTTCTTTCACACTTCAATAATTTAGTACACAAACATACATTCATACTGCTATTACATGTTTTGAAGAAAAAAAAGAAATACCTATTTATCTGTATAAAGTTTCTATAATAGGGAGTTTGCAAGCAAATCATTAATTTAAAAAAAAAAAAAAAAAATTATATTTTACTGTTAAACATTTGTAGTATGTCTTGATTAAAAAGTATTAGGATGAGTTAACAATGACTGATCTGTGAAAAGTGGCAGCTAGTCTTTTCAAATATGAAACATAATTAGTTTTTCCAAGAGTAAATTATAACGTGTTAAAAATATTTTTAGCCTCGTGTGATAATAAAAGATGACTGAGTTAGCTAGGGCTTAAACAATACATATATAATCCATAGTTAACCAAACTATTAGGTAAAAAGAATATTTAAGAAAGAGTTATTTAAATAGAAGACATACTGAAGTACACTTAACAACTTTTGATGATCAGGAAGAGACATTTTTCGTAGCATATATAGGCTTAAACCATTAAAGAAAGCTTTTATAAGGGACAGTAAATGTCTAAAATTTGTAGCTTTCAATGTCACTAAATGTAAACCTTACCTGAACTGTGATGGTGCTATTTTGAAACTCAAATTTTTTTTTCAAATCATTCATACTGGAAGCTTAAGTTGTATGAGGAAACAAAAACAATAAAACATATATTATAAAACTTAAAAAAGATATATAATATCTACTTTTTATTAACAAAAAGATTTGAGTTTATGAAAATGTGAAGAAAAAAAATGGCTTGAAATAAAGAAATATGATTACTCTATTTACTTCAACAATAAGCTTTAATATAATGTTTAAAAAAAAACGGTGTTTATTTTGTAACTAAATATGGGATACTATCAGAAAACCAGTCAACTATTGATGAATGAATACTGAATAAATGATGCAAACTGTGTTCTGTGGAACACTGGTTCCCTGAGGCCTGAGTTGGTGTTCTACAAACTACTTTTATAATTAACTAGTAGGCCAAAATGTAACTACATCTACAGGTAAAAGCAGAAAAAAAAAAGGTTCTTGGTAACAAAATAAATTCTATAACATCACTTTGAGCTGATCTAGATTCAGACTCTACAATAAAAGATCATTCATTAAATGATTTCTGGTTGAGTTTTCTGAAGAGTACCACAAAATTTAAAAACAACCTGTCAGGGTTTTTTTTTCTTCAGTTTCATACAACCTATTAGTGATTTTCTTATGTTGCAAGAAACAGAGTATAGAAACAACTTAACAACACACCACACTAGATATTAGAATTCAGTTTACCAATAAATAAATATAGAAAGATCTATTATAATCGATATATCTGGGAAAAAATGCTTTGTTTGGGAAACACTGATCTATATCTATATTACATTGGACTTGATTGGACTGAGAAAAGACAAAGTAGTCACTGACAGTGGCGTCACTAGGGGGGGGTGCAGGCCGCACTGGGTGACACCCACCAGGGGGCGGCACACAAGCGGAAAAAATACACTTATCCAAAATGCAACTTTTAAAAATAAAATTACTACCTGAATGTCTCTCACAGTTTAGTATCAACATGTCCCAAACTTTCTTAATTTAATTTTACTTGTAATCTTCCTAGTATAAGAAATATTTACATAAGGCATTCAAGACGCCAGGAGCTCAGAAATGTAGAAAAATGCTTGCCGCTCAAGGCTTCACCCTGGACAACTCTAAATAAGCTTAAGGCACTCCATCAAACGTCTTATTGGACCAAATGAGTGGCCCCCTCTCGCACCATTTGATGCATATGGCTGCAAGCTCTCTCCACAGAAATCATTCCAAGGCAACTTTCACAGCCACTTACCAGCTGGTGCCCACGAAATTCAGGACTTCTAAAAAAGTGTGACACCATGATAGACGTCGACGGTCATGTTTTTGCATTCCTCTTTTGAGCATTCATGATAAGACTGACTTTGGTAAACGTGTTTCGTCTTGTCTAATGATGTCTCACAAATGTCAATCGACGTTCAGTCGCCACTTCCATGAGCGGGAAAAGATTTCTCTATAAGTAACATTATCTCGATATGTTATTGTAGGATCCTTCTCAGCTGTCACTGCTCAGCCTCTTTTCAACCTTTCAAGTCTCGAAGTATAGTTAGTCGTTAGGACAATGATTGTATTAAGTAGATGAGGGTTATGCTAATTGATTTGTTTGTTGAGATAGGCCGTACTTTTTGAAAGACGGCTCCTGCTTTCCAATCCGACATGCAAAAACATGATACCCATCTCCATCACTTGAAATAACACTGCCTAAATAGGTTAACTTTACCATTTGTTAAAGATCTGTATGATCAGAATTGATGGGGGTACTGGGTAACCTACATAACTTTGAAATCGTCTTTATATGTCATCTCGTGTGTATACATTTAATTGTATTTCAAAGTAATGCAATGTCTTCTGCAAAATCAAACTCAGTTTGGTTTATGCCATGGGAACCCAAATGCAGTATGTTTAATATGTTTTTATGACATTGTCGATGGCTACAAGAAAGCGAAATGGGGACAAGATACACCCTAATGTCATATCCGTCTCGATGTTGAAGAATTCCACAGCTTGATTTGCTTTAGACATGTCGCTGAATCTGGACAAATTGTTGCTAGATGACTTATTCTCTTGCTATTTTCCAGAGTGATTCAGATGGATGCTATTAAACTTTTTTTTAAATCTACAAAACTGATCAACATTCTTTGTTGGTATTCCAGGGTTTGCTCAACAATGTTTTGCAGGACGTGAACCTGTTTAGTGCTTGAATTGTGCTGTTTGTAAAATGTTTTGTTTTACATTTTCGGATGTTCCTTTAGAGTTGAGGATAATTTACTTCCTAGACCGAACCTCCCGCAGGACAACAGGAGATGGGAGCAGGCAGGGTTTGAACCCGGGACCATTGGTAAATCCTAACAACAGTCTAGCACGCAAACTGCATGACCAGGCAACCATCCTTTTCGGAAGCAGCTGAGAGACACTAGTATAATTAAAAACGTTTTGCGTAAGGAGCTCTTATATAATCTCTATAAAAATATGTTGAAATCAATATTTCTTAATTCAATAATTTTACATGTATGTAATATATATTTAGTAACTATTGATAAAATATTTTTAAAAAAAGAACTTTATGAAATAGGATCGAAAACCATTTCCAGGTGTAACCAATTAATTAATTAGCTCACCGTTTTATTGTTAAAAAAAAAGAAAAAAGGAACGAAATAAATAATAGTTGTTGTTTTTTTCTAGATTTTTTTTTTCCGGGGGGAGGGTGACACCCAAAGCTTAGCGCACAGGGTGACACCTACCCTAGAGGCGCCACTCGTCAGTGAGTAGTAGGCTAGATCTATGTAATTGTACAAATAAATCAGGCAAAATTGCCATACCAATTATTTTATTAACTTAGGACTTACATAAGTTATGAATAAGAGACAGTTCGTTATCTATATAAATACTAGATCTCTATATATATATTATAATATATACTATAACTATACTATACCTATACAAATGACTAAGTATATTATATACATTATATTCTAAGACTATAGATCAGGGGCGGACTGGGTATCAAAATCGGCCCGGGCATTACTATATAAACCGGCCCACAAATGGCATGTCATATACTTTCAGGGGGGGGGGGGTACCGGCCCACCGGGCATTTGCTCGTTTCCCCATATAGCCAGTCCACCCCTGCTATAGATCTAGAATCTAGATCTATATATTGACTAGTCTATATATATAAGATTTAGATTCTAGAATATTCTAGATGTAGGTAGAAGTAGGGGCCTGAGCCTTAGAATCTAAATCAATATCAACTTTTACTTAGTAACTTAGGCAATAGTAGCCTAGGCAGGCTAGTTTAGTAGTTACACTACACTGACTACAGCTAGTTAGTAACTTAGGACTTAGACTAAGACTCTTAGTTTAGTACTCAGCAGACTATTAGTACTATTAGTAACTATTAGTATTACTAGTACTAGACTATTAGACATTACTATTAAACTATTCTAAATTCTAGATGATAGATCTATTAGTATTACTATTTAACTATTAGCTAAACTCTAGTCACCCTAGGCCTAGACCGTAGAGTCTCAGTCTACTTAAACTACTTTCAAGTTACTTTGTCTACACGTAGTCAGACGTACTCACGTAGTCTACACTGACCTTTGACGTGGCAACCTGTGGAGACCAAAAGTTAAGGATTTTAATTAAAACAAAAACCTTTTTTTCATAAACTCAAATAGATCTAAACTATATCTAGATCTATATAGCCATTAGTCTCATTAGATGATTAGACTTAGCCTATAGGAAATCATCGTCACTCTACTAACCCTACTTTCGTTTTCGCTTTGTAGTCCGCGAAAACTAGTTCTATGTTATTCTAGGTTTTAACAAAAGAAATAGCACACATATTTTGTTCCTAAAAAAAAAACATAGCTTTTTTTAGAATAATAGCACTCTTTTATTTAAAAAAAAATATAGCTCTAATATCTAGATCAGTGATGCCCAACCTAATTCGACTTGCGGGCCATTTTCATTTCCGACATTCATATCACGGGCCACATGAACGAAAAGGTACAAAAAAAAAGAATCGACATTGACCTGAAATTATTTTATTACAAATCCGTGGATCTAATACACTAATTAATGAGATATTTGAAGTTGTCAGAAAATGGCTTCATTCCTCTACTTCAAATAGATCTATGAACAGCATTGTAGCCAGCTTTACAACCGACTCATTTTCTAGTCGCTATTATCTTCTTATCTTATATAATACAGACGTTACTTCAAAAAAGAAGATGATTACGTCCTACGCGTCATGCATTTAGTCATGCATATTAACCAATGACTTAAATTCTGCCAAGTCACTGGTTTACCTGGCTAGCTCAGGCAACCCATTCCATGCTCTAATAGCACTAGGGAAGAAGGAGTATTTGTACAAATTTGTCCTAGCATATGGGACGAGGAATGTGCCTTTATCTTTGTGTCTTTCAGAGTATTTTATTAAATTTTGTTTTTGTATTTGAAGATTATGGTTCAGTGTTTTATGTATTATTGCTACTTTACTTTTGAGCCTTCTGTCCTGAAGGCTTTCTAAATTTAGTGATTTTACTAAAGGTGTTACTCTAGTCAAATGTGAATATTCATTTGTTATGAATCGCACTGCTCTATTTTGTGTCTGTTCTAGTTTCTTAATGTTTTCTTGAGTTGAGGGGTCCCAAACAGAGGATGCATATTCTATTATTGGCCTAACCAAGGTTAAATAACATTTTAGTTTTATGTTCTTATTTGATTTATAGAAATTTCTTTTAATAAATCCTAATGCTTTGTTTGATTTTTTTGTAGTTTCATCAATATGTGGATTCCATGACAGTTTTTCATTTATTATAACACCTAGGTATTTTGCGTTTTTAGTCTGTGTTACTGGTTTGCCATGAATAAGATAAGTGGAATTAATTTGTTTTAGTTTTTTTGTTACTCTTAACAACTGACATTTTTCTGGGTGGAAAGACATGCTCCAATTTGATTCCCATTTCTGTAATTCATCTAATTCTCTTTGTAAAATATCTGTGTCTTGTGTTGTTTTTATTGTTCTATATATTATGCAATCGTCTGCAAATAATCTGACTTTTGTTCCTGAAGTAATGCAATTTGGTAAATCATTTATGTAAATTAAAAATAGTAGTGGACCCAAGACTGTTCCTTGAGGTACACCTGAGTTTACTGTTATCGGTGTTGATTTAGAGCCATTTATTATTACAGTTTGTTCTCTGGTATGGTGTGAGGACATTATGTTTGTCTAAGTGGTTTATGATGTTGCTACATATTATGTGTTCTAGGATTTTACATGTGATGCTGGTAAGTGATACTGGTCTGTAGTTTCCTGGGTCAGATTTTTCTCCTTTTTTAAATAGGGGGGTGACATTAGCTTCTTTCCAGTCCTTTGGTACCCTGGTTAAGTGAAGCCTGAAAGAGTATTTTGAACACTGGGGCTAGCTCATTACTTAGTTCTTTGAGTAATCTAGCTGGAATACCATCAGGTCCAGAAGCTTTATTTGGTTTGGTGTTGGCTAATAGTTTTTGAATTCCATTTTCTTGTACTACTATATCTTCTATGTTGTCTACTTGGTTCAAATTCAGTAATATGTCTTTGTCTCCTGGGGCTGAGAATGCTGATGCAAAGTATTTGTTTAGAATGTTTGCTTTAGTTTCATTATCATTATGTATTATGTTATGTTCATCTTTTAATGGCGCTACGCCTGTTGTTTCCATTTTCTTAGACTTAATGTATGACCATAGGTTTTTGTTGTTGTCTTTAGATATTACATTGTTTATGTATTCACTCTGCAGCTGTCTGCTTACTTTTTGGGTTAAGTGTTTAATTTTTATATACTTTTTGTAAACTCTTTCTGCATTAGTTTCTTTAAATTTTCTATATAGGTTTTCCTTCTGTTTACAAAGCTTCTTTAGTCTATTATTAAACCAGCATTTATTTATTTTGTTTGATGTGTATTTAGTTGGTATTTGATTTTCTATAATGCTTTTAAGATGGTTTTTAATGAAATTCCAGAGGTCTTCGACTGGTTGGTTAATGTCTTTTTCTAATAAGAATGTTTGTTGAAAGTTTAATGCAGCTTGGTGTAGTTGTGTTAGGTTACATTTATTCCAGAGTAAGATTTTTCTTTTGGGTTTTGTATTGGCTACTGCTTTTATCTGACTGTGTATTTTTATGATCTCATGGTCTGATAGACCAGGGATAATATCATAATCAACTACTAATCCAGGTCTGTTGGTTAAGAAGAGATCTAATGTGTTGTTTAATCTAGTTGGCTTTTTAATGATTTGATCTAAACTTAGGTTGTGTAAAGTTTCTATGAAAAGCTCATTTATGTCCTTAAGGTTTTGGTGTTTATCTATGGTTAGTGTTTTCCAATTTATATCAGGTAGGTTGAAATCACCCATAATCCAAAAAACTGCATTTTTATTTGTCTCTTTAAGTGTCGTAATCTGATTACATAGTTCCTGCATGTATTCTAAACTAGAATTTGGTGGTCTGTAAATGCTGCCTATTATTAGGGATGTTGAGGTGGTATTAATTTTACAAAATGTTGATTCTATATTTTTTGAGTTAGGTAAGGTAATTTCTTCTGCTATAAGAGTGTTTTTTATTGCTAAAAGAACTCCTCCATGATTATCAGCCCTATCTTTTCTAAAAATTTCATAATTACTATTGAAAATTTCTGCATTATAAATTTCAGGATATAGCCAAGTTTCTGTGCCTGCAATTATGTCTGGTTTCTCACATTCTAATAAAATTTCTAAGTCTGCTGTTTTGTTCCTAATGCTTTGAAAATTTATTACTAAGGTTTTAAGGTATTTTGGTGTTACTTCTTTAGTAGGTTTGTTTAGTGAGGCTGTTGTATTAATTTTAGTAGATTTAGGTTTAACAGGAGTGGATCTGGCTAGTGGTTGGTGAGTTTGGTTTGGGATGGTGTTTAGGATGTTGTATGGGTTAGAAGTGTCTGCATCAAAGGAATCAAACAGTCCTGATGTAAACTGAGGTAATCCACACGGTACACAGTGCCATGATGCATCTTTGTTGCCTAAGGCATAATACACAGGTGTATTCATATGGAGACATGATGCATGGTACCATTCATCGCAGGTGTCACATTGAATGGCTTTCTGTTTCATGGTGCATACTTTTTTGCAGATGTTGCATCTATCTTTAGATCTAGGCCCTGGATTTGACTCTACATCTCCTGCTATTAATATTAACAGTGATAGGTATTTATTTCTGCTGTGTCTGATTGAGAACTTCCATTTGTGATGGGTAATCTTCTTTAGTGTTATGGATGTGTATGTTAGGTTATTTTTTAAGTTGCTTTGATCTAAAGTGTGATGATTGATTATGACTGTTGTTTCTTTTTTAAGTTTAGTGTTGACTAAGGTAGATCTGGTTCTGTGTTCAGCTAGTATGTATTTAGTAATTATTAGGATAAATAGCCAGAGCAATTTCATGATGACTGTTGTTGATTTTAGTTTTTAAAGGGGTCTAGTCTAAATCTAGTTTAAGGTTTACAATGCCTAATTTATGTCTAAATCTAAATTGAAAGCTAATTTACAATGACAATTAAATCAAATGAAATGGTTTTTTAAATTCAAAATAAACCCTATTTGGTTAATATTCCCATCAACCCCCACCATCTAGGCTTTAAAAAATTTAACAATCTTTTATTCGCGACTCAAACCAAGAAAGTCGTCAGATTCTTTTTTATAAAGCCGTTTGTATGTTGTTGTTTTTTAACATCCACACATTCTTTACAAATAAAATATGTTGGCTTAATATTAGAGATGGGAAACGAACCGAACCCGAACCGAACGAACCGAACTCGAACCTCACTTATGACCGAACCGAACCGAACCCGAACTTTGAAACTGCTTGGTACGAACCGAACCGAACGAACCCTCCTTATCTTAACCGAACTAATTTTGCAATTTGTACATCCTTTTTTTTAATTTTTGGTTTAAAAAAAATAAAAATTACTTAAATATTTTATTTAAATTCTATTGATTCCATTATACTTTGAAAACTTGGGAGGGGGGGGGGGGTATTTTGAAAACTTTAAAAAGAAAAAAAAAGCGGCGCGCTGGGGTTCCCATAGGTTTTTCCGTATGTGCCGGCTCCCCCCTGGCCTTGAATTTTCGCGGGCTGTTTGCAATATTGGTTTTGAGTTGAATAGGCGCCCTCTAATTAGATCTAGATCTAGACTCTAGTTCCTAGTAAGTACAAAGTCAACATTAAAATATTGTCACTTTTATTTGAGATGGCTGTTAGTTGAGAAAAGAATAGTTTTGGCCAATTAGAGAGTGTAGATATAAATCTACAATAAGTTCATTTGTGTTCTAGTTTAAAATAAATTTTAATTATCTTCTATTAAGTGATTTATTTTTACAAATTTGTGAAGTATTCCATATTGGAATATTATCAGTGGCGTAGCAAGGGTGAGGGAGGGGGGGAAATGGAAAATCTCCCCGGGCCCCCACTTGAGGGGGGCCTCAAATGAGTGTTTTTTACAATATTCAATATTACGCAAAATGCAGGGGCCCCCAAAGAGGTCCAGCCCCTCCCGGGCTCCCAAATGATGAAAAATTCCTAGCAACGCCACTGAATATTTTTACTATTATTTTGTTTTGCATCATTGATCATCAGTATTTTTAATGCAGCGTTTCTCAAACTTTGGGTCCTCCCCCGTGGGTGGGGATGGCGAGTACTTTGAATTGGGGGATGGGGAGACGCAACTTCCTGACAAAAAGGGGTGTCATAGAGTGTGTGTGTGGTGTCTGGTGGCGATAAGAAGAGGTTAAGCGACTGATTTGTGTTTATGCATTGAGTATGATGAAATTAGCGTAATGCAAATGTGAAACGGCAGACAATCTTGAGACCTAGATTTCGTTTAAATATCAGTATATTTCATTAATATTACATCTCTATCAAAAGTTAAATATGTGAATATTGTAATAACAGTTAGGCTATATTGAGTTGTTCACATAAGAACTTTATTTTAAAGTTTATTAAGTTTATATGTTATTATAAGGCTTGTCTTCGAGTCCGAAGATTAGTGAGGAATGCAGTTTTTCCCATGGCTGCGCAGTCCCAGATGTGACCTATATATTTTGCCACATCCAGAGCAAGCATAACCACTGTCCGCAGGTGGTCCATTTAGTTTTTCTTTTCGCGTCTGCGTTTGTCCTCGGCAGCGGATTTTCTTTTGGTCTCAAATGTGTATCCCGCGGCCTTCGGGAGTGAACTGCAACTGACTCGTTCTAAGGCCGCATGCAACCAGGTGCTCTCTTCTATGTCAGCTAAGCAAAGTTGACGCCTAAGCTGGTCTTTGAAGCGTTTCCGTGAGGCGCCTTTGTTATGGCGGCCACCTTTTAGCTCACAAAAAAAAAATGACTGTCTTTGGCATACGTTCGTCTCCCATACGGGATACGTGCCCTACCCAGCGTAACTGACGGACCATAAGAAGTCCCTCTATACTATCCTTACCGGTAAAAATATAAAACGCCTATATTGGTTCAATTGTACTAGCTGTTCGTAAGCGACAAACCAACGACCAACTAACAAGGAGAGGGGGCATAGAAAAAAAAAGTTTTATTTTCAGTGTAACTTATCTGAATATTAGTATAGTTATATGTTTAAAAATTAAAATATATTAAGTAGGAGATGTCATTTTATCTTCTAATAAGACCTTGTCAACTGTAGATTGCTTTTTGCGAGGCGCGTATGCACAATATGGGTCAAAACGTTTTGAAGAAAACATTTTAAAACATCTCCGCTATTGAGATTCTTCTGCATTTTTTGTCTCAGAATAGTCGAATTTCTACCGTATATTGCAATTTATTATAGTGACGACTTATGTGTGAAAAAAAAATCCTCGATAGAGACGTCTTTACACGAAGAATATTTGTTTTTTTATTATGATGAATTGTGCGTTCTGAAAGAAAGCACATCGATATTAGCCTTTAAAAAAATATCTCTTCTTACTAAGAGAAAAAGGTTAGAATACGCTTAGCGCCGAGTCTTGCCCAGAATTAAACCACTTGCCGACTTGAGCAAAAACCTGCCGCATCTTCAATTCTATCTCCATTAAGAAATTTTTACATTGCTTAAAATGTATGTAGGCAACATTATTTTGGAAAAAATATTGCCCATAGGCCTATTATATGTTGCAAAGTATTTGTTTTATGTAAAAATTAAACTTAAAGTGTTTTATCTGATAAATTGTATTAAACCTTATAACTTAATTTTGCTATTACATAATTTTATAACATCGAACCGAGCCGAACCCGAACTTTAGACGTGACCGAACCGAACCCGAACTATACTCGTCATCGAACCGAACCGAACTCGAACTTAAATTTGACCGAACCGAACCGAACCCGAACTTTAAAAGTTGGGTTCGATTCCCATCTCTACTTAATATCCACACACAAAAAAAGTAAAATGAGTACGTTACACTCTTCCTGTTAGATTCTTAGATTCTACATTCAGAGTCCATTTCATAAACGCACAAAATTTAAAGGTCATTGACCAATCCATCAGAGAAGATGTGAGGGCCTTAGCGTAGTTTTTCTTTGGAGGGGGGTGTTTCTACGCTTTGTGCCGACTTCTCGACGGGCCGGATTGAACCACGTCGCGGGCCGGATATGGCCCGCGGGCCGTATTTTGGGCATCACTGATCTAGGCATTGCCCATCCATTTTCTGATAAAAATAGATGCATTGTTTAGTTATGCAACACATTTAAATTTTACATTCAAATCGACTGTGATATGGTCAGTCACAATTACGAACAGGACTTTTTAAGAAGTCAAAATTGCGGAACATGGTAAAAATGTCGGCACATATTTTATTAGATAGGGAGGACAAAGCCTTTCAATGAGGCCTATACTAGTACAAACTAATTTTAAAATTCCGATAATCTAAATCACTATGTAAATTTTAAGCTAAATGCGCAGGTTTATGATCTATATAGTGTTACACAATTGTGACTTGACTATCTTTAAAAAGGTAAAAACTGGGTAAACACCTCCCAATTTTTGTTTAAATTCAATTCCTGGTAGATGGCTATGAAATGACGTTTTTCCACATCTATTTATAAACAGAAAATTAGGTTCTCGTGCAAGCGATGGGTCATTATCATTTTTTTAAAAGCCCTGACCTATGCCGTCCTCGTGGTACGTGAAAAATAATGGACGAATCCACACCTTTCAACCTGGAGTCTAAATTAATCTTCTGATGTGAAAGGAAAACCCGCATATTGGAAATATAGAAAAATGGACTATGCGCAGTAGTACCGTTATAGTAATTTAGCAGAAAATTTCAAAATAAAGTAGATTTAAACTAATTTCGACGAGCTGTTCCGCAAACATGCCTGTTCCGCAATAGTGACTCTACTACATGTGATCTTAGGCTGTATAGGATTATGATATACGCAAGATTGTAACAAAACATGCTGTAAAGCAGGGGTGGGCAAATTATGATCCACGGGCCACATGCGTCCCGCCGAAGCATTTTATGGGGCCTGCGAACTCCTACAAGCATTAGGTGTGCTCACAGATTATATGTATATAATTTTTAAAATATTAGTAAAATTAATGCTAGATATTGCTAACTGTTTTAATTCCTCTATTGGGAGTGTAAAAAAAAAAAGAAATACAGTATAAATGTAAATTAGAAGACATAATACATTGTTATCTTTCGTATTTTTTAAAGATGTAGGTACATATATATATATATATCACTATTCAGGTTCCCTGCAAACTGCATCACACGACACTACCAACTCAAAGAACATGACAACTCAGGGATCCAAAATAACGAAACCATTTAATATCCAAATAAATCACAGCCAATACGGTACCAAAATGTAACTCTGACTGTACAAAGGCTTCACTGTTGATAATAGTAGGCCTACCGCCGTATCAAACTACATCTCTCTGTAATTAGAACTCTAATTCTGACTGGGTTCGTTGTACCGAACTTGATTGTAGATCTTGACTTAGTCTCGTACTCCGCGATGTGTCTTGACTCCGAACCGAACCGTCGTAATGCGCAGAACTAACCACACTGAAGCAACACCCCGACGTCCACATTTTTTAATGCAGCCCTCAATTGAATACAAGTTGCCCAACACTGCTGTAATCCAATAGAGGGCAGATGGACTGTATGCATATAAGCGCGATCGGTGTGAAGCCCTTTAAGATCGACACCAACAGTTGGGAGAAAAAGACCAGGATATGTCTATATAGAGGGCAAGCATTGAGGGAGTTTCTTTGTTTGTTTTACATGTTTTGTATATGTTGTTTCAGAATTGGCCGCATTAGGGTTCGAACCCGGGTTAATCGAGACGACGACCCAAATCGATTAACACTACTTAACCAGGCAACCAGATGCCTGCACTCCCAAAGTAAGACATAAAAAGGAGAACAAATCCTTAAAAGGAAGGGAAAAAGTGTACGTTTTTAAAAACTTGACTTGCAATTTATTAGATGAGCCACTAGGTCTAAATCCTAGGCAGTAAACTATTATATCATTTTTAATTATCCCTTACTGCATGACCAAGAGACCTCATCAACTCATGCAGTTGCGTAGCAATATTTCCGTGGTCTCGGGTTCAAGAATATCTTGGTGTGCCCCCCCCCCTTTCTTCCAATAAGAGATATAAATAAATTGAGAAGTCTGGTACAGGGCATACCGATATACACATCAGGTATCGGTATCATGGGCGTAGCCAGGGGGGGGTTCTTGGGGTTCAAACCCCCCCCCCCCCCCGAAATGAAATCCCCCCCCTGCGGGGGGGGGGGGACGGAATAAAGTCACTGATTTTTGCTTTCATTTTATTTATTTTAGGTGAGATTTTAATACTAAATCATCACTTACCACAGCACAGCCGAGGCAGTTTTGAGTTAAAAACCCTCTACCAGGGGGTTTTGAGTTTAAATCCCCCTACCAGGGGGTTTTGAGATTTTAAAAACCCCTATCAGGGGGTTTTGA
The DNA here is from genome assembly GCF_947242115.1 of Biomphalaria glabrata. NCBI lineage: Eukaryota > Metazoa > Mollusca > Gastropoda > Planorbidae > Biomphalaria > Biomphalaria glabrata. The sequence continues at coordinate 73,518,227 of NC_074711.1, forward strand.
GATACAAATCCCTCTACCAGGGGGCTTTGAGTCTAAAAGCCCCTACAGGGGGTTTTGAATTTTAAACCCACTACCAGAGGTTATTGCAGTTAAATCCCCCTCTTCTATAAAACAAAACAAAAAAAAATGCAAACAACAATCCCCAAATTCCAACAGCACAGTTGAGGAAGATTTTGATTTTAAAACCCCATCCAAAATTTACGATAACCCCATCTTCAATATAAAAAAAGCAAATTACACACTCAAAATTCTATGAGCGTAGCCAAAGGGGTTTTGAGTTTAACCCCCCTCCCCCTTCCAGTTGGGGTTTGAAGCTAAAAAGTACCTCTTCAATATAAAAAAAAGCAAATTACACACTATAAAATCTATGAGCGTAGCCAAAGGGGTTTTGAGTTTAAATCCCCCTCCTCCAGATGGCTTTTTCTTTACAGTTTAAAACCCCTCCAGATGGTTTTGAGTTTAAAATTCCCCTACAGAGCGTTTAGAGTTGAAAACCTCTCTCTTCAATATTATTTTAAAGCAAACTACAGTCACCAAATTCTATGATCATAGCTAAATGGGGTTTTGAATTAAAAAGAAAACAAAAAAAAACTCCAGAGATTTCTTAGTTTAAAACCCCTCAACAGATGATTTGACGAAAAAACTTTCCTTGTCGATATAAAATCTAAAGCGAAATACAGGCATGTAATTCCAAGAGCGTAGTCAAGAAAGGTTACAAATTTCTACCAGTGGATTGGGCGCCATTAATTAAGTGTGAATAGTCTTCTGCCGAAATTGAAAATCATTAAATGTCTCAACAAAGATGGCTAAGACAGATTTTAGGAGTCAGTCATAGAGATCGGGTCTAAATCAAAGAAATCATATGCCGAACTGGGAGTCGAATCCTTAGTAAGGTTGTGACAGAGCGTCGCATGAGGTTTTGCGGGACATGTTTTCCGACAAAATGAATTACGCAAAATAAGAGTTGCGGAAACAGCTTGCCGGAAAATGCGTCGAACGGCGCGAGAGGGTCTAAGTCAGTAAGAATAGCACATTAGTTTTTTTAAATAAAACTTTTTAATAGCAAGATAATGCACTGTAGATACCTCAGAATATGCATTTTGTTGGCTTTCAATACCAGAAATAGTGCTCGGCGGCGGGGCTTCGCCCCGCGCTGGGGGAGCGCTGCGAACTCCCCCAGACCCCCTTGCTAGCAAGGGCAGGGAGTCTACAATAAACAATAAACGTCTTCCGAAAGGGTCAGAATGTAATAAAGATTAATTATGTACACACACACACACACATATATATATAATTTTTTTCGCGTCCCCCCCCCCAAAACCCTCCCCGAAAAAAAATCCTGGCTACGCCCATGATCGGTATATTTACCAAAAGACTTCCAATGGAAATATTGTACCTTTTTAGATTCTATTGTTTAAGTCGGCTTTTAAAAAACAGCAATTAATATTTTACTAGAGCTCATGTGGGCCCATACTGGACACGAAAGATTGGCCCATGCTCAATGAACCCCTTAGCCCCATGGCTGGTACGCCTCAGGATGTAGGCCCCAACAGGTCGTGGGCCCAGTTTCATTGAACCCCTTTGCGCCATGGATGCTACGCCACTGCACAAACTGTCATACAGATTCGCATGACATTTCGTACACAGGTTTCTTTTACCTCCTAAGCGCTCACTATAATAAGACACGTTTTTTTTTTTTTTTTTTTTTTTGGGGGGGGGGGGGGGGGTCAGATTTGCAGCTTATAACCACCGCAACTCACGAAAAACCGCAAGCTTTCTATCAAACCTTTGTATTTAATTTTAGGTATTTCCCCAAAAGCCGTATTCTATATATCAAGAACAAATAATAATAATAAGTTATATTAATAAGGCTTGCTTTCGAGTCCGAAGATTAATGAGGATTGCAGTATTTCCCGTGACTACGCATCCCCAGTTACGACCTACAAATTTTGCCACATTGCAGGCGGCTTCAGAACGAGACAGCTGGAGGTCACTTACAAAGGCCGCGAAATACACATTTGAGATTAAAAAAAAAATCTGCCGCCGAGGACAGACGCAGACGGCGAAAGAAAATCTAAACCGACCATCGGCGGACAAAGTACAAATAGATGTAACACAAAAAAGGACTTTCTGTATTTTCTTTCTTTTCCTCTAAGAGTCTAAGTGAACTTAAAAAAAATACATGCCTTACGTCACTTCCCTTTAGACTCTGGCTAAATTAAAAAAAAAAAACCAACAACTAATCCCAATAGCGTCAAGAAGATAGCTCTAGTCTAGATCTAGAGTACGCCTAAATATATATATATATATATATATATATATATATATATATATATATATATCATGGGCGTAGCCAGGATTTTTTTTCGGGGAGGGTTTTGGGGGGGAGAATCCCCCCCCCCCTCCGACCCCCCCCCCCCCCCCGCGGAAAATTTATATATATATATATATATATATATATATATATATATATATATATATATATATATATATATATATATATATATATATATATATATATATATATATATATATATATATATATATATGTGTGTGTGTGTGTGTGTGTACATAATTAATCTTTATTATATCTGACCCTTTCGGAAGACGTTTATTGTTCATTGTAGACTCCCCGACCTTGCTAGCAAGAGGGTCTGGGGGAGTTCGAGAGCTCCCCCAGCGCGGGGCGAAGCCCCGCCGCCGGGCACTATTTCTGGTATTGAAAGCCAACAAAATGCATATTCTGAGGTATCTACAGTGCATTATCTTGCTATTAAATAGTTTTATTTTAAAAACCTAATGTGCTATTCTTACTGACTTAGACCCTCTCGCGCCGTTCGGCGCATTTTTCGGCAAGCTGTTTCCGCAACTCTTATTTTGCGTAATTCATTTTGTGTGAGAACATGTCCCGCAAAACCTCATGCGACGCTCTGTCACAACCTTACTAAGGATTCGACTCCCAGTTCGGCATATGATTTCTTTGATTTAGACCCGATCTCTATGACTGACTCCTAAAATCTGTCTTAGCCATCTTTGTTGAGATACATTTAATGATTTTCTATTTCGGCAGAAGACTATTCACACTTTATTAATGAGCCCAAGCCACTGGTAGAAATTTGTAACCTTTCTTGACTACGCTCTTGGAATTACATGCCTGTATTTCGCTTTAGATTTTATATCGAAAAGGAAAGTTTTTTTCGTCAAATCATGTGTTGAGGGGTTTTAAACTAAGAAATCTCTTGAGTTTTTTTTTGTTTTGTTTTTAATTCAAAACCCCATTTAGCTACGATCATAGAATTTGGTGACTATAGTTTGCTTTAAAATAATATTGAAGAGAGAGGTTTTCAACTCTAAACGCTCTGTAGGGGAATTTTAAACTCAAAACCATCTGGAGGGGTTTTAAACTTTAAAGAAAAAGCCATCTGGAGGAGGGGGATTTACACTCAAAACCCCTTTGGCTACGCTCATAGATTTTATAGTGTGTAATTTGCTTTTTTTTTTATATTGAAGAGGTACTTTTTAGCTTCAAACCCCAACTGGAGGGGAAGGGGGTTGAAACTCAAAACCCCTTTGGCTATATACGCTCATAGAATTTTGAGTGTGTAATTTGCTTTTTTTATTTTGAAGATGGGGTTTATCGTAAATTTTGGAGGGGGTTTTAAAATCAAAATCTTCCTCAACTGTGCTGTTGGAATTTAGGGATTGTTGTTTCCTTTTTTTTTGTATTGTTTTATAGAAGAGGGGGATTTAACTGCAAAAACCTCTGGTAGGGGGTTTAAAATTCAAAACCCCATGTAGGGGGTTTTAAACTCAAAGCCCCCTGGTAGAGGGATCTCAAAACCCCCTGATAGGGTTTTTTTAAATCTCAGATCCCCCTGGTAGGGGGATTTAAACTCAAAACCCCCTGGTAGAGGGTTTTTAACTGAAAACTGCTTCGGCTGTGCTGTGGTAAGTGATGATTTAGTATTAAAATCTCACCTAAATTAAACAAAATGAAAGCAAAAATCAGTCACTTAATTCGGTTCCCCCCCCCCCTGCGGGGGGGAGATTTCATTTCGGGGGGGGGGGGTTTGAACCCCAAGAACCCCCCCCCTGGCTACGCCCATGATATATATATATATATTTATTTTTTTTTGAGAGAGAGAGAGAGAAAGGAATGATGTTTGCTAGCATTGTCATCTCGCTACGTTTAAAATAGATTCATCAAATAAACGCTTACAATGAATAAAACCATATTGATATTTATTTTTTATTTAGAGGAACCCTGCATTAGTCAATATCTTACATTTTGAAAAATATTTTTTGTTTAGAATGTATCCCTCATGCCTTCATGATCATGACGTTTTTACCATTGGCCACAGTCGAAAGTGCACGTGTAAAAGTGCGTTGCTTTTAGAGATTTAAACAATTGTAGCAGCAATTAAAACACTGAACAATAATCTTCAAATACAAAGACAAAATCTAATAAAATAATCAGAAAGACACAAAGATAAAGGTACATTCCTCGTTCCATATGCTAGGACAAATGTGTCCAAATGCTCATGTTTAACGTTCTTTTTATTTGATTGAAACTATTCAATTTGAGGGAAATAAATCTAGTAGTAGTTAATAAATAGTTCATACATTTTGTTCAATAAATAAACTTCTTTTTTTTTTCATCCAAATAAAGTTTAATACAATATAATATAGCCATTTGTAAATTACTTTCGCAGAGAGTCTCAATAAAAGTAATAAGTCGATGTTTACTTATGCATGTCGTCGATATATAGAGTCGAAGTAACGTCTTTTAAAGATGTATAACAGGTAAGTTACAAGTATAGGATTCATTTCTACGAACATACCTGCGTATAAAAGTATTCCTATTGTATTAGCAATAAATAACCCTTTATTTTTTTGGATAACAAATTCTTTTAGTTGTATTTTTTTTTTTGAGAGACTCAAATGGAGCTGCCGCACTATAGCAAAGTAAAGTAGCCTACCCCTTTTAGACCTTGATATCTATAGGCCTATAAGCACTATAGGGCCTATAACAGCTGCCACGCCGATGTATTATTGTCATATTATACTCTAGTTATCTAATTTATAGATGGTTTAATACCGTACTAAAAAATTACAAAATGTAGTGAAATGTATTTTTTTTTAATTAAAAAAAGCAAGACAACAAAAAAAAAAAAAACGAGTCCACTATACAGAAAAAAAGTAAATTAACACAGGTCTGAGATGAAACCCAAGCGTTTCAAGTTCCGTTTAGTTAGGAGCGCGCAAAATGTTTTGTTAATACAATGACTAATATCTACAGTCTTTATTACTTTTAAAATTTGATTTTTAAACATAAAATTCTTATTTAATAATAGTCTATGTCATAATAAAAATAAAATCTACATCAACATGGTATTACAAACAAATTAATGTACGTGTGCATTTATATAGATAAGTGAAAGCTGAACTAGCCAATGGCAAAATAAATAAATTGTAGTTTCAACCAATAAGGAAATTCGTTACTACTTTTCGAACAATCCCGCACACAGGCTGACAGCCAGTCAAGTTATTTCCCATTGTATTTGATGACATTCTAAGGCTAGTTCTTGTCCAAACGCGTCTTTGCTTGTTTAGTGAAATGTTTTATGTCTAGATCTAGAATCTCTAGATCCTATATCTTATTCTTTCCGCCAGGCTAAAGTAGATTCTATTAAGATGACGACGAGACATCTCACTTTACCGGGAATGGTAATTTTAATTATTAAATTAAAATAATAATTTAATAGAATAGTCATAGATCTAGAGTCCAGATCTAGTCTAGAATGATAGATCAATTCAAATCATCAATCTCTTGAATCTGAATCAATCAATCAATCATCATCAACTAGATTCTAGATCTATCGTCAAGTCAATCTTACTAATCTTAGACTTAGTAGATTTAGATTACTTCGAATCTCTAGATTTAATTTACTGATATGATATTATTATTATTGATATACTTAGCTACTACTCTAGAGTCTAGAGTTTATTAATATTAGACTAGTCATAGATAGTCATAGATCTAGTCAAATCTAGTGAGGAATCTAGTCAATCTAGTATGATTTAGAATTTTAGATCAGTCATTTTTTAGTAGATACTTAGATATATAAATCTACATCTCTACTGGTCACTAGACTGACTAGAGAGTAGAGACTAGTGTAGATTACTAAAACTAAGACTTACTAAACTTACTGTAGGTAGGCCGTTCAGTCCGCCTGAAAAATCGTCCGTATTTTTTTTGTCCCACTTCGCCGCGAAACGAGGTTAGGGTATCCCATTTTCTTTTTAAAAGCCTCTTGTAAATATAAGTCGTATATAGTCATGTGATACACCGTTGTACGCAGAAATGGATGACGTTTCCATTACTGTTTGAAATATTAAGATAGCTTTAGTGTGTACGAAACTGTTGCAGGTTGAAGTTTTCTCTTTGTAATATCTTCGTATTCTGTTGACCCTTAAGAAAATTTCAAACATCGTTTTAAAGCTCATCACTTGCCGATTCTATGTGTGTAATTAGTTTTTTTGTAAGTATTGACAATTCCAGCGGCTTTTGATTGAAAGTAATTTTTTATTTTGGTCCAATCAAATCACTCGCGCAGCCCTCTTTTTTTTTCCCTACGCGTCATTCGCGATGTCAAAAGTAGGTCACGTGACTGAGCCCAGCCAATCACCTTGTGCTTACCGGCTGTATAAATGGGTCAAATGAATGAATGCCATGTCAGATGAACGTATTTTCTCACTTAAAATATTATTTCATAATGTTAATTAAAAGTTAAATAACATTAAAAAATCACAGGAATATCAATTTTAATGTATCTTAAAATATATATTTAAAAGCTAAATAATAATTAGATCTATATAGATTAAAAAAATAATTCAAAGTGACAATGTAAGACAAGATAACCAAAAGTGGGACAAACAAATAAGTAAAATACAAAGGCAAAGAAGAGGTCAAAATAATTAACTAAAAAATTTATAACTTTTGAACTAATTATCCGATTTTCAAAATTCTTTTTGTGTCATTTATATCTCAAAATTATCCATCTAGCTATAGTGGTTTCATTGCATATAAGTAAATAACTATTTTATCACTGAACTCCCTACTGTAGGTTAGATTTAGATTCCAGTACTGTAGTACAGTCACAGTACTAACAATAACTAAGGCTTAGCAATTGATGTTTTTCCAATGTAATTTTCCTGCGCATCCAAAACGATCAGATTTTCACAGGGTTTCTATGTGATGTCACACTAACCTATTAATTTAATCTATTGACTTATTGTATTATAAATATAACGGGAGACCATACACTACAGCAAAGTTTACATTCTCGTAAAAGAAATATATCTTCGTCTTTGCATTTAGATCTGCTAGATCTTGTAAGCTAAGAAAAAAATGCATATGTTGAAATTAGACTTACATGCATGAGTTAATACGGCAGTCAAGTGTGTATTTTCTCGCCAGACCACTCAACACACAACAAACACTATCGGTTGTCTTGTCATGACCGACTACACCTAGTCTCGACTAGCCTTACACTGACCAGTCAGACACACAAGGCGGAAAACAGATTGAGTTCTCAACATTCTACTTTTAGGACCATTTTTTTGACCAATTTCAAATTGGCTATTATTGACATATTATATATCAAATTTATTGCCCAAGAATAGAGGAATTCAAAAAAAATAAAATCAGAAGCAGCAGACAATTATTTAACTTGAAAAAATGAGGTCAAACACACTTACCCCTAATATAGATACTTCGATTTTCCGGTCGCGCAAGATTTTTTTTGGTTACCGGAACCGGTAGTATTCGTGCGGCAGTATTTAAGCCGAAAGCAGTGGTGATTTCGTTCCAGTCTGGTTTTGTCTTCAAAATCAGACACAAAAGGATAATCGGAGCCCTTTGTTTGTTCAAGGATCGGATATCAGTTAATTCTTTGGATTTATATCAGTGCTTTTCTATCGTCTTCATGGAGTTCCAGCGTGTTGAGCATAGGGGTAAGTTAACCATCCATAGTTTTTTTATTATTTTGAAAAGCATAGTTATTTAAGTCAATCCATGTACCTTAATATCTAATCTAACTATTTTTGTTCATATTATCGCAATAAGTGTTACACTTTTTTAGTAAAAAGTGACCCAGTGCATCAAGTATCTTGGCTAGAAAACGAAACTAGCCGCCATTACTAACCGGAAATGATAGATTCAATGGTTATCAATGGCTGCATAGCTTTTTTGTTAGATCGATTTTTTTTAAATCCATCATCTAGAACAGATTTATTTAATCATCCGTGATTTTGAATGTTATTTTTTAAACTTTTAGAATGATTTTAACCTAGTTCAATTGATATTTTTCGTTTTTAGTTAAATTTAAGTGATAATTCTTGCAATAGCTGGTAATATAATTGCGATAATTATAAAACAATTTTTATACACAATTTTAAGTGATAGTTACCATAATAATCACTACTAATTATGTTATAAACAAGTTATAAACAAAATAAAACACAAATCAATTGAAATATCATTTTATTTCAATGAAAATAAATTTTCAGATATTAATCTATAGATCTACTTAAATCTACTATATTCTCTATATGATTTAGGATAATTGTAGAAATTTATTTTAAAGTAAAGGCTTGGCTGGACTTGGACTTATGAAGTTGAGCCTTCTATTTTACATTAAATGTCTTATTAAACTGCATTTTATTAAAATTGTACATATGTGTAATTTTGTTTGAAACATTTTTTTTTTCACAATTAAATAAAACTAACTTTTTTTTGTTACATTTTCCCCAGATAATGTGGGCGTGGCAGGCCTTGATGTCGATGTTGTTGACAATAAGTTTCGAAGGCTGGCTGCCTGGTCGTGCGGTTTGCACGCTGGACTGTCGTTCGGACTTATCGATGGTCCCGGGTTCAAACCCTGCCCGCTCCCATCCCCCGTCGTCCTGCGGGAGGTTTGGACTAGGAAGTAATTATCTTCAACTCTGAAGGAACATCCGAAATAAGTAAAACATTTTACAAGGCATATGACTGATGTGAAGAACTTTTGCAGGAAGATTACCTGCAGCTGGCACCTAGTTGCACCCTACTTGGATAAAAAAATTTCTATCGATGCTGCTGGCAAAAAGACACCTATCCAAGTCCTAAGACAGCACTGAACGACCTAGTATGGTGAAGAAGTTGCGACCTGAAGGTGATGTTGAGGCTACTGAAAGGCCAGGTAACACAGAACAACACTGTGCTTGTTGTTGCAGAAAAGCGGTTAGTCTTTTAAGGTAATAACTTTTACATTTTCTTTTGTAAATTCATTTTTATAGTTTCAAAACAATTCCTTTTTAGGTGTCTCAACCCTTTTGACATTTATTATATTTATTAACAGGGCTTTTTGGCAAGATGTTGACTGGACCGTGGATGACACTAATCTACAAAATGAAAGAGATGAAACATTTTAAAGATACCATTTATGCAGCTATTATATTTATTCTCTTGTTTTCTAGATCTCTCATGTGAAGGTCTGCATTGACAAACTAAAGCCACTAAAGGCCATTGTGGATTCTCCAGAGAATCTCCTTTCAATACTAACTGATTGCTTTGGCCAGACTCTGGATACTGAAGATCTCGTTCTGAAAACCCTGAGAAATGTGACTTGATGAAGTATTTATCGAGATCACTAAAGAACTTGCTGAAGGTTTTTGTAAGGTGCTACAGAGACAGTACTTCAATTGATAATTTCCAACAACAAACAAATCCATTATGTGCTTACCCATCAAATAGTTAGATATATTTTATTTTAATGGAACATGTTGCATATCTGGGATGTTATTTATTTTATGTGAAAAATATAATTTCACAATACAGATGATAATTGTGCTATGAACCATTTATATTAAGTCTTGATAATTTTACCTTTTCAGCAAGCCTACATTGGTATGCATTAAAAGTATTTATTCTATTTCAGCAAAACAGATAGGGTACACCCAAACAATGTTCATCTTCAAACAATCATGCATGATCCTCGCAAGCTTTGGATACTGACGTACATTTGCAAACGCACTCAGACTGATGACATCAAGAAATCTATATTTGTTATTTACATTATATGTAAATTTAAATACTCTTTTTTTTTTTTAATTTGTTTTAATTTTGTAAATCTTGTATAATTATCTCAAAAGTCTAGATTAAAATGTTACAGCTCTCAAAGTATGAAATAGAAATTTTTGTTTTTATTTTTGTGTTGTTTTTCCAACATGCTATTCATCCAAAGTTTATTATAAGTATCAGCAAAAAGTTGTTCATTTCAGTTAAAAGCCTAAAAAGTAATTTATGGCTAAAAAAGTTGCAACATTTTAAGTGTCAACATAATGAAAACTTCTGTCTCAAATTATAATAAAATAAACAAATAACACATAATCATGCATGCATTCCTGTAGAAAACTTCATTTAAATTTCTCAATTAATTAAAAATTTATAACCAACATAAATTTTGGTTGTTATAACCATAAGTGTCAACATAATATTTTGTCGAAAAAAACTCAAACTTGTCATTCCACATTTATCAAAAATCAAATTTTCAAAAAAATTCTTATCTCAGTGTTAAAATAGAATAAACAAATAACACATAATCATGCATTTCTGTTCAAAATTTCATTTAAATATCTCAATTGGTTAAAGAGTTATGACCAACATAAATTTTGGTCGTTTTTTAAATTGTCGTTCCACGTTAACAAAAAAATTTTTTTTTTCTTAAACATCTTACTCAGCGTTATAACAGAATAAATAAATAACACATATTCATGCATTTCTGTTCAAAATTTCATTTGCATATCTCTATTGGTTAAAAAGTTATAACCATTTAAGTGTCAACATTTTTTTTTTTTGTCGTTTTCGAAATGTCGACCCACATTTAAGAAATTAAAAAAAAAAGTTTCAACTTCTATCTCAGAATTATAAAGAAGAAATAGATAACACATAAACATGCATTTCTGTTGAAAATTTCATTCAATTATCTCTATTGGTTTAAAAGTTATGACCATTTATGTGTGAATATCTATTCTGTTTCTGTCGTTTTTCAACACCTACCCCTACATCAAGGGCGTAACACAAAAAAGTGTTAATAGATATCCCAGATTTAAAATTGTCATAATTATCAGAACATAATTGCGCATTTCTATGGAAAATTTTATTACATTATCTTTAAGCGTTAAAAAGTTATAGCAATTTAAATGTATACGCTCCTCCTTTCGGTCACAATTTTTTGGGTATTTTAATAGGCTAATTTTCCGACACTAAAATGGTCATAACTTATGTTCTAATTAACCTAGAAGCATAAATGAGGTATCAATGAACTCCATTCAAAAAGATCTATCTAACTATACTAGTTTCATTTAGATTCATTAAAGTTGAAATTTTTATCAAAGTACCTACCTAATAATGAAAAATCCATCACTCACAGAAGATATGTCCAATTATCCATGAATTTCACAAATTCACAATATTATTAATAGAAAAATGTATCACAAAGTAAAGTATATTTATAGAACATTTGAAAAAAATATATAAACATGTGTTTTAAGACATTTATGCCTATTAATTGAGCCCCCCCCCCAGACCCCACCCCCTCGGTAAAAAAAAAAGTTGCAAATTATACTTTATCATCATCCTGAATAACAAAACCATTATCAGTTTTGACATAATATGTATCTATTTTAATGCCCAAGAACAGAGGAATCCAAAAAAAGTAAATTCATTAACATCAGGCAAGTATTTAACATAAAAAAATGAGATCAAACACACTTACCCCTAATATTGAAAAATCCAAAATTCACAGAAGATATGTCCAATATTCCATGAATTTCACAAATTCACAATATTATTAACATAAAACTGTGTCACAATGTAAAGTATATTTATACAACATTTGAAAAAACAAACAAACAACTTTGAAATGTATTTATAACTAATAAATAAGTCTCCTCTTCGGCCCACCCTACCATAAAAAGTCACTTTTTTTTCTTATATTTATCTTCATTTTTTTTAACATAAATACAGTATAATATATAGATGTATTTTAGACTAGAAAAGTTCTAATATTAAATGAATTATTATCAAGATATAAATAGATCTTGTTCTTGATCATTTCTAGATCTAGGCATTTGAGGTCTAGACTCTAGACCTAATAATAGGCTTAAGCTAGAAGTGCATGATGTTTTCTGTTTACTATCTCAAATAATCTCAATTTTTGTATCTGTTGTAAATGTTGCTGAGAAAAGAAATAAAAACATTTATATTTGGTTTATATGTGTTTGTTGTTATTTTTAACGATGTCTTAAGTTTAAGCCATAAATGATAAGATGATAAGTGGATCTATTCTTCTATAGTCTATAGATCTATCTATAGTAATCTATAGAGATTTAGAATTTACTATTTAGTCTTAGATCTAGACTAGTCTAGATCTATAAATCACAAACATAACAAGTATTATTAGATCAAGTGTCTAGATAAAGAAAAATGTAGTATCTGCGTTATTTTGATATCTCTAGTCTAGATCTACTAGTAGTAGTACCTCTAGATCTAGATTACTGTCTAGATCTAACAATGGAAGTGATACAGCACTCGATTTTTTACCGGTCAGCATTTTTTTTAGATCTAATCTAGCAATACCGTAATTAATTTTAATCTAAAATTTAGATTCTATATCTACAATCCAATCTTTATCCCGATCTTGGTTTTCTTGGCGTTAGTAAAAAGAATTTACAAAGGAAAAAAACACTCGTAGTCGCCGTAGAAGTTTTTCTAGATCTAGCCTCTATTAGACAGTATATAATCCCTAGATCTAGACTAGGGCTAGGTCTAATCTCTATTATTATAGATTATAGATCTACTAGATGATCTAGGTATTCTATAATCTAAATCTAGATTATAAAATATAAGTTAAAATTAAGATATCGATCTCCATGCGGCATCACGCTGTGTAGTGTTTAGCCTGTTTAGCACGCGTGCGTTATTGCCGATGTCCGGTTATTCGAAAATCGGTTGTTCGAAAGCGACAACGTAGTATTAAAGTACAATAATTACCTTAATAGTTGATAATATTATAAAAAATATTGTCTTATGGATAGTTCAGACTGAGATCGCTTTTAGCGATGTTTCTTTCTCGAGGATTCAGAGCGAATGATTGAAAAAACAAGTTTTTAAAAAAACGTAAGCCCTCCGATTTCGACGACACCACTTCCGATTGGTTTATAAAAAACGTAATAAAACATTATTTTTTATAGTTTTTTCTCTTTTTTAAGTACGAAAATATTGCAATATGATTTCTAAAATAAAAATATGTGTTTCCTAATTAAAATTGGTAATATTTAAGTGTAAATAAATAAATATCGGCAACCGTACATTCGCGACAGCCAATTTTCGTATTTGCATCGAGGCTATTTTTTTTTAAATCTAAGACAAACAAACCATTCAATTCACTTTTTTTTTCCTTGAACATTTACAACAACCATTTTTTAATGATAAGTAGGCAATTTTTTTCATATAACTATAAAAATAATATGTTTCTTACCTTTTCAAAGGGAATCACATAAAACCATAAGTAAAACCTTTCTGTCGTGAATAGCCTACTTGGTGAATTTCACAAGGGCACAAAATCTTAATAAAAACGAATTTCCACAAAATGTTGCTTATGAAGCTTACACAAACATAGATCTACGTATCAGATCTAAAAAATACGTTACAGGTGGCTTAAATTCAGAGATAATGAATATTGACATTCAAAAATGCATTTTCAATGGGAAATCTGTTTTCCGCCACAATCTATTTACTTCTTGGGACAGGGAGAGTATTTTTTCTCGAGTCGGTTATCCTATCTAATGCTTTTAGATCTATCTATACTTATACATGTATAAATATAACTGTACCATAGCTCTGGACCAGGCCGTCACTAAGCCTAACAGGTAGTAACAGCTACTGTAAGAATGAAGAAATACGATTAGATCTAGAGAAACTTGTATTACAACAATTACGTTTACAAATCAAAAGTTTCTAAGTAGAGATGCCTACAAGTACACATCTTGCGTATTTTGTATGCAGATGAATACTAAAATACGATAGTATGGTTTATACTCTTTATATTCTGAAAATAAGCATACACACAAAACTATATATATTATATATATATATATTCTTGAAGAGAAATCATCTGAAATGAATGAACTAATGATACAATTTATTTACAAAATCCAACTGAAATATATTAACATAATCATAAAAATAAGCAGACTAAGTTATTTGGGTAACAAGCCACACATAGAGAGCCTTTTACTACTTTTGTCTCTTTCTTCCTTGTGGTACCATGGAAATTAACCCCTACATTTTGGCCAGAGTGACAGACACCTATTTATGACACAGTGATCTTCTTGTCAGCGCTTTTTAGTCAGAAAGTTGATATCATATTTAAGTCTCCCTGACAAACATCTGCTAAAATTAACCTTGGGTAGGCCAATAATAGAATATATATGCATCCTTTGTTTGGTACCCTTCAACTCAATAGTACATTAAGAAGCTGGAACAGACGCAAAATAGAGCAGTGTGATTCATTACAAAGGAATATATATTCCAATTTGACTAGAGTAACACCTTAGGTAAAATCAGTAAATTTAGAAATCCTTCAGGAGAGAAGACTCAAAAGTAAAGTAGCAATTATACATAAAACACAACCATAATCTTCAAATACAAAAACAAAATCTAATAAAATTCTCAGAAAGACACAAAGATAAAAACCTTCCTAGTTCCATGTGCTAGGACAAATTTGTACAAATGCTATTTCTTCCCTAGTGCTTTTACAACATGGATAGGGTTGCCTGAGCCATCCGGGAAAACCAGTGACGTAGCAGAATTTAGGTCATTGATAAATATGCATGACTAAATTATAGATACATGACGTGTAGAACGTAATCATTTTCTTTTTGAAGCAACATCTGTATTATATATATAAGATTATAAGATAAGATTGATAGTAAAAAAAAAAAAAAAAAAAAGCAGAAATTCTATGGTGCTAATCCCTTGGGGCATTTACAGGTCTTATTATCCATTTCCTCACCCCAAACTCGAATCCATGTTACCATGGATGGGCATCGTCAACACTACTAGATCATAGATCTAGTACTAGTGTAGACCTAGATCTAAAGCCCTCCTCAATACTGCCCTGATTTTATAAAGGCTATAAGAGTCACTAAAATCAGTTATAAATATAAATTTAAAGAAGAAAGGAAGCTGCCCTTACAGTTTACAAATGTGTAAAAATAGTTAGAATTAATCTGATTAGCTAATACATCACAAACACTGGCTAGCCAATCCTGTGGTTGGAACTATCAGTAGTATCAGATCGGCCGCATTGTCTCACAAAGGTTAAAGTCAGACCCGGGACCAAATTTTTAATGAGAGAAAATAGTTTATTTAAATGTGACCAAAAAAAAAGGGACTGCACCGACTGAGGCTCGAATCAGTGACCCCACATCAATTGTATTTGAGTATGTTATTGGTACTACACTTGGTGACAGTTTATATTAAATCCTCTTATTTCATTCTGTGAATCAACAAACTCCCTTTTTGAACTTTTTGCTGTGAACTTCCACAGTGTAAAAAATGTAATGTGATACTTGCAGCCTGATCGTTTTTTTTTTTTATTAATTTATTAAATATTTGACTTATCAGCTACACCAGTAGTTCCCAAACTTTTTTGTCTCATAGACCCTTTGCTATGTTTTCTGGTTTTCTGTAGACCCCCCTGCTTAATTTAAACCAGTACTGCATTTTTGCTAATTCACTAACTTTTTAAAAAATAATTTCTAACTGTAGTGGGTCGAAGAGTATATATAGAATAGCAGGATAAATATTGAAGTAAGGTACATAACATATATATTAGTGTATGAAATAATTACATTGATGTGCTTAAATGAAATCCATTTTCATAGACCCCCTTGGACATCTCATAGACCCCCAATATATTTTTTCACTTTTGTAGACCCCTTGGAACTCTTCATAGACCCCTTGGGGTTCTATATAGACCACTTTGGGAATCACTGAGCTACACCATGCTACTATTTGTGTCTACTTCATAGAGAAAACCTTGGTTAGGCCAATAATAGAATATGCATCCTCCGTTTGGGACCCCTCAACTCAAGAAAACATTAAGAAACTGGAACAGACACAAAATAGAGCAGTGAGATTCATAACAAACGAATATTCACATTTGACTAGAGTAACACCTTTAGTAAAATCACTAAATTTAGAAAGCCTTCAGGGCAGAAGGCTCAAAAGTAAAGTAGCAATCATACATAAAACACTGAACCATAATCTTCAAATACAAAAACAAAATTTAATAAAATACTCTGAAAGACACAAAGATAAAGGCACATTCCTCGTCCCATATGCTAGGACAAATTTGTACAAATACTCCTTCTTCCCTAGTGCTATTAGAGCATGGAATGGGTTGCCTGAGCTAGCCAGGAAAACCAGTGACTTGGCAGAATTTAAGTCATTGTTTAATATGCATGACGCGTAGGACGTAATTATCTTCTTTTTTGAAGTAACGTCTGTATTATATAAGATAAGAAAATGGCTAAACATAAGTACATCACAAATGAAATAACTGGTCATTGTCACACATGTGATGCTATTACTATTTTTACTATTTCAGGTTTTTGCCATGTGCAATAATCTTTCCTGTTAAATTAAATGTCGCCTGACCAACAATTCCTTCTCGTCCCGAGACATGACGTTAAACTGCGCTCCTCTTTCCTTAGCACTTTTGGAGCTCAAAAGTGCCCTACTTCTTTTCTATCATTGTGTCTGCCTCCTCTTTTCCTAAGTCTGCCTTCATTGATCATCACACTGTCTCCTTAACTTTAAATTCTCACTACGTCCTAGACCAGTCCGTTTGCCGTGGACTGCGACGGGTAAGGGGGGATAAAGAGATCCTGGTGTTTGAGTGGTGGCTATCTGAGGATAAACCACAACAACACAATACTTTGGCTCCAAGTTCCCCTAGACCTGAGACCCAGATGGCCCGCTCTGGGTCAACCGGCTGGTCATGCCGAGCTACCAGCATAGGTCGTCGACCTATGCTGGAGGGTCAATCAGGGAGCTGCTGTATCGGACACATGTCCGATGTAGCAGCTGACTGAGTATAGCACCTGTGTAGCCCTGGCGGGCTCATTCTGGACATCCGAATGGCCCGTCCCCTTGTTGGACTCGATGGCGGGTGGGGAGCACAGGTGCCGAATTAACCAAAATATATATGGACAAAAAAACACACACAAAACTACTTGCCCCAGACCTATGTCTGGGCAAGAAACGACGAATTGACGATAAAAAAGAGGAGGTCCCAAAAAGCTGTGCCACCTGGCCATCATTTCTGGTGGTTAGATGCACAGAGGAGGGAAAAAGCCTGACCAAGTTGAGCCCTTTTATTATCTATAAGGGACTCAAGTCAGTAGTGGGAGAGCCCAAGAGTGTGTCTAAGCTACACAAAACAATGGAACTCCTTGTAGAAGTAGACAGCAAGACACACTCTGATGGGCTTTTAAGATGCAGAAGACTCTGTGATCTCCAAGTGGAAGTCATGCCACACAAGAGTCTGAACACCAGCAGAGGTGTAATCAGCTCTAGGGACCTACTGGAATGTTCCGAGAAGGAAATAGTGGAGGGCATTGAAGGAGTCACCCATGCCCGGCGCATTACCAGGCGCAGGGAGGGTGAGGAGGTCAAAACCGCCACTATTATCCTCACATTCGGAACTAGGACACCGCCAGAGTATGTGAAGGCAGGATACCTACGAGTTCCAGTGAGGCCCTACATACCTAACCCCATGAGGTGCTTCAAGTGCCAGGGTTATGGACACGGCGCGGCAGTCTGTAAGAGGAACACTGTGTGCGCCAGATGTGCTGGAGAGGGTCATGAGGACAAGGGCTGCACAGCCCAGTTCAAATGCCCAAACTGTCAAGCTGGCCACTCAGCCTACTCCAAGGACTGCCCTGTGTGGAAACAGGAGGTTGCCGTGCAGGAGTACAAGGCAAGAAACGGATGTACCTTTAGCCAGGCGAAATTGGCTGTACTGGCCCTACCCAAGGGCCAATTCGGCTTGACAAAGACCTACGCCCAGGCTGTTGCTAAGAAAGGAAGATCCATAGCCACACAGACGGACACATTGACCCCACCACCCCCTCCTCCTCCCCCAACTCAGAAGAAAACACCGCCAAAGAACACACCTCTGAAGAAACAAGAAAGCCCTGTTGTCATGCTAAAGAACAGGTTCTCTGTGCTCGCTGATGAGAGCATGGAGACTGAGCAGCATGTCAAAACCAATACTCCGGGAGAACCCGGAGACATCATGTCTGACACAGGTTCTCCTCAGAGAACCCAGCCAGACACCCCAACCTCTACTGAGTTAGAGGTTGACCAACTCCCTAACGGGAGAAATCAAAGCGGAGAGGATGCCCGAGGTGAGAGAGGAGGAAATAACCTCCGCTCTAACCAGAGGGATCTCCCCTCTCCAGAGAGAAAGACTTCCCCCAAAAGGGGGTTGTCCTCCTCTCCATCCAAACCCAAGAATAAAAATACCAAGGCCACTGGAATAAAGGGAAACCCCTCCGGGGGCCTCCCAAGGCCAAATAGCTCCAAGTAGGTCATCTAGAATAAGCCATGGATTCCAGAATTGTACAGTGGAATTGTAGAGGCCTCAAGGCCAATTACGAGGAAATGCAGCTACTGATGGACTCTGAGACTCCTGTAGCTGTCTGCTTACAGGAAACATTTCTAAAAGATTGCATCAGCTTCCGAAGCTACCGTGCTTACACCAAGAATGTTGAGGATGCAGAGAGAGCATCAGGTGGAGTCTGTATCCTTGTGAAGGATAGCATCCCCCATGAGAGGGTAGAACTACAGACCACACTACAGGCCGTAGCAGCTAGGATAACCCTTCACAAGGTTATCACTTGCTGCAGCCTGTATCTACCACCAGGCGCTCCATTAAACCGAACAGACATGGAGGACCTATTGAAACAACTCCCCCGGCCTTATTTAATCCTTGGGGATTTCAATGCCCATAACACCATGTGGGGATCCAACAATACCGACACAAGAGGTCGTATGCTGGAGGATATCTTCCTCCAACATGATTTATGCATACTTAATGATGCATCACCGACCTACTTGCACCCAGGAACTGGATCATTCACATGCATTGACCTCACCGTATGCGTCCCCGGACTTCTGGACGATTTTAAATGGTCAGTTAGCAATGATCTACGGGGAAGTGATCACTTCCCAATCATCATTACTAACAATCTCCCTTCATTGGGACCTCAGCGGTGGAAACTGAATAAGGCCGATTGGGAACAATTCCAAAAAAGATGCTCTGAGGATATCACAGAAAATATCCTCCATGAACAGAACCCAGCTGATACCTTTGCTAGCAAGCTACTAAGTATAGCCAGGAAAGTTGTACCCCTAACCTCTGCAAATCCAAAACGGCCTAGCAAACCATGGTTTGATACAGCTTGCAAAAGTGCTATTGGTGATAGGAAAAAACGACTGGCTGCATTTATAAAGAACCCTTCCCAGGAAAACCTAAAGCTATTCAGGATAGCTAGAGCAAAGGCTAGACAAACCATACGGTCAGCCAAAAGGAATTCCTGGAGAAGTTTTGTCGGCAGTCTGGATGCCGAAACTTCTGCTAGAGCGGTTTGGAAGGCAGTAAGGCGAATCAAAGGGAAAGAATCAAATGCAATAGGGCATTTGAAAAACCAAGGACGAACTGTCACGTCCCCCAGAGAAATAGCTGACTGCCTTGCATCCTCAATAGCAGAAAAATCATCCACTGCACACTACATGCCAGAGTTCCAAAAAGTCAAAACCAGGGAGGAAAGACACCCCATTGATTTCAGGTCAGAGAACAATGAAGACTACAACAAACCGTTCTCGCTTGAGGAACTGAGGGAATCGCTGGACAAGTCACATGACACAGCGCCTGGAGAAGACGAAATCCATTACCAGTTCCTCAAGCACCTTCCCGAACCCTCATTGGCAGTCCTACTAGGGGTCTATAACTGTGTGTGGCAAACAGGCGCTTTCCCAAACAGCTGGAGGAAAGCCACAGTTATACCGATACCTAAACCGGGAAGAGACGGCTCTGACCCAGCTAACTATCGACCAATAGCACTAACAAGCTGCATCTGCAAAACCATGGAAAGAATGATTAACAGTAGGCTGGTCTGGTACCTGGAAAGGAATAAAGTGATCTCAAACTACCAGTGCGGATTCCGGCAGGGGCGGACAACAACTGACCACCTGGTAAGGCTGGAAGCTTATATTAGAAATGCATTACTCAGAAGAGAACATCTAGTAGCTGTATTCTTCGATATAGAAAAGGCCTATGACACAACCTGGAAACATGGCATTCTACGTGACCTGGCGCTTATGGGGCTTAAGGGACACCTCCCCCGTTTTGTGGAGGAATTCCTGAAAGATCGAAAATTTCAGGTCCGAGTGGGCAACTCCGCTTCTGACACTCATGACCAGGAAATGGGTGTACCCCAGGGCAGCATTCTGTCAGTCACCCTGTTCAACATTAAAATAAATAGCATCATAAATGCGCTGTCCCCTGGCATAGAGTGCTCTTTGTATGTTGATGACTTTGTCATTCTTACTTATGGGAAAAACATGAACACCTTAGAAAGGAAATTACAGTTATGTTTAAACAAAATTCAGGGTTGGGCAAACTATAATGGTTTCAAATTCTCTGACTCCAAAACAGTTAGTATGCATTTTTGTAATCTAAGGGGGCTCCACCCAGACCCTGAACTATTTATACACAAAAAGAAGATCCCTGTCGTGAAAACTACAAAATTTTTAGGCCTCACCTTAGATTCCAAATTTAATTTTCTCCCCCACATTAAGGAACTTAAGAAGAAATGCCAAAAGTCATTAAACATACTGAGAGTACTCAGCCATACGGACTGGGGAGCTGACAGAGATACCTTGCTGCTGCTCTATCGGAGTCTAATTCGATCCAAGCTAGACTACGGATCCATAATATATGGAGCAGCAAGGAAGTCGTACCTAAAAATACTGGAACCAATACAAAATGCTGCCCTGCGTCTCTGTCTCGGCGCGTTTCGTACATCACCTATCCCAAGTCTCCATGTGGAGGCTGGAGAACTCCCCATGGATATAAGAATGAAAAAGCTTGCAATGCAGTATATAGTCAAGCTAAAATCCAACCCCACGAACCCTGCTTTTGACTCCATATTTAACCCCACAGAGGTAGAATTGTACAATCGAAGGCCTAACGTCATACAGCCGTTGGGCCTTCGAATGAGAGAACCCATCCAAAATTTAACCCCACCCATTGACCAAATCTCTAAAATAGAAACCCCTCAGAATCCTCCTTGGCTAATGAATAAACCTAAATTAAATTTATCCCTCCTTAATTTCAAAAAAGAAAATACAGACCCAAGCATACTACAAGTCCACTTTAGGGAACTGCAGGAGAGCTACGGAGATTGTGGCACCATCTACACAGACGGATCCAAAATGGAGGGAAAGGTCGCGTGTGCCTGCTCCTTTCGGAACAAAACAATCTCCCGTAGACTCCCCGATGGCTGCTCCATCTTTACGGCCGAATTGCACGCAATATTGCTTGCACTTATGGCCGTAAAAGCATCAGAAAGGAGTAAATTTATAATCTGCTCCGACTCCAAATCTGCATTGCAAGCTTTGGGGCGGATGAAGACTGACATCCCATTGGTACATAAGAGCCTGAAGCTGTTGGACCTAATAACAGCCGACCGTAGGGATGTCACCTTCATCTGGGTCCCCTCCCATGTTGGCATTGAGGGAAACGAAGCCGCAGACAGAGAAGCAAAGAGAGCCCTAAATCATGCGGTGTCAGGAACCCAAATTCCCTACTCGGACCTGAGACAAAGTATTGCCTCTGCCACCTATCGAGAGTGGCAGAACCGATGGGAGGCTGAGACTCACAGTAAACTCAGGCAGATTGTGGCGGATGTCAGGTGGCGGCCCACATCTAAGGGTCTGACAAGGCGTGGTAGCACAACCATGTCCAGACTTAGGATTGGCCACACCTACATCACACACTCTTTTGTACTGAAGAGAGAGGAGCCCCCACTTTGCGAGTACTGTGACTCTCGCCTCACCGTGGAACATATCCTCGTTGATTGCCCCAGATACCAGGATGTCAGGGCGAAACATTTTAGAGCCACTAATCTAAAAACACTATTTAATAATGTCGACCCTGGGAAGGTACTGGGCTTTATTCGGGAAGTGGGGCTATCTACGAAGATCTGATTTCTGAATTTGTGAACATGCACTATTTACATTAGATTTTTACCAAATATTTAAATTTTTACTACCTTTACTATTTTAACTGTGAATAGACCTTAATTTTAATTATATTACTGTATAGAATCTGGCCCTTGTTGTTTAGAGAGAGAGAGTAGTCCTTAAGGGACTGCAGGCACGACATGGCCTAAATTGTGCCGATGTGCCTCAAATCAACAAATCACAAATCAACAAACCAACAATTCCTTCTTATAAAATTAAATTGTTGATAAATTCATTGAAAAACCTTCTGTTGTTTAATACAGTGTTAACTTAATTTGAAATAGTTCTTAAATATATTTTTTTTTCTCAATATTTAATTTGTTGTAGAATCCTAAAGTCATGGAGGCAGACTTAAAAATGAAGTTTAAAGATGCAGGAAGCTTGAGATTGACTCTAGGGGAAATTGGCAATAGGGTCTCAGCAATACAAATAGATGCCACAAAAGGAGGCGCTTTTAAAAAAGACATCTTGCAGCCAGATGGAATAGTCACAAGAGCTAAAGCAAAGATAGCTGCCAACAAGCCCATTAATTTTCAGAAGGTTGATGTTGACTTTCAGCCCATTGAAACTAATGTCTTTGCAACTAAAAATGTAAGTTTAGAAATGTGATTATATAATTATAATGGTCATTTACTTTTGTTCCTTTTTTTTTTTTTTTTTTATTTACCTTTGTTCCATTCTTTGAAAACATTTGCCATAAAAAAAATAACATCAATGCTTTTTTGTTTAGGATACAGCTCCAGTTAAAGTGGAATATATGCCAGGACACAATCTTTTGCCTAGTGCTTTGAGAATGGTGCAAAGCGATATTGTTTTCTTTGACGGCTTTGGTAACCACCTCCCAATGGACATTAGTGATGATGGTGAAGGACCTTTTTCAAAAGCAGGAATAGAAGCCATAGAAGATATAGATGCAGTAGACATCCAGAATCCTCAACTAGTTAGCATTTATGTAAAGGATATTTACAATTACATGAGATACCTTGAGGTATTTTAATTTTCTGATTTGCTTTTTTAAAGAAATGTTTACAGCACAAATCTTAGTATAAAAGCTTTTTTTCATTTTTTAACTTATGCTGAGTTTTTTATTATCTTTTAGCAAAAGTACACCATCCGCCCAAAATTTCTGGAAGGGACAGACCTTACAGGAAAGATGAGAGCAATTTTGATTGATTGGTTGTGTCAGGTTCATACTCGATTTCGTTTACTTCAAGAAACATTATATCTAACAGTGGCCATTATTGATAGATATTTGCAGGTATAAACTGTTAACTATTTCTTTGAAGATGCAATAACTGATTGAAACATTTATTGAAATACATGTTCATGTTGCTTAATTAAGTTTTCTGATGGGTATATTTAAGTGAGATTAAATTGCAGAAAAAAAAACAAATATATACTTACTGGAATGAAACATTGAGACTAATTGATAAAGTGTCCTTTGAAACCTTTAGCTACTGGATTTAATGTTTGTAAAAGTTTACTGGTTTCAGTGGCCTGCAGTTGTGGTCCACACCATAGACTTTACTTTCCTTGAACAATATCTGATAGCTTGGTTGCAGGCTTCATAAAACTATGAACAAAAAATTATTGCTGCACATGGAACTTATGCTTTTCCAGTTTGTTTCATAAAATTTAATGACAAGAATTTATAGACTTTTTGTGTTAAATTTTTTTGTATCAAGATAGTATGTACAACTTTTGAATATATGTCAAATTAATTAATTCTTACAATGTTATTTATTATTTGGTTTATGTGAATATAATATATCAGTGGTGCCCAACCTAATTCGACCTGCAGCCCATTTTAACTTTACACTCGTGTCAGGGGCCACATCAACAAATAGGTACAAAAATGAAATGAAATTGACTTGAGAAACTACTTTATTAGAAACAAATAAGGATCTAGTACTGATTAGTATTGATTAATGTGATATTTAAAGTTATCCTTTTTTTTTTTTTTTTTCATGCATCAGAAAATGACATCATTTCTCTTACAATTAGAGCAACATTACCACCGACTCATTTTCTTTCTCTTTTTTGGTAAATATTCCCATCAATCCTCCAAGCTCTAGGTTTTTAAAATCTTTTAATTGCAGCTCAACAAAAAATGCCTCTATGTTTGTTTTATAACTATTCATAATGCTGTTTATATGTTGTTGTTTTTTTTAAATAGCCACACTTTCTTTTTAAAACAAATATGTTGGCTTATTATCATTTTTCCACAAAAAAGTAAAGATCGGTTCATTCTACATTCATAGTCCCATTTTATATTATAAACACACAAATGTTAAAGGTTATGGTACTCGGGTAGCAATCCATCAGAGAAAAAGTGACGGCTCTAACGTTGGTGTAGATACATTTTTCAAACTTTTGGAGGGTGGTAATTTTTTCTACACTTTGTTACGTTTTGGTGGACCAGATGGAACATTCTGACCCCCTGGCCATACCTTGGGCATTACTGATATACAGTATTGATGGATTATTATAATACTAAATTACAGTTGTTTCAGTTTATGCAATAAAAACTGACTGTACATTTCTAGCAAAAACCAATTTCAAGACAAAGGCTTCAACTGTTAGGAGTCAGTGCCATGTTGGTGGCTAGCAAGTATGAGGAACAGTATGCACCAGAAGTGGCAGACTTTGTCTACATTACAGACAATGCTTATACTAAACAAGATGTCCGAGAGATGGAACAGGACATACTTAAAACATTAGAGTTTGGGTTAGGGCGCCCCCATGGCTTACACTTCCTAAGGAGATTTTCAAAAGCTGGAAATGTAAGTATGAGTCATACCTGCTTGTAAAATAACAATTTATATGTACATCCTCTTGTTCTTAGAGACATTTACTTTACATGTACACTGAGTAGAATTGCTTTTTTTTTTTTTTAACTGCAAAAGTATTTCCTGGACATCACTGTTAAAAAACAAGTGTAAATGAAAGTGGTTAGAAGATGAGGTATTCTGGCACATTGCCACATTTAGAATTGAGCAAAGAAATTAACATTCCTTTAGATCTAGATTGAAATGAATTTCCTTTCCAAATTCATTCAGAATGTGACCAAAATGAAAAGTAATTGATATTTTGGCAAAAGCTTATAAAATAGCTTTTTAAAAAAAATGTTGATTCAGATGAACATATTGTTTAGTCTTTATGACAAATTTTTTAGCTTAATCTCTAAATTTACTAAGTAATTAGTACAAAGTACTTTAATTATAATAGATATTTTAGAATGTTGCTATTATTTTATGACAACTTAAAGTTTACAGCTAAAACTCAAAGGTTAACACTTAACAATAAACCCGACAAATATTGTCAGCAAGATTACCTTTGATCATCCTATTTGTCAAGTTAATGTCTAAAACCATAAACTGTATCATTCATATCTACACATAAATAATAGGTTTATACAAATTGAAAAAGGTTAATCTGAAAAATTATTGGCATCTATGAATCAGTTGTATTGAGATACCAGAATTATTTTTCTGAAGGTTGATCCAATGAAGCACACTTTGGCCAAATATTTGATGGAATTATCTATCATTGAGTATGATATGGCCCACCTACGACCCTCTCATCTGGCAGCTGCAGCTTTATATCTGTCCATAACAGTTTTGGACAATTCTCCATGGGTAAGTGTTACTGCACATTAGGGGTGCACCGGATAGTACTTTTTGATATCCGGCCGGAGCCGGATATAACCGGATAGTACAATTAGATATTCGGCCGGAGCCGGATACCTACATGACTCAAACAGCTCGTTTTACTGAAGTTTTTGCAAATCTTCTATATAACATAACTATATT
Source organism: Biomphalaria glabrata (assembly GCF_947242115.1). Taxonomy (NCBI): domain Eukaryota; kingdom Metazoa; phylum Mollusca; class Gastropoda; family Planorbidae; genus Biomphalaria; species Biomphalaria glabrata. The sequence continues at coordinate 73,544,462 of NC_074711.1, forward strand.
CATATTATTTTGTTATTTACTTTCTTACTTTAAACTCTATTACTGATTGATAAATTATAATGAACAGCATTTTTTTTACAGATATGCTTATCATAAACTAATCTTTGTAACATGAGATGGTGTGTGCGTATGTATTGTAAAGTAGAATGTGGGATAACTCATGCAGAAAATATAAACATATATGTAACTAATGTAAATATTTCAAAGGTAAAGTTCACTCTTGGTTTTATAGCGTAAATCTTTCTTAAGTACAATCTAAGTTGTATAGTGGGTAGATGTTTGTGTTCATGTATTTGACACCATCAACTTGTCATTAGGCTCATGTTTTAAAGGCCACAAACCACTTCTGGTTTGTATCTAATACAGATAATGGCTTAGTAAATATCTTAAGTACAGCAAATTTGCAGCCGTATGCTGGCCATTAAATTTTGTACAATGCAAAACATAGCTGCTTCGGTCAAATGACTCATTCAACCAATGGGCAGTTAAACCAAAATATGATTCGGTGGTATTATCAGCTGTCCAAGTGTCCGTTGAGAAAGCGATGCTTTTAGCATCAGATAGCATTTCACGAAGCTTTGAGGAAATATTGTCGTAGATATCTGGAATAACACGTTCTGTAAAATATTTACGACTAGGCACAGTGTATCTTTTCTCCAGTACTTTTAAAAGTCCAATAAATCCAGGCTTCTCAACTACTTGGTAAGGTTCCATGTCAGTTGCAATCATCTTTGCTATGGCCAAGTGAATGCGTTTAGCATTATCACTATTAATATCCCACAATTTAGCTTTGTCTAAGACCTCTTTAATCCCTGGTTGCTGCTTGTGTGTGAGGCTTGACGAATCACGGGAGCTCGTAGACGTACTGGCACAGGCAGTGATATTACTTGATGCTGATTTCAATGCAGTCATTTCGTTGAATAAGTCTGGGTGTTTCGAGCGTAGATGACTAATCATAGTGGTGGTTGAGAATGCTTTAGGTTTGCCTGGTTTACCACGTGACAGTACTATTTTACAAGCATTGCAAACTGCTTTAGAGTAGTCCATTGTTTTGACATTAAAGTAACGCCATATAAGTGATGACTTTTTATCAGCCATTATTATTTCTATTTAATTTACTAAATGCCCTTGCAAGCCACTTTTATACCCGTGGCTTGTGTAACAAAATACTTGTAGGGGTGTGTCCTGTAGTAGTTCAGCGCTCTAATTTACATTTCTCTTCAAGTAAACAAACTTAGTGTCATCATCTAGTGACCTCTAGACTGTGTCAATATGTCTTAACAATTTGGTTTGTGGTCCAGACCCTTGATTGACAACCTATCTCATAATAAACAAACTCATACCAGATTAACCTTATAGAGATTTGGCTTGTAGTCCCGCCCCTAATAAAAATTCTACTCCAAGTAAACAAACTCAGTTCCCTCATAAGATGTGACCTCTAGAAAGTGTCAACACGTTAACATCTGGCTTAATGTGGTCAGCTGCCTATCCGTGAACTCAATGTTATGGACTAAACAAACAAAAGGAGGTGGGGGTGCTCATCTCTACCTCTGGAGATATACTCGCACATCTAGACAGATTATCAGCGTGACGTAGTTAAGGAATATTACGTGTTTACAAGACCACTCAAAGGTCAAGACAAGCTTTTAAAATGTGCCAGACATCGCTGCTACGTATGTAATACGAATTTATAATGTAAAGTCTAGCCCCCCCCCCCCCAATAACAAACCTAGTTCCCTCGTGTGACCTCTAGAGAGTGCTTACGTCCATCGTATCTGACTTGGGGTCACCTGTCAATCAATGAACTCAATGTGATGGGCTAAACAAATAAAAGGGGAAGGGAGTTGTTCATCTAGAAATATATCTGGTTACATTAGAGGTGTGGCTCTTGTAGTCCAGCCCCCTCCCCCTAATAAAGATTAACTACTAAGTAAACAAACTCAGTTCCCTCGAAAGGTGTGACCACTAGAGAGTGTCAATACGCTGACATTAAACCTACGTCCATCGTATTTAACTTGTGGTTACCCAACCATAAAAAACTCAATGTGATGGACTAAACAAATAAAAGGGGGTGGGAGTTGTTCATCTCTACCTCTGGAGATATACCCGCACAGCTAGACAGACGTCTGGTCAGCATGACGTAGTCAAGGAATGTAGCATTTTAACATGTTAACTAACTTACTCAAAGGTCAAGACAAATTGAAAAAAGTGCCAGCCATTGCTGCTCTGTATGTAAAGCGCATTTATGATGTAAAGTTTCATCTCTATTTATATTAAGTTATTAACACGCCTTGTCTTTATAATAAACGAAGTTTGGTGCATATTCATAATGGCTCTATTTTTAAGCATATTATTTTGTTTTAATATAAACATTAATACATTCTATAACAGACAGTAATGGAACTAGGTCTACTTTATGCATATTAAATTATGTACTTTTTACTATCCGGTTTACTATCCGGTAGTGATATCCGACCGGAGCCGAATAGCACCGGATAGTAAAAAATGCCGGATATTCGGCCGGAGCCGGAGGGACTATCCGGTGCACCCCTACTGCACATGGTGTATTTAGTTATAATAATGTTTAAATATATATATTTTTAAAAACAATTTTCATGGTTTGTAGCACTCCTAAAACCTAAAAAATTAAGTCTCCAAAAGTCAAAAAGTTTGCCAGAATTCTAAAATTTTCACCTCTCTCGTCAAATTTGTCAGGGTTCGTAGCCACCTTGAAAACCTGGAAAACACCTTGAATTTCATATTAAATTCAAGGCCTTGAAAAAGCCTTGAATTTCGTAAAAAACTGTGAAAAAAACTTGAATTTTAAAACTGGACCTTGAGTTCTTTCCCTTCCGATACCTGGTGTTTATTTTCCTTTTTTTTTTCCCGGTTACATTGAGCTGACCAGTGACGACGCATCTACACCGCCTTTCGCCCACTTGTGAAGCGCGACCTCGTGATTGAAAACGACCTTGGCTCAAGCAAGCATTTCACTTAGCACTATTTTCCTTTCACTGTTACGACTGAAGACGCGCTAGATCTAGTCTGTAGTGACTATTGTCTATAACTAGAGCAATTAGCAGCCTAATGTGAAGGCTACATCCCTCCGGGCCCTCCCTCGCCGAAAATCTTCTTGTTGTAACAGTAAGAGTGACTTCGCTTGGAAAGTCCGTATATCATCTTATCTTTGTGTCTTTCTGAGTATTTTATTAGATTTTGTATTTGGAGATTATGATTCAGTGTTTAAGTATAAATGCTACCGGTACTTTACTTTTGAGTCTTCTCACGATCCATCCTTCTCATCTAGCTAGAAATAGTATCTAGATTTAGATCTAAGTTAGATCTAGTGAAGATAATTCGCGCTTAACCTGAAAACTCCGTGAATTTTAGTTAATTTAAGAATCTAGATTCAGGTACATCTAATGTCTAGATTGCTCTAGAAATACGCTAGATTCTAGATTTACGCTAAATCACTAGAATCTTGTGAAGATAATTCTCTCACATCCGTTAAAAGTCCGCGAAGTTTAGTGACATTGAGTTAGAACCTACAATCTCTAGATCTACGATAGATTCAGTGAAGATAATTCGCACACAGCCGTGAAAAGTCCGCCAATTTAGTGACTTAGATCTAGACTGTAGAAGCAGTGACAGCCGTGAAAAGTCCGCGAAGTTAGTGACTTAGATCTAGACTGTAGAAGCAGTGACAGCCGTGAAAAGTCCGCGAAGTTAGTGACTTAGATCTAGACTCTAGATTTACGGTAGATTCAGTGAAAATAATTCACACACAGCCGTGAAAAGTCCGCAAATTTTAGGGACTAGATTTACGGTGATTCAGTGAAGATAATTTGAAAAAAATCCGCGAATTTAGTGACTTAGACTTAGATCTAGACTTAATTTACGCTAATCCAATAGAATAGAATGAAGATAATTCTCTCACAGCTGTGAAAAGTCCGCGAATTTAGTGACTTAGATATAGACTGTAGATTTACGGTAGATTCAGTGAAAATTATTCGCACACAGCTGTGAAAAGTCCGCGAATTTTAGGGACTAGATTTACGGTGATTCAGTGAAGATAATTTGAAAAAAATCCGCGAATTTAGTGACTTAGACTTAGATCTAGACTTAATTTACGCTAATCCAATAGAATAGAATGAAGATAATTCTCTCAAAGCTGTGAAAAGTCCGCGAATTTAGTGACTTAGATATAGACTGTAGATTTACGGTACATTCAGTGAAAATTATTCGCACACAGCTGTGAAAAGTCCGCGAATTTTAGGGACTAGATTTACGGTGATTCAGTGAAGATAATTCGAAAAAAGTCCCCGAATAGAATAGAGTGAAGATAATTCTCTCACAGCTGTGAAAAGTCCGCGAATTTAGTGACTTAGATATAGACTGTAGATTTACAGTAGATTCAGTGAAAATAATTCGCAAACAGCTGTGAAAAGTCCGCGAATTTTAGGGACTAGATTTACGGTGATTCAGTGAAGATAATTCGAAAAAAGTCCCCGAATAGAATAGAGTGAAGATAATTCTCTCACAGCTGTGAAAAGTCCGCGAATTTAGTGACTTAGATATAGACTGTAGATTTACAGTAGATTCAGTGAAAATAATTCGCAAACAGCTGTGAAAAGTCCGCGAATTTTAGGGACTAGATTTACGGTGATTCAGTGAAGATAATTCGAAAAAAGTCCCCGAATAGAATAGAAGAGTGAAGATAATTCTCTCACAGCTGTGAAAAGTCCGCGAATTTAGTGACTTAGATATAGACTGTAGATTTACAGTAGATTCAGTGAAAATAATTCGCAAACAGCTGTGAAAAGTCCGCGAATTTTAGGGACTAGATTTACGGTGATTCAGTGAAGTCCGCGAATATAGTGACTTAGACTTAGATCTAGACTTAATTTACGCTAATCCGTGAAAAGTCCGCGAATTTAGTGACTTAAATTAGAGTCTAGATCTACTGTAGATTTAACGAAAATATTTCGTAGCCCGTAGAGTTATTTTGGTTGTAATTTACTTAAAACTGATGGAAAGCAAGTCAACTGCTATAGTAAGAATGAAATATTATTTTTACAAATCTATGTCAATTTAAGAAAATTTTCAACTTCAGATTGCGACAGTTTTAGCTGAATTACATCTTTTTTTAAAAAAGTTATTCTTCTGTAGTGCAAGCTTGTTTGTGTTTTCTAATCTATTAAAAAGTTGCATTTAAATGCTTAGGAAACACTAGAGATGAATTCATTTTTTTTTTGGAGGTATGATTTCAACTTATCAGCATACATTTTAATGAGGGTTTTTAAATTTAATATTTATATATATATATATATATTATTCTTTTTACATATTTATGTCATATGTATGTAAATATATATACATATATATTGCTTGCTATGGCGCGATGCATACCTTGAAAATCTAAAACTCTACCTTGAAAACCTGGAAAATACCTGGAAAATCATTCATGAAATTGGCTATGAACCCTGATTTGTACCCAATATTTTTTTTTTTAATGGGAAAAAAAATCAAATCTAGGCATTATGATCTAATGATCACCACCCATTTTGTGTGGTCAAGCCAGCATTTCACCTGTCATTATGTCACTTCAGGCAGTGAAGAAATGTTTCCTCTCATTGTTTCAACTGAAGACAGGCAAGATCTAGTCTATAGTCTATGCTTAAAGCATTAAAGCCTAACATGTACACACCTATAGGCCCTCCACTTGTAACAGGGTGACTTAAACTGTTGACCATTATTGTTTGTATTACTGATTTAGTCTAAAAATGCAGTCTTTTTTCTTTCGTTTTTGACATTATTTTTTTTTAGAGAACTGAGTGATAAATTGGGTTTGGAATACCAGATGTAGGGAACTTCATTTTTAGTGCATACTTTATTAACATGTGTATCAAAATGTGTTTTACAGACAGCTACCTTGAAGCATTACTCCAAATTTGAGGAAACTGAATTGAAGTCTCTATCTAAAAGATTGGCCCAGCTTGTAGTGAAAGCTGAAACAAGTAAACTGACAGTAAGTATTTTCTTCTTTTGAATCTACAAGAGTATTATTATGGAGTATATTAAATTTGAGGGTGGGGGGGTGCATTACTTTGTGACAGACACACATTGGGAGCTGCTGATCAAGGCAAATATTTTTATTTGAGCCATTGTCTCACTGAGTAAATATTTTAATTTTATTCCCCTTATTACACCTCATTAAGCTGAAAACTTAAGCATTATAACTGTAGGATTTGATTTTTAAACATTCTCTTTTTGTTAATTCCTGCTTATATAATCCAATGACTTTAAAGAGAAAAAAAATATAGTTCCGTATTTTCATTCTATTGATAAACTTGTGTATGTATATATATATATGTTGTATATTATGTTTACAAATTGTTTTTTAAAGTGGTGATTGAAACCTTGTAATATATCGGTACTTATATAACAACTCCATCAATCATCTATACTGGACTGCACCATTTTGTAAAAGTTCCTAGGATACTTCAAAGCAATTTACAGTCCTTGTGCATCATTTTTTTACCTTGTATGAATTATTTTAGTTTTTATGTAGCGTTTATGAAACTCTGTACTCCATTCCTTTTCTCTTGCAGGCCATCAAGACCAAATTTGCTAGTACAAAGTTCATGAAAATCTCCAGCATTCCCCAGCTCAAGTCTCAGACTATGTTGGACATGGCAGAAAGTATATCCTAGCACAGATACAGCTATGTAAATAGTCAGTGTAAATAAAACCCCAAAAAAAGTTTAACTGTGATGAAAAAAAATATTTTAATGACTTTCTTCTTTTATGTATATACTATACTGTTGAATGATTTTATCAGATAAGTAAATGAATAGTTGTATAATGAACTTAGAAATCAGTAGTACCATACAAAGTGGAGATCCAAGTCATCAGGGTCACATCACTTGTTATAGAGACTTTTACTTGAATAATAATAAATTTTATATGTATTTAGTTTTTATTTGTATTGGCTTGTCATATTTGTGATTTGGCCTTCATTGTGTGGCATTTTTTAAATGAATTTATATATGTTTTATATATAAGCATGTATTATAAATATATAAATGTTTTATATTATATTATACAAATGTAAAAAAAAAACAAAAACTTAAGATATTAACAATAATTTCTAAAGATCTGATTGTTGGCACTGTCATCCTCTATGGCTGTAGTTAGTAGAAACTAATAGGAAACTAATAAAATTTTGTAGTTTGAATGACATTATTTAACATAGGAAACTAACTAAAGTTTGTAATTAGTGTAATGTCACATAAGTTTTTTTAAAACGCATTTTGCTTTAACTAGGGTTATTGTTGATATTGTTTTATTTCAGGTAAAGACTTTGTTTCAATAAATTGTTTTTACTCTATTATATTTGTGTTGTGTTTTATTTACGTTTCTTTTTTATGGGAAAAAGTTGATCTAGTAAACTGGAATGGTCATATCATCTTCCATTAAATCATTTAAAGATTGTTAGATGAACTACACTACAGAACAGGAACTTTTAAAAAAAAACGTTTTATTTTATTTTACAAATTTAGCAAACCCCAAAAATAGTTTCTTTTTGGTTAATGATTAAGATTGTTTTGAAACTCTTATCATTTGTAAAGTTTATTAAATGGCATCTTGGAGAATGTCTTAGCTTTAGAAATAGTTGGTGTAATGGAGGGTAGGAAAGCAGCAGGTAATCCACATCAATGAATTGTGCATGTGCAACATGAAACTGATAATTGACATCAACAGTTTGGAGACAGGATAAAATACTCATGGAGAGCAAGCATTAAGGAGGGGTCCACACCAAAAAGTTGGAAAAGGATTTAAAATACCTAATGACTGGATGTGGCATCTTCAGTCAAGAGAAGTTGCAAATGAAATTTTTTTTTTCTCTAAGGACTATACCTATATAAATACCTAGTTTATTACATTTCTAGCCTGTAGTAATACAGAATGAAATATTGTTTCTACAATTTAAACAAATTATTGATTTGTATCTGTCATGTGGGCTACACAACTGCTAAATTTAATCAAAGATGTAGCAGTATGCTCAGATCACCTTATATTTTTAAAGTACCGGTATAACTATTTATTAGTGTCTTGAGTTTGAAAATGTCATGTAATCATCTAAGACACTAAATAACATAATCAGGCACGACATGGCCTAAATTGTGCCGATATGCCTTAAATCAAAAATCAATCTAAATAACATAATCACTTTATGCTATAAAGCTAAATAGACTCATGCTTGGAATGCTTATATTGCACTGCAGCCTATATGTCCAAGTGCTTTCCTTCTGGCCTTGACATTTTAGCTCTTTGGTCAAGTTTTGAGGAATGCTAAGCACAATAATTATGTAAATTAAACTTTCATATGCTAATGGTTGCTTTTTATCCCTGCAAGCCAAATTACTAGGTTACATCCTAAGATCTGTTTATATCCAGGTCCCACTGCCAGCACATAATTTACAGAGATGACAAGACATTCTCTTCATTTTGTTGGAACACAAAGCATCTTAGTAGAACTAGGAAGTGAAATTTCATAATTGGTAGATTGGTCAACCACACTAGTAGAAGTCACATAGCGTTGTGTGTCACCCAATGGAATATATTTTTTATACAGCATTAAAAAACTGGTGTATCATTTGAAAGCGTAACAATATGAACTAGATTACTTTTAAAAACCCCAAACAATGGAAATTTTTTTTTTTATACAGCCCTAACCCCTGCAACAGTAAATCTTTTTAAAAGTTTACAGTGATTTGCATAAAAATATTAAGGTTTGCACAAAATGAATTGCAGCTTGCTGTACAATGGGCTGAACTACACAGGAGGTTCTAAGTCTAAGCAAGTTAGGCCTTTAGGATGACCAATTACAGGCAGCAGAAGTTATCAAATGACTAATGTTTTAAGGTTCTGATAATTTTGCTTCATAGATTTTCCAAAAGATCTTGACATTCTCATAGACTGCCATAGGAGAATTATTATAAAGGTCTTTTTAGCTTGTTTAGCAAGATACAAATGTATTGGCTTCTATATGAGGTAATCTTTTGGCTTCTATATGAAGTAATCTTTTCTTTAATTTGTAGATAAAATGTTATGCATTGAATATTTTGTACTTCATGCTTATTTTAGATAAAGATAATTTTCATCTTCATATAAGATACTTAAATGCTAGTGTAGGGCAGTGTAGGCTAGTGAAATAGGTAGTCCAGATTATTGGTTAAAAAGTTTTCCTAGTTTGTGTAGATGCCAGGACTGGTGTATCATTTGTATAAGGCAGTTTTTTGCAATCTTTTTTTTTGATGCCCCCCCCCCTCCTTATCCAGCTAGTAGTATAAGGGAGGAAAGCCCCAGAACCAAACAATTTCTTGAATTTTGAGCGGCAGAAATGCCTTTTCCCTGTGTCTGTTGCATATATTTCATCAGTCAAAAGAATGCAGAGAGAAGGGAGGGTAATGCTTGATGTTTACGTGCTATAAGAAAAATATAAAAAATACTATTTAAAAAAAAAAAAGACATCCTCCTTTCTATATGTTATAGAGCAATTATTTTGTATTTAATTACTTATGAGTGTTACTTTAAAAAAAAAAAAAAAAAAAAAAGGAACATTTTTTATACTTTGAAATGTTATAGCAGTCAAATTAGGGTTTTCCCACTATGGCCAACAAGCTAGTAATTATTTTATACATCTGGCAAAAATGTTTCTGTGCTGCCTTTTCAAAAGGGTTTTCAAAAAAAGGTCTTGAGCCACCATGATGAAAGGCAGACGTGATGATGAGTTATTCAAGTACTTCCATAGACTATTGTTAGTTTAAATTAAGTGAATGACCTAATTATCTTTTTTTATTCATGTGTTCTCAATGATAATAAAAAATTGTGCAAAGATTCAACTTGATTTGAGAATAGGAATTTGGAGAAATAATGTGTACAATATTCTACCCAGACAGACAAAATGAGTTAATATTAGCTTTGTAAAAAGTCCTATTTGTAAGGTGAAAAGCAACTATTATTGAATATTTTTATAATTTTTTTTTAAATTTTATTTTAAATATTTGTAATATATATGTAATCAATATTCAAAATTAATCTATAGCTACATTACAAATACAACAGATTATTTTTCCTATGAAATCAAAGTAATTGTCAGTATAGGATGAATAGCAATTGTTTAAGTAAATTTATACAAAATTTCATTTTTTTTTTTTTTGGAACACAGTTAATTTCAGAGAACTAAGAAAAGTAAATACAATCATAAAACAAAAACATTTATTTTTTTTTACAATTTTTAAAACATAACTGTATTTCCAAAGCACAAAATGTTTCAAAGAATTATTTTTTTTCCTTCAGAATTAGTATTTTACTTCAAAGCCTGTGCCCAGGCTAGACTACTGGGAGCATCAGGAATAACCCAGGACATAGGCACAACACTTGATGCTGGGGTTTTGTCAGCCACTATGAATAAGTCCCATTCACGTCTGAAAGATAAAAAAAGGAAATTTAGTTTATAAAGATAATTATTTGTAAAGACTTTAGAGTGATAAGAACACAGGTACTGGTCAAGATGATGTTATGATGATGTTCAAACTAATGTATACATTCTATTATTAACCTTATTTGAATGAAAGCTTGGAGATTGTCTTCTGCTTGAGAATAAAATTTGATAAATGGATAAAGTGGATCTGTTGTAGAAACATCTTCTGTTCAAGAAAAAAAACAACTGTATAAATATAATAATAATAATTAAATATAAAATTATTTTTAAATAATAAATCTTTTTTTTCCATCACACTAAGTAAGTGAATGACAATAGATCTATCAACTAGAGATTTATTTAGTAACAAGCCTGCTATATCAATTAATGACTTTGATTTACAATGCTATGCATATAAATCTAAAACATACGTTTTGGTCCAAATAGTAAAGACTGAAGCTCGTCTTCCTCTTCTTTTTCTTTCAACTTTTTGTTTGTGGCTTGTAATAACCTTTCTCTTTCCTGCTTTTCATTTTGTTCAGATCTTATGACTTCCTGAGAATTTTAATATAGAAAAAAGAGGGGGAGGCATAAGTAATAGATAAAAATAACAGATCACATACTTCCACAATAGATCATTGTTTTAACCTACTTTAACAGATCACATACTTCCACAATAGATCATTGTTTAAACCTACTTTAACAGATCACATACTTCCACAATAAATCATTGTTTAAACCTACTTTAACAGATCACATACTTCCACAATAAATCATTGTTTAAACCTACTTTAACAGATCACATACTTCCACAATAGATCATTGTTTTAACCTACTTTAACAGATCACATACTTCCACAATAGATCATTGTTTTAACCTACTTTAACAGATCACATACTTCCACAATAGATCATTGTTTTAACCTACTTTAACAGATCACATACTTCCACAATAGATCATTGTTTTAACCTACTTTAACAGATCACATACTTCCACAATAGATCATTGTTTTAACCTACTTTAACAGATCACATACTTCCACAATAGTTCATTGTTTTAACCTACTTTAACAGATCACATACTTCCACAATAAATCATTGTTTAAACCTACTTTAACAGATCACATACTTCCACAATAGATCATTGTTTTAACCCCACTTTAACAGATCACATACTTCCACAATAGTTCATTGTTTTAACCTACTTTAACAGATTATTATTATTATTATTATAGCTTTTATATAGCGCTACTTTCATGCTTATAGCATGCTCAGAGCGCTATGGTCCAATCTCATTTGTGGACCGGTGGGGGGGGAGGGGGTATCTAGGAGTTGGTTTTCCGTGCTGCCTTTAGGCGCTCAGTAAACACAACTCTGCCCGAGTCGGGTGTCGAACCTCGAGCCCCCTTCTAGGTAGCCAAGACAAACCAAGTTCAAGCGCACTTAGCCTCTCGACCACGCTTCCCACAGATCACATACTTCCACAATAGATCATTGTTTTAACCTACTTTAACAGATCACATACTTCCACAATAGTTCATTGTTTTAACCTACTTTAACAGATCACATACTTCCACAATAGTTCATTGTTTAAACCTACTTTAACAGATCACATACTTCCACAATAGATCATTGTTTTAACCTACTTTAACAGATCACATACTTCCACAATAGTTCATTGTTTTAACCTACTTTAACAGATCACATACTTCCACAATAGTTCATTGTTTAAACCTACTTTAACAGATCACATACTTCCACAATAGTTCATTGTTTAAACCTACTTTAACAGATCACATACTTCCACAATAGTTCATTGTTTAAACCTACTTTAACAGATCACATACTTCCACAATAGTTCATTGTTTAAACCTACTTTAACAGATCACATACTTCCACAATAGTTCATTGTTTAAACCTACTTTAACAGATCACATACTTCCATAATAGTTTATGTTTAAACCTACTTTAATAGATCACATACTTCCACAACAGTTCATTGTTTAAACCTACTTTAACAGATCACATACTTCCACAATAGTTCATTGTTTAAACCTACTTTAAGTCTTGCTTCTTCTTCTTTGTAACATTCTAACTGGGCCTGGACAAGTCGGGTCATGTCTGAAATTTTATCTTCAAATGATTGGCGAGATTCACCTAGCTCTGTGTCTCCTGAAATCATTGAAAAAAAAAGCATGATAAAAACTAGTCTACGAAAAAGAAGTGGAAATGAAACTCAGACCCAGCTTCTTTAATAGTTAATCAGGGCTCTAAAGGAGCTTAATACGCACAGCGCACAATGGGGCATTGCAGTGGCATAGCTAGAGTATATGATGCCTGGTGCGGTACCTCATCTTGATACCCCCCCCCCCCCAAAAAAAAACTAACTAATTAATAACATTGCAAAACCTGTTCAAAATAATATGTATTCATAAATCAAATATTGTTAATTCAAAAAAAAATCACTTTTACATAAACATACTACAAATGAATTTTACGCGCTTTCTTGCTGGCAAAAGTATCAATAATTTTATCCAAATCCATTTTTTTCCACCAGCTCTTGATCAAAGGACAAAATGGCCAAATTAGTGAGTCGTAAATTTGTCATCGTTGATCGCAAGTAATTCTTGATCAGTTTAAGTTTGGAAAAACTTCTCTCGCATGTAGCGACGCTTACCGCAAAAGTAAAAAATAGGCGAATCATGATGACGATATTCGGGACTGAATCATCTAGCTGATATTTTTTTTATAAATTTCAAGAGCTCAACAGGTCCTTGTTTTGGAAGAGCGGAGGCTTCTGATGAAACTGTGACAAACCGTTGAAGCCTCTTTCGCTCCAGCAGAAATTTGTTTTTATCAATGTCGCTAGGAGTACTATCGAGATTGATTTCGACCTGAGGATTTAATAGCTGGGAAGGCGACAAAAATTCATATCTATCTGCTACATTATGAAGTTGCTCGAATCGGGTGATTATTTCTTGAACAATCCTGTCCAAGGTAGAATAAATTTCCTTTCGTAGCTCTTCTTTGTGTGTAAGTACAGAGTAGTCACTTTTCTCACCAGGCATCTTTTTCTTATAGCCCATACGTTTTTGAGGTTCTGTACTGATTCTCAGATCTGAATACACCCTTTCGGCAAAGGTAATGCTGGCTTCAGCGATGTCCTCTCGATTACTACTTAAAAATGTCTCTAATGATTTTAGTTTGAGTGAGCAGTCTCAAATAGACAATCCTTGTTTTTGAAGGTAGAATTGCGCATCATTAATTTCAGTTAATACAGGAGCCCAAAATCCAAGATAGGTGACAAAATTAAAAGACTGAACAGCAACCAATAATCCAACTCTTCAGATCTAGTCGATGAATTTTCATCTCTGCTAGTTAATGTCTCCAGAGTTTGAGCAGGCAATGAATAGTGACTTCTAGAATACGTTTTTGGACACCGTAGTTTTGACCTTTCATGCCAAAACTTGGCATCAGCTACACAAAGTCCTACCCATCAGATGCCATTTTCTGCTATACCGATGGGTCGGTAATGAGGGACCCCGATAGATCTGGGGCCCTTATAGACTACACAGACCGGACAGAACCAGAGATGCCGATTTCTCCGTCTGAGCTTAAAAGGGTTTTGAGGCGCCAGCCAGACTAGTCAGTCTTGAGCACTGTTCATCATTTTGTTAACGTTACAGTATTACAATTAACTAGTTAGTTAAAAAAAACTCGTAAAAATATTGACATTACAATAGAATTATTTCCAAAATTTAACTATTAAGAATCATAAAGAAATGAATAAACTAAAGTCAATTGTTTAGAGCTAGAGTTTAGAAATATATTTGTAAACTCAATATCTAGATTAAACCAATGGACTAAACAATGAAGTAAAAAAAAAGTTGGCCTATCTTCTTCTTCTTCTTTATATTACAAAGCATCGATCAGTGTAGTAACAACATGTACCGTGTGTCCGAAATAAATCTAGTAAATTAGATTCAAACTGTTCTAAAGCTTACATTGTATGGAAGAAACAGTCAAGGAGATGAAAAACAAAATAGCGACATGACTAGTTTATTAATCGTTTGTTCATGTTTAAAATACAGTACGGTAGTTTATGTTTGTTCGTGTCCATACAATTAGTCGTTTTTACTGAAACGCTCAGGGAAATAGGAAATTAATACACCCTGGGGGAATTTTGGTGCCCCTCTCCACTTGGTGCCCTGTGCGGCCCGCACCACCCGCACATTGGTAGCTACGCCACTGGGGCATTGCCTTGACTCTACTTTGCCAGATTCAGGCTAGATTTTCAAGATATGGTGTGGTACTCTAAGAAATGAAGATGGTGGTTGTTCTCTTTTCAATTGACCTAAAACGCTTCAGACGGAATCATTTTAAATGCATTAAAGAACCATGAGACTCTACTTAATACAACGTGTAATTTTTGGTACTAATTATAACTTGCGTAATTATTAATAATGTAATAATAATTTTATTTATATAGTGCTGTTATTATAAAACCAGCATAAGGCAAACTAATCACTTTTGAACATGTGAGTCTTGAAGGTACAAGGGCATTTTATTATTCCAGATGCACTGATAACAATATGTGGCCACCTTTTAATTGTTGAAATCATAGGGAGTTAATGGAGAGTACTCAGGAGAGCGGTGGAAGAATCACATATTTATTTTGGAAGAATTATCCATGAAGTGTTGTTCTGAATGGGGTTGCTCCATATTTCTTGAGAGTCACATGGTTGAGTTGTTTACATCTCGTGCTATGCTTAATTTCTGTCAGTTTATATTGGGAATCTGAAGAACAATATTTGGTGGTTTTAGTTACTTTATAAGTGGCAAATGATAATTTATTAACTGCAGGAAGATCAAGTACGCCTTTTTTACAGCTTAAACTTTAGAAAGATGGTGCTGAAGCGTAACATATATTTTAGTCAGTGGGTGAATTAATTTAGGCCTGTAGGTCTCTACCAGAACTACAGTTATAAAGATCTAAGAGCATTTGGATAAGTGGCTCTAGAAAAAAGAAAATTATTATCCAGACCCCACCAAAAAGTGAATAGACTGTGTGTCAGACTGATTTTAACAACTGGTTGAATGTAGGCCTTTAGTCAACTGTGTAGTGTGTAGTCCAGGGGTGCGCAAATTACAGCCCGCGGGCCACATGCGGCCCACTGAGGTGTTTTATGCAGCCCGCTGAGGTGTTTTATGCAGCCCGCCGAGGTATTTTATGCAGCCCGCTGACACCTACAGAAATCAGGTGTGACCACAGTATATAGATATAAAAATGCAAATATTAAAAAAAAAATATCTATATAAATTATTGAAACTGTCTCATTATAAAAGTTTTAAGTAAACGAAGATTATGCTTATTGGCTATACATCAATACATTCAATTTAAGACACAATGTCTGAGTGTTGAGTAGGCTTGGAACAAGATGGCAAGTGTAACAACTGATGGAGCTCGATCTTTGACTGAGAACCATAAACTTGAAACAGGAAAGTTTGCACAAAGCTGCATATAATTTGATCATTTAATCATAATATAGAATAGCTATGAATCTTAATAGAGCTATAGGTAGTTAACCACGGATAGTTCTGAATTATGAATAAATAATCCAATGTATCCGCTAGCTTAAAATGGGCAAAGCAAAGGAGAAGAACATAAAATCTCAAGCATGAAATTGTTATGTTACTTGAAGGACATTGACTGTGACTTTGTTACCAATATTTCTAATGAAGAGTGGAAGACAAAATTTCATGTTTGTTATAATTAATATTGCAATTGATTGTTTACATATGAAATGTAAATGCATGTTAAATCTTTTCAAACAAGGCTTTCCCATTTCTAAAGGAAAAAAAAAGTTATTGAAATGATTAAAAGTACAACACTTATTAAGAGAAGCCGATTCAGCTCCAGAGGACATAACTCAAAGCAAAGAGAAGTTCCAGTCAGCACTACCACGGGAGTTTTATGGGTGCCAGAAGCTGTATTTCCACACTTAAAAAAAACTTTGCTGCTGTTCACACTATTTGGGTACACATACATCAGTTCTTCTTCTTCGTTCTCATTTTACATGTTGAAGTGTTCAGATCAGTAATTCTATATCTGAGATGAACCGCGTAGTGGTTTCCAGATCAGGCAGTTCTCCGAATAGTCTTTGGAGAGTCTTGTCCTTTGATTTAGTATGCACCATTGAAGGACATGGTCAGCATTCTCTGGTGATGCTCCACAAGAGGAGGCTTCGCTTCGCTCCTCCCGACATTTAACTTCCGGAACATAAATTGTCTCATTCAGTGAGCAATCATTTTTTTGTGGAAACTAAACAAGTTTAATCACTGGTCAATGTTGACTGACTGTAATTTGACAGCAGTCACACACAGGGGTAACAACTACTACGATAGTTTCACAGTTAAGAAACATTATGCACGAGTGTAAAAAGTAAAAAACTGCACAGTAAGTACAACTGTATATTTGTGGGGATATTGTGATAGAAAAAGACTACAGCAATTTGTTTAAAAAATCGTAATACAGTGTATATATGAATTAAAAGACATTCTACACAGCAAGCTTTATCTTTCTAAGATATCTATATCTATCTATCTATCTATATACATCTATATTTATATATATATATATATATATATATATATATATATATATATATATATATATATATATATGCGGCCCGCTAATACCAAACTTTTTATAATGCAGCCCTCGAAACAAAAATGTTGCCCACCCCTGGTGTAGTCCATGATCAAAATATCCTCACATGTTTCTTCCTTTGTTGTATGTTGAGTGGTCAGGCAAGAAAATAATACACTGGTTAGTCTAGTATGTAGATCTAGCCTTACAATAGTTAAACAGGTCACTATGACAATTTTTTTTTCTTTGGTTGCTAGATCTAAATGAAGATATATGTAGAACTATTTCTTTTATGTTATACATTAAGTCAATACGATTTTTAAAAATGCAAGTAACCTATTTTTCTATTTTCTAAAGATTTCCATTCAAGCCCTTGAGAGTAAAAATGCTACAGAAAAATTCTGGGTATCAGCTACCAGGAAAATAATTCAAATGACTTAGTGTGAAATGCATTTGAATTTAAAAGCAATCCAATGAGTTCATGAGATATATTAAGTTAGCCAAGTGTGGTACTGTGACATACTGCTAGACTGGTTTAAAAATTGTAATAAATGTATACTTCAAAAGTGTTAGCGATTTAGTCTAAATGGCACCACTATCAATTCTCTAACAAATTTAGATCTATTTTGCTTAGCATCTTGCTAATGTTTTAAAGACCATCACATTTCCAAAGCTCTCTGTCTGTTCTGAAACTATATTCTCAAGTTTATCTTAGGCAATGCCAAGTGTTATGCACATTGCTCTCAAGGTGATGTCCCAAAGTCCTTTTAGATTTTCAAAAGGATTAAGTTGCAATAAAAAAAATGGTACAAACTTTCCTTACACTAAATAATGTTTAAAGTAAAATCATGCAAAGTTACAAATTAGTAAAGGCAAGAAACATAATTTAGACTAAGACTAAGACTGCTTTATTGATCCTTACGGAAATTTGTTGTGATTATAAGGACTCGTTTCTCATATAAAGACAACACAACAGAAAAATACACATAAATACAACAGACAACATAAAGAGTTCATTCAGCAACTACACACAGGTATCTTGGTGCATTTCATGTTCCCTGATCAATGAGTGGCGGTGATAGAGTCTGACCGAGTGAGGTACAAACGAGTTTTTGTACCGCTCCGTTCTTGTTTTGATTGACAGCAGTCGCCCACTTCACGACCACCTGGCGTAGTTCTGATGGAGCGGGTGGCCGTTGTCTTCCAAGATTTTTTCGATTTTTCTTAGGCACGTTT
Organism: Biomphalaria glabrata; assembly: GCF_947242115.1. Classification (NCBI taxonomy): domain Eukaryota; kingdom Metazoa; phylum Mollusca; class Gastropoda; family Planorbidae; genus Biomphalaria; species Biomphalaria glabrata. Next base: position 73,562,836 of record NC_074711.1, read on the forward strand.
GTTCAAAAAGTTGTGTATGGGTGTATTCTACTCATTAAAATTTAAAAAAAAAATGATTCCTTTATTTTCATACCTCGTTTTTGAGCTGCATCACGCCTAATAAGTCGCAGTTTTTTAAGTGCTAACATTGTTTCAATCAAGCGAGTAGCATCTTGAATTTCTTTTGAGACTTTACTTAATGTGCGATCAGCTGCTTCTTTTCTGGCCTTCCTCTAAACAAGAAAGTTTAAATTTGATTTACAATCCAACATATAAATGAGTAAATAACATTTTAAAAAGAATATTTTATTATATCTGATTTCTGAAAAAATTATTTTAATTTTTTTTTGGGGGGGTTAGGGAGGGGGGGGGGGAGGGAATCTTTTATGTTTTAACTATAGACAATAGCGCAAATTGATTCATTCTAATAGTATCTCCTCATAGCAAATACTCTAAAAGACCAAAAAAATGTGTAATGTGCTGCTTAAAACAATGTTTTTAGTTTGTATAAGAAATGTACCATGTTTTCTTCTTTGATCTTTGCTTGAATCCTTTCCTGCCAGAGATCTATCTGCTTGTTCTTTTCCTCCCTTACTTTGGAGATATTCAATTGATGCTCTAAGTCATTTATTCTTTTTCTTGATTGTCTTTTCTGTAAACGAAAGAAACAATAATTCTGAAAAATGTGAGGTCTCTAATTGGACAAAAGCATCTAAAAACAAATAGTAAATAAATCCGTTTCTAAACTGGTAAAAAAAATGTTTAAAACATGTTTAACTGATAAATTAAATCTATTTTTGTATGTATTCATTTAATATCACATTGAATAAATTTAACACATAGAAAAAAAATCACATAAGAACAACTGATAATAAAAATAGATAAAATCTCATTAGGGGATAAATTTAAAAAATGATCTTATGATTGTTCTTCATGTGTTATTTTGAGGAGAATATGATTTTTGTTTTTCTGTCTACATTTGAGTGTTCAATGACTCTTTTGTATATGACACACTGACAACATATCATTACATAGAGTGTATTGGCTCACTAAATAGCATGAAAGGATACACTTAGATGCTAAAGCCAAAACAAAAAGGATATTTGTTGAGATCACCATTTCCAATGCCAAAGAAAGAAAATTAGAGAAATCACTTACTGAAAGAAAAAGTATTTTTTTGTTTTAGTCAATAGTAATTATATTTTTTTTTTTTTTAATTTCTAAATATGAAACAATGATTTTAAAAAAAATCTTAATTACTTTTACAGAAACAAAATTTCATGTCCTTAGTAACATTGTACATAAATTGTTAGTCACTAAAAAGAATTAAATTACTTAAAATTGAACTCATCCATACAACTCAACATTTCAAACAAGACTTAGTACATAAATATATATGGCAGCAACACAGGGGGATAAAACATTTTCTCTCCTACATCTTGACCTGTGTAAACTCAAATCAATAGACAGTAGAGATGGGAATCAATCTATAAGTTTGGGTCTGATAATGAGTATATTTCAGGTTTGGTTAAATTTAAAGTTCTAGTTCAGGATCAATTTGAATTTATGAAATGAATACTTTTTCCCTATAAATTATTACTTACCCTTTTTTTCTGGATTTGTTTTAAAGCTGTTTCATGCTGTTCAACTACTTCAACAGCAACTTTACAAGCAGAATAGTCTCTCTGAAAAATATAAATAAGTTTAAATACAATTTATTACATTTGTTTTTTTTTCATTTGGTTTACTACAGCAAAAATTGCATCCACAGAGAGGTAAAAACAAATTTGATAAACCTCTAATAACAAAGAATCATGTAAAAAAAAAAAAGGTATAGAGAACTCAAACTCTCATGATGAGATTCCCCTCTAAACTGAATGAACTTAAAATGTTCTTAAAAAAATAAAATAAATGTGTGCCTTCATCAGGATATAAACTTAACACCCTGGTTTAAAAACCATATACATGCTTTACCAATTGGCCATCATATATTATTACACAGAAAGATATTAGTTCTAATGTTATAAATCATTCTCATATGAATACAGAGAAACATTTATAAAATTATACTTCATGAGATTGCTTTGACTCGTATATATAGTAATAATATTGAATTAATACCCCACTACAAAAATTTTTACTTAAAATAGTTAAATGTATTTGATATTAAGCAAAATAGCCAAACACAATAAAACTTTATATGATATGGTGTTCATCTTAGGAATAATTTAAGTTATTTTAATATTTATTAGTGATTTACCTTTAATTTTTCAAAGTCACAAACACTCTTATCCCAGCTTGATCTATCAATAGATGAATAAGATTCACTCAAATATTGTACCTGAGTTGACATGCTCGTCAAAATTTGCATGAGTTCTCGCAGTTGATTCATCCAAGTCCATAATTTATTATTCTGTACAAAGCACAAAATATGAATTTAAAAAATATATTTAGATATAATTGAAGACTTAATTTATATAAATTACAATATTGTACATTTATTTTTAGGTTAATAATAGCCTATTAATTGTAATTTGTAAGATACACGTAATTAAAACTATTATTTACTTCACCGCTTCTTTGATTATCACAAGTTCCTTTCTTGACTTTTGATTTATCTTTTAACCAATTTTCTAACAACTGTTGACCTATTTGCTTTGGTCCTTGCTCATGTCTAAAGACAGTCCCATTGTCTTTCTCTGATTGTAAAGGAATAGTTGCATTTGTAGCAGGTAAATTCATTCCAACAGGCCGAGGTACATTGTTGTTCAAACTTGGTGGCGGAACATTAAGATTTATAAAATTTCCATGGTCTGGATTCCTAGTATATTCAACTGGAGTGTGTTGTCTTGGTGGAAAAGCTTGATTGTTGGGGAAAAATGGAGGTATTGAACATTGAAAATTCGGTGGTGGTGGCGGGTGCGCAAGGTTGAAGGGAGGTGGGATGTTGGGAGAAAAATTAGGCCTACATTGCTGCTGTGAAAGAACATTAGGTATGTTTGGCCTTTGGTTAAAAAAATGAGGAGGGAAATTATTTTGCAGTTGTGGAGGAGGAGGAGGAGGAAAATTAACATGCTGATCAGAGTTAAAATTACTGTTTGGATTTTCTGGTTTTTCAAAAGGCTGATAAGGAATTCTATGCATTTGTCTTCCGTTGTAGGACATGTTCAGTTTTTTAAGTCCAGTTTCAGCTTAAAGTTGTGACATGCCATCAGCCTTTAAACATTTGTTTTGAGAAAAAAAAAAGAATTAATACATTTAATTTTATAATTTAGTTAAGTCTCTCTCTATATATATTTAGTTAATATAGTATAGTATAAAATCTATAAATACATTATATACTACTCAAATACTTCTAGAAAAAAAAGTTTGTTGAAAGCGCTAGATTCTAAATCAGTTTTTCAATTTAAATTGTCTCAAATTCAAAATTACTGAGGGGAAAGGGCACATCTTACAAAGAAGGAAAAGCTTTTTCTACAAGAGTATACTACACTAATACAAGAGTCAAACAGTTTTGATGTCTAGTCTACATCTTGATTATTATATATCCTGAGATTCAATGTGGGTACATAGCATATAGATACAGGTTGTTAAAGGAGATGATTAGACCATTAGGGAATGAAAACAAAACATCTGTTGATGAGACTAAGGACCAATTCTATTGCACTGGGGATGGAAGAGAACTCAAAGGTAAAACTTCCCATCGAAGGACCCTTTTGAAGAATGTTACGCAAGTGGCAGCACCGCGCTGTCTATCGCTACGGTAATCAGGTCACAAGGTCACTACAGGCTAGACGGTGTTGGTAGTATCATGATAGATCTAGTCATGCATGCTCTAACGACATGAAAACTCTGGATCTATATTATGTAATAATAAAGTATTATAAAAGGCTATAAAAATAAATTTTGAGAATGAATAAGGCTTTATTTTTTTTAATTTGTTTTTTTTTGTTTATGAGGCTAAACAAATGTATGGTTTCCTATAGACTATACTGAGTATAGATCTATATGTACGGGTCATAGACAGCTGCCAAATAATTGAACTGAAAAACTAGGGGCCTTCGATGGGAAGTTTTACCCGCATCTCTACATCCGGTTTCGTTCTGATGGTAATGTGTTCAATAACGGCGTCTACTATCCCATACAAAAACAAAGGAGATGGTCATAACGGAGCTTCTCTATGCCGATGATTGCGCCCTGCTAGCTCACAATGAACATGACCTCCAGAACGCTGTAAACGAATTTGCCTTACGCTGCCGCCTCTTTCGGTCTATCTATAAACCTCGGGAAAACAGAAGTCATTATCCAGAAGTCACCCAATGAAACATACTCAGCCCCAAGGATCACAGTAAACGGACAGCCCCTTAAGCCTTAACGTGGTAGACCACTTCACATATCTAGGTAGTATAGTGTCAAATGACGCCTCACTTTCAAGGGAAGTTGATAATCGTCTGGTCAGGGCTACTAGCGCTTTTGGACGCCTTCAGGCGAGAGTTTGGAAGAACAAATCACTCCGCATGCCTACTAAAATCAATGTCTACCAGGCGGTGGTTCTCTCAACCCTTCTATATGGCTCTGAGACATGGACACTATATAAAAAACAACTAAGACTTCTTGAGCACTTTCACCAAAGATGCTTGCGCTCCATCATTGACATACATTGGTAGGACCACACTACAAACAGGGATGTCCTTGAGAACGCTGGTATGGACAGTATAGAGGGACTTCTTATGGTCCGACAGCAGGGCACGTATCCCGTATGGGAGACTAACGTATGCTAAAGGCAGTCTTTTTTGGTGAGCTAAAAGGTGGTCGACATAATAGAGGCGCCCCACGAAAACGCTTCAAAGACCAGCTTAGGCGACAACATTCCTTGGCTGACAAAGAAGAGAGCACCTGGCTGCATGCGGCGTCGGAACGAGACAGCTGGAGGTCACTCACGAAGGCCGCGGGATACACATTGGAGACCAAAAGAAAATCTGCTGTCGAGGACAAACGCAGACGACGAAAAGAAAATCTAAATCGACCACCTGCGGACAATGGTTATGCTTCATTTTGCTTGCCCTGGATGTGGCAAAATATGTAGGTCACAGCTGAGGCTGCGCAGCCACGGGAAATACTGTATAATAATAAAAATAATGTACTCCTCAGTGACCTCAGAGGCTCACTAATCTTCGGACTCGAAGACAATCCGGCTTATAAATTTATTATAAGTTATAGATCTAGATCTATTAGTGACTTAGTCATACTAGATCTATATTCATAGATCTACATTTGAATATAAAAAATGTTGATTTATTATAAGTAACTATTTAGATCTAGATCTATATAAATATGGTAAAACTGCCTAACTAGATCTAAATACAAGTTAAATTCTAGAGTCTACCTCCAACAAAGATAAACTATATAATTTTGGTAACAGTTTTGTTTTCTCGAGACATTCGTGAATCTCGCGAGAGCTTCCTCCATCTTAGCCAACTTCGCTACCAATGACGCCACCGAGATGATACAAAATCAAAATGGAACTGAGCTATCAGTCGATCAGGACAGCAAACCAAGCTCGTGAGGCAGTAAGAATAATCAGTCTTTATTTAAAATATATCTACTTGGCGTTATTATTTCTGAAATTGGTATACTGAATAAGATCCAGTAAATCTAGATCTAGATGATTATTTTATTATAAAAAAAAAAATTAGATCTACATTTCTACATCTAATCATCTATATTGAAATTCTATTCTACTATTTCTAGATCTATATAATAATATATCATTAATATATGACACTCACTCTCACTCATCCTCAGTGTCACAGTTACACTGACAGTGTGAGTGACTCATAGTCATAGACTGTAACTGTATGTTAACTAGATCTATGTTACTATGTAAAATACCTCTCTGATAGATTAGATCTCATGAGAATGATGGTGATCATGATGTTACTGTATGAACATTAGGTCTAGTCTAGTCATTACTCTTCTGACTTCATTACTCCTAGAATATAAATTTTATGATTTACACTACATCAGTAGTAGGTCTATATAGATCTGTCTATCTAATTATTATGATCATGAATGATGCATATCATGTTATCATGATCATGGAGTCACCATCCATCCATCCCAGTGGTGCTACAACCCATGGCAGCATGGAGGTCTCTGGCCTGCTTCAACACATCCTTCCATTCAGGTTTATCCTGGGAATTTGGTCTCCATGCCCTAATCCCAAGCTGTAGCAGATCTACTTCCACATCATCAATCCATCACATTCGGTGTCTGCCATTTAGTTTTTGCGTGTAAAATTTTTTCGCTCCTCTGCTATCGGTGGGTCTTTATACAATTGCTATATCTCATGGTTAGTGCATGTCCTCCACCCTGTTTCATCTTGTATAGCACCATAGATTTTCATATGAATTTTTCATCCCCAAATGAAATAATTAAGACAATTCAAACAAGAACAAAAAACTAAAATGATAAAAATGCCATTTAACCTTTACCTTACTTTGTTAGAGTTAGAACAATGTTACTGTATCTACTGCTCAGAAACTGTCAGAATAATAAATAACATCCAATAGGGGCCTACTAGGTCTTTGTTCTAGATCTAGATCTATTTGCCTAATATTTGGAAGTTCTTAACAGTAAGAAAAAAAAATTTATAAAGCGCTGTTAACAAACAAAATTAGGCTCCATGCGTTGTTATAACATTACAAACACAAGAGCTAACATGACAAACTAATCTAAAAATGTTTTAGAAGTTTTTTAGTCAAAAAATACAGATCTATCTATATAAAACTAGATGTAGATGTAGAGATAATACAACATATATATATGCAAAATAGAACATTGACTTTGAGGTTTGTAGCTGCAAGTATTTGACTAGATTTTAAAATCTAGATGCAATAGACAAACAACAGTGCCAGTAGTAAAATTACTAGATCATTAGAGCAGGGAACAGTTTATCTGAATCAATCAAGATGACTTCTAAGATGTAATGGGGAGTTCATATTGATCTGCCAATGGTACTTCACATCTCAGAATGTTTGTTTGCAATTTCATGCTTGAGTAAAAAACATACCAGTAGGGGGCAGTGGTCCTTTAATATCTTGGGTTTTTTTTTTACTTTTTTGTTTTTCTTACTTTTGATTCAGTTACATAAATCATTCCTACTCAGTCCTAATTGAATTTAACAAAATTTTATTAGTATATATGTATAGTAGTAATATGGGTGATTATGTTGGATGTATTTATAATATACTTCTTAATATTCCAGCATATTATTATTATCTTATTTAGTTATCAGTACTGATATTTTCTTTGTAGGATGAGCTACGAACTGATTCAAGAAAGAAAAATCTTCTTATTCTAGTCTTGAAGTATTTAAACGAAGAAGGGTAGGACAGTTTAAAATCAATAACCAATGTAAAATAGGTTTTTCTTTATACTATAAGTCTTTTTTTAACTCCATTGGTTTTCATTAATGTTGAACCTAGGATATATTCTTGACTAATTAGAAGACAATTTAAAATTGAAAAAGACTATTGACAAACCATTGGGTAAAGAGGCACTGAATAGAGCCACATTGAGGGAAAGCATAAAGGAAGCATCCTGGATTGCAGAAGGCTTACCCACCAGAAGTAGAAATAAGGGTAAAAGTGCACCTGGAGATTAAAAATGCCCAACCTTTGACTGCAGCTCTGTATGAAGGATTGCCTTCTCTAGTCACATTAGAAGTTGCAAAGGGAAAAGATAATCTCTCGAGATGTAAAATGCCACAGAATTAAAAGACTAAAATCACTCAAATTCACTAAAATCCTTGATTCTAATTGTATAATTAAGAGATTGGAAAGTTTGTAGATTTTATTATCTAAGAAGTAATATAATTCTAAGTATTGCAAAATATATGCTGTTATTTTATTAAAAAAAAATTTTTTATGACTATAGATATTTAGACTCTGCATCAAATTTGTCTAAAGAGACCAATCTGGACATCAGGCGCTATGAAGTGTGTGACAATATTGACCTAGAGACCATTCTTATGGAATATGAATCTTATTATTTTGTTAGATTTTCAAAGTACCCAAAAATTACAAAAAAAGTTTCTCCACAAAGCGGTAAGTTCCTTTTTTTAAAACTACATTCATTAATGCATTAAATGTAGACATAGCAACTATAGGACCAACCAACAAGCTCTCGATCTAAAATGATAATTGAACTCACAGTAAATGACTTTATACCTCTTCGACCACAAAGGAGGAGCTTTATATGTATATTTACAAATATATATATATTTATACTTACTTAGATTTACATAAATCCTCTCGCGTCATAAAGCAGTAAAAAAAAGATAGGGATTTAAAATATTAACTCTTAAGTCCCAAGAACAAAACTGTTTTTGAAATAAAATGGAGAATGAAGAAGAAGAAGAAGAAATAATTGAAAATATAATGGCCCACAAAATGATATGCAAAGGTAAAAAAAAAACTATATGTGTGATGTTGTTTCTTGAAATAATTTCACAATTATAATTATCGTAGGTAGAAAAAAAAAATCAAAATTAAGGTCATGTTAATGTGTCTGAGTAAATTTAGAAAAAAAAAACTAGTAATAATTGTGGGACCTCATTATATAATTGCATTTGAAATTTACTTTAACACATTTTGATTTTTCAATTTTTATATAGAAATGATGATGCTGTACAAAGTCATTTAATATTAATATATAATTTAAGACCTTTTTCCCACATTCTTTTGCTTTTAACTAGAAGTTAGTTTTACCCTATCACATTTTTATTCTTTATTTATCTATATGAATGCACTTTATACTGTTAACAATACAATATAGTAATGCATTTTTGTCTACAAGAAAATGGTATACATACTTTTTAAATTGCAAATAATATAGAAATCTATACATTAAATGGTTTCCAGATTACCGTAGATATAGGCGACATGGCACATAAACTCTCATCATCTATAATGTATTCCTAAATAAAATCTCCATTAGCCACTTTGCCTGCTGATGCCTTTTAGATATTATCGTTAAGGATTAGCCCTCGTACAGCTTCTGTAACTGAGTTTGTGTCAAATATATTTGCATAGTCAAGATATGGATTGTGATTCTTTTAGCTAAGGCCCAGGAATGTGCTCTATAGAGGAAACTCTGGACAGATCCATTATTTCATGCCAGATGAACTTATTATATATATTTTTTATTTATATAATAAGTTCAGTATGTATAATATGATAAAAAAGCTTTAAGAATATGTAAAAATATTTATATTAAAAATGAAGTGAGTTTTTTTTCTCAATAATATATTAACAAATTAGCACAACTATTTTATTAACATATTCACTTTTTATTTCACCTTTTCAACCCAGGAATGGCAGGTAGATTATATTTTTAGATGTGCTTGAAAATAAAATAAAAGTAAACCCTCAGATGAACAATACACAGTTTTGGAGTTATTTTTTTTTTTAATTTGTTTTTTTCTGTAATTAAACAATACTTTACTAACAATATATGCATTCATCTGCTTATAATACATTTCTTTCTTTTTTTTCCCAATTGAATTAAGGTAAATTTTGAATAGAAATATAGTAAATTTCTTTACTTCTGTTGATAAAAAATAGTTAATGTAAAATGTTGGATCCTATAATAGTGAACATTAATTACATTTTTTTTGTTTGCTGTAGGCCCTATTTCTTCAGTTACTATTTCTAAAACTTTTGAATTGAGACAGTGGAGCTGAGATAAGGAGCTTTTGTTTTACATGATACACAAGTATTGTTAAAATCATACAGATAGTTTATATGACCTTGTTCCCCCTTATAGCCATTATGTTCCATGGACTTAGCATATCATTTAAAAAAAAATGTTTTGGTTTGAATTTTTATAAAAATGCTTTTTAAGAATTTATCTTTTAACCACCTGCACATATAATTCACTGTTCTTTATTAAAGTAACAAGTTTTAAAATTCCTCTCATATTATGAAGCAAGTTCATATCTATGTAATTTTCAACAAAGAAGTTGTACCATTACTTATTCAATTAAAACATTATGAAAAAAAGTGTGTACTAACATCCATGTTATTTTATTTATTTTTTTATATATATTTTAAAAAATATTTTAAATTTTCTTTTTTGGTTAGATCTTTGAGATTGGTATTAAAAGTTATTTATGATGAAAAAAAAAAAGAAATTTTAAAAGTGAATACATTTTTTCATTTTTTTTTCTTCTTATTATTATTAGCTGGAGCAGTTGACAAAAGAATACCACCAAAACTAAACAGAACTAACAGGTGAAAACTTAAATTGACTTCACAATATATTTTGCATTTCAATAGACTAACCTGTATAGATATATGTTTTAGGAAATTTGTATTTTTTTCTTTCTAGCAAAACCATGTAGTCAATTTTCTTTTTTTTTTTTAACTGACAGTGTAAAAACAAATACTACATCCCTTCCCAGAATCCCTCAGACATCCCGACCACCAACTCCCCCACAGCAGCCTCAGCCCACAGCTCCAAGACCATCATCAGGTTCTGGCAAAAACAGACGAAACTTAAACTCTTCAACTCGAAAAATTGCAGTCAATGGAAATTCCAATGTGAGATTTTGTGAAAATTCTCTTCCATAATATTTTAATATCACATAAATCATTGCACAATTATCTGAAGTTTCAGTTGTATAACAACCATTTTGAAGTTTCAGTTGTATTACAACTATCAAAAGTTTCAGTAATATTACAACCATCTGAAGTTTTAATTGCATTACAACCATTGAAAGTTTCAGTTGTATTACAACCTTCTGAAGTTTAGTCATACCTCAGTTACTTTCAGTAATTGTGTCACTAGAAGGTCCAGTGGCCGAGTGGTAAAGCGCTTGGCTTCTGAACTGGGAATCCAGGTTCGAATCTTGGTGAAGACTGGGATTTTTAATTTTGGAATGTTTGGGCACCTCTGAGTTTACCCTGCACTAATGGTATCTGACATTAGTAAAGTAAATTGTGATGTCCACTTGACACCCTTAATCCTAGGCCACAGAAACTGATGAACTTTATATCATCTGTTATATAGATCACAAGGTCTGATAGGGAACTTTTATTTTTTACTTTAATTATGTCACTACCACCTAAAATCTAATTTAGTGAAATTACCCCTTGTTTATTTATCTATTTTTTTTTTTATGAGAGTTTTAGCTGTTTTAGTTTTGTAAGTTTTTGCAAATAAATATAAAACTGAATAATTAACTTTAAATATACTTAGGATTACTTAAAGTACAAAGCCTCATTCTAATTAGCTATTAGAATGGGAGTTGATTTTATCTGTTACTAAGTATTTGTAAAATACAAAGGTTCTTTGTTTTACAACCTAATGCATTAAAAAAAACAACTATTCACTTTTATTAAATTCTTCAGCAATTTTTCCACATTTTATTAATTAGGAATGCTTACCCACAGATCTAGACTTATTGTATTATAACAAAGGACCTTCCCTAGGTCAACACTTGGGCAGTGTAACTCTCTTTGGTCTTTGTTATGGTCTAAGGAATATTGAAAGATTGTAAAAAAAAAAATTAAAAAAATTTAAATAATAAGTCAGAGATATTTTTGACCTAGGTTTAGCCCATCTTCTGGCAGGTAATTTTGGATATTCTAATTGTAAATTAAGGTTCCCCCAGGTGGAGTTGGAATTATATATATATATTAAGGTTCTGCAAAATATCTAAGGATTATTATTCTTATCTTATCAAGAATCATCAAACTATCTTGATTAAATAGGCTTAACAAGGAAAGTTAAGTTCTACATTCATGCCTTGCAATTTATAGGGCAGATGATGTAAAGGACATTTGTTTTATTTGCCCATGGTTAACAAGGGTGGGTTTTATGTGGCCAGCACAATAACCAACTACCTTTACTTTACCCAACTAATGCCATGTACCCATTAGAGCTGGGTGGACTTCACCAGGATTTATACCCGAGACCCCTCAGTTCTGAACCCAAGTGCTTCACCATTCAGCCACCACATCTTACATTTTGCCTTATTTATTAGATTTCAACAGTTTATATTATATGAATAAAAGATTCCTATCTTAACATAAATGACTTTTCATGACCTCATTTTTGAAAGGTTAAAGATGCTGGTGCTGCAAATGGAAGTGGGGAGGGGCTGGCACTGCAAGGTATCACTGTCCAGGGTCATAATGGTGCTGCTGAGCATGCAGTGACACAACAGAAACCTAAGGTGAGATTGTTGGGCTTCTTTTTATGACATTTTTGTACAACAATTGTTCTTTTCAAATTGTAAACAAAACATTTTAAAATTATAACATTATATGAATGAAACCAGTAATAATGTTCTTAATTGAAAAACATTTTTTACAGTTTGGACAGATCATAGATGTTCGTAGCATGATAAATGATTACACGAAACTAAATATAGAAGATGGTGCTGATTCTTTTACAAATGTAGGTCATTGTTTGTGAATTTGCTGTTGTATTTTTTTTTTTTTTTCAAAAGGCCATTTATCTTTTACAGTCAGTGGATAGTTTTAAAATGTGCCAGTTATTTTCCTATTTTCTGTATGTTTTGTCATGAACATTTAAGTTCAAGAGGAGAAAAAAGGAACAAATAAAATTTGAAAAAAAAAGAAAAGCCATAATTAAATGGCTGATCTTTTTAACCGTTCCCCACTTTAATCTAAACATGTGTAAGGAAAATATAATTTTTTTACAGTACCAATCTTTTACAAAGCTTACAGCACAAGTTTTTATGTGAAAAGAGTGAAATTTTTATTTTGTAGAATTTCCTTATCCCTAGACCTACAAACAATTACATCATTTTTAACCTCCCATTGTTTTATCTTGAATATTACACATTTCAACATTAATATCGGCTTTCCTTCTACAAGATATTTCTTCTTTCTCATCAAATATTTATAATTCTTTACACTCTTTTTTAAAAGTTCTTTTAAATTACACTTGTATAGTTATCAGCCATAAGTATTTTGTATTCTTTATAAATAGCACTAGCAGACTTCTATAATTTAAATTCCCTGTTTTTAACCACATTGAAAAAAATAGGTTTGTTGACTGTTCAGAAATAAAACTGAATGCTAAACCCCTTGATTTCCAAAGCCCTTGTGTTCCAAACCACTTTTGTTGTAAATCCTTGTGAAGGTCTGGACTAAGAAATGTCATTGACTCCACATTCTTTACTAGGTGCCTGACATTTTGTGGGAAAGCCAAGTTATGTAGCCATTGTACTGCACTAAAAGTTTGCTTCTTAAACTTCATCTTCTTTTTAGACCCTTGGGTCATAAAAAAAATCTATTCTTACACTGACTTCAGAAGTATGGCCTACCTTTTAGGCTATAATGAAAGCTGTTTTGGGTGACGTTACAATTAATATGGTTAAAATGTCAGATTTTACATATCATAAAAAAAAGTTAAGTTCCTCTTTCAGACCTACCAATCTATGGGGAAGATGATGTTTTGGTAATGTTTCTTTGGCCCACGGTTAACAAGGGGGCTGTGTGACCAGCACAACAATCTTTACTTTTCACCAACTAATGTCAGCTACCCATTACAGCTGGGTGGATTCAGAGGTGCCCTGAAGATCCTAAAATTAAAAAATCACAGTCTTCACCAAGCTTCCAGTTAAGATGCCAACTGCTTTACCACTCAGCCACTGCACCTCCTTACATATCATAATATTTAAGAAATATAATAATATAATATACTGTATGTATATTAACTCATTGATGGTAACAAGCTGGACGCCGTAAACGAATTCTGCTATCTGGGATCCACAATTATGGATGACCTGTCTCTAGAAGAGGAGATAAAAAAAACGCATAGGGAAGGCTGCCTCGACCTTCAGTAGACTCAGGCCAAGAGTTTGGGAAAACCATAAGCTAACTACGGTGACCAAAATGGAAGTCTACAAGGCATGCGTTATGAGTACACTGCTGTATGGCAGTGAATCATGGACCACCTACACAAAGCAAGAGAGAAAACTGAACTCATTCCATTTGAGATGTCTCCGTAGGATCTTGAATGTCACATGGAAAGAAAAAGTGTGCAATACTGAGATCCTTGCGCGATCAGGTATTCCCAACATCTTTACAGCCCTCAGACAACGCCGTTTGCGCTGGCTTGGACATGTTTGCCGGATGGAGGACGAGCGCATCCCGAAAGTCATCCTCTATGGTCAACTTGTGACTGGCACACGAAAAACTGGTCGCCCCCACCTCCGTTACATAGATGTAATAAAAAGTGACCTCAAATCAGTGAACATCAATACTGACAATTGGGAAGACATAGCTCTAGACCGCAACAGATGGAGAGAGACAGTGACCAAAAAAGCTATGGACAGTGAAAGTACATGGGTCTCAGCTCAGGAAGAAAAACGTACAATCCGAAAAACGTACAATCCGAAAAACGGCCAGCTCCTCTACCACCGAAGCAAAAGCCACCTTAACCTGCTCTATCTGTGGACAGGAGTGTCTCTCCAAAATAGGGCTCCACAGCCACATGAGGAAGTGTACTCTGAGATGAACCATAGTCGTTCTACGACTGAAGGAGGCCAATGATGATGATGATGATTGCGTGCATATTATCAACAATTTTAATAGTATGACAGAGTATTAAAGCTTAAACCAGTTTAGAAAAGTGTTGGTGACATAATGTAATCTTCTGCATTTAGTCATTCTAACTTCATCATTTACTTAGTTATTTTCTTACAGTAAATATGTTACTAATAAATAAGTTGCTTTATTTCTTATGTAAATATGTTACTAATAAATAAGTTGCTTTATTTCCAAACAAATAACTAATTGCTGTCCATTTTTGTTTTAGGACAAGATATTAAAGCCACTGGGTGGATACATGGGTTACAACAGTGAATGGAGAGAACTGGCTCAAGTCATCTCAAGGGTACAGTCTTTTAGAACATTGTGTGTGCATTTTAAAGTAAAGGCTTTTTGTGTAGTATCAGATTCAGATAGGCTTATTTAATTTTTAATATCAAATGTCTATATCTCTTTGCAGGATATATATTCACAGAACCCCAATGTAAAATGGGATGATATTATTGGTCTGGATGAAGCTAAGAGACTGGTCAAAGAAGCTGTTGTTTACCCTATAAAGGTATATACTCATGCACTGAGTTTAAAAAATCAGCCCTAATAAAACTAAGGCTAACATATTAAACAAATTCTCAGCTGAAGGAGACAAAACACAAAAACTGAAGACATCATAATAGAAGACCAATCCACAGACTACTAACTAACTTAAAACCAATTAAAGCATCACAAGCATCTCATATTTCACCTGAATCACTCTAAGAATTAAGAAATAAGATATTGTCATAATGTAAAATAATGTTTCAGGCCTCACTAAATATCTTTCTTTTTAAAAGAACATCTGTAATTTTATTAGAAGGATAAGATATTTTAAAAAGGCTTTTACCAGACAATTAGATCCAGCTAGAAAACTAGTGGATGGTTGGAGATGCAGAAGTATCTAGATGCAGTCTTTTATGCATCATGCCTTATACTATCTGATAAAGCTGGCCTCTCCACCATCCCATAAAACATTCAACATTTTCATCCCCTTCCCCCTTGGTGTCGCCCAACAACCCCTGAGTCCCTGACATGCGCTTGAAACTAGTAGACCCTAATGCCACTAAGCTAAGTCGTTCATCTAACGACCTTCAAATTCTAGCATTGAAGACATTAATGCCTTCAAACCCGGTGACATTTTTGCATATACTGATGGGTGGGCATCGATAGATTCTGGAAGAGCAGGCTATGGAGCCTACATCAACTTTCTTGGCTCTTACTCAGTCAGAATCTATGGACCATGTGGTAGTGTTTGCAGTTTTGATGAGGAGGCCATGGCAGTCTGTAAAGCCTTAAAAGTCATTGACTCTCTACTCAGCGAGGGACATTTGAGGGCAACACAGATTGTTGTGGTCACTGACTCAAAACCTTACAGGCTTTGCAAAGCCCTGAACCATGGCCCCCCATTATTGACACTGTCATCATGGCTTCACGCAACATTAAGCAACACTATGGCACCCCTGTAATAATGCAGTGGGTACCGAGTCACATATGTGTGACTGGCAACACTATTGTAGACTCCTTGGCCCACCAGGGAGGGCAAATTCCACCCACCGAACAGGCTGCAAGTTTTCATCATGCTCTGGCTATAATTAAAAAAAACAGAAATGGAAAAGTGGTTTGAAATCTGGGACAAGTCCCAAAAAGCCTGTGGAGCCTGGGAGCACATGAGGTGCCCTGACTGCACTTCCTCGTGGTGGAGGCTGTCCAGGCCTGAGCAAGCTATTATAGCACAGTGCAGGACAGGCCACTGTCCTGTTGGCTCATATTTCTCATGGCTATGGCCAAGTTTCTATTCTCTGTGCCCCCGCTGCAGGGAAGAAGAGGAAACCATGCCTCATATTCTGTTTGACTTCCCCAGACTTGCTGATCTCCATCTTGACAGGTCTGGGAAACCAAAAATTCTCAACCTGCATGGTGACATTTATGCACTACGCAAGACAGCAGGGTTTCGTCCAGGGCTTTTGCAAGAGAGGATTTTAGTTTGTTGGTGATGATAATGATGATGACAATTAGATCTAGATCCTTACTCAAATGTTAAACTAAAATATTTGATTTGTACTAGTATGTTATTATGAATGTAATAAAAGCCTATTCTTCTAATAATTATGATCATTTATAGAAACAGTTTATATTCTTTTAACTCTTTTGTCTCAGAAAATTTGCTTTAGGCAACTGAATAACATCTTGTCAGGCAACTTCCTGTTATCACAGTGTATATCTTTATGTGTTTGTGTGTGCAATGATTACACTTAAAATTTAAGAGGTCAGGAATGGTGCACTCTCAAACGAATAAAATAATTATGAGCCATCTGACAAGTACCTAATTTTGTAAATAAAAAATGTTTTAAAAGTAAGCACTGCTATCTAGTGACATTCTGCTGAATCTACTAAATCTTTTTTTTTTTAAATAACTTGATTGTTTGTTTCAGTATCCACAATTGTTTCAAGGAATACTATCACCATGGAAAGGTTTACTTTTATATGGGCCACCTGGTAGGTCATGTAGGAATGCTTAGGCTTTATAAAGAGAAAACTTGTATGAGCTTTAGAACTTCATTGAAGTTACTGTGAATATACTCAACAGGTACTGGGAAAACATTACTAGCTAAAGCTGTAGCTACTGAATGCAACACGACATTTTTCAACATTTCTGCCTCCAGCATAGTTAGCAAGTGGAGAGGTGATTCTGAGAAACTTGTCAGGGTATAAAAACATTGGATTAGCTAACAGGCATTAAGCTTTTTTACTTGGAGTCTTCCATAGTTTCTTTCTTTCTCCTTTTGTTAGATAAATGTGTATGTTGTGAGTACATAACAGTAAACTCAGGTGTACCTCAAGGAACAGTCTTGGGTCCACTACTATTTTTAATTTACATAAATGATTTACCAAATTGCATTAGTTCAGGAACAAAAGTCAGATTATTTGCAGACGATTGCATAATATATAGAACAATAAAAACAACACAAGACACAGATATTTTACAAAAAGAATTAGATGAATTACAAAAATGGGAATCAAATTGGAGCATGTCTTTCCACCCAGAAAAATGTCAGTTGTTAAGAGTAACAAAAAAACTAAAACAAATTAATTCCACTTATCTTATTCATGGCAAACCAGTAACACAGACTAAAAACGCAAAATACCTAGGTGTTATAATAAATGAAAAACTGTCATGGAATCCACATATTGATGAAACTACAAAAAAATCAAACAAAGCATTAGGATTTATTAAAAGAAATTTCTATAAATCAAATAAGAACATAAAACTAAAATGTTATTTAACCTTGGTTAGGCCAATAATAGAATATGCATCCTCCGTTTGGGACCCCTCAACTCAAGAAAACATTAAGAAACTGGAACAGACACAAAATAGAGCAGTGAGATTCATAACAAACGAATATTCACATTTGACTAGAGTAACACCTTTAGTAAAATCACTAAATTTAGAAAGCCTTCAGGACAGAAGGCTCAAAAGTAAAGTAGCAATCATACATAAAACACTGAACCATAATCTTCAAATACAAAAACAAAATTTAATAAAATACTCTGAAAGACACAAAGATAAAGACACATTCCTCGTCCCATATGCTAGGACAAATTTGTACAAATACTCCTTCTTCCCTAGTGCTATTAGAGCATGGAATGGGTTGCCTGAGCTAGCCAGGAAAACCAGTGACTTGGCAGAATTTAAGTCATTGGTTAATATGCATGACTAAATGCATGACACGTAGGACATAATCATCTTCTTTTTTGAAGTAACGTCTGTATTATATAAGATAAGATTAACACTTAGTTATAAAGAAGTAAGGATAAAAACTAAGCCAAAAAGATGTGGGGGTTCAGTAAAAAAAAATAAAAAGCAGTTTCCTGTTTGTATGTTCTAAAATATTTTTGTTTACTGACTCTTTATTTCTTTCTTAATGTCTTGTTTGTTTGTTTTTTTCTTACATATGGGATTAGGTCCTGTTTGAGTTAGCAAGGTTTCATGCACCCTCAACAATATTTTTAGATGAATTAGAATCTCTTATGAGTCAAAGAGGATCTCAAGGAGGAAGGTAATTTGACAATTCAGTTTCAGAATGTAATTTATTCTGTTGAACTAGAATATGATAGTCTTGATCATAGATTTTATTGGAAGATTTAAACTTATGTCAGAAATAGAATTCCAGAAAGTTCTAATTGATTCACTTTGTCTTGGTGTTAAGTAATCTTTTCAATTTTCTTTTCAAAACATTAAAATCTCAAGGTTAATAATAAATAAAAATAAATTAAGAATACTAAAAAAAAAACAAAAAAAAACTTTTTAGTAACTGGTAAGTGGGTTTTGAGTTTTTCAAATCTTTGTTATTGCTGATAGCAAAAATATATTTCAAACAAAGAAGCACAGTAAATATAAGTAAAAATGAAAACAGTTATGACATGTTGGAACTATTTTATATGTTTGCTTTTAAGTTCAATGTACATGTCAGATCTTGTTTAAAATATGTAGCACATTAGGTAGAAAACATTTCAAACTTTTACATTTTAGTGAGCATGAGGGGAGCAGACGAATGAAAACAGAACTTTTGGTTCAAATGGATGGCTTGTCAAAAACAGATGACCTTGTATTTCTATTGGCTGCATCCAATTTACCTTGGCAAGTCTGGTCCATAGAAATGAATTTAAGAAATAAATCTTAAATCACAATCATATTTTTTTAAATGTATTTTTATCTTCTTTACTTGCATTTGAAAACAGTCTTTAATATTGTTTGTTAATGAAATTTTTCCAAAGCTGAATCTCTATATAACTTTATTTCTTTATCAATATAGGGAGCTGGATCATGCAATGTTAAGAAGGCTTGAAAAAAGAATTTTAGTTGACTTACCAACTCTGGAAGCACGTAGAGCCATGTTGAAGCATCATCTGCCTCCTGTAGTTGCTGCCAAAAGTGGTGGCCTTGAACTTCTCTCAGAACTTGACTATGATTTGTTGGCTGTGGTAAGAGAATCAAATATACTGGCTTTTAACATCTATTCGTTGGCATTTCCCATTAAAGCAATGCTATCTATCTATCCTTAAAGTAACATAACTAATGTAAAAAAAAAATTGTCTACTAACAATTATCTTATCATATCCCAATGCATTCCATACTTTATTACCTTTTATAATAATCATTCAGTAAATTTTATTTAAAAGCTGTCATTAAAAAATCTAACAAAAATTTTACTTTTCAGAAAACTGATGGCTACTCTGGTTCAGATATAAGACTTGTCTGTAAAGAGGCTGCCATGCGTCCTGTGAGAAAAATTTTCTTTGCTCTTGAAAATCACACTGAAGGTTATTAAGTCTTTATACATTTTGTTTTTTTACCATCAGTAAATGAAAAAGCATAAAATTATGTATATTAAAATATTAGAGCAAGTAAAAAACAATCTGTTCTCTTGAATTTAAAAAAGTTTTACTTTTGGATTTCCAAATTTTGTCTTTTCTAATTTAAAAAAAAAGAAACAAAATATACCACTCAACTTTCTATATTTGGACTACATTAACTTTTTGAATACTATGTGGTAACATTTTGTAAATAAATGTAGCTTTTTAAAGTATAGACTCCATTTGAAAGTAAAAATAAAACTGGCAAACAAAACCTTTTCTTTTTTTGTTTTCAGGTGAAGATTTACATATACAGTTAGATAAAATTAAAACCATTGATGTGTTAGCAGCATTGGAGAGAACCAAACCATCTGCTAAGACAATGAAACAGAAGTATATTGACTGGCAAAAAGAATATGAATCAGTTTAAAGTATGTCATGTATGTAGGTTCAATGTTAATTAATATGATAATTATTGAAAACTAACATAACTTTGAACAAGTGTGTCATGACCCAACATTTTATTTATTGACTGTAAAAGTGAGAAAAAAAAACTTGATGAAAGTTTGTGATAAATTCTTAACAATTATTTGGACACATGAAACTCATTACGTTATGTTAAGAGAGTCACTGACTTATCTAGAATATGAATCTATCATTAAATATGACGATTGAAAAGTGAACTTTTTTTTAAATTACAATTTTATAATTTATACGCAATTATCATTTTTTTCTTGTTGAGAGCTTTCATACATTCTTCGTCAATGTATTGGTCTGACAGACATACTTAAGTTTCTGTTTTTATATACTGCTTGACAAGTAGTAAGGTTTACAGAAATATTTTGTCTTCATTCTGCTGAGATTCAAGAATTCTCGACACAAGGACCAATACAGGGAAGAAATGTTGAGAACATAAACTTGTTGAAAAACTAAATAAAGGTTGTTTGGTTGTACTGGTAAACATGTTTTATGCAAAGCTTTAATGTTGATGTTTCAAAAGGTTTGTTTCAACTTTGAAGCATATTAAAGCTTGAAATCTGTCCAATATTTTATGATCTCATTGGCAAGCAAGCCTCAAAATTGTGTAGCTATTATGTCTTTGATATGACTTCATTTTTTTAATAATTTGAATAATGACAATAAAATTTTAGGTTTTAAGAAGAATTTAATAGATTAGCAATAAGCTCACTCTATTGCATTTAGAGATAAGTTCTTTATGTGACCATTATAATTTAAGGGTCATGCACTTGATAAACACATTGACATATTGAAAATTGTAATTAATTAATTTCATTGGCACCATTGTAAGTTGCTTGAGATGCAGTTTTTGTATAATCATTAAAATTTCAATTATGAAACCTCAACTTCATGCTTATTCATTAGTATTGGTTATCCAAAATACTAGTATATCAAAACAAGTAATAATGATTCATTTTGAAAATATCCATAAGAATATGATAAACACAGAAAATAAAACCATTATATTATTCGCATACAACAATAATTTATTTCAAATTGTAACATAAAAAGTTATACTACAATATCCATAGGTAAGCAACAGTACTCTAATGTTACAAAGAAAGATTGTACATTTGAGTTGCTGAGTGCAATGCAAGGCCTAATGAACTGAATTACTAGCAAGATCACTGCTCCATTACATAATAGAAACATATTTGCTTTGTTATTATATAAGGTCATCTCTGCCTTGATAAGTTGGTGAATGAACCATTTATGTACTCATACACATGGTCAGGCACAGTGTGCTATGAAATGAATGTCACAGTACATATCCTCTACAGACATCTTATATTCCATCCCAGTGGCGCTGCAGCCCATGGAGGGCTCTGGCCTGCTTCAACAAACCCTCCATTCAGATCTCTCCTGGGCCTTTCGTCTCCACGTCCTAACCCCAAGCTGATGTAGATCTGACCTTGTATTCACTGACTGATAAGAAAAAACAACACTATTGTCCTAGTTGTTAACTAAGAAAAAACAACACTATTGTCCTAGTTGTTAACTAAGAAAAAACAACACTATTGTCCTAGTTGTTAACTAAGAAAAAACAACACTATTGTCCTAGTTGTTAACTTGTGTTCAATTATGCAATATCTTTCCAAACTGCTAATTTATTGAGTCTGTTTAAGAAAAAAACATTTTGTCCATGGCTTATAAAAGTTGCTTGTACTCCAGGGTTTGACTGTATTTTATTTTTAATGTTGCTGTTTATTAAAAAAAAACATCATGCTTCACTTATTTATTTTTTTACATTTTTTTTTTTGCCTTATTTGCAAATATTTGACATCCAAATCTATCAGTATTACTAAATATATTTTGTTAATATTATAAATGATAAATGGATTTGTTTTATTGAGATTTAGGGGGAGAAACTTCATCTTATGAGAAATTTCAACTGAATGTCAGTCATACTTATTTTGTCTGTCAAATCTCTTATATCCAGCATAATGAAACATATATTTTACTGAACAAATCAATGTATCTACTTACAAGTAAAGCAAACTAGTAAAAACAAAAACTGAAACAAAACCAAAACCATATGTAACCCTAGAGAGAAAACTGAACATAAACTTGTATTGGTTAGATGCAACATTCCATTATGTGATAGTTGACTCTTGGCAACCACATTCATTCTATGTGTAGCATTTAATATGTCTTTGGTCCAAATAAATGATAGATAATCATCATTGTGAAACCCAGTGGCTTAATGTTAATAGTTTTGTTAGTTTTCTACCTTCACAAAATACAATGTTCTGGTATTCATGTATTAATTTAAAGTTTTTTTTAAAGGAAGTTTTTGTTACTTCTGTGTATTTTCAAATTACAGCTTAGATTTGAACTATTTAATAGGATTAGTGGTGTTGTCTTTCTGCTTATAACTAATATGGTTGTAATGAGTTTAAAATTGTAATTGTTTGATGAAGAGATCCTTGAATGTTTTCAGATCTTAATTGTTAGTCCTCATTGAAAGTAAATAGTACACTAAAGGAATAGCTTAGTAACCTTTGACAACAAAATTTTACCAGACAAACCTTGAACCTCTTAGAAGAAATTAATAGTCTGTATTTTTTTTTTAAATAATGAGAACTGTTCTAGATATAGTTAGACAACAATGGGTTTCTGCTGTAGTACTTGGAAAATAGACAACAAACACTTTTCTATATTACTAATAATATTATCTGCATCTCAGTGAAAACATTGAATTTGTTTTCTTTACTGAAAACTTTAAGAATCTCATGTGCCCCTTTTTTTAATGGCTACATTTAATTTGTTTTCTTACTTCTCTGCTAACATATGTTGTTGTTTTGTCTGCTTTATTTTCTTCCTTAGATGAAGCATAATTGTAAACATTTTATGTTTTTAAAGAATTCCTTTAATGTGTGGGTGTAAATGAATAGTTTTTCTATGAGAAAAATTGTTTGATTTCTAAGTCAAAGAATAATTGAGAATTCATTTTTTTTTTACAACATGATTTGTAAGATGAAAAATTAAATTTTTATCATAAAATAAAACAACATATTGAGATGTAAATGTACAATAACATGAAAGGCCTACATTCTATACAACTCTGTGATATATAACTTTAACATTGAATTTATAAATATTTGTACAAAAACTGGCATTGAAATGCTATTTTTAATGATTGTCAAAAGTCATCTTTTTTAAAATTGAGATTTTCTTGATAAATAAAACTCTGTCTAAAAACAAAAGATTACTTGTTAAGTATTGTGCATAAGTAATGTGATGGTTTCAAATGTAATTAATAATTTCGTGCAATAATAGACCAAGACATTAATCTGTGGGATTAGAAATACTTTTACCAATGGTTTTTGTTTAGCTCCCGCCGATGCGCTATGATCCTATCACTTGTCTGGACCAGTTGGGGAGGGGAGAAGGGGGTCTCTTGGTGAATGTTTTAAATACGTAAAATATGTTCACTCAGGGTCCTCAAGGGAACTAACTCAACTTATTCCTATGTTCAAGATGCCAAACAAAATAATTAGTTACCAGAAACCAGTTAACTAATGGACCTCATTCACCAATCGTAAACAAAGAACATTTAGTCACGTGATAATATTGATAAAACAATGAAAAGAACGTATCACGTGACAGCCTTTATGTAATTAGTATAGAAGAGATAGAGAATCGCGTGGCTAAATGTTGTTTGTTTACGATTAGTGAATGAGGTCCATTGGATAATATTTTTAATTGATTCTTGTTTTGACAGGTCAAAGAAATAATTGTGTAAAATTTCAGCTTAATCCAAGATTGTGTGTAGGTGAAATAATGTGCCCAAACTTTCTGCTCAGCCACTGCGCTTCCAATTTTATATACAGATCTAGGCATATTGTGGCTTATGTCAATAATATTGTGAACAATAAATAGATACATCACAGACTCGACAAATAAAAAAGAAAAAAATACAAATAAATAAATATATATAACTAGTGTAATATAATAGAAATAATAATAATAATAGAAAAAAAAAAATAATATAATAGAAAATGTATTTATTTTGAAAACATAATGTTATAACACCGCCATCCAAGATACTGCGCACTATTAGTGACTAGACTAGGAAGGATGTTGACATTATAGAAGACAACTATTTCCGCCCAAGTCTAGAACCGATATGAAGATGCTGTGCTCAAGGCAGATGTTCTACATGTATGTGATGTCCTCGTGTAAATAAACACCTATATCTCGTTGAGTTGCCTCCCTTAAGTTATTACATTGGTGTCTGGAAAAGGGATTATATGCGACTCAACGATAGGAGGTAGGATTCGATCTCAATGGCATCTTTGAAACAACTAGACCAACCTTCAATTAAAGAGATTAAGCGAGAACTTCGCTGCCGACATTTGAAGCTTGGCGGTAGCAAGGAGTTGTTTACAGCTCGTCTCCGGCAAGCCCTGATCGATTAAGAAGAAGATCCGGAGACCTACCTATTTGAAATTGAGCCGGAAATTGTTGAGCTCATTGGCAAGATACTGGAGAGTATTGATGCAATGTGTGAACAAATAAACAGGATGGGAAACAATGTAGATAACATTGTGTCGCAAGCGAAAGAAGGAATAGACTCGTTGATGGAGGAGCAATTGACTGTAGACTCGTTGGTGAAGAAGTTGCATGGTCAGGACAATGTTGAAATAAGCTGAATGCCTTATAAAAATGTCAAATAAGAATGAATAGACATATACTTAAAGCAATTGTTACTTTATATTAAAATTAAATGCTTACAAACATGACATTGAAAACAAATTAAATTTCAGGGGAGGTAGGGCCGAGTTAAACAATAATGAGAGGAGGGAGGAGGAGAAGAGAAAGGTGGATAGCAGAATACGGAAAGATCTTATGTTCCACCTTTCTTGGAAGAAAAAAAAACAACCTATCCCAGTTCACCAAAATGGAATCAATAGAGAGGCACCCACCCAAATCCAAAATCAACAAGTCTGGCATTCAAAACCAGCTAAATAGAACTCATTTAATTTGGGAATCACTGAACATTCAAAAGAAATACCAGTTAGAAAATTTAACAACAAAGCTGCACAATGCTTCTCTCTCTCCCTCCCGGGACCAGAGTTCCATCCTTTATATAAGAGACAGCATCGAAAACGTTACAAACACAAAAAAAAAAAAAAAACGTCCACAGCCAAACAGAGCCTAAGTAACTAGCGATCTCTTTTCTAAAAAAAAAAACAAAACATAAACATTACCCCTAGAACGAATGGGTCAGAGTTTATACAGTCGGAGCCTCTCAAAACTCCAACACAAACGGAAGAGCTGGCCTACTAATGGTATGGCCCAATAGAAAAAGACTTGAAAAGTCAATTGGAACTTGCGATCTCTCAGACAGCCACAGAGCAGAAAGGCAATCACTGGAACTAGCAGCTACCACACTAATAAACTACCCATGTACACCAAACAGCCAAATTGTCTTACATGGCAAAACAGTCATTTAAAGCCTTATACTTTTTATATAAAGCAACCCAGGATAGCTCCTATTCACCTTAACATCAACAGCAAAGAAACTGTTCTTCAATGGATTTCAGGACACATTGAATTAGAATGCAAAGAAAAATCAGACATACTAGCCAAAGAAGTACAAACAAATGAAAATCCCTCCTTATTCAGAAGAAATGATGAAAATGATAGAATAAAAGAGAATTGGACCAGCTTACATCCCAATTACAAAAGAAATGACATCTATTATAAACCATCCCAACGCATAATTTTTCGCCTCGATTAGATCCGGACACAACAGAATGAGACAACATCTGATGCGGAAGCTAAAAGACGGGATTAGCGAAACTTGCCCTTGTGGAGCAACATCAGAGAATGGCAAAATGATGACCTTGTCATTCAAAGCTGCATACTTATCAAGAAGTCCGAACAAGACTCTGGCCCCAAAACCCTCCTATGGAAGAAAAACTATACTGATTTGGAAACCACTGCGCTGTTAATGTCAGTCTCTGATATAGGGTTACTAATCTGAACCTTTCGATATGGAAAATAGAGAACAAAGTAGAAGAAAGAAGATATAGATCTATAAAAGAATCTATATCAACATCACATGACTAGAGCTTGTTATGACACGACTAGGCGAGGTGGGGGGGGGGGAGGGGCATGTGACCATTGACCACTGGGGGTGGTAATTTGCATACGAGCGAAATTACTTCTGGACTAGAAGAATCTATTCAGATGGTCTAGAATTTAAGTTCTCTTAGTGCAGCGGTTCTCAACCTTGTAAGCTCCGCGACCCCTTTTTACAATTCCTCACTTTGTCGCGACCCCCCCCCACCCGCACACACACACATCAATAGAAGAATAGACAATAACAATCCATATTTTCGATGGTCTTAGGCGACCCCTGGCAAATCGTCAATCGACCCCCAAAGGGATCGCGATCCATAGGTTGAGAACCCCTGGCTTAGTGCGTTATCGCTAGGTGATGCCGTTTCCAGGGTGACTGGTTCGAGCTTTGGTCGGCGCAGTCCCTTATTTTCGTCGCATTTAATTCATTACTTTCTCTCATTTAAAAACTTGGTCCCTGATGCTGCAATTCATTTATGTCTAATATATGTATGTATCACATTTGTTTCAGCACCTTGCTTCAACTCTATAATTACTCCCTTAGGGTCATTCTCTTTTTACAACAGATTAAGACAACGTGTTGTCCATTTTTTGAACGCGTGAGGATAAATGACGTTGGTCTCATATCCTCTCAATTTCCCAATAACAATTTGCTAGTACATATTCCTCCCCTTCCCTTTGAATGAACCCCTCCCCCGGAATACCATTCAACCATTCATCAAGGCTTATGGTCTAAACATTGCAGACCTCCTTGTACAACAGCGTAGCTAGAGATTTGGGGGCCTGGAGGGTTTGAACTCCTTAGGGGCCCCTGCATTTTGACATTGGACTTCATGACATGAGATAGTGGCATAATAATTAATGTAAAAACAACATTTCGGACACTCATTTGGGGGACCCCCAAGTGGTGGCTCGGAGAGATTTTCAAATTTGGACCCCCACCCTAGCTACGCTACTGTCCCCGTACAAAGTCAACCAATCGCTAGTGGTTATCTCGTTTTGACATTATTATTCTTGTTATTGTTGCAATTCTTAACAAAGCTTGTTTCAACTTATTAGGTGCAAATGTTGTACACGTGATTTCTCCCACCTCTCATTCTCGGATCAAGCTGAAATTTCCTACAACTATACATTGTCGATGACTTAACACATACATCAATAGAAAAATATCAAATGAGTTATTTAATTCAATTATTTTGTTGTATATAGAAAACGGGGATTAATCTCAAGTAATGTTAGAAATGGCAGATCTAAAAAAAATATTTTGCTTGTTGTTTGCGTCACACTGCTGCCCTTGACCCATTCTAATCGGAAGTAGGCCTACAATCTGTTTTAAAATTAAGGCGATCAGCATGCTTTTCTTTTTTCTTGACCCTCTCCCCTCCCACACCAACTCTCCTTTGTAAGAAGACCAAGTGGCCATACACAAATTTGGCACTTTGGTCAGACATGTTGTTTGCCTATGTCTACCTGTACAGGTTTCACGACAATGTGTTACAGACAAAATGGTTTGTCGGGGGAACTAATTGTCTGTGAACGATTGGTCGTGTTCATACCAGTAGTCTATCTATTCATAACACTAATCTTAAGTGGACCTTCTTCCCCAACCCCCAATATAAACAAATACGACAACCATGTGTAGCCTGTAGACCCACTACGCTGTGTGGCTAGTTCATTATAATGTAGGTATAGAATATAGTAGGCCCTACTATAGATTTATATTTGGAGAGCGAGATGGGTCTACTAGATCTAGATCTCCGGCCGATGAACCTTTGAAATAAGTCAGGTTAGATCATAAAATAATAATAATAACAAGGTTATAAAGACAGTTTGTGTGGAAACAAACTCAAAACCGCCCTCCCCCCAGGTGGTACGCTCAGGCAGGTAAAAAGGCAGGTTTCAATATTTTCAGAAAGAATACCAGAAACAATAAACTAAAACCCATGAAAAACTACAACCCATGAAAAACTACAACCCATCCATCAATACGAAAAGAGACGTGCGCGTGCCGAAAGTGTTGCCGATCATGGGCGTATCCAGGGGGGGGGGGGTTCTTGGGGTTCAACCCCCCCCCCCCGAAATGAAATCCCCCCTTTGGGGGGGGGGGGGGGAAGTCGGAATTTAGTGACTGATTTTTTGTTTCGGTTTTGTTTATTTTAAGTGAGATTTTAATACTAAACCATCACTTGCCCCAGCACAACCAAAGGGGTTTTGAGTTTAAACCCGCCTACCAGGGGTTTTGAGTTTTAAACCCCCTACCTGGGGTTTTTGCAAACGAAAATCCCCTAATTCCAAGAGCACAGTTAAGGAAGATTTTGATTTTAAAACCCCGTCTAAAATTTACGATAAACCCCCTCTTTAATATAAAAAAAAAGCTAATTACGCACTCAAAATGTTATGAGCGTAGCTAAATGGGTTTTGAAGGTAAAAAATACCTCTAATAATAATTTTAAAAAAGCAAATTATACACTAAAAATGTTATGAGTGTAGTCTATGGGGTTTTGAGTTTAAACTCCCCTCCAGTGGAGTTTGAAGCTAAAAAGTACCTCTTCAATATAAATAAAAGAAAATTACTCACTCTAAAATCTATGAGCGTAGTCAAAGGGGTTTTGAGTTTAAACCCCCATTCAGAGGGGTTAGGTGCTAAAAATACATCTTCAATATAATAAAAAAAAGCAAATTACACACTAAAATTATTTGAGCGTAGCCAAGCCAATCGGGGGTTTTGAGTTTCTTCTACAGATGGCTTTTTTTTTAAAGTTTAAAACCCCTCCAGATGGTTTTGAGTCTAAGATCCCCCTACAGAGCATTTTGAGGTGGAAAACCCCCAACAGAAGATTTTGACGATAAAACTTCTCTTTTCGATATAAAATCTAAAGCAAACTACAGTCACTTAATTCCAAGAGCGTATTCAAGAGAGGTTACACATTTTTACCAGTGGCAGGGCTCCATTAATAAACTGCAGTGAATAGTCATCTAACGAAATCGAAAAACACTAAATGTAGCTCAACAAAGATGGCTAAGACAGATTTTAGGAGTCAGTTATAGAGATCGGATCTAAATCAAGGAAATCCTATGCCGAACTGGGAGTCGACCCCTTAGTAAGATTGTGAGAGAGCGACGCATGAGGTTTGCGGGACATGTTCTCCGACAAAATGAATTACGCATAAGAAGAGTTGCGATGATATCCTAGTACAACTTGACGCCACTTATTCATGGAGGTCCTCATGGCAGGTGGGAAAAGGGTTCAGACATTACCAGTGACAGATTTTTATGGAAACTGCTTGACGTCAAATGCTCCGAACGGCGTGGGAGGATCTAAGTCAGTAAGAATAGCACATTAGGTTTTTGAAATAAAACTTTTTAATAGCAGGAAAATGGACTGTAGATACCTCAGAATATGCATTTTGTTGGCTTTCAATACCAGAAATAGTGCTTGGCGGCGGGGCTTCGCCCCGCGCTGGGGAGCACCTGGCGCTCCCACAGACCCCCTTGCTAGTAATGGCGGGGAGTCCACAATTTTATGGAAACAGCTTGACGGCAAATGCGCCGAACGACGAGGGAGGGTCTAAGTCAGTAAGAATAGCACATTAGGTTTTTGAAATAGAACTTTTTAATAGCAGGAAAATGCACTGTAGATACCTCAGAATATGCATTTTGTTGGTTTTCAATATCAGAAATAGTGCTTGGCGGCGGGGCTTCGCCCCGCGCTGGGGGAGCTCCTAGCGCTCCCCCAGACCCCTTTGCTAGTAATGTAGGGGAATCTACAATTTTTTCACTAACTCATGGAATAACCTATTCTAGGGCACAATAAACGTCTTCCGAAATAATGAAGGGTCAGAATGAAATAAAGATTATGTACACACACACACACACATAAATACATATAATTTTTTTTCGCGAGGGGGGGGGGGAATTCACCCCCCCCCCCCCCCGAAAAAAAATCCTGGCTACGCCCGTGTTGCCGATACTGTTGTATTGATAGTTTTACTAACGACTTGATACCACAGGATACGAACATTTATCACATTGTTAATAATCGTATGTATTCAATGAACTGATATTTATAAAGATATAGTTAAATGTGAACCTGGCCTAACTGGTGTTATAGAATGATTAATTTAATCGTTTTATAAAGGGCCAATCTCTCATTCAAAGCCTCAATTGACCACATCGACATTCTTCCTGCATATTGCACTTCACGTGCATAACTATGAAACACTACTTATAAATTGTTGTTTTAAATTATATTCGACTTGTATGCATACTAATTAGATTTTTTTTAAAGTAAACATGATGTTTACAATTTAAGCCACATATATGATAGAAACTATTCATTTAGTAATAGCAATTTTTTTTTCAGCTGTTCTTTCTGAAAATATTGAAACCTGGCTCTTTGCCTACCTGGGTGGACCACTTCGAGGGTCTATTTTGAGTTTGTGTTTCCACACAAACTGTATTGTAACCTTGTTTTTTTAATATTTTTTTTATAAAAAATCTAAAACTATTGACATAAATGTGTTACAATACGCAAAGTTATTATCTCCTTCATTGATTAGACCCTACTTTTTCAAAAATTAATAGTAAATAATTATAAAAATTGTGTATTTATTTGCAAAAAAAAAAAATTAAAAAAAATGCTTGCATAGTTGATTTTAAAAATAGATGTTTCACTCTTAGAAAGCCGTTGCATCAGAAAATCAGAACTTTGAAAGATCTAAAATAACAACGTCGATGCGAAGGTTGGGCTTTGTTTTTGTTTCATAAGGTCAGGAATTCTCTTAGCAGACTTTGTAATATCACAACGAATGCCATCTTCTTCATCAAGTCTACTTCTGTATAATAAGGCTACTCTTCGAGTCCGAAAATTAGTGAGGAATGCAGTATTTCCCGTGGCTGCGCCGTCCCAGCTGTGACCTACATATTTTGCCACATCCATGGCAAGCATGCATGGCTTCTGTATATAGACTTGAAAACTAACAGACTGGAAAACTTTGTTTCGCGAATTTTTTTTACTGAAAATGAAAGAAAATGGCGCAACACAGACAAAAGGGGATATGATTAAAATAGGTCAAGAATTTTGTAACTGACATTGAAGAGACATCATTTGTCGCTGCGTCACTGTTAGTGAGTTTTCTTAGTAACATCTTCCACTTCGAGTGTGAATGGACTCCTAGCAAGTGTAAACGGTAAGTCCGGCAGATTTTTGAAAAGTATGACATTTCGTCCGCAAGCATGGGTAAATTGTTATTATAAAGAAATTATAATTGTATCCTCATAGAAAGTAGATAATATTGGAAACATGCAAATTTTTTTTTGCGTCCAATTTTGTTTGCCAAAGCTGAAATGTCATTTGGAAGGATCGGATATTTTCAGACAAGTCATCTTACATTTCATGATTGCAGTGACGTTTTTTTTTTTAAATTGCTTCTTCTAATTCTTGTGGCAGTGTTTTCGATACTAATATTCGTCGATGAACATACAAAGACTTTCGATGACTTTTGGTGACTCATTTTGTACCAAATGTTAAAATCCAGACCTATATCATCGCAATAAAATCACAAATATTTTACACGAGAATTTGTACTATTCTGAAAATGAAGCAAATTTATCCAAGTCCCAAATATAGCATGAATGTTACACACAACGTAACATTCAGGTCCAGATTTGGAAAAGAGAAAAGCATGTTTAAAATCGTCTAAAATACGAAGTATCATTTTCGGTAACGCTCGGATGCTTCTGTCAATATAAAGTTACAGATATTTCAGTTTCATAAATTCGGCGTAGGCCTATAAAACTTCATTACAAATGACGTAGGCATATTGTTTTTTTTTCAATTTCTGCTTTAACTATCAAAGTTAAAATATCGTAAAAATCGGCAACATATTTTCTCTTCTTAACGTTCTGTGTTTAAAACAGTAGCAATAGACTATTAGATTAAAACTTACAAACATTGGCACTGAAGCTTATCATAAAAATATCCGCGCCAATTATTTTTTCTTTCAATACGGCCTACTCGTTAACCAGTGACAGACTGATACACTCTCTGCCCTGCACGGTCTGAAGCGGGACTTTTTTTTTTTAAACTACCCCTTTAATTTTACATTAGCTCATTCACCAAATTGAACGGTCACGTGATAATATTGAAAAAACAATGGGAAAAAACTGTCACGTGATAACCATTGTTGATTAAAATTAGATCGTAATTTGTATAGAAGAGATAGAGAAGCACGTGACTTAATGTTGTTTATTTACGATTGGTGAATGAACAAGTCCTCTATAGGAGATTCCTCAGGAGTGTAAAATATCGCATTGTTCTCCTTCTACACACACACACAACGTAACATTCAGGTCCACTTCCGGTGATCATTAAGAAAAACGAAACAAAAACTTGGTCAGACTTTTTGAGCATGCGCATTAGTATTATAGTACTTCAGCATCAACCATCAGTATAAAGTAGGATTGTATAATTGTTTGGACTTCACGTGTTTGCTGACTTGGCTCAAGATATAGAGACTAGATCTTAGACACATAAAACGGTAAGCCAAATTTGTTTTTTAACGATTCCGCTCGCACATTATTTTGGCAATAAACAAAAACCTATGTGGATGGACACGGTTGGTAACGCAGGGAAAAATCGGGTTTGATTGTTGTAATTTTTCAAAGTGTAATTAAAAAAAATAATAATTTAACATTGTCTTGAAGTATATAGATCCATGTACAATTTATATTCTATATCTTGAACACACTTGCCTCTCACTTGCGTCAGCAGGTATTCCCTGAGTTGATTCATCATATAGGTAAATAATAACTTAGACGTCCAGGAACATTTTGCACACCATCTTGTTGTTCTATTATCAATTATGATGTAATCATAAGACTGCTGTTTAAGTTACAACTTCATTTTATTGACATGACAAGAAAGTGAAAAAACTAACAGGAGACTTGAATACACACTAACAACAGACTTGAGAAAAACATGCGAGCACGTGAACAGACTGAACAGTAGGACAAGGGAGACAACAAGTAAACAAACACACACACACACACACAACATACATACACATAAATACACATATAAATGTAACAATTGTAAATCTGGATTTATAGGCCTACATTAAATTTTTAATACTACTAGTAAATTTATAAATTCACTTAACCAGTTGTTTTCTTTTTTTTTTTTTTTTGGGCCGGGTTGGGGGGGGGGGGGGGGAGAATATGGATGGCGTAAAATTTGTTCCTTTTTTAAAAACTTATCACTAGATTGTTATTAAGAGTAAAAACATCGCTTTAAAAAAATCATACATTTCTTAATGAATGAATTGTCTTTAAAAAATAAATCAGATAGAGACAAAGATAAGGCACATTTATAATTTCATGTGAGGACAAATGTTCCTTCTTCTTCCCTAGTGCCATTAGAGCATGGAATAGGTTGCTTGAATCAGCCAGTGAGCAAACCAATGACTTGGCAGAGTTAAAGTTTCTAACAAGTTTGATTTATTTAACATATGATAGCAATATTACGCGCAGGATTTAATAAAATTATTTTATCTTTTGAAGGGACGTCTGTAATGTTTTTAATAAGATAACTCATTCACAAGTTGTTTTTTTTTTTTTTTTTTTTTTGTTTAGATCTAGATATAGGCCTATATATATATTAATTTGCGTATCATTAAATAGTCACCGATCTTGTTTATTAGAAACAATAATGTTATAAGAAAAGCAACGCGTGAATGAAAAAATATAATGAATGTAGCTATATAAATCCAATAAAGAGTTGGGCAACTTTTTTGTATCAAAACATTTGACAATATATACTTTTATAAACTAGATGTAGAGCTAGGTGTACATTATTGTTTGATCATGATCTCTGATACTTTATAGTGTGTATATATAATTGCTTACTAAATACTAGTAAATATAGTTTATTAGACCAATACAATATGTATAGGCCTACAATTCTCTAGATTTATAAATGAATTGAAAGTAGGTAATATTTTTAAAATGTGTATATTATCATGATAGTAATGTCAAATAAACAAGAAAGTAAAATATTAAATATTGAATTCTCAGTGATCTAAAATTAAAGATAGAGTTAAAATAGAGTTTATTTATTCAATATTAATATTATTAGTCAAAAGTCAACATTTATTTTTATCTAGCGCTACAAGTACATGATCTCATAACGCGTTGCCTTGGTAAATATAGGTGACGACAACGCGATTTAAAAAAAAAAAGTTATAACTAACTTGAAAGCGTTAATCTTATTGGTTCAATAATATTTTCAGTTTAATTGTATGTAGTTCTAGAAGCAAAGAAGTGATATAGGCGAGAGGCATATAGGCCTATATATATATCACTAGATAATATAACATACACTAATCCACTTCTACTTGATCATTTCTAGATCCAGAATGGTTAGAGGTAGGGAAAAGACGATATTATTAGATTTACTGACTCCCATTTCTATTTGACAAAAAATTCGAATGTGCCTTGTATTCATTATTTATATATAGTAACTAGCCATAGGCCTATATTTCCCTCGGGTCTTCATTTTTGTACCATTGATATAGTCACTGATATAGTGTATTAGAAACAATTAAACAAAATAGTAATAAGTAAAGCGAATGCTTGATGTTTAAAAGTAGTATGAATGGAGCTATTAAAATAGCTAATCCATCTAAAACACATTTTTTATACATTGAAATCAACTAGTTTTGAGGTCTTAATCATTTATGAATTATTTTTTTCTGAATAAGAATAGATGTCAGTTTTTTCTTCAAACACTTCGCTGTTGACATTGTTTGTGTTTATAAATGACGTCACACCAAGGCCGTTGGTCCTCTCCCTTCCCTAACAACAATTTGCTTGTACTTGTACCTCCTCTTCCCCTTGAATGAGCCCCTCCCCGAAATACCATTCAACAAGGCTTTTGGTCAAAAAAAGTTGTAGGCCTCCATTTACAAGGTCAGCCAATCGCTAGTGGCTATCTCCTTGTGACATTATTATTCTTGTTACTGTTGCATTTCCAACAACGATGTGGTTTTAGGCGATCATCAATCTTTTCTAGCCCCTGCCCCTCCACTGGAATGTTCCTGTACCGGGAATACAATTGAGCCATTCATCAAGGTCCTTGGTCAAACAAGTTATAGTCCTCTATTTACCCACCACCTGGGAGCCCCTTCAGTCGTACCACTGTGCCTCAAATGTCTCAAAGATTAAATAAGCTGCCGACTTTACCAAGATGACATTGACTTCAGTTGAACAATGACAGACTTCTCGAAGCGTGTTTATTCTCTAGCCATCTTTATCGCCAGTTAAAAAATCTCAGTAATGAACAAGCTGTCAAGAAAAACAAACCAAAAAAAAAACACTCGAGAGTAATGGCGAGAGGCCTAAATTAAGATTTACTTACCACTCTCGCAATATGAAATGAAACAAAATGTTTATAAAAATCGTAACATTCTTCTTATTGACTAACTAATTCTCACGCTTGCCGTGGACAAAAAAATACGAAGATATAGAAAAAAAAAATTGCACGCTATTAGAGACTTGTACCACTGACACTCGGAACTAAAGTCTGATACTCTAACGACTGAAATAATTGTGCAAAATTTCAGCTTGATCTGAGATTGGATGTGGGAGAAATAACGTGTACAAACTTTTGGCCAGGCAGACAAACAGAGTGAGTTGATAGAAGCTTGGTGAAAACACACGTGATCATATGATTTATAGAAAAAAAATGGCGAGACCTCCATAGTGTTTCTGGCATTTTTGAGAAGGCCTTTGGTGACATTATTTCCTTTTACGCTATTTAAATCCGAGTTTTCACATTTTTGACCTAGTTGTGCCATGTTGTTCAGTATTTGCAGATAGCCAGATATTAATTTAGACAATCAAAACAAAACATAGCTTAAATATTATTTGTCATCGGTTTGATCCGGTGGGGTCTGACTCTTGATTTTGTAATCTTTTTTTAATTGTAAGTATTTTCTTTGTATTTTTGGAAATGTCTGCATATAACATCTGTTAAACTTTCTTTATTCTTTGCAAATAAAACGCCTTTAATGTTCTTTTTTTTCCCAATTGTGTTACAGGCACTGACTGAGACTATTTAACATTAGTTTTGTAGTCATCTTTATAACTCTAAAGAAATGTCCTTTCTGCTCGGTAAGCTTTCGTGTTTATAAATAGATTGTGTTTTATATTGTACACGTGCAACATTGTAATATTTGTTGAAACTTGTTTGCACTCTAGTTAGTTGTTGTTGTTTTTTTTTTTAATTAAACATTTACACTTATTGTAGGCCTATTTGAATTTAGGCTCTTGTCGGTTCCGCTAATCATTAACATTAGTGACAAATCTAACATATCTACCTTCTCATATTAAGTAATGTAAGCTCTGCAAGACATTAAAAATGTATTTTTTGTTTTTTCTCTTTTGCAAGATGTTTTAAAGAAGTGGCTCAACTTGTTTGCAAGTGCTGTTGTAATCCTTATCCAAAGATGCCTCGGTTGTTACGATTCTGAACTGGAAGCGTTTAAGAAAAGTCTAAGTATGTGGAATTTATAAATAGCTCAATCTTTTATGTTCTAAATCTTTATCATTTTTCACAATACCTCTATTCAAGTCAGAACTTCATGGAACCTGAAACCAGCCAGAAACCAGCCTAGACGCTGATCTCAAAAGCGGCTATAACGATTTTCGTAAAAATTTGGTTGATGTATATTGCTGAGAAAATAATTACTAGCTCGTTGGCCACAAGGGGAAAACTCTAGTTTGATCGTTATAATCTTTCAAAGTAAAAAAATAAATAAATGTAAATTTGGCTTGCCTAGACTTAGATCTAAACTATCTAGATCCAACTATCGCGTTCTTCAAAGGACTATCGCGTTCGGGAGTTTCCGAATGTAGGGCATTATTGATTCAAGAGTATAATAAATTAATGTTTCGGTAAATTTTACTCATTGTCTTCTGTGTCTAGATTTAGAGGTATATATTTGGAATTATTCAATTAAAAAAAAACATGGCGTAGTCAGCCGTAGTGTACCGATATTGTGCGATAACTGAGTAAATTTATAGTTCCTTCAATTTTATTGAAGTTTATTAAGCTTTGCTGATATTTTTACGTAAATCTTACATAGATTACATCTGGATCAAGACTAGATCAGAAGTTTAGGACTAGTGTTAGATCTAGATGATTTCTAGATGTCCATATAATGAACCATCGGACTGGCTATATAGGCAAATGCCCGGTGGGCTTATACTCAATTGGGCCGGTAGGGCCGCAGAAAGGGCTACATGAATGCCATTAAATTGTTATAAGATTTAAAACATTCTCCCTAAAAAATAATACTTTGAGCGTCGTGATTTTGTTATTCGCTGGCCAAATCAGCAACATCGTACTTTCAAGCTGCATAGGGTGACATGGGTTCAATCCCCGGTTTGAACCCTATATGATTTTACTTTTTTTTTTTTAAATTATTTTATTATATTTCGAGTTTAATAATGGAGGTATTGTCTTTTTTTTTTAAATGTATTTTTAATTTTGTTTTGATTCACATTGCTCAGTACTGTGTTTCTACACTAATTGTAAGTTGTTCTCCCTTTGATCTTAATGAAACTGTCCAGCTAAAATCTTTATTTCTAGTGTTGGAGATTGTAATATAATTCAATGTCAAAATCTTAACATCTTACAGCGTATATTGCGTATCATATAAATTATGATTATACTTTCGTTTAATTATTTTTTTTCATTATTTATAAAATAAGTAATAATATTAAATTTGGTCTGATCAAGGCCGTATTGTACAGGAACTTGTGTAAATAAATGTATTAATTATGTTAAAAAAATTATTAAAGATTAAAAGGAAAAATACTAGTTTCTTTTTTGTAAAAGGTAGAAAAGAGTATCCCAGATTTAAAAAATAAATGTATTCTAGAGTTTGCAAATTGAAATTATACTAAATGGAGATTATGGTTGAGCGATTGAACAATAATAAAGCTTGTCTTCGAGTCCGGAGATTGAGGAATGCAATATTTCCATGTATGACCAGCTGAGCTGTTATAAGAACAATAGGTGATATTCTTGGACAATCTTGGAAGTCGTTTACCAGACTCGCCTCATTGTCGTCGCGCTAACACGTGACTAGATTTCACAAGTACTGAAATAAAATGTTTATGCTACTTAGTTTAAAAAAAGGATAAAGAATATGGGCTGGTTTAAATAGGTCTTTAGTGTGTCTATCATGGGCTGGTTTAAATAGGTCCTTCGTGTGTCTGTTATCAAAAAAGGTAATAAAAAAAAGGTGTCCGTTTGCCGAATAGTAA
The DNA here is from genome assembly GCF_947242115.1 of Biomphalaria glabrata. NCBI lineage: Eukaryota > Metazoa > Mollusca > Gastropoda > Planorbidae > Biomphalaria > Biomphalaria glabrata. The sequence goes on from NC_074711.1 coordinate 73,601,730, forward strand.
ATGACCGAGGAGAAGACTACAAGTATAACTCTTATTGAAGACGCTTGTTAAACCCAGAATAAATTGTTTATATCTTTTAAAGTTTGTTTTATTTAGAAGATAATAAATTAACTATCAGTATTTGTATTCCAGACGTTGAAGTAGATTTTGAAGGCTCAGAAGAAACGTGTACGACGAATCCAGGTCATAAAAACTTCATTCCTATTACAGAACTGAAGGCATCACATTTTCCTGTCAAGTACCGAAATCAAGACTTACTAAAAACAGTCAAAAGTTTAGGTGATTTAACAGTCAAAATCAGTGTTTCGGTTTTAGGAAGAGTCAAAACCGGAACTGGTAAAATTTTTTGTGTCACGAAAAATACATCCAATTGTAAGAACTCAAGAAACCCCAGACAAACTTGGTGGGAGATAGAGGTCCTGACATCGACACATGTAGTGAAAACTGATGACGAGGCTAGAAACTCCAAGTGTAGGCTTTTTTACGACACTGAAAACAGCTCTTTGGTCAGCGTTGAAGGTTTGACAGTCATACAGTCACTAAATAGTGACAACTGTAGTCTCATTTGTGTTACTTGTGATGAAGAATTAGCCAACCGGCTTAATCAATTGGTCAATAACTTCATTGTTCTCTATGAAAGAACGTTTGATAGATTTTGGAATCCCAAAAAAAAACATAAACCAGTCATCATAGTATCTCATCCTCATGGTGCCTCCAAGAAAGTGTCTATTGGTAAGTCTGGTAAAACAATAAAAGTCTCTAATAATTATAGTGCTTTAACGTACACAATAGACACATGTCCAGGAAGTACCGGGGCATATGTATACACCTTGTAGGATGTTATATCCCCTAGAATCCTAAATTGTTGAATAGGAATCTTGATAGTTTACAAAGGTGGCTTTATTTCGATTGCAAAATCCATCCAAGCATTAATCATAATAATTTATTAGTGATGAAATGGTTGTATTATTGGTGTTATAAAATTTAGTTAAAACTCCTATGTTTTATTTTCCCTCTATGCTTTTTGTTAATGCTTATCTACTTTTGTAATTCCTTCATGTAGCATATGCTACTTTACTAATTTGTAATCAGCTGTTGAAACACTGCGCTTGCCATTAATAACATCGACATCTGAACTTCATTTGTTTAATGAAAATTTTTAAGAATCGTTCTGTTATGCTCATTTTGTGAGTGTGCTTGTGCATTTTATTAATTTTGCCACAATATTGTTGTTTGCAATATTTGTGTACAATTGTATGTAAATATATAAATGATTGCTAGAGTCTATGTATTTTCTTTAATGTAATATTGCTTTCACTATCCTACATAGTAAGAATGTTTGTAAAGAAACAGAAATGTTTGTAAAGAAACAGAAATGTTTTGTTTACTCAATCTCTTTTGTCTTTAATAGAATTTGTTTTCATAAGAAAATATGATTTTCACGTTTTCTGTATTTGCGTTTATTGTATTAATTATAGTACTAAGTAGGCCCCTAGTAACGCGGAGTTGGACAATTGTAATTTACATTTTGTTAGGACCAGTAAATAATTGTATCTGTCAAAAACTGATAAAGTAAAGTTTCCCTTCAGACCATGTGGTCGATAGGGCAGATGATGTAAAGGTCACCTGTATCTGTGGCCTATGGTTAACGAGGGTGTCATGTGGCCAGCACAATGACCAACCGCCTTTACTAATCCCCAACTAATGTCGGGTACCCATTAGAGTTTGGTGGACTCAGAGGCGCCCAAAGATCACGAAATTAAAAATGCCAGTCTTCACTAGGATTCAAACCCGGGACTCCAGGTTCGGAAGTCAAGCGCTTTACCCCTCAGCCACCGCGCCTCCCAATAACTGATAACAGTTCTCAAATTTTTCCCAAATTTTGAAAGTTTTTAAAATCTCCCAGTCTGTGTTCTATAGGGTATATTTCTGCAAGTGTAAATGGATGGCTGCCTGGTTGTGCAAGTGTAAATGGATGGCTGCCTGGTTGTGCAAGTGTAAATGGATGGCTGCCTGGTTGTGCAAGTGTAAATGGATGGCTGCCTGGTTGTGCAAGTGTAAATGGATGGCTGCCTGGTTGTGCAAGTGTAAATGGATGGCTGCCTGGTTGTGCAAGTGTAAATGGATGGCTGCCTGGTTGTGCAAGTGTAAATGGATGGCTGCCTGGTTGTGCAAGTGTAAATGGATGGCTGCCTGGTTGTGCAAGTGTAAATGGATGGCTGCCTGGTTGTGCAAGTGTAAATGGATGGCTGCCTGGTTGTGCAAGTGTAAATGGATGGCTGCCTGGTTGTGCAAGTGTAAATGGATGGCTGCCTGGTTGTGCAAGTGTAAATGGATGGCTGCCTGGTTGTGCAAGTGTAAATGGATGGCTGCCTGGTTGTGCGCCGGACTGTCGTTCGAACTTCTTGATAGTCCGAGACCTTTCGTTATAGAAAGCCTGAACACCGACTTGCAACGTCACAACCTGTGGGCAGTTTAATAATCATCTTTATTATCCATAAGGAAATTTGTCTTACACTTTGTGCATTACACCAAACAAAACATTATAAGTATAGAAAACCCAAAGATACATTCACACCAGACTCACTCATAATTTACATGTGAAATGTTTATATCAGATAGTTGAATTTTATTTAATGATTTGATAGCCATGGGGGAAAAAAAGAGTTTTTGTGTCTTTTTGTCTTTGCTATTGGTGTCCTGTATCTCTTTTAGGATGGTAAAATCAACAGCAAATTAAGACAATTTGTTGTCCATTTTGAACGCTCACTGTTGATATATGACGTCACATCCCAGGCCGTTGTTGTCATCCTCTCCATTTCCCAAACAACAATCAGCTTGTACTTGTCCCTCTTCTTCTCCTTCAATGAGCCCCTCCCCTCGGACTACCATTCATAAGGTTTTTCGTTCAAACAAGTTGTCAGCCAATCGCTAGTTATTATCATTCTCGTTACTGATGCATTTCTTAACAAAGCTTAGGTCTATATCAACTCTTGTATCAACTCTTATATCAACTCTTCTATCAACTCACTCTGTCTGTCAGGTGCAAATGTAAACGTGATTTCTCCCACCTCCCATTCTCAAGCTGAAATGTCCTACAATTATATATTGTCGATGACTTAACACACACATCAATAGAAAAATATCAAATGAGTTATTTCATTCAATTATTTTGTTGTATATAGAAAACGGAGATAAATCTTTCAGTATTGATAGAAATAGAGGCTTTAAAAAAATATTTTGCTACACACTGCTGTCCTTGGCCCATTCTAATCGGAGGTAGGCCTACAATCTGTTTTAAAATGAAGGTGATCAGCACGCTTTTCTTTTTTCTTGACCCTCTCCCCTCCCACACCAACTCTCCTTTGTAAGAAGACCAGGTGGTTCATTACAGTCATGGCCATACACAAATTCGTCACTTTGGTCAGACAAGTTGTTTGCATATGCCTACCTGTACCGGTTCCACGACAATGTGTTCACAGTGTTATGGCACGTATAGGAATTCGTTTTTTGTTTCATAGTGAGGGAAAGTTTTGACTTAGAGACAATGACGCGACTAGTAAAAACAAGGATTTGAGGAAGAAGAGCGAAATGTAAACAGACTACTTTTGACGGCTTTAGAGAAAGGCAGGTTTTATGGACGTAGAGGTTTAGCTTGACGACATTCGACAGTTCCCTTCGTTACTATTAAACCACTTGTTGGACATTCACTACTAGGGTCGACTGACTTGTAGTGTTGGCCTTTTGCCTGTGTTCTTTGATTTCTTTATTTGAGTGTTACCTCTGTTTGACTTATCTACATACCACACAGCGCGGAAGCGCCTAACAACAGACAAATCGGTCATGTTCACATCTGTTTGTAAAATAAAATGTTTTACATGTCTCGGATGTTCCTTCAGAGTTGAAGGTCTAAATGACGAGGGATCGGAGCGAGGAGGGTTTGATTCCTGGAACATCGAGAAGTCAGAACGACAGTCCAGCATGAAAACCGCACGACCAGGCAGCCATCCTGAAGTCTATATATTCATAACACTAATCTATCTATAATATGTAGCCTGTACTTCGTTGCGTGGTTAGTTTATTATAGTATAGGTTGTGATGTTGCTTGTTCAGACTGTCTTGAGGTCAACTATGGATGACTGTTGAATTTCAACCAATTACTCTGCAAGCGTTTGGGTGTAATTGTTCGGGTGTATTCCGTGTAGTTGAATAACAAGTCAGATAAACAAACAAACATCTGTTGTAACTAGTGAAGAGATGTAGTCAACACTGATGAACAACTTCACATAGATTTATTCTAATAAAAAGGCCACAGTAGAAGTCTCTGTCACTAAACACGTTGTTACCCTGGAGTATTCTATCGCTAACTGATTTTCCGGTCTCTAACCCAACATATCCCAAACGTCACTAGTCCCGTTCAATATGCGTCTTCTATGGTGCGTCGCTAAATAACTAAACTATATAAATAAGGTGTCTAACAAGGTATAGAATACAATATAGTATTATAGATTTATATTTGGAGAGCTAGATGGGGCTACTAGATCTACATCTCTGGTCGATCTGGTTAGATCATAAAATAATAATAAGGCCTACTAATTATTATTCTTAATTATAAACAAGGTTACAAAGACAGTTTGTGTGGAAACTCAAAATCAAAAGGCAGGTTTCAATATTTTCAGAAAAAAAGAGACTTGCTCGTGTCGAGAGTGTTAGCGATACAGTTGTATTGTTCGACTAACGACTTGATACCTCTGGATACCGAGATTTATTAATGCTATGGTTATTGCTTGTTAATATTCAATGACTGATGGTTATGAAGATTTAGCTAAATCCTAGGTGTCACTTACAAAGACCGCATCACGAATGAAGAGATTAGAAACATGATTAATTCAGCAATTGGACTCCACGATGACCTGCTAACCACTGTCTAAAAACGTTAGCCCAAACTATGACCACGTCACAAGTGATTTTTATTTTAGTGAGTACTAGGCCCCCTATATATTTAGTTTATTCAGTACTGCCTGCGGTCACAAGACAATTTACATTAGTTTACTGACAATTTAATTTTGAATGGTTTTAAATGCTGATGAAGAATCAGTAACTATAACAGCAACTGCTACTAAAAGAAAAATTAAGGACTAAATAGATGGTTTCTGCACATCGGTATCAAATAAGATACACTGCTTTATTGCTGCATTAGTGTGCCCAAAGAGTACAACGTCAAACGACATTACCAAAAAAAAAAAAAGGCTTATGACGCCTACACCAGGAAAATGAGAGATGACAAGCTACTGGAACTGAAAATAAGTTTAAAAAGGCAACAAACAGTATTAAGTATTTGTTAAACTGAACAACGAGAGTGAGTCTGCAGTGAAAGCGAGCTACATTTTGTAACACGTAGCCTAATTGCAAGACAGTAAATCCTTTAATGAATGTGATTTTATTAGGGAGTGTGTCGTTAAAGCTGCCCAGTTGATATTGCAGTACAATTTATCTTTGGTAAAGCTAGCTAGACTAGTAACCAACCATAATTGGGGGCTAGAAATGGTGTTGGTCATTGGCTAATATGCATGATTAAATGCATGACGCGTAGGACGTAATCTTCTTTTTTGAAGTAACGTCTCTATTATATAAGATAAGATAAAAGCTGCTTTAAAAAAAAAAAAAGAGCCTGATGCTAATTTTAAATTTGTTCATTTTCAAAGCAACATTCACCAAGAAACATTATGCGCAAAGCCATAACAGTTCCAACATATGCTAAGACCAGTTTCAGTCGCTATCAATTTTACACGTGATCGAGGCTTAAAGCAACGCCAGAAAGTCCACCATGAAGGGGGCCAACCTCAGTGTCCGGTTAGCTGGAGTGAGGCAAATCCCCATGGTTAGCGATGCCCTCATATGCTTATGGCAAGTGGACCCTGGACTGAGGCGCAGTGCGTGATGTACACGGTGTGATCCCCTCTCGCGGTTTATGGCAAGTGGACCCTGGACTGAGGCGCAGTGCGTGATGTACACGGTGTGATCCCCTCTCGCGGTTTATGGCAAGTGGACTCTGGACTGAGGCGCAGTGCGTGATGTACACGGTGTGATCCCCTCTCGAGGTTTAGGATTGGATAGGTGGGAACCCTCACAGGACTAGGGGTGAAGATATCCTGGTTGTTTCCTGGATACAAGCTTTTCCAGCGATCAATCAGAATAATGGCACATATTCCCTACTGGACTTTATCAATCAGAATAATGGCACCTATTCCCTACTGGACTTTATCAATTAGAATAATGGCACCTATTCCCTACTGGACTTTATCAATTAGAATAATGGCATCTATTCCCTACTGGACTTTATCAATCAGAATAATGGCACCTATTCCCTACTGGACTTTATCAATTAGAATAATGGCACCTATTCCCTACTGGACTTTATCAATTAGAATAATGGCACCTATTCCCTACTGGACTTTATCAATCAGAATAATGGCATCTATTCCCTACTGGACTTTATCAATCAGAATAATGGCATCTATTCCCTACTGGACTTTATCAATTAGAATAATGGCATCTATTCCCTACTGGACTTTATCAATCAGAATAATGGCACCTATTCCCTACTGGACTTTATCAATTAGAATAATGGCACCTATTCCCTACTGGACTTTATCAATTAGAATAATGGCATCTATTCCCTACTGGACTTTATCAATTAGAATAATGGCATCTATTCCCTACTGGACTTTATCAATCAGAATAATGGCATCTATTCCCTACTGGACTTTATCAATTAGAATAATGGCATCTATTCCCTACTGGACTTTATCAATTAGAATAATGGCATCTATTCCCTACTGGACTTTATCAATTAGAATAATGGCATCTATTCCCTACTGGACTTTATCAATTAGAATAATGGCATCTATTCCCTACTGGACTTTATCAAACATATACAATTAATGATTAGGATTGTCCATCATTATAAAGATTACGAGTGCAGTAGTTCACTTGGCTAGACTGACTTAAATGTGACCTAAATATTATGCAAATTCTATCTGCCAGAAGGAAAATAAAAGTCTATCAAGTTTGTATATTATCTTTGAATAGATTTAATAATTACAAAAAACATTTACAAATTAAAATAAAACATGTTTAGTAATGTTTTAAATAGATGTGAAATGTTTTCAATAACAATAAACAAAATATAACAATATACAGATAACAATAAAAAAGATATAACATTTTATGGTTACGAAGGTCTAAAACAAATGGTTTTGTATACAAGTGTGTACAATTAGATTTGATGAAATAAAGGACTAACATCATGGAAACATTTTTTTTTTCACTTTTTTTTTTCTATTCACCTAAAATAAAACAGATTAGGCAATGTTTCTTATGATCAATCAATACTAAATAGTGATGTATTATTATTCAACTTTTAAAAATTGTTGATCTGTAATATTTTAATTCTTCAACACTTTCAAGAATGTCATCCATCGCCCTGAAAAATTTTTTTAAAAATTTTAGAGGTAAAAACAATCAACAAGCAAAAATGTCTTGTTTTTTTTTGAAATCACAAGCTACACACCAATCCTTTATAATTTGTCTTACATAGCAGTTGTTTTTATTTGTAACTGAAAGTTATACAGTGATTCTCTAACCCTTACTAATGACATGACACAATCAGAAAGACATCAACAATGCTGAAGTCAGAAGAAATATACGTCAAATATTAAAATCCCAGCTAACTTTTAAATAAAATAAAATTTGTAAATTTAAATAAAATGCCAGGGTCACTAATAAACTGCTCAGTAGCCAATGATTTGACAAACAATTAGAGCTTATTAGATCAATGTTTTTAATGCGACTGCAACTTTCTTTAGATGAAAGAACCTGATAAGGCTCACTGTAAATCAATCAACTGTTTTAAATTACATGAAACTGCCTCAAAATATATAAAATACTATTGTTGTAGATTACATGAAACAGCCTTAAAGTATATGAAATACTACTGTTTTAAGTACTCGTGAAAGAATATTATTCTGATGTGTCATCTTGATGTGATGTTCATTTAACACATTCATTTAATTATTGGCAGTAATGTAATCTCTTTTCAACTCCTACGCCCCACCTCTTTAGTTATGCTCACTTTTTATCAACATTTAAAGTTGTAGTAAATTAATTAATTTTAAGAGGTCATTTATATTTTTTGTACAATAAATTAAGTTCTGCTATACTTCTTACAAGCTTAAGCTTTGAATAAAATCTTAGAATATAACAATTACTTAAAAAATATAAATTAAATATTAGTCTAACCTGTGGGATGATTTTTTGGTAGGAGCAGATTCATAATTCTGTGGATACCAGCGTCTGCAACAAAAAATTGCATTCTTAGAATGATTTGTAAGATAACCTTGTGTTTGTAAAATACTGGACACTATTCAACTGGGTTTTGTTTGATAACCTAGCCTACTGTGCCATTCAGATATTCTTTTAATTGTTGTTGTTTTATACAATTAAATTTAAAGCACAATAATTTAAGACATTCATGTGAAAATTATATTAAGAAAAATTAAAACTACTTCTGTTCACTTACCTACATATTTCTTTCACAGTGCTGACATCTATAATTCTATAGTGTAAGTGTTGAGTTAAAGAAGGCATATATTTCTCTAGAAATAGTTTGTCCATGTATACTGAGTTCCCAGCCAAAGGACATGTTCTTTCTTCTGTGTGTTTTCTTAAGAAATCAAGAATGCGACGCTCAGCTTCAGCAGTACTGATTTGACTTTTTCTTACTGCCTCTGTTAATCCTGACTAAAAAAAAATATTTAGTCGTTTTGGTGTTAAAATGATACAGAAATAGAATGTATTCATCCATTGCTAGTGCATACCAAATAGGCAAAACTGAATGAAAAGATTTCTTATGTACATTTGTTTAATAAGTAAGTAACATCATAGACATGGAGTTGAAATGTAATAGAAAGATTCTAGGCATCACCTAAAGGCTGCATCACTAATGAGGAAATTTGAAACAGAATTACAATGGCCAATTGGCCCCATGATGACCTGCTCACCACAGTAAAAAAACGCAAATTTAAACAGTATGGCCATATTACGGATCCTCAGGGCTTCCAGCAGGAAACTACCAGAAAAAAGAAAGATAGGCAGAGACAACGATTCGAAGAAAAGATCAAAGTATGGATAGGCATATCAATGAAAGAGACAAACAACAAATAAAACTTATTTGATTAATGCATATCATTGAAAGACACTAGTCAAGGCAAAAGACAGATGAATGGAGAAAAACATCCCCCAAACTAAGGGATATATGTAGATGAAAGTGAACATGAAAAGGTGCCAAACACATTGTGTACATAGAAAAACAAAATATTTGCCAGATTTTTAAAACTAAACTAGCATCTTCGATTATCTTTTTCTGGCATCAGAAATTGAACATAAAGTAATCAAGAAAATTTATATGAAATTTGGTAACATTAAAATATATATGGTAGGGTATTACTAAACAAAAAATAATAGAAAAAAAAAAGAATCATTTCGCATTATCTGTATAACATTGCTCGTAATTTTTTTTTTTTTGTTCATACAAACTAGATGTAACCTAGTAACAGGTTTGAAAGATAAGCAATGTTGATATAATATTGTGCAACCTAGAGATAAAAACATGTAAAGACATACTTGTCCATGCTGATTGGTGCACCATTCTCCCATATTGTTTAAAATTTCATCACTCTGGTTTATCACAAGGTCCTCACCCTATAATACAAAATGGTAAGATACAACTTTTTAATTTAAGCTTATATATATATATATCAAACAAAGGAATCAGTAAATTAATTTACATTCACCAACCTGAGCAATAAGTTGAAGGTCACCATCTGTTACCAAACAAGCAATTTCTATAATTCTGTCTTTGTCAACATCCAAACCAGTCATCTGTAATTATATGAATTAATTATTTTTTTTTACAAAAAAACCCAACAAAATACAAGTTTGAAAATATTATGTAGATATTATACATATTTTGAAAAATAAAAATATTGTTTTTTACTGGCTACATTCAAAAGAAAAAAATAATTTGAAACATACAAAAAGATATTTTGTTCAAAATAGTCTATAAGAGAAGTGGTATGTAGATTTATTAGTCAGTATTCAATAACAGTGTACTGTACTAAAAAGGAATAATACAAAATATTAAATAACAGAAAAATATAAAAAATATGTAAAAAAAAAACAAAGCTTACAATGAAAGTAATTGCATCCCTGCTTTCAATTGGTCATTTAATTGTATGTGCGATTAGAAATATTTTTACCAATTGTTTTTGTTTAGCTTTTAGCTTTATCAATGTAATATGATCAGGGCCGCCGCTACCTATTGTGCGATGTGTGCACCGCACGCAGGCGGCCGAAGGCAAGGGGCGGCCAAATCCTTACTTCAAAGTTATCTTTTTTTGTGTGTAAATATTAGTTTATTTTAAAAGAAATATTTTAATTTAATTTTGATAATTTAATTGAATACATTGCATAGTTCTAATTATTATTGCCCTTGAAAACATAAAAAAAGCAGCAACGACATTTTAAATTCTTCTATTTAAATTAAAAGTGTTAAATAATGTATTACATTATATGTTTATTATTTTATTTAAACAAGAACTTCTAGTAAAAATGTATTGATTTTATTTTTCATGTGAAATATTTACTTTTGATTATTTAAATGATTAGTAATAAGTGTTCAACTGTTAACACTTGCACCTTTACATCCTGCATCTACATACAAAAAATAAGAAACTCCAAAATAAGAAACTTTTTGTTCTAGAAAAAAATAAGGGGCGGCATTTTGTATTTCGCACACATGCGGCCACAACCCTGGCGGCAGCCCTGGCTATGATCCTATCCATTGTCTGGATCAGTTATGAAAGGGGGAGGAAAGAAAGGGGTATCTTGGTGAATATTTAGATGATCGTTTTTTTAAAGGCATAAAAAAAATGTTCACTCAAGGCTCAAGTGTCATCAAGGGAACTAATTCAGCTTATACCACCACATCTGTCAAGTACAATTTCTTTTCCTTGTTCCATATACCATACGAAATAATTAATTACCAATAGTTAATTAACTAATTGGTTAATTTTTTAAAATTGATTATTGCGTTGTCAGGTAAAAGAAATAATTGTGAAAATTTCAGCTTAATCTGAGATTGGGTGTGGGAAAAATAATGTGTACAAACTTTTTGCAATAGATACAGTGTGAGTTGATATAAGCTTTGTAAAAATCATCAATAATATTACCAATGAAAACAAGACTTAAGTTACCAGAGAATTCGCATTCAATGGATCATTTTGGATTTAAGGGACAGTGTCAGGGCGCAAATTTGTTAAGCTGAAAGTTTCAGATTCAAATCCAGCAATAGTTGGGCTAAGAGGGTGTTAAAAATCCAGTAGCCTTTATATGCTCTACATTTGTTGCCAATAATAGAAGTGCTAAGACATTTTGCTTACCCCCTGACTCTCTAGAAGGCCTTTTAGCTACAGAAACATTTCCATGTGTCCTGTTAACCAGCTGTGTTACAAGAATGTTTTCTACTTTAGGATTCAGTTTGAAAAAGAAGCTAGTCTTATCAACCCAATTGTTACTGTTACTTGGAATGAGCTGCAGGAGAAACAGTCTTGAAGGAACATTGAGGCCAATGATTACAAATAATGTATATGTTTAATGCTTTCCTTAAATGATTAGGTTTATTAATATTTACTTATTAGCAATAGGAACTCTGTTTTATCTATCTATATATTGATTACAGCTGTCATGTACCACTAACGGGTGTGGGTGTATGTGTGTGTGTGTTAAAGCCTTGAGTTTCCTAACCGAGAGGTCTCTGGTTCAAATCTTGGTGAAGAATGGACTTTTAAACTTCAGGATTTCTAGGACATCCATGAGTTCACTCAAGTCCACTCAACATTAGTTGGGGAAAGTAAAGACAGTTGGTTGTTGTGCCCCATGACAACCTCGTTAACCATCAGCCATAGAAACAGATGAGCTTTACATCATCTGCCCTATAGATCTCAAGGTCTGAAAGGGGTACTTTACCATTATCCTGGCTGAGTTTACATTTTGGTTTCATGGATTTAGTTAAGTCTCCACAAAACTAAGCAACTGAGAGTACACCTTTTTTTAAACAAATTGTTTTAGAAATAAATAGTATGTATTAACTGTTTAATAGTTTCAATGAAAAGTCGGTTACCATATTTCAACATTATTACCTCTAAATCAATCCATATGATGGGAGTGTTTTTTGATAGCGATTCAATTCCTTTGTCTTGACATGGCATGTTAGCATTTGAGCTCATTCCCTTCACACTGGCGATTCTGTACAAGCAGCTGTTGGTTTTAGATGGTTTATTGAAAATAGTTTTAAAGTTATAAGCTGCTGCTAGACAGACTTTTGATCTGAGGCTCAAACAAATCCTTGCCACATGAGCCACTTGAAATTGTAAAGTAATATCAAGAATTACACAAAGAAACATACGTTTTATGACCCAAAAATTAATAAAATGAATGAAAGGACATGCTTAAAGTCAGATAGTTACATAATTACTATAAGCCTAAAAACTGCAATGTTCATTTTAACAGGAATATCAGTGTTCAAACAAACATAACTCAGCCTTATAAATGTGTAAATATATTTAATAATGTATCAAACTGGCATAAGAACTCTTTTGTTCCATTGGCAATTAAATTATTGAACAAAACTGTTGTACATATCATATGTAAAGTTTAAGAGGAACTGTGCAATGAATTTATATTTTGTGTTATCCTATAAATTGTTTGCTCTTATTGTTATGTGTAATACACAATTGTAAAACAAATTTCTTCATGGATAATAAAGCTTATTATTATTCAGTTTCCTTGGTTGTGATAAATAGGAGAATTAAGTTAAAATTTCAAATGAAGTGGTTGTATTAGAATTGTTTGATGCTCTTGTGCTAATCCCCTTCAATAAGCTTCTGATGTTCTGGAAGTATCTTCAACACCAAATGAATCTAGATTGAAAATCAAGCTCGGACTATATTCTTTAAGCTGCATTAAGAAGTCCTTACAAAATTAAAGTAACATTAATAATAGTTCTTTGTAGATCAGTGTTTATCAAACTTTTAATAGAGCCCCCCCCCCCGCCAAAAAAACAAAAATACTTTTGTATCCCCTCTTAATCAGCTGTGGCAGGGGAGGTGGAGGGTGCTGTAAGGAAAAGAAACTTATAGACATAATAATTATAACAGTTTTCTGAATTTTTAATTATTTTTTTTGCATAATATATATATTTATTATAGATTTGGAAACCAAATTTAAGTAATGAATTTTCATTAAAGCTGGTCCAATTAGTCTTTTTTTTTTTGGTGGGGGTGGGGGTGGGGGGGTGGGGGGGGAAGCATAATTTGGTAGATAAGTTTTATGTGTTTTATATACTAGAAAAATTTCTTTCTAGACATAGTATGGAGAGTCAGCAGACTAAGACTGCTTTATTGATCCTTATGGAAATTTGTGATTATAAGGACTCTTCTCATATACAACACAACAAAAACATACACATAAATAGAACAGACACAACATAAAGAGTTCATTCAGGGACTTACTACACACAGGCATCTTAATCCTTTTTATGTTTCCTGATCAACAAGTGGCCAGAAGCTTATCAGGGTGGTCCAGGGCTGAGCCCCTAAGCGCAAAGCATTTTCCAAAGTTCTGAGCTAAAGAAATTAATTCTACAGGCCTGTACAATGTATTTTTCTCAGATACATATTGCATTCTTCTCAGAAGAGAGCAAGACAAAAAAATAAAATAAATTAAAACTTTGGTCTAATAAAGGAGGCAGCACTTGCCATTGACCATTCAAAGTACCTATCTTATCTTATCTTATCTTATATAATACAGACGTTACTTCAAAAAAGAAGATGATTACGTCCTACGCGTCATGCATTTAGTCATGCATATTAACCAATGACTTAACCTATGGGGAACATACGACTGTAATAATAATGGGTGTGATTGCCATCTTAATGTTAAAGAAAACTTCTTGTCACTGACTTTTTTTTTTATTAGATACACATATTATGTTGTCAACATAACAATTTACAACAGTCAGGAGAACTTTGACCTTCACAAGTAGGGAAGACATTTTTTAAAATATATTCTTCAAAAAGATTTGAGTTGATATGGATCAAGACACATACTTTTCTGAAAACAGTCTAGTAGAACTATTTATTTTAAAAAGTCCTAGATTACTTAGAAGAAGCAAGATCTTAGAATGTCTCTTACTTAAACCATTTTAATATTTCAATTTTTGAAACACATTGGCAATTATATTCTAGATCTATATATATAATGTTTTTTCTCTTTGGAATTACTTAAGAATATAGTATAGATTCTAGATGATCTAGAGCAGCGGTTCTCAACCTTTTTAGCTCGGTGATCCCTTTTTACAATCCCCCACTCTGCCATGACCCCCCCACACACACACACACACATACAGCAATAGAAGAATAGACAATAACAATCCATATTTTAGGCGACCCCTGGCAAAATCGTCAATCGACCCCCATGGGGGTCACGACCCACAGGTTGAGAACTCCTGACCTAGAGTATAGTGTCTACATCAATAGGCATGTTTAGATAGAATCTCTATTACTATAATTAGACTCTACAATGAAAAATGGAAAGAGACCTAGATCTAGATTACTAGTAACTAGATATAGATATCAATTTTTTTTCCTGAAGTCAGTGAAGAATAAATTCGCCCGTTTTTTAGTCCCCCCAGTCATATTCAAATGATATTCATATATCAGAAAAGATTCAGTATTATTAATATTATATTATATACAATATAGTAGATTCTTATACCTGAACACCGACTTACGGGAACTAGGTCAAATTTTTATTTTATTTTTTTATTTGGTGAAGGTTTAACTTACAAAAAAACTGAAAGCAGATTCTTATTCTGCAACTAAAGGACTATAAAAATAGCTGTATTCCTTTGAATTACCACTCATAGTCAAGATTTTATTTTAAAATAAAGTGGGTCACTTCATGCTCCTATATATATCGTTTATAGTTTATTATTTATATACCTATGTAATCTATGTGTAGAAACAGACAGAAATAAATCTATATAAATTATATATCTATAAATTAATTATTACAATTTAATAAACATGATATTTTCAACTAGGGCGACTAGGCCACATTGCCTACATGTATTTTGTCTGTCTTTCTTTTAATTCCCATCCAAGGACCCTCTTCTTGTTTTCATAATTTGGATGTTCGTTTTGTGACACATTAACAACCCCTCCCTCCCATAGATGCTTATAATTCTTTTCATGACTCTATCCCACTTCCCTCCACTGCCTGTTTGATAGTTTGTGACACTAAACGCTTAAGTGTTTACCTCTCCTAACTGCCAGCTCATCTGGAGTGATCACATGCAGTGGGCATGGTCTCTGGCTTCAAATTAGCAGCCCGCACTTTTTCTTTCATTCATAAATTATATATTATAGATATCTCGATCTAGGTCATGCTTATTCATTGAAAAAATCATAGATTTATTCATCCCAATAATATTTCTTATTACGATTTTGCTGTGACCAATGAAGGAGAATGAGCTGAATTCATTATTATTCGTTGTACACCCCCTTATTAAATTTTATTTAACAGCTAACGGTATAAATTTGATTGGAATGTCTTTCAAAAGATGTTTGGAAGCTTATTTAGATATGCCCATCAGCCTACGATCAAACAGGCTCATAATATAGCCTTCGTCCCTTATATGGGTATGAATTGCCTGGGGCAAAAACAACAGCTTTACATACATGGTTACTGAGAATCTAAAAAACTGCCATCTGCTTTGGAAAAACGGAACAAAATTACCGGAACTTATCTAAAATTGGACATGCGCAGTCCCGAAACGTTGATTTTTGCTCCAAACATAAAAACAAATGAATTACAAACAAAAAAAGCGACCCGTTCATTGAAGGAGAATTCGACGGAGTGTCCAAAATATAAGAACCTACTATAGTAGCTTCTTATATTAGGCACAGCTCATCAAAATCTCCTTTAAGAAACACGTCGCTTTTTTTGTTTATAATTAATTTGTTTTTATGTTTGGAGCTAAAAACGATGTTTCGGGACAGTGCATGTCCAATTTTAGATAAGTTCCTGTATTTTTGTTCCGCTTTTCCAAAGCAGATGGCAGTTTTTTAGATTCTCGGTAACCAAGTATGTAAAGCTATTGTTTAAACCTCCCCCGGCAATTCATACCCATATAAGGGATGAAGGCTATATTATGAGCCTGTTTGATCGTAGGCTGGTGGATCTATCAAAATAAGCTTCCAAACATCTTTAGAAAGACATTCCAATCACATTCATACTGTTAGCTGTTAAATAAAATTTAAAAAGGAGGTGTTTCAATGAATAATAATGAATTAAACACATTCTCCTATAGTGCACAAGGCAAAATCGTAATAAGAAATATTATTGGGATTAATAAATCTATGATTTTTTTCAATAAATTAATGTGACCTAGATCGAGATATCTAGAATATATAATTTATGAATGAAAGAAAAAGTGTGGGCTGCTAATTTGAAGCCAGAGACCATGCCCACTGCAGGTGATCACGCCAGGCGAGCGCTGGTGGTGAGGAGAGGTATACACTAAGCGTGTAGTGTCACAACCTATCATACAGGCAGTGGAGGGAAGGGGGAGAGAGTCATGAAAAGAATTATAAGCATCTATGGGAGGGAGGGGATGTAACAAAACGAACATCCAAATTATGAAAAGAAGAGGGTCCTTGGATGTGAATTAAAAGAAAGAGACAGAGAATACATGTAGCCTAGTTGAAAATATCATGTCTGTTAAATTATAATAATTAACTTATAGATCTATGATTTATAGAGACTTATTTGTCTGTTTCTACACATAGATTATATAGGTAGGCATATATAGAGAGACAATATACTATAAATACATATTGCAGAAGTGAATCTACTTCTTTTAATACAATCTAAATAATTTTTAATTAACACAGATATAATTTATTAGCAATAACATAGTGGTGTTTCTTAACGGTGCTCGATGTGTGCTGAAGGAGAAAGCACAAAAACTGCGTTTATTATAGGAGCATGAAGTGACCTGATTTATTTTAAAATTAAACCTTGACTATGAGTGGTAATTCAAAAAAACACAGCTATTTTTATAGTCCTTTAGTTGCAGAATAAGAATCTGCTTTCAGTTTTTTTGTAAGTTAAACCGTCACCAAATAAAAAAATAAAATAAAAATTTGACCTAGTTCCCGAATACGGTGTGCCTAATATAAGAATCTACTATATATATAAATATAATAATATATGCCATCGGGGGACGCGTCTCCCATAGCTTGAGAAACGCCGATCTAGAATTAGATCTATTATAGGTTTATACTTATAGATGTAGACTCTGACTTCTAGAATCTAGATCTATGTTCTACCCAGAAGTGGCAGAAGGCTACTTACTAATAGATCTAGATTTGTAGATTAATTTGATCTACTCTAGATCTGCACTAGATTCTAGGTCGAATTGAACTAGAGTAGCCCAGCATTGTTATTTTTCTATTTAGAAAACCTAGGATTGGTTCTTGGAAACAACCCAGATTTTAACGCACGCTGTTCCTATAAGTAAATGTATCATAAAATGCCATAGAAAATAGAATTAGTTCTACCAGTGTTTTCTTTTTATTACACTTTTAACATTGAACGTTCTGTTTTAGTAGATGGTAAATAAGCATAGCAATTCAAATTTAAAAAGCCCATGGAGTTTCTTGTTCTATTTTATGTAGAGAGAAACAAGGGAGGCGAATAGGGTTCCTTATTCATGAATAAAAAAAAGGTTTGTTAAGCACCTTTATTTCACACTTTTAGGAGGGCCACAGTAAATAAAAAAATTTTGCTTTAAGCCTAGGCGAGATATAGGCTACTATTTAAATCGACACACTTTTTTTTTGTAACTATTAAAAAACTCTCCTGAAATGACAACACAAGCCTTTGAATGATTTGAAATCAAAGGATGATTTCAGATTTATAATAGAACTTTTAGACAGGGAGAGAGTAGGCCTATATGGTACAGACGAAATATCCCCTTAGTAGTAGATAGCATTTTGTAGCACTTCATTACAGATTCCGAGATTGATAGTTAATCAGAAATTTACCTTTAAATTTGCAGATGGTCTAGAGCCAATTTTAATAGATCGATGATAAATTTCACCCCTTCCCCTTTTTCCAAAAAAAAAAAATAAATAAATAAATGGCGTCTATTAGGGTACCATCTAGATTCTAGATGAAAACAACTCAATTCTCAGTTCTGCCAGACAAGGCAATGAATGCATTTGCAAAGTACAGAGTAATTTTTTAAAAGTTTAAAGAAAATAAATTAGGTTAAATTAGATGTTTTTCACATCAAGAAATGCACATTTTATCAAGTAGGGGCCTATAGGCCTACGTTAATTTAGTTAATATTACTGACAACTGAAGAAATGGCCGGCCTTACTATAAGATTAAAATTATTTATTAGATTTTGTTTTTGAATTTGGAGATTATGGCTCAGTGTTTTATGTATAGTTGTCCTACATCTTTAAAAGCCTGTGACAAGAGCCATGACTGATAGTGATATGCTAGATGTGAATTGCGGGGCCCCTACCAGGCGCAGAGCATAATTTGGAGCAATCGGTAAAATCGGCCTAAGGCCCACTCGAGGATTTTACGTCTTCTTTAAAGTAATAAACTACTATCTTTCAATGGGCCTGGGCCAAATGAGCCTCATGGTTGCTACTCCACTGACCCAAAAGTTTTATCACATAGGCCTAAATTTGAAAATAACTCTTTCAGCTTTAGAATGGACCCACAGTAAGCCTATAAATTAGAGCTTGTTTATCATCTGTCCCCGACATCAAACTCCTTGGTGAATTTACAATTCTAATTCTAACTCTAGACCTGTCATTATATGTCGACTATCTCTCCATCAACAGACAGACAGGAAGCCAAAGATGAGATCAACACTAAGAGTGAGGAGGCTGGCCAGCCTCATTAGAACGTCTGCTAAATAAATTTACCCTTACACGCCTCGACACCCTTATACATTATGCATCTCGGCCAATCAGAGTGAACCCAATAGCATGTTTAATTCATGCTCTGCAAACATTATTATGCTGACCAGACTGCATCAGACATCAATATTCTTTAATCTAGGGGCACGCTGTGCTCGTAAGATCAACGCCACGAGAGTTGTTTCTTTTTTTAAACCTTTGCTGGATTTTTTTTTTAAAGTAGAAAATTATAGAATATAGAATAGTTCCATCGGATTCTGGAGTCTTAATGAGCTACTGTTACTGATTTAGATCATCGAGGTATATTTCATGGTGTTCATGTTCAATAGCTAAGCGAAACTTCTGTTTCGGTTGTTAACAATAAACTTTAATCAGATGATGAAATTCATTAAGACCAAGAAGAACTCAGAAGCAAGAAAATAAAAATGTCTGTCGGGCTGTGTGGTTTGCCATCACAATGGTCCCGGGTTCGAGCCCTGTCCCATCCCCTGCCGTCCTGCAGGAGTTTTGGGGCTTTAGGACTTCATCCTGAGGAAACGTCCGACATTGAATTGTAGCCTACATCACTCTCAAATTTGATAGTTAGAAATAAGAAAAGGATTTTCATTACGAAAAAGTTTTTATCAAACGTTGAAAATGTTGTTCTAAATCATTGGTTGATACTTGATACCGATGACAGCATCTAGTAAAATCTAGGTGATCAAAATGTTAATAGAAACATGTCTGCTTGTGACCGAACTTTTCACTTAGAGCCTATTGTTATTGTTAGTCATTGACTCATTGACTCATTGCGCACTTGACACACACAAGGGCCGTAGCTTGGCTTTTAAAAAGTAATTTCTTTGCTCTTCGAGCCTGTCTATCCTTCTCTGCCAAATATATAGTGCTATTCGGAACTCATCGTCTCCCTGTTAAATCATACAGAGTGCTGTCGTGTATAGTGTCTGTATTCATATCTCTTCGGAAAGTGTCACTAAATTCGAAGCGTGGTCGACCAAATCATGTTTCTTCCAATTCTGCCAAAAAGTTAACTTACGGTATCGAGAAAGAGAGAGAGATTAGTAGGTAGGTATGTTTGTATATAGGTATGCAGGTAGACAGACAGACAGACAAAAAAGATAGATAGATAGATAGATAGATAGATAGATAGATAGATAGATAGATAGATAGATAATTTGGTCTTATTCCACCACCAGCAGATATCCTTAGCAAGTAGCATGTCTAATGCAAAATTCGCTATCTGACATTTCATGACATGTTGAGAGACGTCTTGATACAAGAACAAGTCAAACACAATTGTAAGACGCCACTTGAGTGAGCGCACATTTTCCCATGAAGCGCTTCCATTGTTCAAAGTTCATTTAGCTCTTGTCCTCTACCCTACCCCCTCCACTTTTTGTTTTATTTCTCTTTGAAGTAGTGTCCTTCAGATTTGCTTTTTGTTTATATAATTATGAGACATGAAATAAAATATGTTTACGTCACCAATCAGAACAAATGAATGACAAAAATAATAATTAGTTCATGACATTTGAAGCTTGACAGGCGATACTGTTTGTCGGAGTACGAGCTGAACAAACAAACAAAATACAACTTTTGAACAAATCATCGTACGCTAAAGTAGCGTAAAAAAGAAAAAAAAATACTGAAAGATCCGGACTGTAAAGGGAGGAACGGGTGATATAGACAATTATGCAGATCTCGATAGGCCTATAGTTTGCGTAGGTAGTATCATTATAAAATTTAATAAAAATATATTATCATTTTCATTGCTTCAGTTTTCTGTAAATGTCATCAAAACACATCTCTCTATCTTACTTTCTCTGTTTATGTCTGTCCATCTCTCTCTCTCTCTCTCTCTCTCTCTCTATCTCTTTCTCTCTCTCTCTCTCTCTCTTGATTGAAGACGGCAGCTAAAACAATTATTATAAAATGATAAAACATAATACAAAATATATTATCATTTTCATTTCTCCTCTTTTCTGTCTTTGTGAATGTCATCAAAAACTTCTCTCTCTCTCTCTCTCTCTCTCTCCCTCCTTTGCTGCCCCTGTCACAATTGACAACAGCGCAGGAAACAAAAATCACAAAATATCATGAACTAATTTTATTTGTAATGTTGGTGTAGCTGTCATTGTCGCTGTGCCTCCGAGGGTCAGACGTAACGATTGGTTCTAATAGTCATAACACCCGATATTATCTGAGAGGCTCATATAAAGACCAACGATTTGATCAGTAACTAAAACTAAAATACTGAAGTCTACATGCTCATACATTAAAGTTATAATGTATTTTGTTTGGTGTAATGCACAAATTGTAAGACAAATTTCCATACGGACAATAAAGATTATTATTAAACAAAAAAAAACGAGAAAATGTTTCTAAACAAATAAAAAGGGATTATCAGTTTTTGATGTTAGGTCTGTCTCATTGTCAACTACTGGGCATCAGAATGAAACTCTTGTGAAGTGTTTTTAAAAACATTATTTTATTTTATCTGCTTTCGCTGTCTACGCCTGTTTTCCGAAACTTTTTTTCTAAAGATCTCATATTGGCCACGCCTTTTTTTTTTTTTTTTTTACAAATTAAATAGTTACATTTTAAAGTACAATGATTGCAAACATGGCAATGCAAATAGTTACATTTAGGTTGTCATAATATTTTAACGTTTTAAATTGCTTTGTATATAGCTTTTTTTGTACGCCAGTGTGACAAAAAGGCATGAAAGCGGAATTGACCACTCAGAATAAGATATATGGATTTCCCCCCTCCCCCACAGAACTTAGTACAACTTATTAAAAACAGTTTGGGTAAAAACAAAACAACATGATATTGAACTGATGCCTGCAATTGACAAGATGAGAGTCATCGTACGTAACACTAAATATGTTAACCCTTTAATGGCCTTTAAGTCCAACATCTTTAAAAACATGTAACAATAGCCATGACTGATAGTGATACGGTAAATGTCAATAGAGAGCCCCTACCAAGCTCTGGGTCCGATTTGGAGCAATCGGTCAAAATCGTACTAAAGCCAGCACTGTTCTCCGCTATTATACAGTTGGAGTATTTTACCGCTATTATACAGTTGGAGTTTTTTACCGCTATTATACAGCTGAAGTTTTTTAACGCTATTATACAGTTGGAGTTTTTTAACGCTATTATACAGCTGGAGTTTTTTACCGCTATTATACAGTTGGAGTATTTTACCGCTATTATACAGCTGAAGTTTTTTACCGCTATTATACAGTTGGAGTTTTTTAACGCTATTATACAGCTGGAGTTTTTTACCGCTATTATACAGTTGGAGTATTTTACCGCTATTATACAGTTGGAGTTTTTTACCGCTATTATACAGTTGGAGTTTTTTACCGCTATTATACAGTTGGAGTATTTTACCGCTATTATACAGTTGGAGTATTTTACCGCTATTATACAGTTGGAGTATTTTACCGCTATTATACAGTTGGAGTATTTTACCGCTATTATACAGTTGGAGTATTTTACCGCTATTATACAGCTTTAGTTTTTTACCGCTATTATACAGTTTTAGTTTTTTACCACTATTATACAGTTTTAGTTTTTTACCGCTATTATACAGTTGAAGTTTTTTACCGCTATTATACAGCTTTAGTTTTTTACCGCTATTATACAGTTTTAGTTTTTTACCGCTATTATACAGTTTTAGTTTTTTACCGCTATTATACAGTTTTAGTTTTTTACCGCTATTATACAGTTTTAGTTTTTTACCGCTATTATACAGTTTTAGTTTTTTACCGCTATTATACAGCTTTAGTTTTTTACCGCTATTATACAGCTTTAGTTTTTTACCGCTATTATACAGCTTTAGTTTTTTACCGCTATTATACAGTTTTAGTTTTTTACCGCTATTATACAGCTTTAGTTTTTTACCGCTATTATACAGCTTTAGTTTTTTACCGCTATTATACAGCTTTAGTTTTTTACCGCTATTATACAGTTTTAGTTTTTTACCGCTATTATACAGTTTTAGTTTTTTACCGCTATTATACAGCTTTAGTTTTTTACCGCTATTATACAGCTTTAGTTTTTTACCGCTATTATACAGTTTTAGTTTTTTACCGCTATTATACAGCTTTAGTTTTTTACCGCTATTATACAGCTTTAGTTTTATACCGCTATTATACAGCTTTAGTTTTTTACCGCTATTATACAGTTTTAGTTTTTTACCGCTATTATACAGCTTTAGTTTTTTACCGCTATTATACAGCTTTAGTTTTTTACCGCTATTATACAGCTTTAGTTTTTTACCGCTATTATACAGTTTTAGTTTTTTACCGCTATTATACAGCTTTAGTTTTTTACCGCTATTATACAGTTTTAGTTTTTTACCGCTATTATACAGCTTTAGTTTTTTACCGCTATTATACAGTTTTAGTTTTTTACCGCTATTATACAGCTTTAGTTTTTTACCGCTATTATACAGTTTTAGTTTTTTACCGCTATTATACAGCTTTAGTTTTTTACCGCTATTATACAGTTGAAGTTTTTTACCGCTATTATACAGCTTTAGTTTTTTACCGCTATTATACAGTTGAAGTTTTTTACCGCTATTATACAGTTGAAGTATTTTACCGCTATTATACAGTTGAAGTATTTTACCGCTATTATACAGTTGAAGTTTTTTACCGCTATTATACAGCTGGAGTTTTTTACCGCTATTATACAGTTTTAGTTTTTTACCGCTATTATACAGTTGAAGTTTTTTAACGCTATTATACAGTTGAAGTTTTTTACCGCTATTATACAGTTGAAGTTTTTTACCGCTATTATACAGTTGAAGTTTTTTACCGCTATTATACAGTTGAAGTTTTTTACCGCTATTATACAGTTGAAGTTTTTTACCGCTATTATACAGTTGAAGTTTTTTACCGCTATTATACAGTTGAAGTTTTTTACCGCTATTATACAGTTGAAGTTTTTTACCGCTATTATACAGTTGAAGTTTTTTAACGCTATTATACAGTTGGAGTTTTTTAACGCTATTATACAGTTGGAGTTTTTTAGCGCTATTATACAGCTGGAGTTTTTTAACGCTATTATACAGTTGGAGTTTTTTAACGCTATTATACAGCTGGAGTTTTTTAACGCTATTATACAGCTGGAGTTTTTTAACGCTATTATACAGCTGGAGTTTTTTAACGCTATTATACAGTTGGAGTTTTTTAACGCTATTATACAGCTGGAGTTTTTTAACGCTATTATACAGTTGGAGTATTTTAACGCTATTATACAGTTGGAGTTTTTTAACGCTATTATACAGTTGGAGTTTTTTTTTAACCGCTATTAGGCCTATACAGTTGAAATTTTTTACCGCTATTATACAGCTGGAGTTTTTTACCGCTATTATACAGTTGAAGTTTTTTAACGCTATTATACAGTTGAAGTTTTTTACCGCTATTATACAGTTGGAGTTTTTTACCGCTATTATACAGTTGAAGTTTTTTTACCGCTATTATACAGCTGGAGTTTTTTACCGCTATTATACAGTTGAAGTTTTTTACCGCTATTATACAGCTGGAGTTTTTTACCGCTATTATACAGTTGAAGTTTTTTAACGCTATTATACAGTTTGAATACTTCACTGCTATTATACAGTTTGAATATTTCCACGCTAAATTGTTTGCTTAAGATTTGTGTTTTTGAAGAATTTATTATGAATCACAAACTGTATTGACATATTATTGATATTGGAGGACACGAGAGATAAAAACATTGGAGGAAATAAACCCCCGAAAATGGGCGTTGGAGGGTTAATACAAGTTCAATCTTCTACAGACGAAGTCATGGCGAGCGGGAATAGAACAACATCTGTTGTAGTCCAGACGTTTATTATTGACTGGTAATGAAAGAGAAAGGGAGAGAACACGACTGCGAAATTTAAGGCTAAATGAGATTCACAGCAACTAGTTCTTAGTGAATCATGTCCACAACTATGACAACGCTTTGAACCACATCCACAACTATGACTACGCTTTGAACCACATCCACAACTATGTATGTCTACTTTGGAATTAATTACACAGCTACTATTAGCACTTCAAAAACCATGACTACTTTCGAACCAGATCCTCAAACATGAATATTTAAATACATCAAAATCTATGACTACTTTCTGAACCACATACACAGCTACGACTAATTTTTTGTAATCATATCGACAACCACGAATTAAGACGTGATCTGAAATAGATTTTAATAAAAACACCCTTTCTCTCAAGTATAGATGTATCTTTACCCAAATAAAAAATGCAATAGGTTAATAGGGACAGTCTTTCTCTATATATTGTGGACAATGAAAGATCTAGATGACTCGCAACCAAATGCTTTTAAGTCTACATATAGTAGGTCTTTGTAGACCTCATCACAAACGAAGCGATTAGAAACAGTATCACAACGGTAATAGGGCCTTGCGATGACCTGCTGACCACTGTTAAGAAAAGCAAAATTATACTTTAGGACCATATCACAAGGTCCTCGGGGCTAGCGAAGACCATCCTTCAGGGAACAGTACCAGGAAAAAGAAGAAGCGGCAGACGGAGAAAGCGATGGAAAATTCATATCAGAATTGATTGGCATGTCATTGAAAGAGATTGTATCCAAGACAAAAGACAGAGAATACTGGTCAGGGGCAGTCTACATATCATGTGTGCTGCCCCAATGGTTTAACAGACTAAGAAATGGAAGAGATTTATAGTATGGTGTTCAAATCGAGAATCACACTAACAACCATGCTATACAGGATTTTTTGGAAACTAATTTAAGATTCTGAATCCCAGAGAAATGAAGCCTTAACACGAATAGCCCCAAGCTACGTATAGCCTCGTTTTCTTCTAAGTTTCAAAACATGAATAGGTCACCAATACGAACATGATTTTTAAACGACTTAGGTCTAGTATGCACAAAAATTGTGCCACATGAGTTACTAGTCTAGTATGGACAAAACTTGTGTCAGATGAGTGATGAGTTACTTTGAATTAGTTAATGGTACAGACGACGCATAGAGTGTAGAAAGTGTAGATAGGCGTTCAAAAGTGTATTTTGTCGTTATAATAGTCTAAAGTTTGAACTCGCTTGGCTGTAAATGTCCTTACTGTTGTAATAATCTTTTTAATTTATTTTTTTTAAAGCTGCCAGCTAATCTTCTGAATAAAAAAAACAACAACAATAACACGAGATCAGTCTGTCAGTCAGTCTGTCAGTCAGTCTGTCAGTCAGTCTGTCAGTCAGTCTGTCAGTCAGTCTGTCAGTCAGTCTGTCAGTCAATCAGTATGGAATTTCTAAATAACTGATTTCTTATTACATAACATCCTTTTTATTTATTTATTTTTCATTTCATAGCTCAAAGCTCATCTTGTGTACTACGGTGTAACCTAGAACCGGGGTCGGCAACCTGCGGCTCGCGAGCCACATGCGGCTCTTTGGATGTGAAGCTGCGGTTCTTTAGTTCCATACGCAAATATTATTTATTTTATCGAAACATTTTTCAGAATAGTTCTAAATCTTTTAACGAAGAATAGGCACCGATGCTATCTCTCAGCCTTATACCACCTCCCTCACCCCATTACACGCATCGTAAGTGTCGTCAGTTGTCGGAAGCTCTCAAATGACGCCGTCGTCTGGTGTTTCTATGTAGGTTTTAATTCGCTTTCGACGCAAGACGAAACGTCTTTTTCACTGCGTGCCTTGGCTGTGACATATAGTTTGTTGTTTCAAGTAAATAAGTTAGAAGCCAATGATCTTCTCTAAGTTAGAAGCAATCTACAAGTAATACTAATCTGGCAAGATTTGCGGTACCAATAGAAATTACACAAAAAGGCAAACCATTTTCAGATGTTGAGTATGTCAAAGACTGCTTCCTAAGTGCCTCTGGAGAACTGTTTCGTGATTTCAAAAACAAAAAAAACAAAAAAAAAACAACAGAAACCTTGAAAAAAAAAGTCAAAGATATGCTACTATCCGCTAAAACAGTACAAGATAGAATAGCTAAAATTATCTTCCAATGTAACATATTTCCAGGTGGAAGATATTCAACTTTCTTCTGCCTTATCACTTGCTAGTCTTGCGACATAAATCAATTGCACTCTACCATCTTCAGTTTAAAGAACCCTTTAACGAGATGGAGACACAGTATTCCGACCTCCTTCTTTACATTAAAGTGCGATGGCTTGAATCGTTTTGCTTTGTGCTTGAATGAAATAAATACATTCCTAAATGAAAACAAGCATTAATAACCCTGAATATGAGAACGACAAATGGTACTTTATGGTGGATATAACAGCGAAAGGAAATGAGCTGAATCTAAAACTGCAAAGAAAGTAAAATCCATCCTGTTTTGGTAGAAGAATTAGTTTATTTTGAAGAAAAATTAATTCTTTTGGCAGAAGATATGCACTTACTTCATTTTAAATGTCTAAAACAGAATCGCGATAAAACTCAATGCAACTATTGACACACATTACTTCAGCACACTTATAAACAAATCAAAGATAAAGTTGAAAAAGTTGGAGGTCCAGAAATGTATGCACTTTGCGCAACAAATGGGACAACTTTAAAAGAAATGTCTCGAGTTGAGACACTTAGCCTATATTCGACACATGGAATAGTCTTCCTGAATGCTACAGTGAGGTGAAGTTGGCATTTGAAGTACTGACTATCTTCGGATCGACATATTCGTGCGAGCAAGTGTTATAGTCATATATAAATGAAAGTACAGTAAGAAGCCAACTAACAAATGAAAATTTAGAGTCGTGTTTGAAACTAAAAACAAGTTATGAGCCAAATGTATCCAAACTTTCTAAAACCATGCAAAGCCAACCTCCCATTGAATTGTCTCAATTGTTTGTTATTGAAGTACAAGTTAGTGTTGTAAGTAAATGTTTAACTGCTTTTGTTGTTGCCGAAAGAAAAAAATATTATTTAATAAAACCATATATATATATTATCTAATTTGGTGTGAAAAACACGTATATATGAAATAATATATTCGTTTTTTTTAAATTAAAAAATTAATTGTGTGAGTACTATTTATTGTTGGCAAGAAAAACATTGCGGCTCTTTAAAAACTTAAAAATTTGGTAAATTGTAATTTTTGGCTCTTTCGACTCAAAAGGTTGCCGACCCCGGACCTAGAACAGAGTTGTAGGGCCTACTTGTAAGATACAAGACTACAATCTTTTCTGCAGTTATTGTACACAATAGCGAACATAGATCACCAATGTCATAGAAACAAGGGAAAACCAACTTTGCAACAAAATACATCAGCTAACAAAGAATGGAACTGTGTTCAGTTTCCCTCTTTCTCTTTGCCCGCGATGTTCCGACAGGAATAATGCAATAAAGATTTCTGGGAACTAGTCGAAGTGGTTTCCGCCCCTTAGACATTTGCTGAGGTGGTTTAGTTTCACAGGGCCCAAACATTCGTTCTACAGCACACACACGCAGATGGAATGGCACACCCAAACACGCATACGAATAAGAAGGGGGATAACTCAACTACGTTAGATTCAGCCTTCTCTTTCACACCCCCCTCTAGTAATTACACGACACGAGCGGTCCAGTGACCAGCCAAGTGTCCATAACCACATCGAGGCCTTGTTTTAAAGAAATTCTCCCAAATAGCAGTGTTTGACGATTTGCTGGCAGCGCAACTACAAGAATCAGCCTTAATGTAGAGTTGATTAGTCTCTTTTGCCAGACGTTCAATGAATAGGAATGTGTGTGTGTGCGCGTGTTTGTGTGTGTGTGTGTATGATGTTTTAATGAATCTGTATGATGGTCTTGCTTGAAGGCTTAAAAAATGAACAATATTGCGAGTGAGATCAACGAACTTCAGGCTGCTCAAGGTAGACACCATGCAAGAAAAACAATAATTAGAAACTATTTTTCCTTTAACCAGTTAGAGAAAGGGAGATAAAAACACTGTTCCAATTTTTTTTTTCGCTTTTTTTTTTTCAGAGATCCAGCGAGAGATTCGTAATTAAAGAATGTTTCTATGGCGTGCCCACTAATAAGGAAATTCAATAGATAAATAAAATGAAGAAAAAAAAATTTTGAAATGCAATATTTTTACATGGTATTTGAAAAACGTGAAAAGAAATGAGTAAGATGGCACCGGTCAGAAGTAATAGAACAATTGTCTAGATGGAAAAGTGAACTATGTAAAATATTGAGGATTATATTTAAATCTAATGTTCCCATCTTTTTTTTTTTTATAGTTCGTTGAGTGAGCTGAGTGAATAGCGCATGTTTTGAGTGATTGCTAGTAGGCCTATAATACAAGTACCTCGAAGAGAATTGAACAATATGACATAGAAGGGCAAGATATATAAATTTAATAGTGGCGTTCCAAAATATTCTATTATGTGCATTTCATGTAACATAGAAAAGCCTGCTAAATGCTTATCCATATATTTGGTCATTGTACTACGTTCGTGCAGTCAGTGGCCTGAGTTTGTGATTAGAATTAGGCGGGGGGGGCTAGTTATATTTCATGTTAGAGTAGGAGTTATAAGTTGCACAATATACATTATCTAAGTTTGTGCGTGTTTGTGTGGGTTTTTTTTAAATACACATGATATTGGTTTTAGAAGGAGAGCATTGAACTTTTAATAAAGTTTGTTTTTTGTGTGTGTTTAAACATGTGTTTACATTAAGAGAATAGTGAGAACTTCTTTTAAAAGATTAGGACAAAATATACATCTATATAAAATTGAAATGTGAACAGGTGATCGGAGAGCGGATAGATTGTTCTTTGCACATTTTCTATTAAAAGTGACTTCGTTGTTTGTATTCAGTTCTTAATGTAGGCACTGTAGGGCGTAAGTGTCTTCAATTTTGAAGATAAGAAGATAAGGTACAAGCTTTTAAACGAGAGCTACAATGATAGGCTTAATTACAAACATAGAATTACATCCTTTGAGCTGTTAACGCCTCTGAACTGGGTTCAAATAGATCTTAGATATTTTTAACGTGGACCCTTGAAGATCAGACAGGCTACCTACAGCTAGTACAGAGTAACTAATTTTAATTCATTCAAATTTTTGAGACCTTTTTTGTTTTCAGTCAACATAGCCAAAGATTGTTTAGACATAATGTTCTACAGTCTACAATACAGATGAAGTTTCGTTTCGCCAAAGGGAAAAAAAAATTCACTTGATGAACGACCAACGACCACCAATTGAGTCACGATAGTTTTGTACTTTTACTTTGGTTTTACTTTCAATTTTCTGTCTGCCCTTAGGCCGCTTGCAAACTACACGGTTGGACCGTACGGGAAACAAAGAACACGGACGTTGCAGCTTTCATATTAGACGAGATTTCGACGTATCTAGTTTATTCCACATTTCTATTTTTTATTTCATTTCAAATTAGGGCCTACAGCTTTGTTATTTGTTTGGTCACCTAGACCTAGACCACTGAGTCCAAGGTGTCAAACGGCGACCATAATGGCGAAACATCTGTTACAAATCGCCGTACGGTGATGTTACCGTATGGGTGTAATATAAAAACTCCGATACTCTTCTTGGTAATTTCAGCCTAGGTTGTTGTTTTTTTCGTACCATTAAAACCATGTAGATCTAGTGTGCAAGCGACCTTAGTAGAAATGTTTCTTGTTGAACATCAATCAGGTAAAAAAGAATAGCCTGGACAGGACGTAAATGGACTGGTATTTTTTTTAACCATGGCGAGAAAGCGTGTGATACTTCTTTAGGGTTTTGGTTTATGGGCCAACTGTTACTTTTATTTGTGCTCTTATTTTCTGCTTATTTTATTTCCGATTGTTACATGATATTTGTCTTTCTAAGAATGACTAAAAGAATAATTTTTATTGATCCAATCAGTTTGACTACAATTGACAACCTCAGCGTAACTACTGTACAATAACAATATAGATGCCAATACGAACAACATTCACACACGAAACACATACACACTCACAACCAGCGCTTTATAAATTAGACTTCTATGTACTTTGAGTCCCTACGCTTTTCTAATCTTATCTTATAGATACAAATTTAAATAAAAAAAGAAGTCCTTTTGCATTTGAATGAAGACGAAGAGAAGTAATACAAGTTTTAAAACAGTAAAAATAGCTGTTTAAAAACAACAACACAAGTCTAGGTTTAAATAAAAGAAAAATGAAGTAAACTAATTGAAAGTCTCGATAGAACTGTTTGGTCTTTCTCTTCAGTGACTCAATTTTATTGGCTACTAAATTGGCATTAGGAACTACGTGTTGGAGCATCTCCAACGTCATTGGTTAGCACAGTTGACAAAGAAAAGACTTGCTCGGGAAAACTGGAGCGACTCAAGGAATCGTCTGCTTTTTTTTTTTGTTAGTTGTCTTTCTTTTTGGTCTCTGCTGTTATGTTAAGGAGTTTAGACATTGTCGTACTTTTTGTTCTTCAATGGCATTACATTGAAACAGAGCAAAATGACACCAGACTAGAAACAGAAAGACTAACATCTCTTTGAGGTTATGTTTATCGTTTAGCTACGCCTGTGTGGCTTTATTTCTTTAAATAACATCTTTTAACAAAACAATCTCTATAAATGAACTTTGGAGACTAAAGAGTTTCAAAATAAATCACCACAACGACTTGGAGGAGTGCGAAAACAAAAACCTGCTCGCAAGATGAAAAAAAACAAAACGAATCTACTTTTATAAATGAATAACTTCCCTTTATAAATGATCTATTGTCTTACGCGTTCAGTCCTTCAAGATAATACTTAGTTCCAATAAGTAAGTCAATTTCTTTTAATAGGCACAACATTTAATGCCAATGTTGGGGTTTTAAAGATGAGAAGATCCTGGTGTTGCTTTTAATGAGTTGATCAAGTAGTTGTCATAGTGATTAACTAGTTACTCTTAGCTGTTAGAGAGAGAGGGAGAGAGAGAGAGAGAGAGAGAGAGAGAGAGAGAGAGAGAGAGAGAGAGAGAGAGAGAGAGAGAGAGAGAGGTTGGGGAGAGGGAAGGAGGGAGAGTCTTCTAAGCCCTAATAATAAACCTTGAAATTTCAAATCAGGATTCAAGAATAAACCTCTCCACTGGGCATCACTAGTGCTCAGTCTAACGTTTAGTCAAACCTTAATGCTGGTTACAACATAACTCTATCTCTGTCTCTGCCGATTCGTTATATATTGCCTAATGGCTTAATCGACTCGCTTCACCGATTTCTTTAGCATATTTTGAAATCGTATTTTTTTAAATCAATGTCCAGAATATTATAGAGCTTAATGTAGCCGGGCAATTACCGAATGTATGAACTGAAGGTAGATTAATGCATAATACATGGATTTTAAAGTTGTTTGTATAGTGCGGTTTCCTGTATTTTTTTTATTTAAAAGATTTCACATCTTTTTTTTTCAAGCAAGTCATCTGGATTCTACCACGTTTAAAAATATTTTTTCACTATGTCATTGAAGTACACACTTGGTCTTCAATAATCTTTTCATGCTTTACCTTCCTTGACACCAACGGTGTATTGATCTGCTTTAGGAATATTGCACGTTAGTATTGACATTTATTTCACGTAGGGGCTAGAGGTCCAGTCCATCTGCCATATACCCGACTCAATAGTATGTGATAGGCCTATAGGTTCACTGTTAAATGTCCTTACTATGTAGTACGCTTACGGGTTCATCCGTCTTATGTCATTGGTATCTGATAGGTTCATAGGTTCATATGTTATGTCTTTGGTAAATCTAGATTTATTTAAATCTAGATCTAGATCCAATATGAGACTCGACTGCTTCTCGTTTGGAGAGTTAAAAAAAAATGTTTTACTCCAAATGCAGTTTCTATTAAGATTTTATTTACCAGATTTTCTTCTTTTTTATTTATCTCCCAGTGGTGCTCTATTTGTATTGTGTAGTGATGACTGGCCACAACTCTATGCAGTTATTACGGTACATTTGTATACTTGGTACTGATTTGTTGAACATTTATTGAACACTATCTGTTTTCTTTTTTATTCAAAGAATAGAACTGTTTATTCATTGGATGTAATATTACTTAATCTAATCTAATCTAGTCTAGTATCTAAGAAACGTAGTTATCAATTATCTAACATGATCAATGGAGTTTTGGACTTTGTAATTTTCTCTATACATTTGAAGGTAGCTTGTAATTTAAAAGTACTGGTCAAAGAAAAAAATGACATGTCTGGTGGTTTTATTTACTTTTAACTTAAGTCAAGGATCTACTTTAAAATAAAGGAATGCTGATCCAGTTTCTACAGTTAAATATTTGCTGGATATTCGTGGTCCACTTCTGCGAAATGAACAAAGACAGCATTTTAAGTTATTTGGCCATATTATTCCAAACACTTTAAAAAATTATCTGAAAGCCGACCAGCCAGCACCACCACAACACCATCACAACACCTTAATTGCCAATTTGTAATGTCAAAATACATTTAAAAAATAAGTGAACTATGTTTTTTTAATCCTTAAAAAAAAAACAGCAACTTTTTTTTTCGAATCTCCCCTCCCGTCATTGTCTCGTGCTCTGACATTCTCACGCTCTCGCCTTCAATCTTTTGGTATTTCTATTTCTCCCACTCCAGGAGACTTTGTGGATGTAGCTCTGGCTGGTTTTCATTGATCTGATTTGGCAACGTATCTCAGGGTTATCGGGGGACTAGCCTGTGGTCAAACTCATGTCAAATTATTGATACTAATGGACGCATAGAAACGAAGGCCCACGAGCGATTCTTTCTCACAAGTGTAGCACGGGCAGGATTTAAACCCAAGTGTTTCCCAAACTTTTTTTTGGCTCTAACGACCTAGACACCATTTTGAACGATATTTTTTTTGTTAAAGAAATATAATGCATATGTACCATATCAGGCATTGCTATTTATGGGGGAAGAGGATGTTTCTATGCCGGACGGTAATGTGGATGTCATGTGGTCAGCACAACGACCTTTACGTCCCCAAAGTATGTCATATGTCCATTAGAGTTGGGTTATTTCAAAATGTGGGGGTCCTATTGCAGACTAGTGACGTGGCTACGAGCTATTGGTGACGACTGACCACTCGTTGCCACGTCACAGGTCTGCAGTCAGGCCAACTATAAAGATTGGTCTCGATTAAACTGTGATGTCTTGGAAGTGAAATGGAAACGTATTATGATCATCAAAGCAGGATTGTTCAGTAGATATATGCCAGTTGTAGTATACAGACTATTAGTTAATATAGGCAAGTAGTAAAATATGATCACGACTTAATGTTTGTTACGACAATCTATTAACTAAATGTTTACGTTAAACAAATTAGATGTAGGTATGATTTATCAAAATTAAATCAATATAAATAATAGCACTTTTAAAGAAGACTAAATTCTACAACAATGTGTGTGCTTCAGTTATTTTATAGCTATTTATAGTGCAATTAGTTATAGCTTTTCATATAAAATATTACCATTAGAACATGTGAAATGTGGCCTATGGTTTGCTCAGAGCATAATACGCCGAATCTTCATCGCTGCTTTGATCTCTGTCATCACACGTAAGAACATGACTCTCAACTATCTGGAGGAAAAATTCTGCCATTTTGTTTTTTTTAATTTACAAAATGTAATTACTGGCTTGGCTAGAAGTAACTTTTAACACCTTTTTGTGTGCGTG
Source organism: Biomphalaria glabrata (assembly GCF_947242115.1). Classification (NCBI taxonomy): domain Eukaryota; kingdom Metazoa; phylum Mollusca; class Gastropoda; family Planorbidae; genus Biomphalaria; species Biomphalaria glabrata. Next base: position 73,636,525 of record NC_074711.1, read on the forward strand.
AGTTTAGTCTTTTTTTGGCTATCTCTAACCAACTTGGCAAATCTGCACTTGTCGGCTTCGAGCTGGCCAGGGAGTCATTATGGCAGACGTTGAAGGGGAAGTAATACAAGGGAAATGAGAAGTAGAAAATGGCTGTCGAAATTAGTTATCTAGGCGAATGTGTGTCGATCTGTGCTCGAGTGTGTGCGCCTGAGTGAATGCTAGGGCACTGTGAGTCAGACGACATAGAACTATGATGGATACATGTAAATAAGTCGGAAGTAAACGTACCCCGATGTGGCAGCTCTTTTCAGAAGCAGCCCGCTATTATTCCAACATTTTTTTTTTTGTGTAGGAAGTCTTTGTTAGCAGGAACATATCCCAGGACGATGAAACGGGAGACCTACACACAGCGTCCATTAGGTAATAAACAATAGCTGGGTTACAAGAACACAGCGCTGAACTCCCTTTCATCATACTGTTACCGAAAATCACAGAAATAGTTTCTATCTTGGGACTTCTACGTAGACACCTTCCTCCCTAAACATAGAGTTGAACCCCTTGCAATTCGCAATTTTTTTTTTTTTGGCTAATGGAACACTATCGGTACTTCTAATTTTTTCTCTCGTTTATTGCACTCTCGGTTTCGTGGGTTAAACAAAAATATAATGAAATGTAACAGATTTATAGCAGAATGTTCTCAGTTTGTTCTTCTTGTTTTTTTGTCTTTCTTTTTTTTAACATGCGTAGTACGCATTCTGTTTCTGCCTGGTCATGTGAGGCGCTTCTGTCTGTCGTTCGAACCCTGCCCGCCGCAGCCCCTTGCGGTCATGTATGAGTTTTCCTTTTTGTAGGGACGTCTGACACTGTGAAGTCTGTTGAGTGAAACAAATGGTTAGGTCCTCTATCTTACATGGTTAGGTCCTATATCTTACATGGATAGGTCCTATATCTTACATGGATAGGTCCTATATCTTATATGGTTAGGTCCTATATCTGACATGGTTAGGTCCTCTATCTTACATTGATAGGGCCTATATCTGACATGGTTAGGTCCTCTATTTTACATTGATAGGTCCTATATCTGACATGGTTATGTCCTCTATCTTACATTGATAGGTCCTATATCTTACATGGTTAGTTCCTATATCTTACATGGTTACTTCCTATATCTTACATGGACACTAGTCAACAACACTTACAGATCCATTAAGATCTAGTATGGCTTGGCGTTTTGGGAGAAATAGGCCTACTTGTATTTAAGAAGGCGCGGTGGCTGAGCGGTAAAGCGCTTGGCTTCTGAACCGGAGTCCGGGGTTTGAGTCCCGGTGAAGACTGGGATTTATTATTTCGGGATTTTCGGGTGCCTATGAGTCCACCCAGCTCTTGTGGGTACCTGACATTAGTTGGGAAAAGTAAAGGCGGTTGATCGTTGTGCTGGCCACATAACACCCTAGTTAACCTTAGGCCACAGAAACAGTTGACCTTTACATCATCTGCCCTATGGACCACAAGGTCTGAAAGGGAAGTTTACTTTTTACTATATCTTGCATGGACACTAGTCAACAATACTTACAGATACATTAAGATCTAGTGGGCTTGGCTTTTTGAAGAAAATATATGTATTTAAAAGCATCATCATTTTTCTGACGACATGGGAAGAGAAGTGAACACACAAAGATGTGGATCAATAAATCTTTATTTCCTAGCCCCACTCTAGTGTCCTGTTTTAATTGTATGGTATCTGAAGGAATCTCTGATGTCCAGTTATGGTTTCTGGACATTACCCCGAGTACCAAAAATTGACGCGATTACACGTCCCGGTGGACTTGTCAAAGTCAGAGACAAGGTTTATGAGCAAGAGATGAACCAAAAAGGAGTTGTCTTCTCATGCTATCAAAACTGCTGGGACTGAAAACGGAGTTGTCTTCCCATGTTATCTTAACGGCTAGAACTAAAGTAGCCGCGGCTCTCGAAGCTTTGCCGATGTCACTAACCTAAAAAGTGCTAAACGAAAGTTGAAATACTGGGTAGTTTTTTTTTTAGGTACAAAATAGTTTACATATCTACTATAGTGAACACTTAGATATCTTAATAAGATGGATATCTAGCCTGCCTGGTAGGACTGACTGCATGGTAGTGTGGATTGCGTTCTGAAATGCCGTTTCGAAAGTCCCCGGTTCGAACGCTACTTGTCGACATCCCTCGACGTTCTGCAGGATGTTTGGACTAGGATGTAATCATCTTCAAATCTGAAAGAACAAACAAAACGTGTGAAACAAAGAAATCTAAGAACTAAATCTAAGAACTAAATCTAAGAACTAAATATGAGAAATAAATTTAAGAACTAAACTTTAGAAGCTAAACTTAAGAACTAAATCTATGAAATAAATTTAAGAACTAAACTTAAGAACTAAATCTGAGAACTGAATCTAAGAACTAAATCTAAATCTAAGAACTAAATCTAAATTTAAGAAACAAATTCGAGAACTAATATAAGAAATAAATTTAAGAACTAAATCTAAGAACTAAATCTAAAAACTAAAAACTAAACTAAATCTAAGAAATAAATTTAAGACTCATTTATGTTGTACTAAAACAATGTTCCCAATATCAACAAAATTGTACAAGATTACTTTTAATGTATTGAACATTTTAGTTGGACTTCATCTTTGGAGATATAGTTAATTGAAATTATCGGACTTAGCCAGAAGGTAAATGCTGCTCCTTTCAAGTCAATGGAGTCACTGCATTACGTCCCGTGTTATTACTAGAACTATTATTTTTTCTAAAGTGGAGAATTTCTGTTAGCAATATGAGAATGGTGAGAAACTGAGAATCACTGATGTAGCGTTGCTCACGTACTGAGAAGTGTGTTGGAGTGTTATAACTTTCTCAGAGCTCGTCTATGTTCCACAATACATTCATTCTATTCAAATGTGTGATTTAGGAGATTGAAGCCTCTGACACCACAATGGAACTCTTTGGTCAGCTCAGGGAATGGACCCTTGTATGTCAACTTCAACGTCTGATCACAACGACTAGATGACAATAACTCTGAAAATTTAATTTTATATTTGAAAACATTTTCTGTAGTATAGTCCCTGGTAGACATAGTAGCAAAGCAAAAACGTAGAGGAAAAACATTTCAATAGTCTAGAGAAGACACAGCACGTGATCCAACGTTACGGAGCGCGAGAATAAAATGCAAGGGTTGGAGTTAAGCCCTAATGGACTGCAAGAAAGATTGAATGGTGGAGATATAAGAAAGAAAAAGTGAGAGCTAAAGAAAGTGTGAAAGAGAGATAGGGGAAAGAGGAAAAGAGAGAGCGAAAGAGAGAGAGAGAGAGAGAGATAGAGCAATAGCGAGCGAGAGACAAGAAAAGCTAGAGCGATTGCTTGGTTATAGAATGAGATGTTATTTATGACTAGACCAGATCTCTCTGGTGAACTATAAGATCACATCTATCGTCTTATTAAATATTTGTTCATCTCGTTTTCTCCAGACGTGTACAATCTATTGTCCGCCAGTTTCCTGCATGATGTCTTCACTAACTTGTTCTCAGAGAACCGAACCTATCCGGTGACAAGACAGCTTTCAATCATTGTGAGCTCTAATATTCTGACATCAAGAATTTCCGAAAAAGTTTAATCCACTGAATGATTGCTGTTTCTGTTTGATTCTAGAATGTGGGGGTTCATTCAATGAAGAACAAACTCAGATTCTCGGAAGAAGAATTCTGTTTAATTATAGATTGTGGGGGTTTATTTAATGAAGAACAAACTCAGATTCTCGGAAGAAGAATTCTGTTTGATTCTAGATTGTGGAGGCTCATTCAATGAAGAACAAACTCAGATTCTCGGAAGAAGAATTCTGTTTAATTATAGATTGTGGGGGTTTATTTAATGAAGAACAAACTCAGATTCTCGGAAGAAGAATTCTGTTTGATTCTAGAACAGGGGTTCTCAACCTGTGGGTCGCGACCCCCTTGGGGGTCGATTGACGATTTACCAGGGGTCGCCTAAGACCATCGAAAATATGGATTGTTATTGTCTATTCTTCTATTACTGTGTGTGTGTGTGGGGGGGGCGCTGTTCTAGAATGTGGGGGTTCATTCAATGATGTTCAATGATGTGTTGACGCCATCTTTCATATCACTGTATTAGCTGCAATAAAACGAACATTTCTTCAATCTTTCCTCATGTGATTTAGCCTATCTTCATTTTTATTTTAATTGTTGTATCTCTCTTCTCTTTTGTCTGTCTCTCTGTCTCTCTCTTTTTCTCTGTCTCTCTCTCTTTCTCTGTCTCTCTCTCTCCATATATATATATTATATATATATTCCACTTTGACAGTTGAACTGTTGTTGATATTTATATAACAGTTCTACCTCTCATGTTTCCATGTTTGAAATTAAGTACATTTGATAACGAACTCCATTACGGGCAATAACTTGCTGATGCACAAAGGCAGATAACTGTGTTCAGGCGTGCGGTGAATACGAGGGGGGGGGGCGGAAGGGAGAGAAAGAGAACATTAAAAATCACAAGACAAATACAAAGAAAAAAAGAGGAAAGGTAGAGAGAGAGAGAGAGAGAGAGAGAGCAGAGAGAGAGAGAGAGAGAGAGAGAGAGAGGAAGATACAGAGAGAGAGATTGGATTGGTGGTGTCAAGGTCCACAGTAATTACAAGATCAGACAGAAAGAAAATGTTCAAGTATCTCAATAACAACACACATGTCCTGAAGATCATTTATTGTATTATGTGTATACATATCCATACTCATTTGTGTTCACAATCAAAGACATGTAACAATGTCCCACCACAGTGTAGCCTGTCAGGTGCAACATAAATACCATGACGTTCTTGTTGTTTTTTACACCAATGGATTCCAGATTTTTGTTTAGGTAGAGAATAAACTGTTATATCAAAAAGTTCCACACCCGAACAGTAAACCCAGGAGTATCTCAAGGAACAGTCTTAAGCCCACTACCGTTTCCAATTTCCAATGACCTACCTAATTGCATTAGCTCAGGAACAAAGGTCAGACTTTTTGAAGATTGTTGCTTAATATACAGAACAATAAAAACAACACTAGATACTGAAATTTTACAAAGAGAATTAAAAGAATTACAGATATGGGAATCAAATCATGTCTTACCACCTAGAAAATGTCAATTATAAAAAAAATAATACATAAATAAAAAACTACTGATCATATTATGGTCAATTATTTACACAGACTGACAACTTTCAAAATGTAATAAATATCCAGTAAAATACATAGAAAGATAAAGGCGAATTTCTTCATACATATGGCTATTAGAGAATTAAATGGGTTGCCTAAATCAGCCAGGAATACCAAAGACAGCATTATTTGAATCTCAAATTAACATGCATGACTAGATGGATACGTGTAGGACCTAATTATCTTCTCTTTAAAAGTAACGTCTGTATATGGCTCCTTTTGTCTCGAAAGGCAATGGATGCGCCCAAATGAGTCACTGGTTTTGGCTTAATCTTGAGACGGGGCAGAATCTGGTGTGGCTAATCAAGCCAATTCTAGAACGGCAGACTTTGCCACAATTCGTACACGTGTGTGCCTCTGATTTAGGGCTAGCAGACAGGGCAGCTTTCTTTTTTCCCTCTTGATTAAAGCCGCTTCAATTCTTTTGTTCTCAGCAAGGGTTGTCCCAGCACGCACAGTCTGTCTCCATGCACTCCGGTCTTTGGCTATGTTTTCCCACATACTTTCGCTGATGCCTGAGGCTCTCATGTCTCGCTTGCAGATATCTCTATATGTTAGTCTTGGGCGGCCCTTGGGTCTGACTCCTTCCACAAGCTCAGCATATAAGATATCTTTCGGGATTCTACCATCTGGCATGCGGGTGACATGTCCGAGCCAGCGTAATCTTCTTTGTGTCAGGAGAGCATACAAGCTGTTCATATTGGCCAATCTCAAAACTTCCTGATTGGAGACATGGTCCCTCCAAGAGATGCCCATTATGCGTCTCAGGCACCGCAACTGGAAACTATTCAATCTGTGCTCTTGGTACATGTATGTTGACCAGCTTTCACTGCCATAAAGGAGAGTGCTCACAACACAGGCGTTGTAGACTAGGATTTTGGTCGCTGTGGTCAATTTACCATTTTCCCAGACGCGCTTGGAGAGTTTTGCCAATGCTGTGGTAGCTTTTCCTATCCTTTTTGTCAGCTCGATGTCTAAGTCTAGGTTACTGACAATTGTTGAACCCAAGTAGGTAAATTCCTGCACACTGAAAGGGTGTAGTTCCCAATTTGTATTATAGGTATTTCTGCGACGTCTTGTGCCAGGATTTCGGTCTTGGAGAGACTTATAGTAAGGCTAAACTCTTGACAAGCAGCTGCTAAGGCGTTCACTAGCTTCTGTAGACCTCCTTGTGAGTGAGATACGAGTGCCGCGTCATCGGCAAACAGCAGCTCCCTTATCAAGATACGACGCCTTTTCGTTTTGGCTTTAAGACGTGCCAGGTTAAAGAGCCTTCCATCGGATCTGCTATGTATGTATATTCCGTCTTCCAGGGATTTAAAAGCACTGGATAGTACGACTGAGAAGAAGATGCCAAATAGTGTAGGGGCCAGTACACATCCTTCAGAACAGCGTCTGTAATCTATAAGATAAGACATAAACAAGATATAATCAAAATTTGTTATAGTAACAGTTTCTTCTTTTTTTTTTTCTCTCTTTGATTTTGTCATTATAAAATCAATTCTTCTAATTGTGCTGGAGGACTTTGTCAAAGTTGTGTGATTCGCTAGGGTTTACTCTAAAGAGATTTTAGAAACCCTACGATTTAATGTCCTGCTAATGGTATTTCACTGGCGATCTAGTCTGTTGAAAAGAAAGCATCGTACCGAATGACATTCCTGCAGATGTTTGAGAGGAGACAAAAGTACACAACCTGAAGTCCACCCCTTTATTCTCTCAGGCTAGAGCAGTCGTCTAGTCAAGTCCAGATCTATCAGGTTCTACAAACCCGTGTTGTTAACAATCTCTTGATTGAAATGCTGTAACCCAATCTGTGACAAGCACATTATTTAAAGTAAAGGAGCCCCGAAACATTCTGTGCCTTCATACATATTTTCATTCCATTTCCATTTGAAATGTAAATCTATTTTCTACTGATGGGAGAAAGAGATCGAAGGGAGACAAAAAAAAAATCAAATAAGCGGGGTCTGAAACATTATTAAACAAGGGGAGGCCACCTGAGGTCTTTTCTCGATACTATTTATCATCTGAAATTGAATAACGTATTCCGATCCTTCTCTCTCTCTCTCTCTCTCTCTCTCTCTCTCTCTCTCTGTGTTTAGAACACCCTCTACACAATCAGCCTAAAAAAACTCTCATTTCTCAGTTTTTATTCTCTGAAATTTATTCCTTCAAAACGGAAAGCAAATAGATCACGTGATTGTGAGGTCACAAACACAAACAAGCTTGAATAAAAAATAAAATCAAGTTTTAGTTAGTCTCTCTCTCTCTCTCACGCACTCACTTTCTCTTTATATACATGTATAAATGTCTCCTTGCCCTTTTTCTCTCTCTCTCTCTTTCTCTCTCTCTCTCTCTCTCTTTCTTTCTCTCTCTCTCTCTCTCTCTCTTTCCCCCCTCGTTTTCTCAATTTCCCCTCTCTGATTCTCTCTCCATATTTTCTAAATTCTCTCTCTCTTTCACTCTCTCTCTCTCAATTCTCTTTCTCTCTCTCTCGCTGTCTTTCTCGCTGTCTTTCTCGCAAACAAATAAAAACATATCTCAACTCTTTTATTGTGTGGTGTAGGAGGTTGGGGAGGAGGGTAAGAGGCGGGTGGTGGGAGAAATAATATTGAACTGTGGGGGGGGGGGGGGTCAAAGGAATGGGAAGCAAACAAGAGGCCATCCTCATGAAACGTTGGTTTGACCAGAAGAACTTGGAGGAGAGGTGGGGTGCTCATATGTAGAGGAGGAGAGGGAAGTAGATCTTTGTCATCCTGGGGAGGTGATTGAAGAACTGTGGAGAGGGTTCTCGAGTTCCCAGGTCTGGGCTGCTGCCTGTTGATGCCAGAAAGATTTTTTTTTGAAGGAGGAAATGTTTTTCAGGATGGACTACTGGATTATAATGCTCTTTCTTCATTGTTTGTGTTGTATCCACGAGCGCTATCGAGAACTGGTGAGTGCACACACACTTGAGCACTTGTGTGCGCGTGTATAGAATGAATGTTGGGATTGTAGGGAAAGCAAATAGTTTCATATATTTTTCTTAGCAGACGTCAAAGACAGCAGCCTCTTACCCTAAAGAAATTGTCATTGGCACCTATTCCGGACTCTATCATGACTGTCTCATCTTTTTTTCTTGGAGTAATATGAGCTCAAATAGAGAAACAAGAATTCCTGCAGGAACATTTAGAAAATATAAGATTCATATAAGATTCATACAAGATTAATAATAATAATAATAATAAAAAAATAATAATAATAATAAAACTTGTCTTCGAGTCCGAAGATTAATGAGGACTGCAGTATTTCTATAAGATTAATATTACATTATCAAACCCTATCACGTGACACTGTTTTTTTTTTCTAAAAAAATGTGACTATGAATACTCATGTGAGTAAATGCATTAATTTGAGTTTGTGTGTGTGTGTGTGTGTGTGCGAGTCTGTGTGTGAACCATTAGGATATTGCGCCCATTTAATTCAAGTCTTAACCTTCAGAGCTATCTTGTTATTTTAAACTGTTAAAGCAACACACGACTTGCTCATAAACTTATTCCCTGAGGGGGCCGTCCCGAGCTCCACTGACTCCCTCCCGGGGGCGTTTGTCTCCACACATTTCGAGTGGACGACAAATCGATTAATTTGTTTTTCTTGATTATCGATTCCCATTTAATTTACTCGTTTAGACTGAGACGCATTTGTCACAACATACAAGTCACCGGAAGATGGGCGCAAAATACAAATCACTGGAATATTGGGCGCATAAATATGAGTCGCAATGGAATATTATAAGTTATTATAATACACTATATACGTTTCAAAAAAACATTTGGGTTTAAATATAAATCACAAAAGAATATATGGTAAAGAAACACAGAAATAGTTTGCACAAAGTCCTATGAAATACATGTTTAAGCAATGTCTAAAATAGAATGTCTAGAAGTCTAGACTGTACTAACATTACCGAGAGTTATTTATTATTTTGTTCAACTTTCATTCTAAAAGTCATTTTAGAAATCTTATTGCTTGGTATCCGGCTGTAAAGTGCTCAGCTCTATCAAAATCTCTGTTTCTTTTCAAAGCTGATTTTCGATACTTGAAATACTCAATAAAATCTCTTAAACTCTAAATCCTGAGGTCTCGCAAAGACCTTCCTTCACAGAACAGTACCAGGAAAAAGAAGAAGCGCAGACAAATAAATTAATGGGAAAACAAAAAGATTTCTAAGATGACTTTAGAATGAAAGGTGAAAAAAAAATTTGGCCTAATTTTCAGAGGTGATCTTTGGAATTTTGCCTTGAAGAAAGACGTTTAAAAGCACTGATTATCACTTTCCCAGAATAAATTAATTTAGTTGACAAACTTAAGGATGACCTTGGGCTGAAACGGTGGTTCTCTTAGAGCAAGAGTGGCCGCCCCATATGTTCCTTCCAAATGCCATTTCTGTTTAAAAGGTCAAGGTGTCATTAAGCTGCTGTAAATTGTACAAGTTAATTTGATGTTCTACTTACAGCTGTCCAACACATTCAAGCTGTGGGGTGCAAGTAAACAACGCTACTTTGAAAGACGCTTGGTTTGGTTGATAACAATCTTCCAGGACTTACTTTTATTGACCAGTGGTCGATATTAATCTCACAAAGCTTATTTCCCATTTCCTATCGACACCGAATGACAGCATTATTCCTTTAGCGAAACTCTCTTTCTTCTTTTGAGCGATAATAGACCAGCGACCTACTTTCGAAGACAAATGACCTACTTTACAAATGGCTGATTTCTGAAGTTGATAATGATTAATGAAAGAGTTGACCGAGAGGTCGCTCTGGTAGATGCTTTGGTTGGTCATTTGACGTTCTGTTACGGACGAGTCTGTTGCTGATATTTTGTTTGACTTTTTTGTTTCTCTTAACATTTCTTCCAAGAGTATTACGTGGAGAGTGATGGCTGCACTGACGAAGGATGAAGATGAAGGAGCAGTCTACTTTTAGTGAGCCGTTTGTCTTTCTTTAGGTCTACACTAAGTCTATTCTAATAAAATCGTCTAGAGTAAATATAGATTTAGCATGGGTCGGTAATAAAGGGCTAAAAATCAATAAACTACGCTAAATGATTTAAAGTGATTGGTAATGAATTTGATTATTACAATACCTCCTATTAGCTTACAAACTCTTCATGGGGTTCGAGTTGGTGGACACTCACTGAATGGATACTTCGAAAATGGTTCTATTAAATTTTTCTAGAAATTTGACAGTTTATGTATATCTTTGGGAACAAAAATAACTACACAATTGGCCAAAAAGTGAAATCTTTGGTTTGACAGAATATATAATATACAATTTAATTTGGCTTACGTTTTTATTTTGATCACAGTTTCAGCGGAAGTATTGCCCCCGCCTCAAACGTTTTCTTAATATATGTACAGAGCTGAATAAGCAGAAACACGTACATGAACTGTTTGCGCACTGACTTATGTAGAAATCATTCGCTGGACAGTTAAATAGAAGAACTTGATTATGCATAGCTTATTGGAAAGACTACATGCTATAATGAAGCATACACCATCAGCTGTATTAAGGAGGGATAGAAGGAAATAAACAAAGACAACTTTGTATGTTAGGCCTAGCGGTCTACATGTTTTGTTGTTTTCATGAGCCACTGTGTTATTCAGTAGACACACCCGTGAAATGTTTTCTAGAGTATTGCCCAAGTAGACTTTAGTTCAAGGCATTGGAAAGTTATTCATTTGTTTGTATTGGAGATTTTCATACATGGCGGGAAAACTATAAATAGCTAGATTTGTTGGTGTTTCCGGTGTACAGAATCAAGTAAGTGTTGCTAATGTGTGTTGTGTCAAATGTTAGATGCTAGTTTGTGTACATACACTTGTTTAGCACTGCCCGATCCAATTGGCTACGCTCTTCCGTTTATAGAACTAAATACTGTCAGTCTAGAAGAAGCGTTAGGATTTCACGCTATGGCTTAAAACTTAGTTCAAAACAAAAGTTAAAGTAACTAGTGTAGAAATGAAGGAGATTTGAGGCGAAGATTGACACGCACTGAGATACTGTTACATTTAGAGATCAATTCTTTTTTTTTTATTTGGTTACCAACTGTGACGTTCTATTAGCTCATCGTGAAAATCTTCAACAGCTGTGAGAATAGAATCTAGTAGATTCCTTTGTTCTCGTAGGATACAGCTTGAATTGAAACGAGGAAAGCTCAGAACAAAGCCAAGAATAGAGTCTATTAGATTCCTTGTTCTCGTAGGATACAGCTTGAATTGAAACGAGGAAAGCTCAGAACAAAGCCAAGAATAGAGTCTAGTAGATTCCTTGTTCTCGTAGGATACAGCTTGAATTGAAACGAGGAAAGCTCAGAACAAAGCCAAGAATAGAGTCTAGTAGATTCCTTGTTCTCGTAGGATACAGCTTGAATTGAAACGAGGAAAGCTCAGAACAAAGCCAAGAATAGAGTCTATTAGATTCCTTGTTCTCGTAGGATACAGCTTGAATTGAAACGAGGAAAGCTCAGAACAAAGCCAAGAATAGAGTCTATTAGATTCCTTGTTCTCGTAGGATACAGCTTGAATTGAAAAGTCGAAAGCTCCGAACAAAGCCAAGAATAGAGTCTATTAGATTCCTTGTTCTCGTAGGATACAGCTTGAATTGAAACGAGGAAAGCTCCGAACAAAGCCAAGAATAGAGTCTATTAGATTCCTTGTTCTCGTAGGATACAGCTTGAATTGAAACGAGGAAAGCTCAGAACAAAGCCAAGAATAGAATCTAGTAGATTCCTTGTTCTCGTAGGATACAGCTTGAATTGAAACGAGGAAAGCTCAGAACAAAGCCAAGAATAGAGTCTATTAGATTCCTTGTTCTCGTAGGATACAGCTTGAATTGAAACGAGGAAAGCTCAGAACAAAGCCAAGAATAGAATCTAGTAGATTCCTTGTTCTCGTAGGATACAGCTTGAATTGAAACGAGGAAAGCTCAGAACAAAGCCAAGAATAGAGTCTATTAGATTCCTTGTTCTCGTAGGATACAGCTTGAATTGAAACGAGGAAAGCTCAGAACAAAGCCAAGAATAGAGTCTATTAGATTCCTTGTTCTCGTAGGATACAGCTTGAATTGAAACGACGAAAGCTCAGAACAAAGCCAAGAATAGAATCTAGTAGATTCCTTGTTCTCGTAGGATACAGCTTGAATTGAAACGAGGAAAGCTCAGAACAAAGCCAAGAATAGAGTCTATTAGATTCCTTGTTCTCGTAGGATACAGCTTGAATTGAAACGAGGAAAGCTCAGAACAAAGCCAAGAATAGAATCTAGTAGATTCCTTGTTCTCGTAGGATACAGCTTGAATTGAAACGACGAAAGCTCCGAACAAAGCCAAGAATAGAGTCTATTAGATTCCTTGTTCTCGTAGGATACAGCTTGAATTGAAACGACGAAAGCTCAGAACAAAGCCAAGAATAGAGTCTATTAGATTCCTTGTTCTCGTAGGATACAGCTTGAATTGAAACGAGGAAAGCTCAGAACAAAGCCAAGAATAGAATCTAGTAGATTCCTTGTTCTCGTAGGATACAGCTTGAATTGAAACGAGGAAAGCTCCGAACAAAGCCAAGAATAGAGTCTATTAGATTCCTTGTTCTCGTAGGATACAGCTTGAATTGAAACGAGGAAAGCTCAGAACAAAGCCAAGAATAGAAATTGTTTAATACTTTCATCAGAGAACGTTCGGAGATGACGTAACACCAAAAAAATCTCGCCCCCCCCCCCATCCACCTTATAACAAATCTTGACAAACCCCCCCCCCCCCCTCTCCGCGTAGAGTAACGTAACAAGAAAATTCGAATTTTACAAAAAAAAACTTATTTTGTCATTTTCCCAAATAACATTTACCATGAACTATATTTGATAAACCAAACTAGAAAAACTATTGTATACCTTTCTATAAAGATGTGGAATATAAACTTTCGGTCTATTTCTATTCATAAAAGTTAATTTTAGAGAACATGATTGCAATGACGCCATAATAATTATCTTTTTTTTCATTGACGTCACAAGTTCTGTACCAGGTTACGTGCCTTGCGCTTGCTGTGACCCGTCATGTCTGTGACGGTTGTAAATTAGTGTACTAAAATAGGCATGACTGTGTTATTAAAATATTGATGTCTATGTAGAAAAATGTGTCGCCAATGTAATGTTATTTATTTCAGTATAAGGCTAATTCTAAGGCTTAAGATTTAATTAAACAAGATTGTTATATCGAGTTGATGCCTTATGTGGCGACTGGTCTCTCTAATATATTAAAGTTGACAAAGGATCCGAACCATTGTCAATTGAGTCAACACCTCGAAAGGCTTACTTGTTACCCATAGGCCCTTCATCTATTTCTGTGATACCCAAAACACTGCCCATCCAACAAGGAGGTCTGTCCGGCCTGTCCACTGTACAATAAATCGGCATGTAAATTAAAAAAAAAAAGCAAAAAAAAAAAAAGGAATAACACAAATTATTTGGGTCACCTGTGATTGGACTTGGATTGGTGTCATTCTGTGATATTCTAATATTTAAAATTTTATTGTATAGCAATACCTATAGTTTTAGTTTCAGTTTTCAGATAATTGAGATGGTCATGTGTTCTTGACACGTGATTGACACAAGGCCACTTTCAAGCTTTTTAGTTTTCTTTCTGGTAACGCTATTGGTATTTTTGTGTGCTATTACAATGGGAAAGTGGAACAAGCTTTACAGTTGGCTCTGAGTGTAGTCCATGCCAAGAAAAGTGGACTACATCATGACCTTTGTGTATGTGTGTGTGCGTGCGTGTGTGTGTGTGTGTGTGCGTGCACGTCCAACATGATATAAGATTTCGATTTGCAAAATATTTTAAAAAAAGATTACATAACATAATAGACTGCATTATGAAACGATGCAACTGTAAGACTTCATGTTTTGGCCGCAAAAAAAACAACAAATTCTTAGACAAGAAATTGTAGGCGTAATGCAAATATTTACTAAGGAAAAAAGGATCAGGTGGAAATGGCAAGCTACAATGACGCTAAAAGCGTACAAAAAAAAAGGTGCTAGAAGTGTAGAAAGTTATTTGCCAAGAAAGGAGTGGAGCAAGTAAAGTGGCTGCCTGGTCGTGAGGTTTGCGCGCTGGACTGTCGTTCGGATTTATCGATGGTCGAGGGTTCAAATCCTGCCCGCTCCCATCCCCCGCCCTCCTGCGGGAGGTTTGGACTAGGAAGTAAACTATCTTCAACTCTGAAGGAACATCCGAAACATGTAAAACATTTTACAAACATTTTACAAGTGGAACACCGAGTGTAAAGAAAGAACATGTTTTACTTTTGCACATGTATGTGGCACTGGCGGATCCAGGGGGGGGGCGGTAGGGGCGATCGCCCCCCCCACTCGGCCGACCCCCCCCCCCCGAAGGGGGGGGGGCGGACGAACTTTAGTATAGGATTCACACAATTTGTATACGAATTTATTACTTATGTTAAAAATATATACTAATTATTTCTATTTCAACCTATTTTTACATTATTTCGCCCCCCCCTCTAGTATGTTGGCCGATTTGGTGGGGTCGGGAGGGGGCGATGGTATCAATCCCGCCCCCCCCCCTTAACTTTCGAGTGGGGGGGGGCGGTCCAATTTATTGGTAGAAATCACAGCCTGCTAACAAAATCAATTAAATATCTATATCCTTGTAACTTGTTATTGATATTTTAACCGATCTTTATATTATGTCGTTCCCTGTTTGCCGATTGGTGGGGGGAGGGGACGAATACCTCTTCTTCCCTTCCCACCTAAACCCTTTGAGTGGGGGGGGCGGTCCCTTTTTATTGAGAAATCATAGTTTGTGAACAAAATTAGTTGAATTAATATATAAATTTTATATTATGTCGCTCCCTTTCTGGTATTTTGGCCGATTCGGTGTGATGAGGGGGGGGGGGGCGATTGCATGTACTGCCCTCACCACTCTAGCCCTCTGAGTGCTGGGGGGGGGCGGTCCTTTTTTTGTGGAGAATCATAGTTTGTGAATAAAATTAGTTGAATATCTATATAATATAAACTACGTATTGATATGTGACCCATTGTAAATATGTCGTACCACACTCTAATCTCAAATTGTATCATTAGAAAATTTAAATGAAAAAGGGTTGTACCAGGTGGGAGGGGCGATACATGCAATCGCATTTCCCCCATCGGACAAATCAATACTTTTTCTTTTTGTATTATAGTTAAGAAATTACAAAATTTAAAAAATCTGTCACTAATATAATTTATATATACTATAAATTAAATTTTTATATCGAGTCACCCCATACCTATTCTTTAATGCCAAATGCAATCTTTAGCAGAAATTAGTAAAGGAGCGAGGATTAATCGTTTTCACTCTACCGCCATTCCCATTTCCAGACAGAGTTTTTGTAATTTCACACGAAGTTACCATAAGTATTTTAAGAAAGACTTTGCATTGGAAAAGTTAGAATTCAAACGAAATTTTTCAGTATAAGAGTCATGATTGAGATGAGTTCTAAACTCAAATAACATTTTCATAGTCGCCTTTTCCCAACCTTTACTCAATCTGATATTTTTCTAGCTAAATAAATTTGGGACTATAACTCACAATTTATGCTAGAGTTTTCTTGAATACTATTTATCGAATTAGTTTTTTTTTCGGTGGCGATCCTCAGAGCAAAAATCTATATACGTGGGGTATCCTATCTTTTCAAGGAACAAATCGGTTTTATTTGCAATGTATTATGGGCCTATAAATTCATATTAGAATATTTTTCAAGTACAACATTATTCGAAAGGTCGTTTTTTAATAGTATGAATAATGAGCTTCAGGTCAGGAGAATGCGTTTCTACAGTGAAGAATGCAAGAAAACGCTTTTGGCGTCGGGGCTTCGCCCCGAACTCCATTTATGAGTAATTAGTTGTAGATGTCAGGAGAATACGTTTCTGCAGAGAAGAATGCAAGAAAACGCTTTTGGCGTCGGGGCTTCGCACCGAACTTCATTTATGGGTAATGAATTGTAGATGTCAGGAGAATGCGTTTCTGCAATGAAGAATGCAAGAAAACGCTTTTGGCGTCGGGGCTTCGCCCCGAACTCCATTGATGAATAATGAGCTGTACTTGTCAGGAGAATGCGTTTCTGCAGTGAAAAAAGCAAGAAAACGCTTTTGGCGTCGGGGCTTCGCCCCGAACTCTATTGATAAATAATGAGCTGTACTTGTCAGGAGAATGCGTTTCTGCAGTGAAAAAAGCAAGAAAACGCTTATGGCGTCGGGGCTTCGCCCCTAACTACATTGTGAAGAATGAGCTGTACTTGTCAGGAGAATGCGTATCTGCAGTCAAAAAAGCAAGAAAACGCTTATGGCGTCGGGGCTTCGCCCCGAACTCTATTGATGAATAATGAGCTGTACTTGTCAGGAGAATGCGTATCTGCAGTCAAAAAAGCAAGAAAACGCTTATGGCGTCGGGGCTTCGCCCCGAACTCTATTGATGAATAATGAGCTGTACTTGTCAGGAGAATGCGTATCTGCAGTCAAAAAAGCAAGAAAACGCTTATGGCGTCGGGGCTTCGCCCCGAACTCCATTGATGAATAATAAGCTGTACTTGTCAGGAGAATGCGTTTCTGCAGTGAAAAAAGCAAGAAAACGCTTATGGCGTCGGGGCTTCGCCCCGAACTTCACCAGAGAACCTTATAGCGCTGCCCCAGTTGTTTTGGTTTTCGCCGAAGGTTGAGAAATGCTGCTTTTTTTTATTCTCATATATATATATATATATATATATATATATATATATATATATATATATATATATATATATATATATATATATATATATATATATATATATATATATATATATATATATATATACATATATATGTGTGTGCGTGCGCGCGCGCGCGCTGTATGCACGTTTATGCGTAGGGTTAGGGTTTACTGGGCGTTAGGGTTAGGGTTTGGAAAAAAATCGCCCCCCCGACTCCAAAGTTCTGGATCCGCTAGTGGTATGTGGACATAACCTTTTACTGTAAGAAATTCTGAATTCTAATAGTCTGAAAGCACACTTTAATATGTCTTTACTAAAGCAAGAATTATTGAAATTAAATGATAGTCTCAATAAAAGATTTGTGGTTTTTCATTCGAAATAATCTCTTATCTTCTTATCTTATACAATACAGACGTTACTTTAAAAAACGATGATTACGTCCTATGCGTCATGCATTCAGTCATGCATATTAACCAATGACCTAAATTCTGCCAAGTCACTGGTTTTCCTGGCTAGCTCAAGCAACCCATTCCATGCTCTAATAGCACCAGGGAAGAAGAAGAAGAATTTGTACAAATTTGTCCTAGCATATGGACGAGGAGTGTGCCTTTATCTTTGAGTCTTTCTGAGTATTTTATTAGGTTTTGTTTTTGTAATTGAAGATTATGGTTCAGTCTTTTATGTGTAATTGCTACTTTTCTTCTGAGTCTTCTGTCCTGAAGGCTTTCTAAATTTAGTGATTTTACTAAAGGTGTTACACTAGTCAAATGTGAATATTCGTTTGTTATGAATCTCACTGCTCTATTTTGTGTCTGTTCCGGTTTCTTAATGTTTTCTTGAGTTGAGGGGTCATATTCTATTATTGGCCTAACCAAGGTTAAATAACAATTTAGTTTTATGCTCCTATTTGATTTATAGAAATTTCTTTTAATACACCCTAATGCTTTGTTTGATTTTTTGATAGTTTCATCAATACGGGGATTTCTGAATATGATAAGTGGAATTAATTTGTTTTAGTTTTTTTTGTTACTCTTAATAACCGACATTTTTCTTTGTGGAAAGACATGCTCCATTTTGTATTCCCATTTCTGTAATTCATCTAATATCTTCAGAGATCTGTGTAAGTGAAAGAGGTTCAATTACAAAACTAGACATCCTTTCTTGACCTTAACCCTTACCCTTTATACTTTGTAGAGAGAAAAGTTTGAAACTAATAATATATACATATAAACCTTCTATTTTCATAAGCACTTACCTGGTGCTGTGGTTAGTGTGTTGTATTAAAACATCCAACCAATAACTATTGAAGTAATGTTGGATGCAACGCCTTTTTAATACAAATGTGTGCTCTAGTTCATTTCCATGTTTACGGGTAGTGATGCGGCCTGCAACAAGAGTGGGAAATATATTTGGCCCCCCTGCTAAGTAAGGTTGGGCATCATTGATCTATCTGTTTTATCTATCCCTTAGGAAAGGGTCAAGCTAATAACAGGCCTGTGTGATGTTTTGACCCACCAAAAACATGTATTGAATATTTTAAAAATGTCACTACATCATTTCAGGACAAGATCCAGCCTCCTTTTCAATGGAAAGTTAATTTGTTATTTTTTAATTTGTGGAATCTTTTTAAATTAGAAATACCGGTACCTAGAAAGTATTTCATTAAACACTGATATGAGATCAATTTGGTCCAATTGTAATTAACAACTGTCACATGAAATTCTCTCATCATCATAGAGAGATAAAATAAATACACCAGTTACACCAGAAGTATCATAGATAGACTAGAAGTATCGTAGACCTGTGACATCACATAGGAAAGTTAAACTTTCTTTTTTTTTCTCACGTTTACATTCCAAGTTATTCTAAGTTCAACCTTGCGCAATTAACTTTCGGTACAAATTGTTCGTTAATTTAATAAACCTAAACGTTTACATTAATGAAGCTTATGTATTGCCCATCAGGATACAGTTGTGTGCTAGTGTATTGCCCATCAGGATACAGTTGTGTGCTAGTGTATTGCCCATCAGGATACAGTTGTCTGCTAGTGTATTGCCCATCAGAATAAAGTTATGTGCTAGTGTATTGCCCATCAGGATACAGTTTTGTGCCACTGTATTGCCCATCAGGATACAGTTGTGTGCTAGTGTATTGTCCATCAGGTTACAGTTGTGTGCTAGTGTATTGCCCATCAGGATACAGTTGTGTGCCACTGTATTGCCCATCAGGATACAGTTATGTGCTAGTGTATTGCCCATCAGGATACAGTTGTGTGCTAGTGTATTGCCACTCAGGATACAGTTATGTGCTAATGTATTGCCCATCAGGATACAGTTATGTGCTAGTGTATTGCCCATCAGGTTACAGTTATGTGCTAGTGTATTGCCCATCAGGATACAGTTGTCTGCTAGTGTATGGCCCATCAGGATACAGTTGTCTGCTAGTGTATGGCCCATCAGAATACAGTAGCGTGCTATTTTAGAACATAATAGATTGATAAAAAAATCATTGCGCGATACCGTACAAACAAAAAGGATAGAGGAATAAATATTTGTTAACAGAACGCAACAAAATATTCCATTCCCACACACACGCAAACAAACACACACTTCCCAAACACTGACCTATACAGACAAACACACACAAGCACACACATAAGCACACACACTACAAACAAAATACGTGCAACTTTGAATAATCCAAATGTAATTTTGTATTGAGTCTTTTAGAGCTTCGGCATAGCACCAACAGTAGACCAAGGAAAAAGGTTTTGAAAAATCAAACAAACAAACAAATATTCTATATTCTATTTTCTATTGGTTTAAATTCCTTAACTAATACATTTCAATTAAAAAATGCTGAACTAAAGTGAAGGGGAATGAATGAGATTGGCCTGAGATTCAGGATGGCCAGAGCTGTTTAGAGGAACTACGCAAAATTTTCTCTGAAAGTTTTATGTGAACTTGTGATGCGCGAGCAAATAGATCACGTGATGCAGAATTGATTGCAAACACACACACAGAAACAGCAACACATTCACATAGACACAGGGCAAGGTGGAATTTTTTTTTATTCTGGGAAATTTGCTATTTTTTTCCTGTGGTGTAATTACCATTAGTCAGGTAAAGAGAGTGAACCCTGTTTTTTTTTTATATTTTTCGGATAGAGAAAGGGGCAAACTGACCCAGAGCCTAATTACAGTTTGATCCCGCAACAGCAAATATTTTTATATATATATATTTTATGAAAATCATAAGTATGTACAATTGACTTCAAATCTCGCAATTAAGTTCATCATTATGATTAGAAACCAGAACCGAATCGAACCTCACTTACGACCGAACCTACCCGAACCCGAACAGAGATGAGATTGGATAAGACAGATACATTTCATATCACAATCGATACCCTACAAGCTATTGTATTGAATTCAGTTCAGTAAATCTAAAACTGTTGTAGCGGTAAAAGTAAAGACAACTGAAATTCTTATTCTTCCTGAGACGATAAACTGTGACTAGTTGGTATTTGTTACTGGTTTTGGAATTAACTCTCTCTTATACAGAATATTACAACTCGTTAAAATGGTCTGTTATTCTTTTGCAATCGTTGTCCTATCAAAACAGACAAACTTAAGCAACTTAACATTGTTAATGAACAATTGTTGTGACGTCGTTAAATTTTCGCATTCATGTAACCAAGCTTCTGTACCAGTGTCACGTGACAATATGCCGATAGCCCCTGATATATGGCTAATGCTTTTCTTGTCTTCGGTGAGTCCGTAAGGTCAATAGTTCAGCAGCTTTTCTGTCCAGTTTGGGTGAAAAATATATTATTCCTCCTTAGTACCAACTTTCAACTATTACAGAACCTTGTTAAAATAGTTGTCTTTTGTGAGTGCGAATTTGTTTGTTGAAATGCGTAACATGGTAAAAAAAAATTTTCTTCAACACATCAGGTGGTCTCGAAGCGCTCAGATAGTGCACACGAAAACAGTTTTGGTGAATTCAGTCATTCGGTTCAACACCCTATTTCCAAAAAGAGTGAAGCTGAGCCTGAATCAAATGATTTACTAGCAGACTTATAAAGACAGCAGTAACCTATTTGTCTAATGATTATATATATAGAATACTGATAGACTTGTATTTACACGGGGCGGATGGAGATTTCTTATAAACAAAAGCTGAGCGGATACACCATTAACACCAAAAGGAAATTTACAGCTGAGGACAGATAGTGACACTAAACCGACCACCGGCAGACAAAGGTTTTGTATGTGATGGATGTGGCTACATATGTAGGTCACAGATGGGACTGCGTATCCACGTGAAATACTTCATTTCTTCTTAATCTTCAGACTCAGACAAGCCTTATAATTATTGTAATATTTTCATCCTCAATATTTCAGTCGTCAAGCAGGAGTATATCCAATGTTTACTTTCAATCATTTCTGTATAACAAGCAGGTCTCCAGAGTTCACAGCACAGTTATGAAACTCTTTTTACGTTGGATGTCTTTTAAACGAGACTTGCAACTCATTTCTGAATGGAACTCTACTCTCTAATGATCGAAAGGTTTCACAGTGCAAACAAGTGAACAAAAAAAAATTGATTAAATATTCTATCTCATCCATTTTCTTTGGCGATAATGTTTGGATTTCATTTAATCTGTTAATTTGAAGCAGGATTTAAAGAAGTTTAAGAAGGGCATTTTTTGTGTCTAGTATGATTTAATCTAATCTTTTTTTTTTACATTGAAACTTTCTAGATTAGTTACCTTCACATGAAACGAAAATAAATATAATTTACTTATCATTATTACTTGAAATAATTCAGAATTGAATTTGTATGACAAAGAAAGAGAAAAAAATTATAAAAAAATAAAATTGGATTTTTTTTGGTTTCGTTGCTTGTGTGGTCTATTTCTGATTTTCAATTATTATTTTGTTTTGTTTTGTTTTGTTGCTGTGTATGTTGACAAGACGTATCCAGGGAACAAAGAAAGAGGAAGTTCCAGACCTAAACAAAAGATACACGATCACACCTGCACCGCACGTTAGAAATAGAGTTCTAGATCTGCCTCTTGATCAAGCGATATTATCATTTAGTTGGTTTGCTCTTGTGGCGTTCTCTCTATGTCATGTTGGGTTTACTATAGGATTGTATTGTTAGTACCATTTTTCTATTTCAATATATATATATCATTGACCTCCTTCAGTCGTGAAACGACTATGGTTCATCTCGAATACTCTTTCATATGGCTGTGGAGCCCTATTTTGGAGAGACACTCTCGTCAAACATATATTGCATTTTAAGGTAGCTTTCGCTTTGGTGGTAGAGGAGCTGGCCATTTTCCGTGTGGCACGCTTATCTTCATCTAGTTCGTTCATTGTGGGTAATTGGTTGATAGCATTAAGGGCTGAGGCAGAGACTGAGCTTGTTGTGGCATAGAGTTCGGAGCGTTAAGGGCTGAGACTGTGATAGTTTCCCCAGTGGTTGATTTGAGAGGTGCTGAGTTGTTTTGGACTGGTCCGAGAGCTTTTTTGATTTCTTCATACATCACTTTTATGTTGCCTGCTTGAGCAGCGAGCTGAATATTCTCACTGAGCTCTATCCAGTATTCATTGGCACATTGCTGTCCTCTGCACAGTGGCTCTAGCTTCTTTCAGAGTTGACAGACTGTATTGACTATACATATATATTAAAATAACACAAACATAAACGCATGCCGTCCGCATGCCGAGGATTGATGTAATACTTGGAGATTTTTAGATGATCTAAACAATGTCAAGGAAGTTAAGTTCAGCTTCCCCTCTTTACCAACTAAAGACAAATTCATTTGAACAACATCTCAGTGGGGCACAGCAGCTCATAGTTGTATCAAACCTCCTTTATTACTGCTAGTTAGTTGCCCAATTTGTTTTTGTTTTTAAATAAATTGTATGTTATAGAGTGTAAGTTTAATATCGCCTTTTATAGAAATGAATGTGTGATTCTGAAAAGTATACACAATAATTGTGTGACATAGATCTGTTGACAAAACACATAACTTAGCAACACTTCCTTTAGTCTCTACACCGGATACACCAAAAAAGCTTGCAGTTTTCCCGCCATGTATGAACATCTCCAATAAAGCACTGAAAAAACTCTAATTAATCTTTTATCAATTTAATACTTTTATCTGAACACATATGTTAACTATTTATTCGTAATTCCACAACACGGAGAAAAAACTTTTACTTTGTATTCTCACAAATTCAATCATGAATCCACAAGACAAAAAAAAAGGCTCTGATAAGCGTTCATCACCAGCTTGTCTGTTAAGTTATAAACAGTTTCGCCAGCAACAGTCGAAGGTTGCAGTTTTTGTTTCTTCAACCTTAGGGAGGCACTGGCCGAACGGATATTATAAATAACTTGTGCAGTCAATACTTTGTTCACATGTTTAGTTTTTTTTCTCTCTTTTTTTTAAATATTTAATAACACAACTTGCACAAGTATTTACTGTGCACTTATCGCATAGGGGTGGGGGCACTAGTTCTTTTTTTTTTTTTTATTAATCTAAAATCTGCGTATCTACAAAGTAATAAGAAAGTTAAAGCTACGACTGTGAGCCATAGGCTGTAACTTGCAACCCCACCCCCTCGTAAAATATCCTGAGGGCGCCCCTGGTCACAGCTAACGGCTGTATGGATCCGAGATAGTTAAATTCTTTCACCATTAGTTTTACCATAATTAAATTAAGAAACAAAACAAAATGGCGGGTTTCTCTAAGAAACAGATTTAGTTGTTTGAAAGTCACGAAAGAAACAGATAACTGCTAGACTACAACACATTCTATTTGGTCTAGACCAGCGGTTCTCAACCTTTTAATCTCGGCGACCCCTTTTTACAATCCCCCACTCTTCCGCGACCCCCGCACACACACACACATACAGCAAAAGAAGAATAGACAATAAAAATCCTTATTTTCGATGGTCTTAGGCGACCCCTGGCAAATCGTCAATCGACCCCCAAGGGGGTCGCGACCCACAGGCTGAGAACCCCTGGTCTAGACTTTCACTATAGTCAATAGAACCTTAGTAGTGGTCAATACAAAGTTGCCCGTCTCAGCCATTTGTCGGCCAATGATCTATTTCTCAAGACAGTCTACTAAAGGTAGTCAATTTGTTTTTAAAAAATGACGTTTGTGAAGCGAATGTTTTTTGTACCCAGAGACACACTTGATATCCATAAGGGAAGGTCAGGCATCAAAAAGATTATCTTAACAGATGGAGAATGTTGCTTTATAAATAAAGTTTTCAATTCAAATGAAAAATTTCATGACAATCTCATTGTATTTAGAGTACAGTAGATGCACAGACGTTGTTGCTGCTTACCTTAAACAGCACATAGACATTACATAGACAGTATAAGCCAGTACATTGACATGGTGACCGGTCATTTTATCCCCGGTCACTTCATCCTTGGTCACTTTATCCCCGGTCACTTCATCCTTGGTTACTTTATCCCCGGTCACTTCATCCTTGGTTACTTTATCCCCGGTCACTTCATCCTTGGTCACTTTATCCCCGGTCATTTCAACACCAATTAAATATTTTTGTTATTCATTGTTTAGTTGTGCTGTTAAGGCTTTGACTTTAAGCCCTCAATTCATCTAATATAGAAATATATGTAGAATGCGTTTTGATATTTTTCGACATGTTACTAATGAGTTTATAGTGTTTCCTCTTCCACATTGTATTCTGGATGAGAAATCTTATAATATATTGTAAATCTGGGTGTGTACTTAGCTCTAGCGCTTCTATTGGATGTTGGGGATGTAATATTATAATATTATCCTGAGCATGACGTAATGATCAAGGTTTGGTGGAAAGTAGTGAAAATCATTTGAGAGATAGAAGTGCGATTAGAATATTTATGATCATGCCGCTGATAACTCATGACGACCATCTTTCACTTTATTTTATTTTTAAATCGCTCTTTCTTGAAAATGGGCGCGTCATTTTTAGCCTTGAAATAAGGAATAAGGTTGTTGTTTTTTTCTAATAAAGGCTGACTTCACCTATCCCCAGTATATCATATCGCCTATTTAAGTTTTGCTTTTATTTCCTTTAAACATTAATGTTGTAAATTGTGTTATAGGCAAAGAAAACTTTGTTAAGTAATTTGAATCGATGGATCGTCTTCTGTACTTACAATCAAAAGCCTATCTTATGTAGATGAACACAAAAACACCTTTTTTTTACATGACCTCTATATTTATACTCGTTAATTTTAAATGTTATAGTTTATAACGTCATTTAATTTTTTTATTATCTAATGTGTTACATTTTTTGTCATGTAAATAAAAAGGAATATATTAAATATTGGTCATTTCATGATTTTTGCAATTACTATTTGTAAGATAAAATGATCAGATGATGAAAAGAAAGGAGATGAAATGACCAGGGGATGAAATGACCAGGAGATGAAATGACCAGGAGATGAAATGACCAGGGATGAAGTGACCGGGGATGAAGTGACCGGGGATGAAATGGCCGGGAACTCATTAACATTACATAGACAGTACATTAACAGTACATAGACATTACATAGACATTACATAGAAAGTACATTGACATTACATAGACAGTACATAGAAAGTACATTGACAGTACATAGACAGTACATTGACAGTTCATATACAGGTACATAGTCATTACATAGACAGTACATTGAAAGTACATAGACAGTACATTGACAGTTCATATACAGGTACATAGTCATTACATAGACAGTACATTGAAAGTACATAGTAAATTGACAGTACATGTACAAGTACATAGGCATGTACATAGATTGTTGATAGACTGCACATAAACAGTACATAGATAGTACATTAACAGTACTTGTACAGTACATATACAGGTACACATTAAGTACTTAGACTGTTTATAGGTAGTAAATAGACAAAGAAAACAAAATTAATGTTCAAATTAAATGTTCAATTATTTCTATTCAAGAGCGCGTGTTGAGTGTCGAATGTAATGTTCATGAATTTGATCAAGTTGCTGCTTACAAAAACTAAAGCTATAGAGCAGCGTTTCTCAAAATATGGGAACGACTTTTCTTGCATTCTGAGCTGCACAAATGCATTCTCAAGACTTCTATAGTACACTAGTCACAATAGGTAAAAAAATTAATAAAAACGCAAGTCCAATAAAGTAGGTGGTGGGTTGGGGTGGAGGAGCTCACGGTTCAATACGGAAGTGGGGGAGGGAGAATTAAAACACATGCAATATAAGACGGTCTTTTTTTTATCAGCAGAAAATGTCAACATTTCATCGTTCTAACGAGAGACAGATGTAGAGGCGGATACATATTGAAATGTCTTTTTTTTAGGTCCATATTTTTTGGGTGTCCTTTTTAGAAGATAAAACGACGCTTTTTTAAAATTATTATTTTAAAAACATTTTTTTTTTACATTAATTGTGAATTGTGCACTTTACAAGTCGTTCTTGACAATATTCATACAATTTTAAAATAAAAATGTTACATATGTTTCCATAAACCACACATGTATGAACCTAACTGGAGATCTCTTAAACTATCAAACAAATTCGCACGAAATTTCGTTCACAGGTTCCTTTTACCTCATAGTTGCTAACTAAGACACAGTCTTTTGACAGATTCGCAACCTAAACGCCGCAATCGCGAAAAACTGCAAGCTTTCTATTAAACATAATTATTTTATTTTCGGTATTTCCTCAAAAGCCGCAAATCTATCTATAAAGTCTAAATAAAAATAACACCAAAAAATCAAGATTTTCTGCATTTTTTAAAGCATATTTGCATAATGGCTTCGAACGAGAAAATCTAGAGTCTATTTCTTTTGTTTTCTAAAGCCTAGTGGCTTCGAAAAGAGAAAATCTAGAGTCTATTTCTTTTTTCTTTTCGCCCGGGTACGTGTAAGTCTTCTACACTGTGTAGTGGTGCACAATCTTTTCTCTACAATTTAAAATGGGTCAAGTAAAAGATTACAGTTAATAAAATCAAACAATTATTTCCTTATATTTGAAGAGGACACAATGCCAAAATAAATGTAATATAGGGAACGGGAAGGGGAAATTCAATTGGAGTCCCCCCCCCCCACCAGGCCTGAAAAATAATGGTCTAAAGCAGCGGTCTCAAAGGTTTCAACCTTTTAAGCTCGGCGACCCCTCTTTACAATCCCACACTCTGCTGCAACCCCCCCCCCCCCGCTCAGACACACAGCAATAGAAGAATAGACAAAACTATTCATTTTTTCGATGGTCTCTGGCGACCCCTGGCAAATCGTCAATCGACCCCCAAGGGGGTCGCGATCCACAGGTTGAGAACCCCTGGTCTAAAGCAATGTTTCCCAAACTGTATTCTGCGGAACCCTAGTGTTCCACAAGGCCTGAATAGACGTTCCACAAACTGCTGGAATAATTAACTAGTAGACCAACCGTGAATTGACCTCTCTTAAAATATAAGTAAAGTGTTCCAGTAAATACTCCAAATGTGCAAAGTGTTCCATTAAGGAAAAAGTTTGGGAAACACTTTTGGTCTAAACGAGTGTTTGCGAGAGCTAATAACGTACATTGCTTGTCTGATGATAAAAAGATGAAAACAAAAAGGTGACACTAACCAAACGTGCTTTAGGAGCTGTCATTGTAAGAAAACAAAAGGGTCTGAAAAGTGCGAAAGCGGTTGTGTGTGTGAGCAATCAAAAAGCAGCATCGAGTATTGTTATGTAGTGTGTGTGTGCGTTTTTTCAATGTTATGATGAAGAGGGGGAGAATTTCTTCTTCTTCTTCTTCGTTCCCATTGTTATGTTGGAGTGTTCAGATGAGTAGACCAATACAGGAGATGAACTGCGCAGTGGTTTCCAAATCAGGGAGCACTCCATATAGTTTCCTTTCTATTGGGGTGATTTGGGGCCAATGTCTTATACGGGCCTCTTGGTATAGAGAGCAGTTTTGGAGGACGTGGTATGCATTCTCTGGTGATACTCCACATGGGCAGATTTCACTGGTTCCAATTTTGAACTTCCGGTACATGTGTTGTCGCATTCTGTTGTGTCCGGTCCTGAGTCGAAAGATTAGACGTTGGTCTTGTCGGGATAGCTTATAGTAAGCGTCATCTTTCTTGTGATTTGGATGAGAGCGCGTCTATTTCTCATTTATTTTATTTACGATTAATTTCTTCAATTCTTCTGGATAGAGTGCAGAGTTTATTAGTGTGTTAGTTCTCCCACTCTTGGCGAGTGTGTCAGCCTTCTCATTTCCTTCTAGTTCTATATGAGCTGGTATCCATTGAATTACAGTTTTTTTGCTGTTGTTGTTGAGCTTTGTAAGTGCTGTTTTGAGATTTTTAATATATGAGGAATCAGAGTTTTGCAGGCTTTGGAGGGTTGTTTTTGCATCGGTTAGAAAGACAATCTGACTGTGTGGGGAACTTGGATGATTTGCTAGCATGGTAGCAGTTAGTGCTAGTGCTTCCCTTTCTGCTCTGTGACTGTCAGAGAGCTCTCCAGCTGTAATGGATTTTTCTAGTTTTCCTCCATCTGGCCATTCGATAAGTATTCCAGCTCCTCCATTTGTGGTGGCTTTATGGGTTGAGCCATCCGTGTAAACTCTGATCCACTAATTGCTAGAATAATTGGTATGTCGAAAACAGTTCACTATTTTCTTGAGCTCTGTTGGTCTGTAATCAGATTTTCTTTTTATGCTTTCAATATGGTCCCTTATAGTAGGAAGAGGGCTTTCGTCCCAGGGTGGAGATTCATCGTAGTGTATCGAGGATTCCAGAGTAATTTTTTCAAGTTGGTGTTTCTTTTTTAGGTTTAGAGATTCCTGTATGAAATTGGTCCTTTTGAGACGTTTTTTTGTGCCAGTTTTGTGGATTTTGTTTTGAGTGGGTGCCTCTCCATGGTTTCCAATTTAGTGAATTGGGAAAGGATTTGTATTTCTCTTCTTTCATCCAGAGAGACCAGGGCAGCGGTTTCCTCCATAGTTCTTATGGGTGTTGTTTTGATTGCTCCTGTCATTATCCTTAGACCAATATTTTGAACCTTGTCTATTTTTCTTAGGTTGGTTAGGGCTGCTGAGCCCCATGCTGTGGCACCATATTGTAGTACAGGTCTTACGTAACTGGTATAGGTCTTTTTCAGGATGTTGTGATTTGCTCCCCAATCTGTGCAAGCTATTTTTTTCAAGAGGGATAGTCTCTGGATGCCTTTACTCTGTGTTTTATCTATTTGGCTTTTCCAGGTTAGTCTCGGGTCATAGGTGACTCCAAGGTATGTAGGGCTGTCATTTTTTTCTAAAGCTTCCTTATCTAATGTTAATTTTATTGTTTGTTGTTTTGTTGACAGTGAGAATATGGTATATGTGGTCTTTTTTGTGTTGATGGACATGCCCCAGTCTTTGGGCCAATTATTGAGTATATCGAGAGCATCTTGTAATCGAAATTTCGATGTTCCTACATATTCTTCTGTGCTAATTAAGGCAAGGTCATCTGCATACATGCTGCTTTTAACTTTTCTTGGTAGGTTTTGATTTAGATCGTTTATGAATATTAGGAAAAGTGTTGGGGATAGGACGCCATTTTTTTATACCCACTGTGTGGCTTCTTTGTCCTAGCATGCAAACTAAGGCTTTTCTATTACTTAGATATTCCTTTATCCAGTTGCACATTCTGTGGGATATGTGATGCTGGGTTAGTTTGAGCAAGAGACCTTGTTCCCAGACTTTGTCAAATGCTTTTTCTAAGTCAACCCACACAATTGTTGTTGGTTTCTTTTCTTGAAAGCCATCTTCTATTTCTTGTGTGATGAAGGCGATTTGATCTTCTGTTGATCTGCCTTTTCTAAAGCCAGCCTGGGCTTCAGTGAGTAGGTTATTTGACTCAAGGATCCATGTCAGCCTTCTATTTATCACTCTTTCCATCAGTTTGCAAGTACAGCTAGTGAGGCTGATGGGGCGGTAGCTATCCAGTTTATTTCTTGGCTTGCCGTGCTTTAGTATAGGGATCATTATGGCTTTTTTCCAGATGTTTGGAATTCTGCCAGATTTCCAGCTAGCATTGAATATTTGTAGCAGTTTTCTTTTGGCTTGAGGACCCAAGTGAAGAAGCATGTCATTAGATATTTTATCTTGGCCCGGGGCTTGTTTTGGTTTGAGGAATTTTAGGGATTCATCAAGTTCCTTCATTTTAAGATTAGTGGTCATTCCCAAGGAGTTAGCTGGATTGTTTTCTTTAATTCTATCTTGGATTTCTGAGTTTACATCTTTATTTCTACTTTCATTGATTTGTATTTGTCCTACGCTTTGGAAAAACTTAATGAATTCATTTGCTGCTTCTTGGCCTTTCAGGGGTTTGTTGTCCTTTTCTATTACTATAGGAGTTGTTCTGTTTTCTTCCTGGTTGAGACATTTGGCTATACGCCAGATTTTGTAGCCGTCTCTATCTACGTTTAGCTGTTCTGTTTTTTCATGCCAACTTTTCCTCATGGCGGAAAGGTAATTTTTCCTGAAAACTGCGTTAGCTGCTTTTAGATTTATGTTATTTTCTATACAAGGGTTATTTTCTACTGTGTTTCTGGCTTAAATAGTGGCATTGTGGAGTTGTTGAAGGTGATCAGACCAGTTGGGGATATAATCTTTTCTTGCTCCTCTAGGAATTGATTCCTTAGCTGCTAGGAGGATTGCTTTGGAGAAAGCTGAGTATGACTTATTAACCTGATTTGATTTACAGTTTATTGAAGTTGTGTATAGGTCTGTGAGCTTTGAGAATAGGTGCCAGTTGGCTTTTTTGTAGTTCCATCTGGGGATGGTGGAGTTTTCTGATATTTTGAAGGAGGTATCCATACTGATCAATATGGGTCTGTGGTCACTGGTGGCTAGCTGGTCTGCAACTTCTCTGGTACACTTTTTGGATAAGTTGTCAGTTGCAAAGGCTAGATCTGGAGTGGTTGATGTTTGCCAGGCTCTTGAGAAAAAGGTTGGTTTGACCTCAGGTTTATTAAGCAAGATAAGTCTGTTCTCTGCTTGCCATTCTTCAATGTCTTCTCCCCTGGCATTTAGGTCTGGGTATCCCCAGCTCTGAGAGTGACTATTCATATATCTCCTAAGATAAGACAGTCTTCTTGGTCAGGTATTTGCATGTGGCCAATCTCTATTTCCTTGTCTGGTGGGAAGTTGCAGTTAAATAGATTAATATTTCCATCTGGGAGAATTAGCTTAGTTCCCATTATTTCTGATTCTGAGGGGGAGAATTAATTGTTAGCTTTGTAAAATGATGCAATAATGATGTCGTAATTTACGCTAAGAACGGGAGATGACTTCAGGATGCCAGAGTGTAAAGACGAGAGTTACATTTGTTTAAATATCAGTTTTGTTTTACTACTATTCAATCTAGATCTCAAGTTGAATTTGTCAATAGTGTTAATAAAAGGTACATTTAGTTTTGTTTTAAAAAAAGAAGTTTCATCTAGTTATTTTAACTCTTTCTCTCCGTAATTACTTTCCACGTTCCGATAAAATTATTAATTTAGCTCATTTGTGTTATAATTAAAATTCAATAACTTGTTTGTATGTAATCAGAAAATGTCATATTAAGTATATAATTCTAGAAGAATGCATACTCTCTCCATGTAACACAAATTAAAGTTTATAAAACCAAAAAAATAATTTAATGTAATGGGAAGAAAACAGCGATGGTATCGTCAGTTAGGAGAGAAAGAGTTAAGTTCTTCAATTAAAGATATAATACGCCTACATCGGTTTAGTTGTACTAGCAAATGGGTACCTTAAGTCAACGACCGATCAATAATAAGAATTAACTATTTCGAGAGTGAATTGAGAAACCAAAGGAAATTAATTTTTTTTATTAGGACTACTTTTTTTTTTTGGGGGGGGGGGGGGGAGGGGACGTAAGAATGATATAAGTATTTACGGGCCAAAAGCGAGTGTGTGTTTCTGGAAGGGGAAGTTAAACGGGTCGTTCCAAATCAAGTCAAAAGTCTATGTCAGAGAAATCAAGATACGCAAGGTGAAAAAATGGTCAGAGAGGTAGAGACAGAGTGGAAGATAGAAGGAAAGAGAAAGACCGCGGACTGTATCTTTTCATCGTAACATATACAAGAATTCACGGGCTCAAATGTAAGTTAGAGGGTTGTTAAAATGTGGCTTGTTAACTGGAGATCATAAAGAAAAAGAGAGCATGTTCCGGACATAGTATACAAACATAAAGCCTGGGAACAAAGCAACGGGCGTAGCCGGTGTATAATGCTAGTAATGATAATAAGACCATTAAAAGAGACGGTTTCAGAGACCACTCTGTCAAATAAATCAAATGGAAGACTTTAAATAAAAAATGTTTGTCCAGATTATGTTAAACTATTGAAGTGTTTTATTTAGGCTAAAATGGGGAGATAACTAAAGACAAGGGAGTGAAGCGCCACCAAATGTTCTCAAAGGAAAACATATTCATTAGTGTTATGCTTCACGCTGGAGGCCACTGCTTAAGATCTTCTCATCCATGTACTCCCTTTATATTCACGTCTGCTCCTGTTATGCTCCTTGCATTCGGCGCGCGTCTTCTTCCAGGGCATTAATAGCAGCGCGGTCCGTTAGCAACAGCGGAGAAACTGTCCCCACTCACCCCTTTCTCACTCGATTCCTGGTTCCTCCTCCTCCCCCACCCCACCCCGACCGCCCCCTTACTTTCCCGTTAGGTACAGGTTTAGCTCAGAAATAATTTAATCAAGCTTATTAGCCTGGCTCATAGCCTCAGGGAAGAGGTACTCGTCTCTCGACTCAAACTAACTCGGAAAAATTAACTTGGATTCATGGCAGAAGAGAGAAAATAAACCTATAAAAAAAAAAAAACGAGCAGTCTAGAAAAAAAAAAACTTAGGAAAAACACAAACTTACTGGTAGATGAAATAAGACGTATTAGGGGGAATCACCCAAAACGATTCTAGGCAGACGGCGGTTAGTGGGGAGACACGTGCTTACGGCTTAGGCACAGAAGTGTTCTGGGGCTTTTTTTTTTTTATGTCTAAGGGAGATCAGCGAATTGGCGGGCTGTTGTGAAATCGTCAAGCGTGAGGAAGGACAACTCATCTACGTACTTGTAACTTTTCATTCGCCTTACTCAATCAGTAGAGGAGTTTCTTTTTCTTCGTAACCAGGAAATACAAAGTTCAATGTTGTGATTAAGTTGTGATTTAAATAATGTGTCTTTGAGAATAATCATTCATTTTTCTTAAAGTGTCATTCATAGCTTGGATTAATCTGTTGATTTGGGCTGCAATTGAATAACACTTTCAATAAAAGGTATGCCTCTGCATAAAGTAGAATTATATACACAAGCTTTATTGATTTCACAGACTGTGCAAGTAACGGTCCATCCATTATCTAATTATCATTCTCCCGCCCTTTCTTGTATTCTTCGCAAAATTCAACAAGTATTATGTATTATCTGACTAACCATCTACGTATGAATTCGATTGACCCCTTCCCCACTTAAATTTGTTAAATTTGTTTGCACGTGACTAGGAGTTCACATTTAATAAAAAGTGAAGTTGATTTTATGCACAAACCTAAATGATAGGCCTACATCATCACGGCATTTTTGAACTCTGGAGGCGTCATATATGGTGACAGGCATTTTGTTTTAAAACATAAAACAAGAAAGATTTTTAAAAAATATTAATTACACAAAGATTATAATAAGTGTTTGGAGAAAGAAGGGGGTATCTGGATAGATAAAGGTTACAGTGATAGCTTTTTAAATGTATTTTATAAAAAAAAAGTTTAAAGGTGTAGGACTTACATTTGAACGCGAGGGCTGAAGCCTTCTCAAGCCAACACACTAACCACTCTGCCGGTGAAGTGATTATGAAAATAAGTTTTATAGTTATCTATTGTAAGGCTCAAACTTTTAAAAGGTAAAGTAGAAAGGGGACTAATTAAACTTACACCGCTACATCAGTCAAGTACAATTTCTTTCTCTTGTTCAGTACCAAATAAAAAAAAAAAATTACCAATAATTAATTAACTAATTTTTTTAAAAATCGATTCTCGTTTTGTCTGGTACAAGAAATAATTGTGCAAATTTTCAGCTTGACCCAAGAATGGGTATGGGAGAAATAACGTTTTCAAAATTTGTATCAGACTAACACTGAAATACTCTGTATCTACTTATCTGCTTCGTAAAATAAGAAGCTTATACTTATAATATACAATATCTACTGGCTCGAAAACATTTCAGTTCATGCTACACTATAAATGGATCACAGCTGTGGTCGATTTTCATAAATGGTGTGTTTGGTGTATCCGGTATACAAAATACGGAACAATGAATGAGCTGAACTTTTTATTTTGTAATAAGTTAATAACCTTTGTGCACTGCAGAGTTTCACTTTTAAATCTCTAGTTGGACAACAGTCAGCTGCTACTTTTCATTTACTTACGTTTTTCTTTAAGCTCCATTATGTCTCCATTCCCCAAATTTCTCTCTCTCTCTCTCTCTCTCTCTCTCTCTCTATCTCTCTCTCTCTCTCTCTCTCTATCTCTCTCACTATATTTTATTGCTTCAGTAATATAGTAATAATATTTTGTTTGGTAAATGTGCAAATCGCAAGACAAATTTCCTTAAGGATGATAAAGATTTTGATTGCTATTGCTAGAACTATTTAAAACAAAAAGTAAAGACATTTAATTGTATAAGTTTGAATCAAATAAGTTCATAAACATGCTTTACATTACTTCAAGTCGAAGTGGTCAAAGGAATATGGGTCAAAAATGGGTCAACTCACATCTAAAGATTAAAATAATCTCATTCAGTCCACCACCTTGTCAGCTATATGTACTGGTATTTGTATTTAACGGACTTTTAAATCTGAGTACGTCCATATTTGCATTGAAAGAACCGTCAATTGTTACAATACATTGGACAACAGTCACATTTCTAAACTTGATGGTCACACTTTCTTTGTGCATGTTGCGTATTATACAAACACATATAAAACGCTAGGTGTCAAAAACAATACCATGTACTTACAATCAAAAGAAATGCAGGCAATGATCTTGTCTGACTGAAACAAAAAATTCAGCACACAAGAAACACACACACAAAATCTGCAAATTGTTTGAAGGCCTCTGGTGGTGACCCCTGGTGGTGACCTTTCCACAAAATTGAATTGATATTTCCATCTTGTTCTTCAGTCTGTTCAGAATGACGCCATTGTTACCTTATCGATTGAGCCAATGGAAAACATTTCCACCTTGGGCCTGGTCCGTAACGTTTGGTTTGTTAGACTTTATTTGTGTACTCGCGTATTATTTAATGGAGAGAGAAATAAAATGTGTCTGAGAAAAGTTATTAATTAAAACCATCAAAGAAAAAATGACTTATGACTTAGATTCAACAGATCTAATGGTAGACTGACGGAACATTAGATGAAGATCTAATGAACAGTGTGTGTGTGTGTGTGAGAGAGAGAGAGAGAGCATCAGGACACTTGATAAAGATCTGATAGACAGTGACAAAGAGCATCAGGACACTAGATACAGATGTAAAGGAGAGTGTCGGAACTGTGTGTTTGCGCTTCCATGAATGTATGAGTTGGCGTGTGTGAATGTATGTGTCTCTAGGACACTTGACAACATTTACAAAAGATACAGTGTTTGTTTGATTGTCAGTGTGCAAATGTTGTGTGTGTATATATATATATATATATATATATATATATATATATATATATATATATATATATATATATATATATATATATATATATATATATGACTTCTTCTCTCTCGGAAGACACGGATGCGCCCAGATGAGTCACTGGTTTTGGTTTTGTCTTGAGACGGGGCAGAAACTGGAGTGACCGATCACGCCAATTCTGTAGCGACAAAGTTTGCCACTGTTTTTTGCATCTGTTTAAGGGCTAGCTGACATTGCAGCTTTCTTGTTCTTTCTCTTCACTAATGCAGCTTCGTTTGTTTTGCTCTCAGCGAAGTTCGTACCAGCACGCACATTCTGTCTCCGTGCTGTCCTGTCTTGGGCTTTCTCCTCCCACATACTTTGGTTGATGCCTGTGGTTCTCATGTCTTGCTTGCAGACATCTCTGTAGGTTAGTTCTGGGCGGCCCTTGGGTCTAACTCCCTCTGCGGGCAAAGCGTTTAGGATGTCTTTATGGATTCTTCCATCTGACATGTGGGTGACATGACCGAGCCAGCGTAGTCTTCTCTGTATCAGAAGAGCTTAGATGCTGTGCATATAGGTAAGTTTCAAAACGTCCTGGTGGGAGACATGATCCCTCCACGAGATGCACATTATTGACAAATATTATTTCATACACTAATATGACTAAGATTATTGTTTTACCAATTACATTGTCTAATTATATGAAATGTTTGTTTTATATTTAAGAATGTGTTTTTTCCATATTGAAATGAAGGGTTCTCGAAATATCGCAGCGAAAGCAAATTGTTTTGTTCAACAAACATTTCATTTCAAGTTCAAGCGTCAGTTAATTAGGTAAAGAACAAGTCAGGCCATAAACACTCATTCTCAATGTGACTTTCGAACATGGAACATGTTGCTTAAATTAGCCCAGAACAAACATATTACAAACATATTACAGTTATAGTTTCTATTTTTTAAAAAAATGACAAAATTTATACAAATGTAAAGATTTGTGAAACCATTGCGTGTTTGGAACCTTAAGCAACACTTTAAACAAAAATAAACCCTTACTTTTAGGACAGTCTTGGCCCTAACCCTAATGGATAGCTTTAACTTTATGTAAATATGTCTTTGTGATGGCCACATATCAGGAGTATACTACGTAAACAAGAATCTTTATAGCTTTATTGAACAGAGAGATTTAGAAAGTCCTTTATTCCAGCTCATTATTGGTCACCAGTCTACAAGAGCCCAAGTCAACAAGCTCTTGGAGCTTGGGGTGTATGTTACCAAGACGTAGACAGGAGTCCATAGGAGCCTAAGTCATCATGTTAGCTCTGGGGGCCTGTGTGTGTGTGTGTCTGCTGTTGTTGTTATGTTATGTGTACGTTCTTGGCATCTCTATTGTTAGTACTATGTAGGACCTAACCCTAACTCTAAATCAAAATATACTAATATCGTTTATATATAGGATGGCCCAAAAAGTAGGTTTATAGTTAAGTGTAGTGACCAGCTCTCTCCACAGAGATTGGAAGAATGAGCATCTGAGAGATTACATTGTTTATGTTTACAGTTATAACGAATTTCCTGCTGTTCTGTTGTCGAATTTTGAAATAAATAGTCTACCTATGTGATATCACACATATGTATATATTGGCTTCTGTGCCACACTGAAGATGATGAAAAGCTTTAACAATTTGAAGTTCTAGTTTAGATGAATTGGTTTTGTTTTTTTAATAAATCCATCCACCTCAATGT
This sequence comes from Biomphalaria glabrata, assembly GCF_947242115.1. Taxonomy (NCBI): domain Eukaryota; kingdom Metazoa; phylum Mollusca; class Gastropoda; family Planorbidae; genus Biomphalaria; species Biomphalaria glabrata. The sequence continues at coordinate 73,673,997 of NC_074711.1, forward strand.
ATTTCAGTGTATATTGTATTGGTACGGTACGGGTGTGACAAAGCGAAACCAGTCGTTACAATAGGTCTCAACACTTACTTTCTACGTCGAAACTTGTGGGCAATTTAGACCAAAAACTCGTTGCCACGTCAGAGGTCGTAACGTCAGAGTTGTGACGTGGCAACGAGCTATTGATATTGTATTAATGAAACATGTCTGAATATCAAACACTGGTCGTAGGACTTTGGAATGAGCATTAACCTTGTATAAAGTACTGTAACAATATTGTAGATATCAATAACTATCACTGTAAAAATAAATACGTATATTACTTTGCTTACGTCACACTACATGCCAGATTTTATGCCTCCCCCGTGGGATCGATACTGCGAAACACAAAAATGATATTATCAGTATCGATTCAATCTCCGCCGTCTGTCTTGCGAAGCGTTTGTCTGTTTGGGTGACAACATTTGATTCCACGTGCCACCGTCACGAGCCATACCTTGAGATAGACCAGCATGCACTGGGAGACGACCGATTGGTGAAGTGTGGAGGAAGGTGAGGCAACTGGGGACACAATCACGGTAAAACAATCTGGGCACACAATCACGATGAAACAATCTGGGGACACAATCACGGTGAAATAATCTGGGGGCACAATCACGGTGAAACAATCTAGGGACCCAATCACGGTGAAACAATCTGGGGGCACAATCACGGTGAAACAATCTGGGGGCACAATCACGGTAAAAAAATCTAGGCACACAATCACGGTGAAACAATCTGGGCACACAATCACGGTGAAACAATCTGGGGGCACAATCACGGTGAAAAAATCTGGGGCACAATCACGGTGAAAAAATCTGGGGCACAATCACGGTGAAACAATCTGGGGCACAATCACGATGAAACAATCTGGGCACACAATCACGGTGAAACAATCTGGGGGAACAATCACGGTGAAACAATCTGGGCACATAATCACGGTGAAACAATCTGGGCACACAATCACGGTGAAACAATCAGGGGGCACAATCACGGGGAAACAATCTGAGTGCACAATCACGTTGAAACACTCTGGGGGCACAATCACGGTGAAACAATCTAGGGACCCAATCACGGTGAAACAATCTGGGGGCACAATCACGGTGAAACAATCTAGGCACACAATCACGGTGAAACAATCTAGGGACACAATCACGGTGAAACAATCTTGGGGCACAATCACAGTGAAACAATCTGGGCAAACAATCACGGTGAAACAATCTGGGGACACAATCACGGAGAAACAATCTAGGGACACAATTACGGTGAAAAAAATCTAGGCACACAATCATGGTGAAACAATCTGGGGGCACAATCACAGTGAAACAATCTGGGCAAACAATCACGGTGAAACAATCTGGGGATACAATCACGGAGAAACAATCTAGGGACACAATCACGGTGAAACAATCTGGGCACACAATCACGGTGAAACAATCTGGGCACACAATCACGGTGAAACAATCTAGGCACACAATCACGGTGAAACAATCTAGGCACACAATCACGGTGAAACAATCTAGGGACACAATCACGGAGAAACAATCTAGGGACACAATCACGGTGAAACAATCTTGGGGCACAATCACAGTGAAATAATCTGGGCAAACAATCACGGTGAAACAATCTAGGGACACAATAAAGGTGAAACGATCTGGGGGCACAATCACGGTGAAACAATCTGAAGACCCAATCACTTTGAAACAATCTGGGGGCACAATTACGGTGAAACAATCTGAAGACCCAATCACTTTGAAACAATCTGGGGGCACAATTACGATGAAACAATCTGGAGGCACAATCACTTTGAAACAATCTGGGGGCACAATTACGATGAAACAATCTGGAGGCACAATCACGGTGAAACAATCTGGGGGCACAATCACGGTGAAACAATCTGGGGGCACAATTACGATGAAACAATCTGAAGACCCAATCACTTTGAAACAATCTGGGGGCACAATTACGATGAAACAATCTGAAGACCCAATCACTTTGAAACAATCTGGGGGCACAATTACGGTGAAACAATCTGAAGACCCAATCACTTTGAAACAATCTGGGGGTACAATTACGGTGAAACAATCTGAAGACCCAATCACGGTGAAACAATCTGGGGGCACAATTACGGTGAAACAATCTGAAGACCCAATCACGGTGAAACAATCTGGGGGCACAATCACAGTGAAACCATCTAGGGACACAGTCACGGTGAAACAATCTGGGGGCACAATCACAGTGAAACAATCTGGGGGCACAATTACGGTGAAACAATCTGGGGGGCACAATCACGGTGAAACAATCTGGGGACACAATCACAGTGAAACAATCTGGGGGCACAATTACGGTGAAACAATCTGGGCACACAATCACGGTGAAACAATCTAGGCACACAATCACGGTGAAACAATCTGGGGGCACAATTACGGTGAAACAATCTGAAGACCCAATCACTTTGAAACAATCTGGGGGCACAATTAGGTGTAACAATCTGGGGGCACAATTAGGTGTAACAATCTGGGGGCACAATTAGGTGTAACAATCTGGGGGCACAATCACGGTGAAACAATCTGGGGGCACAATCACGGTGAAACAATCTAGGGACACAATAAAGGTGAAACGATCTGGGGGCACAATCACGGTGAAACAATCTGAAGACCCAATCACTTTGAAACAATCTGGGGGCACAATTACGGTGAAACAATCTGAAGACCCAATCACTTTGAAACAATCTGGGGGCACAATTACGGTGAAACAATCTGAAGACCCAATCACTTTGAAACAATCTGGGGGCACAATTACGGTGAAACAATCTAGGCACACAATCACGGTGAAACAATCTGAAGACCCAATCACGGTGAAACAATCTGGGGGCACAATTACGGTGAAACAATCTGAAGACCCAATCACTTTGAAACAATCTGGGGGCACAATTACGGTGTAACAATCTAGGGACACAATCACGGTGAAACAATCTGGGGGCACAATTATGGTGAAATAATCTGAAGACCCAATCACTTTGAATCAATCTGGGGGCACAATTACGGTGTAACAATCTGGGGGCACAATTACGGTGTAACAATCTGGGGGCACAATTACTGTGTAACAATCTGGGGGCACAATTACGGTGTAACAATCTAGGGACACAATCACGGTGAAACAATCTGAAGACCCAATCACTTTGAAACAATCTGGGGGCACAATTACGGTGTAACAATGGCATACAAGGGTTACAATCGTAGTGAAAAATATTACTTCGCTCTTACTAATTAACGAATGATAGATAACTTTAAAAAAAAAACTACACCCCCACCCCAAAGAATAAAATCTTGGTTACACCCATGTATGAATCTACTCAGAATATATAAAATTATAATTTGGTGATGTAGATCTAGACTTGGATAATTTCAAACACAGTATTCTAGTCCACAATACTGGATCTAGTTAAAGATATACTATGCCTACTGATATTGTGTATTAATTTTTGTATAAAGTAGGCTGTAAACATATGCATAAATTGCCACAAATCAATTCGACCAGTCCAGCTTATGATTTCTACAGCAGACGGTGCGCAAAATGTTCCTGGACGTCTATTTATGATTCAAGTCTTAATTGAAGTCATGTGGAAACGTCCACGTGACTTGTGTTTAAAATCAAAGAACGGAAGCCAAATTTGATTTTGAGATAATTTTATTTTTCGCTGTGTGGCCAATTAGCAAGTAATTTTTTTCTCAAAGATATACATTAATTTTAAAATTTCTAAGAAAATTGTTAGAGCCGTAGTCGAGATCCGTTTCCTTGTTTTAAGTCCAACCCATGAAAAGTTTGTAAGCTAATAAAACGAATTGTTAATATGAATTTGATGCAGTCAATAACTGAGGACAACCCACTGTGCTTTGTAGTACAGTTGCAAGTTATTTCCCCTACTGCTTGAGGCGATACTTCTGATAACCTGGCATTATAAACTCCAATTCCTTCATGGTAGAGTTTGCGTCCATGTATACAGGTTCATGGCGTTACAAAAGTATTGATTTCTGTGTTGCGTAATTGTTCACTTCTTACAGTTAGTTTCTTCATAGACCTGCACAACTTACTAACAACTCAAAACTTTGACTTGCATCTATTTGAAATAAGGGTGGTATTGTCTCCACAGTGTTACACAGTTACACAATGTAATTCCTGTGGAGTTCCTAGGCAAATAATGAGTATATATATAAATATATATCTAATATTATCCCCTAATTGAAAAGCCTTAGATGTAATGTTTATAACTAAGAAACTGTATAAGAAATTTTATATACATATTTTACACTTTCTATTTTTATTATTTCATATCGAAAACAAAATAGAAAATTTACGGCATAAGCTTTCAAAAATAAAACAGTAATTTATTTAGGTATAGGTAACAATCGAATTGATCGTTGTAACAATCGTCTAGGTCCTCCAATCTTTCCTTGGCCCCTAAGCTATAGTTTGTGTTGCCTTTAAGAACCTCTTAACACACTCTCTAGGACTCACCCTCACATCTCCAATCCTCATCCCGACAAATTATCTCCACATCTCATCCTTCAAATTATTCCCACACCTTATGCCACAAGCCATCCCACACACAATCCTTATTCCCCATACTCACACGTCATACTCACATACCAACACTACACCTCATCACCACAAGAAATCCCACACACCATCCTCACACCCAAGCCATCCCACAATTCTCATTCCTCATCCCCACAGTCATCCCCACACGACATCCCTACACGTCATCACCAAATGCCATACCCTCACACCATCCCCCACGCCACCCCAAACGTCATCCCCACACACCATCCCCACACGTCATCCCCACACATTATCCCCCACGTCATCCCCACACTTCATCCGCACACGACATCCCCATATGTCATCCCTATTCGCCATCCCCACACGGCATCCCCACACGTAATACCACACGTAATCCTCACACGTAATCCTCACACGCCATCCCCACGCGTAATCCCCACACGCCATCCCCACACGCCATCCCCACACGCCATCCCCACACCTAATCCCCACACTCCATCCCCACACGCCATCCCCACACGTAATCCCTGCACGTCATCCTCACACGTAATCCCCACACGCCATCCCCACGTCATCCTCACACGCCATCCCCCACATCATCCCAACACGGCATCCCCACACGCCATCCCCACACGCCATCCCCCACATCATCCCCACACGTAATCCACACACGCCATCCCCACACGTAATCCCCACACGCCATCCCCACACGCCATCCCCACACGTAATCCCCACACGTAATCCCCGCACGCCATCCCCACGTCATCCCCACACGCCATCCCCACGTCATCCTCACACGCCATCCCCCACATCATCCCAACACGGCATCCCCACACGCCATCCCCACGTCATCTTCACACGCCATCCCCCACATCATCCCAACACGGCATCCCCACACGCCATCCCCCAAATCATCCCCACATATATATATATATATATTAAGTGGAAAACTTCTTGATAATGATTAATTGTAGAGTTTGCGGATGCATATGAATTGGATCAAAGTAAGTTACGTGTTGAACACTTTAGTACTACAATATCAAATAACAGCTTTAAAAACTTTGCATACAAAGTTACATTTATTCCATCAACTCCTCCTCACAGATACCAACATCTACATACAAACATACAATTACAGATCTGTTTGTTTCAAATGTCCAAGTAAACAATAAGGATTGATTAATAAAGTGATTTTTTGGTTTTTTTTTTAAAGCAAGCAACGGGATTCCCTTAGTTTCTTGGATCCGTGAGATAGAAGGCATTAATGATCTGAACTAGAGATTTCTGTTGCATGCAACGGGCTTTATTCTATCAGAGGGAGGGGGGGAATGAGAGAATTCAGCTTATAGACAATGATGAGATAATTCTTGGATCAATAAAAGCCCGAATCATAAATATAGGCTTTGCATCTTGTTCTGCATCCATTAAAGAGGAATGATTGATTTAAAAAAAAAATCTTTAAATCTAAGCATCGAATCCAACCAATCCTTGGAGACAGCTTGTTTTGTCTTTCGGAGGCTCTCTCACCATTTGCTGGACAATGGCTAGAAGATGGAAGTCCGGTCGCTGATAACTTTTGGGGGGAAATAAGGATGCCCGTTGTATCTGTACAGCGAACATCCTCGACAGGTGACAATTAATCCAATTTGATAACATTCGATATTTACTGAAGTTGAAGAAACGAATTAATCTATTGGAGATTTTCACGATACAACCAACAATGTCTAGGACGCCCCTAAGGTAACAATTACTTTGTAAAAATGAGCTGAAAATTCGAAGTATAATAATTTAATGCAAAAGCCTATATTTTTTAATGTATAATTACACCGGGTTATTGCCCATTTGTTTTAAAAATAATTTCCGCTGTCATAAAGTGAAAGTCTAATGCTTCAGTCCTAGTGAAATTATTTTGTGCTACAAACGGAACCGATTATAAAATGTGATTCTAAAGGGCTAAAAAGTGCACTAAAATTCTGATATACCTTTTGAGAAACATAGCAACATTCAGTGGCGTATCATCCATGGCGCGAAGGGGTTCAATGAACCCGGGCCCATGATCAATAGGGACCCATGAGAGCACTAAAAAGTAGAAAACAAAATGTATTGATTGTAATAATTTAAATGTTTTAAATTCTTATGTATTTTTAGTAAACCATTTATTCATCATGTTATTAAATTATATATCTGTTTATTATCAGAGTTTGTCTATTGCAAATTAGTTACCTCCAAGACTTGTTATACGGTAAGCGTTTAGTGTCATGATGCATTTAGACCGCTCCTTGTCAAAAGTTGTCACTTAATGGACCTCATTCACCAATCGTAAACAAACAACATTTAGTCACGTGATCTTATTGATAAAACAATGAAAAAAAACTGTCACGTGACAACCATCATGAATTAAACATGAGATCGTAAATTATATAGAAGAGATAGAGCACCACGTGGCTAAATGTTGTTTGTTTACGATTGGTGAATGAGGTCCATTGAGCGTCATTACACCATCATAATTTTCAGCAGGTAATAGCCCTAACCCATATAGAAATGACACTTTTAAAATGCACTGATGCATTCGAGACCACCAGATATGCTTTTGTCATAATCTTGGGGAAGGGGAGGAGGCCCACTATCATATTCTTGAACCGGGGCCCATGAGTACCTTGCTACGCCACTGGCAACATTTTCTTTATTTCGAACACCGGATACACCAAAACACTAGGTAGTTACAGTCTTTTGCTATGGCTGAAATTCGCCAAAAAAATTTGTTTTTTCATAGCAATTCTCAATCGAAAGAAATCTATCTAAAAATAAAACAACATTAAGTAAAAAAATAATATTTTTTTTACTTTTTTTTAAAATATGTAATTTGGCGTGTAAATAATGGTTAAGATATTCAAGGAGAGATGTTTCCGCTAGACAAGGGCTCCTCAGTATTACAGGCTTAATAGGACATCCAAAATACAAATAAAAATGCTATAAGACAGGGAAAAAATGGAATTTGCATATATGCATTTTAATTTTTCTTTATCTGCTTAAACAAAAAACACACACAATCAATAGACATACATTCTTTTAATCTTCTTGTGCAATTATCTAAGTAATTTTTGTTATGCTATAGCGCCCTATACAACCGTTGTGGATGAGCCAACAACCACATATTGTAATGTTTTTAAAATTATTTTTTTACAAAGCTTATATAAACTTACCCTGTCTGTCTGTCTGGTAAAACGTGTTTACACTTTATTTCTTCCACACCCATTCTCTTGTTCCTTATACAACTAGAATCAATATTTTTAAAAAGTAACCAATTAATTAATTAATTATTTTGTTTGGTATCGAACAAAGGAAAGAAGTTGTACTTGACTGATGTTTTGGTATAAATTGAATTAGTCTCCTTTATACCTTTTGTAGAGAATTAGGTCGTCGTTAAAAAGTTTGAAGATAACTATAATACGTTCTATTTTCATAAGCACTTCGTTGGTATAGTGGTTTTTATGTTAATATGGGTAGGATTGAGTTCGAGTTCGAAATTAAGTCGTACGCTTTTTCTTTTAATATTCATTTTTTATTTATTATCTTTCGTAGTAAGTAAAACCAAGGTCTAGGTCATTATCCCACTAACCCTAGTTAATGCCCTTGTATGAGGTTATAGTTTGCTAAGAAGGCAACTTAACCCGGATACTTTCAGGCCTCCATTGTATACAAACCAATCCCTCAGACCTTTCTCGCGATGCTGTAATCAGTTAAGTGTGTTTTTGTCGTAGGCGGTGCTGAGTAGCGAGCCCAGACTCGTTGCTTAATTCAATTGTTTGTTCTCTCAGGAAATTGGCCAAGAGGAGAGGGAGTGACCGGTCGGCATTAAGATTTATCGTTAGAATAGCGTTAAGATATCTTGCTCATACATCATCTATTAGTGTCATAAGATTGTTCCAGAAAATGTCACTTTCGATGGACAGTTCTGGATTGCTTGATTCTTAGTCAACATTTTTAGTGAGACTTTCTTACTTAACGAGTACAATGTTTAGTTGCTTAAGCTTTTAGAACAAATTATATGCAGTACATTTTAAAAAAAATAAACGGCGAAAATAGTTTGCGTGATCTCATTTTTCAGATTTAATAAATTATTGATAACCAAGAGATTTTGGTGGCTGAATGGTTAAGCACTTGGCTCCCGAAACTGGGGTCCTGGGTTCGAATCTCGGTGAAAACGTACTTCCATTTTGAATTTCGGGATTTTTAAGGCGCCCCTGAGTCCACTTAACTCTATTGAGTACCTGACTTTAGTTGGGGAAAGTAAAGGCTATTGGCCGTTGTGCTGGCCACATGACACCTTTGTTAACCGTTGGCCAAAGAAACAGGTGGCATTAACATCCTCTGCCCTATAGATCGCAAGGTCTGAAAGGGGAAATTTAAGAGATCTTAAAAGATTAAGATTGAAATCTAGTACTAGACACAAGCTCGATACCGACAAGAGCTGTCTGGGGATTTTTTGGTGATTTTTTTGTTTACTTTGTTACTATTTGTCATTGTTACAGTTATTAAAAAAAAAGTGGCGCTGAAATTAGATTGCCCAAATCGCCTGTCACCATTTGGTAGCCATTGGTTCTTCAAATTTTTCTTTTGCAGCTAAGCAGACTTCAGTAATCCGAGTCTATTGCCTCCATGTTCGCCCCCCCCCCCCCCGTCCCAGAATGTGTTTATGTGTTAAACTTACTTACTTACTTAATCCTGTGCACTCTCAGGGGAACATAGTTCCGCAACCACACCTCTCCACCGAACTCGGTTCTGAGCAGCTTTCTTCATTTGCTCCCATGTCATTCCAGTACCCTCAGCTTCACTGATGACTGACCTCTTCCAGGTTTGCTTGGGTCTGCCCACTTTCCTCTTTTCTTGTGGGTTCCAGTCAAGTGCCTGCCTTGCAACGTTGGTAGCTGGTTTTCGCAGGGTGTGTCCTATCCAGCTCCATTTTCGTTTTTTTGATGTCTTGGGCTATGGGCTTTTGCCTAGTTCTCTCCCACAAATTGACAGTAGTTATCTTTTCTGGCCACCTAATTCCTAATATCCGGCGTAGGCATCTGTTAACAAAGGTCTGGAGCTTTTCCATATTTGTTTTAGTGACTCTCCAAGTTTATGTGTTACAATGTTGGTCGAAATTGGGCGACGTAACAATGTCTTTGTTTGTATCTCTTTTGCTTAACTTGTTAAGTGGTTCGCTTGAGAATAGTTCTAGACACTAAATTTTAAGATAGCACTAACCTTGTTTGGGGAAGGGGTGATTGAGTGGAAAGGATTTTGACGGGATTGTATGTCCAGCCTAAAGTTTAAAAGTTCACTACCGCCGTCTCCAAATGTCATTGGAAGATGCCATCGATGTACGTTCTTCAACGTTTGACATTGAATTGTTCCACCAGCAGAATCTGAGGCCCATGGGAGATAACTTACAACATCTCAATGTAAAAAAGAAAAAAGTTTATATCATGTAATTTTGTATCTATTTTAGCAAAAGAAGAGATGTGTAATGTTTGACATTTCTTATGCTCGACACAATTTTTTAAACCAAACAGAAACTTGGAAAAAAATTTAATCTTGTGATATAATGTGTGTCATGATATAATCTGTGTCTTGTGTCGTGAGTGTCGTGATGATATGAGTGTCGTGATGTAAAGAGTGTCTCATTGTAATGTGTTTCATGATGTACTATGTGTCGTATGAAATGTGTATCATACTAAAAAGTGTAACTTGATGTAGTGTGTCTTGATGTAATGTGTCGTGATGTAATATGTGTCGTTATGTAATATCTGTTGGGAAAATGTGTTTCGTAATATAACTTGTGTGGTGATGTAACATAATAATAAGGCTTGTCTTCGAGTCCGAAGATTAATGAGGAATGCAGTATTTCCGGTGGTTACGCAGCCCCAGCTGTGATCTACATATTTTGCCACATCCAGGGCAAGCATAACCATTGTCAGCCGGTGGCCGATTTAGATTTTCTTTTCGCCGTCTGCGTCTGTACTCGGCAGCGGATTTTCTTTTGGTCTCAAATGTGTATGCCTCGGTCTTTGTAAGTGACCCCCAGCTGTCTCTCTGAAGCCGCATGCAACCAGGTGCTCTATTCTATTTCAGTTAGGGCAATTTGGCGCCTAAGCTGGTCTTTAAAGCGTTTCCGTGGGGCACCAGTGTTACGACGACCACCATTTAGCTCACAAAAAAAAAAGACTGCTTTTGGCATACGTTCGTCCCCCATACAGGATACGTGCCCTGCCCAGCCTAACTGTCGGACCATAAGAATTCCCTCCATATTGTCCATACCGGCGTTCGCAAGGACATCGCTGTTTGTAGTGCGTCTTGCCACCCACCGTATGTCCATGATGGAGTGCAAGCATCTTTGGTGAAAGCGTTCAAGTAGTCTTAGTTGCTTTCTGTATAATACCCAAGTCTCAGATCCATGTATAATGTAATATAATGTTTGTTATATCTGTCGTACTCACGTCTCACAATGCATAGACATTTTTAGGACATGGAATCAGACAATGGTCCATCATTTTTAAAACCTTCACCTGCACCATATCTTAATTTAAAAAAATACATGGATGTTGACATTTTTAGAAACCAGTCGACCACAAGTCGAGCATCATCGACATACCAGATAGATTCCAGGGAGTCAACGATTTTCATCAATAGGGAGACTACTCATTAAATATGAGTGAGAGAGAGAGAGAGAAAAGAGAGAGAGTTAAGAACTACTACTCAAGCAAGCATGACTAATGGTAAGTCGCATTCAGTGATTCATGTCCCTGGACCTGCCAGTGAAATCAATACAGCTACTTTGGCCAGTCTCGTTTCTAGCACATTTAGCTTCTTTTATGATTAACAATGTCCTTTTCAAGTTGGCAAGTACCCCCACCTTTTTATAATATTTAGTTAAGGAGTCGGATGAAGAAAATGAACCTGATCGCTTGACCAGTAATTAAATGATGACCTAATTATGTAGTTGTGGTATTTTTGTCAATACACTTTGACTTTTGTTCTTCTAAAAGGGTTGTGTTGACCCGTCTTTCCTAGGACTTCTTTTTTTTTTAAACTTGGAGTCTCATTGAGTGAAAATTTAAGGATTTATTTCTTCAATATTTTCCCATAGTTTCTTTTTGTCTTCTTCCTTCTATTTCTACAACACATGAACAGTTTTATTTTACAAGATTTAATAAGCAGTTCATGTTTTTAATTATCTGTGATCAGCAGACGTCAATTTATTTGTTCTGTTCCAAATCGTTCGCGCTAGTCGTTTTCAAGTCAGCGACAAGCTCTTCGGCCTTATGTCATTCTCAAATCTCTAGGTGAAAGGGAGAGCAGTCTGGGTTCATGGAGTAACATCTAAAAATGTAGTAAGTAATAACGTGCGACTTTTTACTAGACCTCACTAAATCTGTAGGAGTTATCTTTTTAAAACTAGAATGATCTAGAAAAGAACCTGTGTTCATTCAAGCTAACATTTGTGTTACTTGAAGAGTCACTTTTAATCACAGTGTGTCGAAACAAGCAGAAGGGGCGGTGTAGGGGGAGACTATGTGTGGACAACAGGAGGTTGGAACTCATTTCTTTTGTCTCCAGGTTCAGGATTTAAGCAGAGCATAGAAGTGTGTGAAAACAACAAACTAAACATACACACACCAAAACAAGACTGATAACAAGTTTGACCATTGAAATCTTCGTTCAATAAGGCTAGATCACTTTTTAAACGATAAGTCACACTCTCCCCTATCCTTATCACTGGCCTATGTGAGAAATAATAAACGAATATATACAGTGTTATTGTTGTTTTTTTTTGTGTAAAAAAAAATAGGTGCCTGTACTCTGTGATTAGGTGCCGGTACTCAGCAGGTGATTGCCTAACTTTTAACTACTAAAAATTAGTAATATAAGTTAAAATACAAGAAAAGTGATATGTTTTTTCAAAAAGGTGCCGTACCAGTGCGTACCGTCACAAAAAAAAAGCCCTGGATATATAAATTGAATATAAAAAAAATAAATTTACTTTGAATCAAGAGTTTACCGCCAGTATGGAAAAAAGGGGAGGGGGGGAGTATCTCTTCTACACACTCCCCCCACCCCACCCCCGCGTGCTTTCAGTACTTCTGTTCTATTATGGATGTAAAAATTGCCTCATTGTTTTGTTTTGTTTTGTTGTTGTTTTTTTTACTTTCCTGTTCTAATTATATTTGTAGACAATCGCCCCCCCCCCTAAAAAAAAACCGAACTACCATTTATTTATTTCAGTGTTGGATTTTCTAATGTCTCCCCACCCCTCCGCAGTACACGCATACCTATATAGTCTGTAACAACAGCTTCATTATTGTACACTAAATGAAAGGCTTGTTGCTACTATCGTCTGTTTAACACCATATTGTGTTATTACTCCACAGACCCGCGATTGACTATGTCCACTCGCCTGACCTCTGGACGTAATCTCTTCAGTAAACCCCGGAGTTAACTTGTTCTACAGTCTGTTTGGTGAAGATAGGCGAGACTCAGACACAAGAGCTCAGGTCGTTTATACGGACGAGTAGTGTTGATATACTAGTGTGTGGACGTAGGCTACTCGGTACTTCTAACACTATCAAGCTCACACTGCTACACAGATATGGACTATCTGAAAATGCCCGGCCTTCTAAGGATTATATTCGTTTTTTGTAACAAAAATTGTATCACCGTATTATTGTGCTGTCTTTTACTTCAACACCAAGGTAAGACAAACCATTTCATTGATTGTTTTTTTTCTTTGACAATGTATACTTAGCTGAGCCAACACCATCCCAGATTTATGGTATAGGTATTTTTAAAACATAGTTCAAGAAAAAAGTCTTGAATTTTGTCTCAGACGTAAATTTACCCCCCCCCCCCAATAAAAAAAAAGTTTTTAGTTTGTTTTAATGTTGCATTATTTTCTATTTTAAAAATCTCTTTAATTTGTTAATAATGTCACTTAAAGGATCTCAACAAATAACCATGAGACTGTGATACTAAATTTCGTTTGTTGAAGAAATATGCAAACAATTTGACGTACAACACAGAAATAGATGACGTCTTGTAGAGAAGTTTGTCAAAGAATCCATTGTCCAGAAGGGGACGGAGGGGCGCCTTGCTAACTAAACCACTACCATCACTACCATGCACTGAGATATATGGTAGCTTAGAATTGGGCCAGACAGTGTTCCAAATAAGCCAATTTAAAAAAAAAATAGACTGGGGGAAATTAATTTTGTGTATGTGTCCCACGTTTAGTTGGTGCTCGTTTCTCAACCAAGTCCATGAATGAACACAAACAAATGGATCCCGGAATCAAGTTTGTAGACGTAGTGCTAAGTGAGAGATGCAGAAAGAATAAATCCTAGTATCTTAACATGGGATACTTTGTATCTTAACATGGGATACTTTTTTTTCCCTCGTGACAACAAACATTAAAGTTCACATAAACACCACACACCTATCTACACACACCCACACCGCACACATCCACATAAAGCTACACACATAGACACCACTTGAAAGCTCACAATGCCCCAACATGTATACTTCTTAGCCCACTTCACTACATCAGACCAGCATGTATACAGTTGCATAGTTAAGTGACATCGACCTATTTTAAACCAAGAAATACTTACTCATTAACGGCTAGTCCTGTTTTCCCATTTATTGCACACAAAGTATGTAATAACAAATTTACTTCTTGCTACTCTCCCCCCCCCCACCACCACAATCAGTTTAGTGCATTCCCAGACAAAAATAAGTTAAAAAGTATTTCTATATTATAAGACCAAGCTAATTCCTTCATATTGCGATTCTTGTCAATTAATCAAACAAAACAAATTAATTTAGTTCATTAAAAAGAGTAATGAATATTTATTCCAGATGCTGTTGATTATCTAGAAATGTAAAACAAATAAGAAAAGTTTGACAACAATGCCCGCCAGAAAATCTGCTAACCATTGTACATGTAAACTGATTAAGTTTGTCATTAGTTCTTCATCTCTATCATCACTGTCCCCTTGACTTTCGTCGTAGGGGGTGTTGTGACAGTTCACGTAACCAAATCCCGCCACCTTTCCCAGTCAGCAGCTGTTCTTAGCAAGATACCAGATAGAGGCCGGTCCGTCATTAGTTAGATCTGGGTTTATTCTAATGACGATTTAATTAGAAGCATTATCAAAACCTATGTTTATTCTAGAAATGTTGATGAGCTCAAGCCCACCACGTGTTTAAGAAGTGATGACTGAACACCCAAAGTCATCATTAACACAACACCAGGCGGATCTCATTGGGAAACGTCTAAACAAAAATCGTAGATCAATAATCAGCAGTTGCATGGGCGTAGCCAGGGGGGGGGGCGGAATTAACTGACATATTTTTTGCTTTGATTTTGTTTATTTTAGGTGAGATTTTAGTACTAAACCATCACTTGGCCCCGCACAGCCAAGGGGTTTTTAGTTCAAAACCCCTATACCAGTGGGTTGTAACCTCTCTTGGCTACGCTCTTGGAATTAGGTGACTATAGTGTGCTTTAGATTTTATATCGAAAAGAGAAGTTTTAGCGTCCAAATCATTTGTTGGGGGGTTTTAAACTAAAAAATTTCTGGAGTTTTTATTAACAAATTCAAAATCAAAATTTGGTGAGTGTAGTTTGATTGAGACTAATATTGAAGAGGATTTTTCAACCTCAAAACTCTCTGTGTAGGAAATTTAAACTCAAAACCATCTTCAAGGATTTTAAACTTTAGAAAAAGCCATCTGGAGGAGAGGGTTTTAAACTCAAAACCCCCCATGGCTTGGCTACGCTCAAAGAATGATAGTGTGTAATTTACTTTTTTTTATATTGAAGAGGTATTTTTAGCATCAAACCCCGCTGAGGAGGAGGGTTAAACTCAAAACCCTCTTTGGCTACGCTCATTGCATTTTGATTGTGTAATTTGCTTTTTTTTATAGAAGAGGTATTTTTTAGCTTCAAACCCCATTTGAGGGGGGTTTTAGTTTTAACTCAGAACCCCCTTTGGCTACACTCATAGAATTTTGAGTGTGCAATTTGCTCTCTTCCGAAAGAATGAAGCGTGAGAATGTAATGAAGATTTATTATACACACACACACACATACATATATATATTTGGCCGGGGGGGGGAAATAAAAATCCTGGCTACGCCCATGAGCAGTAGTGCCAGCTCGTCTTGTCAATATCTGGGGGTTGTCATACACTCTAAAGGGACTAAGGATTTGATTTCTGGGCGGCGCTAATCTTGTCTAATAAATTACTTCATACTAATGGAGTTGGGGGGAGGGGGGTGAGATTATTAAGTAAGGTCACTAACGAACCGAAATGCGATCTTCACTAAGCCTATGTAATACCTTTGTTTATCACATGCTACACAATAGAACGAGACACTTTTGTTGTGTAGTCATGAGACCATGGCTCAAGACAAGTGTTCTTCATTGAAGTAGTTAATTTTGATATTCTGTGGACATCTTAAAGGGAAACTCCGATGGTTTTGACAATTTTTGATATAATATGTGTTTTGATTTATAGATAATGAATATATTATTCTTTTTTTTTTATTTGCAAGAATAACTTAGTAATTGATGTTTTTGTGACATAATTTTTCTGCGCATCCAAAACAGTCAGATTTTCACTGAATTTCTGTGTGACGTCACGAGTGTGCACTCAAATCCTATAGATAGGGAAGCGCCAAGTTATACGAGGACGAGGAAAAAAAATATCTTTGATAAAAAAAATTTTCGTTAGTACATCATTAAAATACTTTAAAAGAAATTTCTAATGGTGTATAAATTATGACTGTATGTTTGACAGTAAGAAAGTTATGATTTTTTTGTGCCGTTTTGACCTAACATTGGTTGACATGGAAAAAAGTGATGAGAGCTTGACGCTGGCTCAGCCGGCGAGACACACCCCCAAGGTCAAAAGTTAAAAAGTTGGAATTGAGTTTCGTAGACGATAGATCTACTTATTACATAAGAAATTTAATAGTAGATCTAGTATTCGTAGTACATTTCTAGCTCACAAATCTGATTCATTTATATTTATGAACTTCAGTTTTTTTTAAATGTCTCAGTAGTATCATTAATTGAATTCTTTGGCCTGGAAATCCAATGTATTGTTGGTACTGCACCTGGTATTAACTTCAATTTTTTTCAAATCCCATTTCCACAGCAATGAAAATGAAGTTGCTGAAACAGCTTCTCTCAAAATGGTTTGAGCATAAACAGGAATTAGCTAATGCCTTTGTAAAATATTTGCTCTTCAGGCGAATAAATTTTTCCCATTTTCCCTTTAAAACTTCATTCAAGTTCATCTCTTGGAAACAAATGAAAAGAGACACTAATTTCTGTATCAGCATACTTGCTGATTTTATCTTTGTGATTGGAACTACTGCAACAAGCTGAAAAACAATATTTAATTTTCTTCAAGTAGAAATAGAGGTTTAGATCTAGAATATTATTTATAAACAATGACCGATTATAAATCAACGTGGAGACTAGATCTAGCTGTGAAGCGTAACAAAAAATGCGATCCGATAGGTCTAGATCTAGACTAGAGAGTTTATCGGTTATATAGGTGTTACGTTTTCATATTGGATGAGACTCTTTAGACATGTAAACGACAAAATCACAGTTTATAAATACTTTAATCTTTATTAACACTGAAAACACTTTCTTGTTCATAGTCCTCCATTTCGGTTCTTCTCTCCTTTCAACACGCAATCGCACCATTTCACATTCACACTAAGATGCGCACGTAACACCCCCCCTGTTTAACAAGTTCGATGCACATCGAACGTCCAAAATACAAATCACTGAATATATTATCAGACTATTCCAAGTTAAAACAAATCGGTAACATATAAAACCATAATGTAATAACTACACAAAATCAAACACAATGTCATGTTAATACCAATACAATTCCAACATGGAATAACAATTATATTCATCACAATAATAACTGTTATTATGAGCAATTGAAACCACTTCTGTTAACATATATCTATAAGTAATCATATTTCTATTAATACAACTCCCCACTCATAATCGTATGCCTGTACAAAACACCATCATTCCAGTCGCAATCAAATAGTTAACAAACAAAGTCTATCTTGTTCCATGCATATTGTAACAACAATATTCAATTCATTACACATATATTTATTCATTGTAGAATAGAACAATAATTAATGTCCATCATTCCCACCTTTTCTAATCCTATCTATATAATTCTAACATTATTGACATGCCATCCTTTCCGCTTCAGTCCTTTGCAATGATGTCCCATTGTGATCCTACTACCTAATGATCTAGCTGTACTGTTTTCTAGGCTGCTAATATCCCTCTCTTTTCTCGTATACGCCTCTTCACTATTGTACCTTGAATCCTTAATTCTAATTAATTGTTGACACTGTCTTCTAATATGCCCCCTTCTCCCACAATTAAAGCATAAGATGTATGAACTTGTACGTCTATATGTGGGTTTAAATCGCTTTCCCTGTACCACTGATTGCCTTACTTTACTTTGATTTGGACCCATTCCTATTGCATTGCTTTCTACCTTATCTGTTAATTCTTTCTTCTCGTGCTCTCTGCTACTCATGTCATCTGATGTATGAGATCTTATGTCTTCTTCCACATCCCCATTTCTACCTCGCGTAGACTTTATCCCATAATATTTCTTCCAATTCTCAATCTCCCTTACTGAACATATTTTCACCCCATGGATATTCCCAATAATTAAATCTATCTCACCCTGATCTACAACACAAGCTTCCACTGTCCCCTTAACATACGGTGTGTCTATACTAACTTTAGCAATCGGTAATTGTACAATATTCCCATTAAACATAACACACTTCCTAGATTCGCCTGTATATTCATGGTCTTCCACTAAATTCTTATTCACTCCAATAATAGTGCTCCCAGTATCCCTGATGGTCTTGGCTGCCTTGTTCCCTACGAATGTATGAAAAATCTCCAATGTTCCAGTATCAGATGACAATGATAAGCCTTGCTCTATTCTACCTTTCTCCCAGTCCTTTCTTTCCTGTCTGTTTCCTTGATATCTTCCGTTGCGGCTATCATTTTGTCTTTCATATGTACCACTTCTATACTGTCTCTCCTGTGTCTCCCTTGTTCTGTGAGAGTTATTCTGTGTCTCACATGTTCTGTTAAAGGCAACTATTTCTTCTATATCACTGCCTCTAGATAATTTCTTCTCGGGATGTGCCACTTTATAAGCCCTTATCAGTCTTACTATGTCTTCTATGGATTTCGATTTCCTCTCCAACAGAAATATTTTTAATTCCTCCTGACACTCGTACATCACTTTGTCCAGCATGAGAAATGTCTTAAGACTGTCAAAGGTTTTTTCTACCTCAGCGGTTTCTATCCAGTTATCGAAATGGCTGCTCATTTTGTCCAAGAAGGTCTGCGGATCATCCTCTGGTTCTATCTCACAATTAACAAACTGTTGGCGATAGAAAGCTTCTGTTTTCCCGAAAGTTCGAAGTAGTTGTTCTTTCACAATACTGTAGTTACTCTGGTTCATACATATTTTTGAAGGCACCTCCGCTGTAAATGATCTTGACAATAAGAATGTCCATTTGTCTTCAGGGTACTCCAGTTCTCTCATTTCTATTTCGAACTTCTTCAAAAAAATGTCTATGTCCATTTTGTCTTCGTTGAATATCAAACCTTTATATTTTGCCAGTTTATTCCCTGTAGATTCACTCTTTCTTTTATCATTCTCTTTTCCTTGGTCTGTTTTTAACTTTTTCTCTGCTGTCTCTTTTTCAAATGCTAATCTTTCTCTTTCAATGGCGACCAATTCATTTTTCTTTTCCCTTTCAATTGCTACTATCTCCTTATCCTTTTCTCTTTCTCTTTTGTCCTCCTTATCTAATCTCTCCTTTTCTTTGTCTCTTTCCATCGCTAATCTCTCCTTTTCTTTGTCTCTTTCCATCGCTAATCTCTCCTTTTCTTTTTCCCTTTCTCTTTTGTCCTCCTTATCTAATCTCTCCTTTTCTTTGTCTCTTTCCATCGCTAATCTCTCCTTTTCTTTGTCTCTTTCCATCGCTAATCTCTCCTTTTCTTTGTCTCTTTCCATCGCTAATCTCTCCCTCTCCATCAACCTTTCTTGTACGTATTTTCTTAGTTCTGCCCCTTCCAGCTCCAACAACCTTCCCTCTTCCTTCAACGCTGTTATCTCAGCCTTGTCCGCCATAGTCGATTACTAATAATATCGAATCGAATGTTCTCCTGTCTCTAGATCTAGACTTTACTATCTCTACTGTCTGCTGACAGGAGATCCCCTGTGTATAGAGGGATACGTGGGTTTTACCTTTGCGTTGGGCGCCACTTGTTACGTTTTCATATTGGATGAGACTCTTTAGACATGTAAACGACAAAATCACAGTTTATAAATACTTTAATCTTTATTAACACTGAAAACACTTTCTTGTTCATAGTCCTCCATTTCGGTTCTTCTCTCCTTTCAACACGCAATCGCACCATTTCACATTCACACTAAGATGCGCACGTAACAATAGGTCTAGATCTAAATTTAGCCAGCACCCTTGTGACGTCACGTTTTTAAAAACTAAAAACATCTCGCAGAACCCCGTTTTTGGGGGGGCGTGGAGAATTTTCTGTCTAATTTATTAAATATAAAATTTTCCGAGCATTTAAATAAAAAATGATATAATGTTTACTATTACAACTTTTTACGCAGAATTTAAATATGTCAATAACTAAAATTTGAAAAACTATCGGAGTTTCCCTTTAACACCCTAAAGTACTGCTCATATTTTATGACGTTTAATAGTTCTAATTACGACATAAATAGTTTCAATGACGAAATTATTAGCTATTTTTTCGACATTTAATAGTTCAAATTACGGCATTTAAATTTTTTTACAAGGCTTTTAATAGTTCTAATTACGTCGTTGAAATAGTTCTAATTATGACGAATTACTGCTGCCTGGTCAGGATGGCTGTCTGGTCAGGATGTCAGCCTGGTCGTGTTGTGTGCACTCTAGGCTGTGGTCTCGAAGATACCGAGTTCGAACTCTGCACGACGACATCTCACGCAGTCCTGAAGTTGGTTTTAGGCTGGGGTGTAATACTCTTCACGTCTGAAGAAACACACGAACATCAAACAAACTTCTAGAAATATTGCAGAACTTCAGCAACTGTTTTTCAATGACGCTAAGAAACATACTCTTGTCAACAAACAAACAAACAGATGAAACGGGGAGTGTTTCACATCGTTAGAATGCCCTCGTTACAGCAATTATCAACATTAATGACAGAGTTCTGCAATTAGACCTCATTTCTCCTGGGAGATTATACACATTGAAGCTTGAGAAAGGAAAGTGTTTTTTTGTCTTTATGCGTAACAATTATTTTGCAATTGCAATTAGAAAAATTAAAACAAAATTTCAAACAAAACTCTTTTTTAAACCGAGATTCTACTTTTTTTGTTTGTCAATTTGTTTGTATTCACGTTAAAACTAGATGAAAGGAAAGTTTGCGTTTGCCGCCATTTTCCAAACTTTTTTTTTTCTAAAAAAAAATAATAATTTCATCCAGCACTATTCTTATATAAAGGAATATGATTATATGGCATTGGCGAGTAGCTAATGAAATTTTTAAAAATTTCTTTCGTCAAAGAAATATCTTATTCTACAGAAGGCCCAATCTGGTAGCTTAGAAATCTAGATAAGGACACTTTTGTTTTCCATTTCAGTTTTTTTTCTAAATATTCCACTCTCTCAACTCACTGTCTCATTTCCAGACGTCTCAGAGTTGACAGAAGCCCCGTGTCCTACGTCTGAGTACTGGAGATCAACATTGGCCTCTTCCTAATGTTGACCGTGACTCTAAAACTGTGTTCATAATATCCGGGTTATCAATTTGGTCAGAACTCTTTAAAAGCCTATTTCCCCACATTATAACTTTGATTCTAGATCTGGCCGCATTCATCAAGGCACATAACTCCGTGGCAGACAAATAAATTAAATGAGACATTGAATCATTCGGGTCAATCCAACCTGCCTAGCAGGTCATTATAAAATGGAGGGACCAAGGTGAAGGTCACATCTTTCTTTTGTTTCCATTGTCGTTTGTTTGTTTTTGCCTCGTGTCAGTTTGAGAACTCAGTTTCTGAGAAGCCGAAGCATATTGTTTAAGTAACTTACAAAGTCGTAGCGCCTATGGAGCCATGTAATTGGTGTTCTTAAAAAAAAAAGCAAAAACCATTAAGTGACCATGTGACTTGTTCTTAGAAAAAACTTCAGTGTCACTCCAGAATGATTTCGTTTTGATTTTAGTTTCAATGACACTGCAGTGTGTTCGGGAATCGTTAATAGAGATTGGGTTTTTACAACTTGGGGATGAATAAACTTAGAGACATGCCTAATTTAGACAAGAAAACAAAAACAACAAAATGTAAAAAAAAAAAATTGAAAAAAAAAATGTTTTATACGATCCCCTTTTACGGCACACCACGGGTTTGTCTGCTTTAAGTGCATCAAAATATGTTGGCCACAGCTGTATCTTTAATGATGAATGCAGTAATTCCTGAGGATACGTAGACCCAGCTGTAACCTACATATTTTGTCTTTAAATAGCTACGTAAAATACTGCACTCGTTCTTAAACCACAGACTGGAAGACAATGTCTTATAATAAAATGAATGACTTTGTAGATGTTTATCTGAGCATGAGTTCTATACATAAATATAGGTGCGGTTTAAATATTTTTTTAGTTCTCTTCTCGACCTCATTTCGACCCTATTCCCCCCCCCCCCTTTCCCTTTTGACTTCCAACAAAACTACTGCGCCACTATATCATTGCTTTAGACATTCAGATTCTTGTTTGTTATTGATTCGAGGATCTTTTCCATAGCATCGCCGTCTTCTTGATACCGGCAGTAACACTTACCGTAACGTCTAGGTGGCTGTCACATCCCCAAACATAGCATCCTTCGTGACTAGCCACTAGACCGAGATTAATATTTGTATCTCGATCAACGCACACATACTCCCTCTCAAACACACATACTCCCTCTCAAACACACATACTCCCTCTCAAACACATATATTCTCACACTTACAGACTTGGTGTATGTGTTTCTAGGAAGACCTAATAACATTCATTAAAAACACGCACACACTAAATGCTGTTTTAGATATGACAAATAAATTGTGTTTGTAAATGTTGAAGGCAGCTTCCCCGCCTACTTCCTTCTCCCCCTTCTTTGAACAAAAAAAATCTGATCGTTGAATGAGATAAGCAGACGTCAAACTCAATACAGCGCGGGAAATTATAGTTTGGTGTCCTGACGTCTTCTTGGGCAGACGAGGCACTCATTTTCTCCGCGCATGTTTCTTTATTATGGTGTATTAATGACACCCTCCCTGACATTTATTACGTCTGCTAGACATTGATCAAATGAGAAAAGACTTCAGTAATAAGAAAAGATATGAGGTCGAGACAAAAGTTTTGTCTAGGAAAAAAAAAAGACTACAAGTGGCGGCAGACGAGTTACTACATTATTGCAGGTATGCTAAGATCACCCAATGCTCAAGATATTTTACCAAGCTGAATATAGTCTGTGGCATTTTACGTCTCGAGGGACGATCTTTTCCCTTTGCAACTTCTTGTGTGACTAAAGAGGCCAATCCTTGATACACAGCTGCGATCGCAAGTTGGGCATATGTGATCACCAGGCGTCGTTGCATTTTCACCCTTCTTTCTGCTTCTCTTTTGTATGGCATCTGCAATCCGAGACCCTTCCTTTATGCTCTCTCTTCTTGTAGATCTATCCAGTGCTACTTTTTCCCAGCTGCTAGTGTCGATTTTGAAGAGCTTTATGTCGCGTTTGCATACATCCGTATAACATCTGTTGTAGTAGGTATCCATAAAAGCATTATGTTTACGAATCAAATAAATCATACAATTTAAGCATGGTAAATAGTGATCATGTAACAGAGCAGGATTTACGTATTAACTACTCTATCTATAGCTATAGCTTTTTCTTCTAAAATAACTTTTATCCTCTAGGATTTTGACCATCCCGATTACATACAATTATCAGATCTGACATTGACATATAATAGTATTTGGTCTTATAAAATACTTTTAAAACCCATATGTTCCGTCTGCTGTTGTTTTCTGATACAGTTTGTTCTGTACGTCGTAAGTTTGGTTTCAGATTTTTCTATTTCCCCAGAGCAACACGATAGCAATCAAATGTAATGTCAGTGATTACAGATGTTTTACGTGTCAATTTCCATGCTTAGTCACAACGGAAGTGCTGTATTAGATGAAGTCATGAATATAACCTTAATGAGTGATAGGAAATAAACCTAGACCCTAACCCTAACATTCATCTACAATCATGTAATAAACCAAGACTACGTTTATACTGGTGTATGTACTTATCTAGAAATAAGTAAAAACCAAGAACCATGATCTATTTACAGTGTTGAATATACTTATCTAGAACTATGTAAAAACCATAAATACTATATATATCAGGGGTTCTCAACCTGTGGGTCGCGACCCCCTTGGGGGTCGATCGACGATTTGCCAGGGGTCGCCTAAGACCATCGAAAATATGGATTGTTTTGTCTATTCTTCTATTGCTGTATGTGTGTGTAAAGGGGGGGAGGGTCGCGGAGGATTGGGTGATTGCAAAAAAGGGGTCGCCGAGCATAAAAGTTTGAGAACCGCTGATCTACATGGTGTTGTATGTACTTATCTAAAACTTAGTAGAAAAACCCAGAATCGTCATCACGGTACAGTGTTGTATGTACTATGTTTTAAAAAAAGACTCATATTGACCCCCCCCTCACAGTTGTCCAGCACAGCGGTCACTAGCTTTGACCAGTGCTCCAATAAGATTAACTGCCCATCACAAGGGAAATAACGTGATGAAATATAGCACTGCCCGTAACGAAATAACCTCGCCCAGACACGTCTGCAAGACTTCACATAAAACACACACACACACACACTGACCGTAGGACAAGATTCGATTTGAACCGTTCTGTTGGCTGGGTTTAAACCCAAAACTTTATGCAATCTCTTTAGTATGTCAGGCTTAAGATTCGCTCAGGCTTATGTCTGTTGAATGTAGACTATTATTCTTCCTACTTTTGGTTTGTTCACATGGAGAACTGGACACAGAACTAATTACAATCTTTCAAAATTACAAATTTGGTCGGATTTAGCGCAAGTGCTTTAATGTGTAACCAATGCTTTCATCTTTGGCTCTCAATCGATTTTAACAATTTTCAAAGTGGCTTTTGACCTCGAACAAGAAAAAAAAACAACCTCCCAACATTCATCAACAGCGTGCCGTGTTCTGGTTCTTTCTGGTTCTGTAGTTCTCAATAGTAGTGACACGCCGGCTAGGTCAAGGTGACACTGCCCAAACTCACTGGCCTAGATAACAGGCAATTTAGAATCGTTTCTCTCTCTGAACTGAATACAGTTAAAGAGAACAGCTAACTCAACTCCAGCCAGCTAACTCAACTCCAGCCAGCTAACTCAACTCCAGCCAGCTAACTCAACTCCAGCCAGTAAATGACTGTATTCGATCTAAGAGTCGTTGCTACCATGTAACCACTGGCTTGAATCTAAGTACAGACAACATTGGCATACATACAAAGTCGAGTACATCGCCCATTAACAGACCAAAGGTTTATCTATAACAGTCCTACACATCATTTGGTACCAGTCACATTAATACAGTCAGTTTAAAATTATGACTGCAAAGTCTTACACATCATTTGGAACCAGGCACAGTAATGCGTCAGTTCAACATTCTGACTGCTTCAGTTCAACATTCTGACTGCTTCAGTTCCACATTCTGACTGCGTCAGTTCAACATTCTGGCTGCAAAGTTCAACATTCTGACTGCATCAGTTCCACATTCTGGCTGCTTCAGTTCCACATTCTGACTGCTTCAGTTCCACATTCTGACTGCTTCAGTTCCACATTCTGACTGCTTCAGTTCCACATTCTGACTGCTTCAGTTCCACATTCTGACTGCTTCAGTTCCACATTCTGACTGCATCAGTTCCACATTCTGACTGCTTCAGTTCCACATTCTGACTGCTTCAGTTCCACATTCTGACTGCGTCAGTTCAACCTTCTGGCTGCAAAGTTGACCCAGACAGAACGATGTTCATATTAATATTGATAGTGAAGAAAAGAATTTATAATCAACAATTATTTGAATATATTTTTAAAACTATGTTATTTTATCAGTGGAATAGACTGCACATTCTACACTAGTATTTTATACACAACAATGTTGTACTCAGCTCTCACTAATGTCTTAGTATAAGGTACAAAACCAGTTGTCCATTATTTATTATGGGTAATAAAACAGGTCACAAAGAATTACTACTAACAGGACTATCTGCCCATGTTGGAAAAAAAAATATTGTGTCTGTGCTGTCGGTCTGTCTGCCACGTTTAGATCTCAAAAACTATTAGCACTATTGAAAATAATCGTTCTCAGAATAGGCGCAGTTTTCATCTTACCAAAACGTGACACTTTTATGCCATAGTGAAATTCCGATTTCCCTTTTATCATTTCATATCGGCAGAGTAGGTGTCCAGTTGGTTATAAAATAAGTCGATAAAAAGTCTGATTGTTCTTCTACAAAGTATGTATTTTAGTTGGCGTGTGAGTCCGACTGACCAGCAGGTGATGTGTATGTGTATGAGTTATGCTGACCAGCATGGATGTGTTAGTGTGAGAGTACGACTGACCAGTGGGGGATGCTTAGGATTTTGAAATGACGTTACGTTCTACTGCTCAAATGTCGATTAGTTTAAAGGCTTGAGAACGCCGAGTGCGATGCTTTTCTTCCAGATCTGAGGCCCATGTTTTTTCACTGTCCACAGCTTTCTTGGTCACCGTCTCTCTCCAACTTGTGCAGCCTAGGGCTATGTCTTCCATATCTCGCTTATTCCAGTGTACCGGTACATATTTCGTGATTTGATAGTGATGTTCTCGGAAAGTTCAACTATTCAAATGGAAAGAATGAACCATTAGATTCGCCTCATCTTCAGCACTGTCTATGCACGCATGCACCAAAATAGAATTAATTCTTCATCAACTACAGAAACGTGAATCGATTCACATACTCAACAACTAGAAGATGGTTTTGTGTCGAGAAATGGACGGAACTGGTTTACAGACTATGAATACAAAGTTTCTCTGCAAACTTTACAGCAAGGAATAAAAAAGGAATCCATTAAATCTCGAATGACTGATCTGAGGCTTGTAAACGTCATGGTTCAAGGTTGAACCAAATTTGCAGTTGTGAGTCTTCGGTAGACACTTATGTATGTCCTTGAGATTAGTTTATGTATCTGAAATTTCGTATGCTTTTATTTTCGTGGGAAATTTTGCCAATTAAAATAATAATAATGTAATTATTTTGAAGTCCGAAGATTAAGGATGAATGCAGTATTTTACGTGACTAATAGGATTCAGTTACGACCTGCATATTTTGCCTTTACCTAAAGCAGACAAAGCCATTGTCCGCCTATGGTCTATTTAAGTTTTTTTTTGTTTGTTTGTTTTTTTGTCGTCTTCTGCGAGAGCTTTGGTTCTGTAACGTGTGCCCTCCGACCATCGTCTGAAATACAGTTCAACAAGACAATGCCAATATAGAATAAAGACAATGCCAATATAGAATAAAGACAATGCCAATATAGAATAAAGACAATGCCAATATAGAATAAAGACAATGCCAATATAGAATAAAGACAATGCCAATATAGAATAAAGACAATGCCAATATAGAATAAAGACAATGCCAATATAGAATAAAGACAATGCCAATATAGAATAAAGACAATGCCAATATAGAATAAAGACAATGCCAATATAGAATAAAGACAATGCCAATATAGAATAAAGACAATGCCAATATAGAATAAAGACAATGCCAATATAGAATAAAGACAATGCCAATATAGAATAAAGACAATGCCAATATAGAATAAAGACAATGCCAATATAGAATAAAGACAATGCCAATATAGAATAAAGACAATGCCAATATAGAATAAAGACAATGCCAATATAGAATAAAGACAATGCCAATATAGAATAAAGACAATGCCAATATAGAATAAAGACAATGCCAATATAGAATAAAGACAATGCCAATATAGAAGAATGAATCATTTATTTGCTCACAATTGATTGGCAGAATAAACAGGCGCAATGACATCTTTCACTCTAATGACACAATAGAGATACATTGAATAAATCTATCCACAGCTCAGACCTAAATACAATGTGAATGTACAACTCCTCCCCCTACCCCCTCCGATATTCTCTTTTGCCTCATTCTATCCCTCTCGAGATACTACAGTTTAGAAAGAACGACAACTCTAAAGATTCTTTTTAGTGCTTCTGGGGTATTTGAAAAAAAAAGTGGAATTTGTAGTGCAGGGGTTCTCAAATATGGCCTATTCTAACTTG
Source organism: Biomphalaria glabrata (assembly GCF_947242115.1). NCBI lineage: Eukaryota > Metazoa > Mollusca > Gastropoda > Planorbidae > Biomphalaria > Biomphalaria glabrata. The sequence goes on from NC_074711.1 coordinate 73,702,151, forward strand.
TAAAACTTGACACATACAAGTTTTTTTTTCAACGGAATTTACTATTTTTATTGTTATCCGAAGATAGATGTAGCAGACAGCTGAATAATAATTGATTTCAAACATTTTAATTGTCTCAGCAGAAATTTTTTTTAACAGTCGCAGTAAATGTGCTTAATGCATAACGTCTGGTCGTGTTGTAAAGCTTTAGGCTGTGGTACGTAAGGTCAAATGTCATTATTAATCGTCAATAATTAATATTAAGTGAAGTTTAAGGTTCAACACTTACAAAGTACACGTTAGACTACTTTTAGAATACACGAAGGTGTTAAATCTGTAATATGTGAACCAAAATATGTACGTTTTGAAAAAGGTTGAACAGCGCATCCATAAATTTTAACTTTAATACGTAAATTTTGTATAGAAATGCATAACGTATTGGACAACATGAACCTTGGATGAACTTCTAATGGTAGAAGGGCAGAAAAGCTTGGGCCTCCCGTAGTGCTCTGGTAAGAAATTCTGTTGTGGGCCTCCCGTAGTGCTCTGGTAAGAAGCTCTGTTGTGGGCCTCCCGTAGTGCTCTGGTAAGAAATTCTGTTGTGGGCCTCCCGTAGTGCTCTGGTAAGAAACTCTGTTGTGGGCCTCCCGTAGTGCTCTGGTAAGAAACTCTGTTGTGGGCCTCTCGTAGTGCTCTGGTAAGAAATTCTGTTGTGGGCCTCCCGTAGTGCTCTGGTAAGAAACTCTGTTGTGGGCCTCCCGTAGTGCTCTGGTAAGAAATTCTGTTGTGGGCCTCCCGTAGTGCTCTGGTAAGAAGCTCTGTTGTGGGCCTCCCGTAGTGCTCTGGTAAGAAATTCTGTTGTTGAACGTAGTGCCTCATAGCCTCCATGGGGTTCAAGTGACCCTTCAGGCCCTTCAGCTATCTCCCCGCAGCTCTTGGACACTCTCGTAAGAAATGCATTTCTGTTTTTTCTGCCCAGGGCCGGTCTTAGGCCACTGCAACCTATGCGCAGTGGGCCCTACACTTTCATAGACCCCGCGCGAATTCTATGAGGAATTTATTAAAATAAACAATTTTAACTTTAATTAAAGGGTTTCTGGAATTCTCCTGAAATTGTAAAATATACGAAAAAGTAATTAAAATCTCCTGAAATTATTATTATTAAATCTTCTGAAAACTGATGCAAATCTGCTTAAAAAACAGACAAAATTGTCATTTCTGGGGTCATTCAATATGGAAAACGCCAATCCTACTAGCAATTTAAAAAAAAAAAGCATTGTCAGTGTAATAATAAGGCGAATTTTAACCAAAACAAGAAGTTCAAATACTTAATTTACTTTAATAGTCACTGGCATACAAATATAAATCTAAATCTATCTCGACCTCTTCGAAAAAAAACAACAACGATATTTTGCTAGTCGATAGTAAATCTAAAAGGCAGATCTGAATGTTTATCGGCGTTTTGTTGGAAAACTACTATCTACTGTAGATGGCTCGTAAAGTTAAGTTGACAGTAATTTAGTTCTTAGTAAAGTATGAATAAAATGCAAAGACGAATTTATTTTCTAATACAAAATCTTAATTTTCACTTATTATCCTTATCACAACCCAGAATAGGTCCCGCGCAATCCGTTTCGCATAGGGCCCCGCAATCTGTAGGACCTGTCCTGCTTCTGCCTGTCCCATTAGTTTAAGCAGGAATTGAAAAAACTCCAGTATGTCAATTGTAGCGAAGTTATTCAAGTCGAATTATCAGTGATGCCAAAATACGGCTCGCTGGCCAGATCCGGCCCGCGACATAGTGTTATCCGCCCCGCCCAAACATCGGACCAAATTGTAGAAAATCACACAAAAAAGGTTGAAAAATGTTTATCTGTCCTTATTTTAAGGTTCTCTCTCTTTGTTTCATGGATTTCATTCCTTGCTAGTTTCTTATTCATATTTTTTTTTTGTTCTTGTAAGAATTTTTTTTTTTTTTAATTTTAAGCCCACATGAATCTTTTCTTTAATTCTTTGAAATATCCGCTGTTGTCTTGAACTAGCCTTGTACGTGACACCTTGTGAGTGCAACCCAAGGCATCATTACGTATCATGTTTTGTTATAAACTCAAGTGGTGCTGTACCAAGTATCGTGTATATAGTAGCGAAACAGTAGATCTGAAGAAACCAAAAGTAGACTCTGAATCTAAAACTTCGAAGAAAAGTGGAAAAAGTCTGATTGGATGTCACACCGGACTTGCAGCAAGAGTTGTCAATTATTTTTATTTTCTTTTTGTTGATATGGCCCGCGTCATGAGTGTCAGAAATTAAAATGGCCCGCGGGCCGATCTAGGTTGGGCTTCACTGGAATATATGAAGCCGAAATGACTGTAATATTTTTGAAACTTTGTCGTCATGGATACCCAATATTTTAGAAGAATGATTATGCCTATAAATGCTGGCAATTTAAAGATGATTTGTACTTTTGCAATCCCCTACGACAGAGCTGCGGGAATGTGTTATAGAAAATAGATTCATTTTTGGACAAGTGTAAAATATCTTTGAAAAATATTAGTGTCTGCAGAGATGCTCCTCCAAGTATGGTAGTATGTTGGTCTGGATTTCATCCTTTGGTAAAGAATGAGTCGCCTAAAGTTATCGGAACTCAGTTTGTGATTCATCTCGAATATTAATATCGAAGACAATGCTACTAAAATAATCAAAAGAAATGAAAAACGTCGCTTGCAATGATCGATTGCACTTAAACTTGCGTCTGAAAAAAATCCAATCCTTCCAAATAAAACATCAAATAAACAAACGAAATTGGAGGAAAATAATATTTCCATGTTTCCAATCGTATTTGCTCTTTGTGAGGAAAATGACATTGAACCTGACAAACAAATAAAATTATAATTTTGTGAAAGAACATTTGCTAATGCTTTGAGGACAAAATTTCATTAAACTTTCCTAATTTATATCCCATATGCACCTGCCAGAACTCCAATGAAAGTCAAAGTCGAAGATGAGAAGGAGACAGAAATAGTTTATTGAACTCATTAATAAAGATGCAGAGAAACATGTCTCTATAATTACACACATCTGGATCAAGTGTTTACAGTCATGTCACAATTTGTCTGTGTTGCACCTTCTTCAATTCGCAATAATACATTATTTGTATAACAACCTGTTCATTATCATGTCTAAATACAGAACATCGTCACATGTGTATGCAATGTGGATAAAATGAATAAGAAATAGCTAGATAAATAAATGCATGTTATAAAGATAGTAGTTCATTTATGTGTCATTGGATGAGAAAGAGAAATATATATTTCAAGAATATAATTCCATATTGTTTCGTGATTAAACATAAAGCTTTGGCAATGAAAATCAGATTTACTGTTATCAATGGTCTGTTAAAGCATAGCTAAGAATCGTTGCACAGTATTGAAAAATAGATGTTAAAAAAATGTTATAAAAATCTACAACACACAGTACAATAAACCCTTCTGTTATGTAGTTATACATATACATTTGAAGAACTTCAAAGATACAACAAGAAATATTGTCTTATAAAATTGTTGTTATTCTCGCTTGTGCAAATGAATCATCACACATTGATCATCGTGTGACAAGAAAGATTTTTTTTTTAAAGTCCTGAATCAGAATGACATGTTATCGAATCACTCTTGTGAACATTTCTTGACGACACTAGATGAAAATTGGCGCTAATTGACATTTTATTCGAAACTGCCACTTGACGTGTGACAAGATAAAGATGAAAAAAAATTGCCCTGCAACAAAATCGTGTAACTGGTGTAAATCTCATGTCAGCTGATCCCCAAATCAATTTACTTGTCACAAAAATGTGCTTGTTGCCAGAGAAATGATGTCAAGAGAAGAAGCTTTTTTTTTTTTTTTTTTTGAGATGAAAAAGAGTGACATAGGCTTACATCTAAAGAAAAATGGTTGACGAAAAAAAAAGGCATAAAATTTCTTTCATTTGTTGAAATTTTTTTGTCGCTGCCCTGTATTTTGTGCTCTCGGTCACCTTTAAGTTGTAGAAATCTAAATCACTGATGACTATTTCATTTCGCTTTTGTTAAGACTGAAATAGGTGCTGAAGCTACTTTTGTGTAGACTCACTGTTAAAAAAACAAAAAGTTTTGCAGATTGCACGAGTTACCTTCCTTCCGATAGCAAGTACAAAATAGAGCATTCTAGAATATGGCAATCTTTTCGCGTAACTTTCAGAAACGTATCATCTATCGATCTATCACACTAGCGGATCTGGAACTTTGGAAGGGGGGGGGGGGGCGATTTTTCCCCAAACCCTAACCCTAGGTATAAAAGGTAAATATATTGTCAGTTATAGTCTCAAAATTTTTTATACAATAGAAAAATGTCAGTACGAGTAAAGGTTGGAAAAAGGTGACTAGTGACTAGGAAAATAATATTTGGGTTCAGTACTTATCTCAATTTTTACTCTTATAATGAAAAATTCTAAATTTTCCAAAACAAAGTCTTTCGTAAAATAATTAAGATAAATTCGTGTGCAACTACATCAACTCTGTCGCCATATTTGACTCTTCTGTTTTAAAACGTCATGTTTTCGTCTGGAAAGGGGAGAGGGCGGTAGAGTGAAAACAGTTAATCATCGCTCCTTTTTAAAATTTCTGCTAATGATTGCATGTGGCATTAAAGAATAGCGGGTGGGGCGACTCGATATAATAATTTAATTTATAGCAAATATAAACTATACATATTTTTTTTTTAATTTTGTAATTTCTTAAAATGCATGTATCGCCCCTCCCATCTGGTACAACCCTTTTTCAGTTTATATTTACTAATGATAAAATTTGAGTCTGTGTGCGACATAATATACAAATGGGTTAAAACATTAATATGTACCTTATATTATATAGATATTCAACTAATTTTGTTCACAAACTATGATTTCTCCATAAAAATAGGACCTCCCCTTAGAGTGGGGAGAGCAATAGAAGCAATAGCCCCCCCCCCCCACCTCACCGAATCGGCTAAGATACCAGAAGTGTAGCGATATAATATAAAAATTATATTGTAATTCAACTAATTTTGTTCACAAACTATGATGTCTAAATAAAAGTAGGACCACCCCCGCTCAACGGGTTTAGGTTGGAAGGGCAGTAGATGTATTCACCCCCCCCCCCAATCGACTAACTGGGAAACGACATAATATAAGGATCGCTTAAAATATCAATAAAAAGTTTTAATATATAGATGTTTTATTGATTCTGTTAACAAGCTGTGATTTCTACAAATAAATTGGACCACCCCCACACTCAAAAGTTTATGGTGGGGGGGGGGGGAGCTATCTATCTCTCTACAGGGGCGTAACTAGGGATTTGGGGGCCCGGGGGGATTGACCTCTTTGGGGGCCCCTTGCATTTTAACATTCGACATATGACATGGAATAATGTACGCAAAAATATATAAGCCCCAAATCAAATTGGTTCAGTATATCAGTAAATTTAACAAAAAGTAATCAAGACTCTTTTAATGAATAATACCTTTGTTTATTAGTTAAATAATGCACAAGTGACAAATCTAAATTGATATCGCTTCACGTCGTGCATTCTGTGCAGCAAAGACATCTATAACATCAACTACATCGATACTTTCTAGTATTTGTGACTTCACTGACATTAAAGCCATGATAAGCCTTTCTTGTGTCATTGTGCTCCTGAGATAGCTTTTGATGAACTTGAGCTTTGAGAATGATCTCTCACATGACGTAATGGAAGTGGCCTGAGTTAGCAGTAATCGGAGAAGGTTGCAAAGTTTGAGCACACGTAATTACCATATGAAGCCTGTTTCTTCAATATGTCTATTGGTGATTGTATTACTGGTTTGTTGATGAAAAGTGCTCGTGCATCAATGACATCATTGAAAAAAGCGATTTGGCATTTATTTCATCATACAAAAAAGGGAAAAGTAGCACAGTTTGTCATAAGCGGGTCTTCATCTAACAGGTGTCTAGGTTCAAGAAGAAACCCAAAGGTATCCATTTTCTTTCCAGCCTTTGGAATCTGCCCTTCATCTCCATATGAAATCTGTCCAGCACTTCTGTCGCAACACGTTTGAATTGCAGTTCTATTGACAGTCCTACATTAGAACTCAACTTCCCATTAAGTCTTTTCTTTCTTCTGGTTGTTTTGATTACAGGGAATCCATAGTATTCACTACCTTCTTTTGCTTTTTCGATGGATTGGGTTTTTGTCAATTTCTCATCATTCTGCAGAAAGCATGAATGGGTACTAATTTCTTTAGCAGCTTCCCGTATATGCAGTCCAGACTTTTGTAGTTTCTTCTGAACTATATTAATTGGGCGCAAGAGCTTTGACCAGAATTCAAGATAGGCAAAAATTCTTAATTTTCCACTGCATGAAGAAGATTCTGTGCTAATATTATATGGTATTACGTCATTGTTGGTTGTTTATGTTTTGTGCGCAAGCAAAAGGATTCAGAGCATACAAAAGTGGGAAAGATCCATATCTCGTTATTCTCGAGTATAGAAATACTCCGAAAAGTGGACTGCCATATTCACCATCACAACTGCTGACGAGTAGAAAACTCAGGGAATCATTCCAACTGAATCGGTAGCTGAAAATGCAGAGACATTACTCAACGAACGACAGATGAAAAGCAAAGTGAATTACAATGCAAAAGCAAGACTACCTAAAGATTATTCTGTCGGAGAGTTCGTCTAGGTCAAACATGGCAGAAAGCAGTTGTCATAAAAAACATTCAGCACCCAGATCTTACATCATAAAGACAAACGGACAAACGGAAAAACATACAGAAGAAATCAACGCTTTTTGAATAAGAGTTTCGATGAAGACATCTCTGGGTACTATGATACCGATGAAGACAATGAACTGCAAACTGTTGGAACAAACGAAACAGACAGTTATAGACCAACGTCTAGAGAACTTGTTGTGCCAGTCAAGACAACCAGGAGTGGACGAATTGTTAAAGTTCCTAGTAGACAGGGCCGGCCTTAGGCCACTGCAGCCTAAGCGGTCGCAGTGGGCCCCGCGCTTTCATAGGACCCGCGCTAATTCTAAGTGTACATTATTAAATTAAACCACTATAACGTATATAAAAAACAGGGTTTTCGCGACCTCCTGATTTTCCAGGGCCTCCAGGAAATCTCATGAAAAGTCAAAATATACGATAAAGTCCTGAACTTTTTTTGAATTTATTCAAATCTCCTGAAGAATAGAAGAAATTGACATTTTGGGCTGCCTATAAAAAAAAAGTGGCATTGCGAGCTTTCATTTGATAAAAATGTATTGCAAAGACGAAAGTAGGCCTATTTTCTAATTCAAAAAAAAAAAAAAAAATATTGACATTATGCTCATCCCTACCCAGACTAGGCCCCGCGCGATCCGTTTCGCATAGGGCCCCGCAAATTTAAGAACTTTAAAAGGAAGGGTGTGATAATAACTTCAAAAGGAAGGATGTGCTAATATTATATGATATTACGTCATTGTTTGTTGTTTATGTTTTGTGCGAAAGCAAAAGGATTAGATGGAAATAAAAATAGAGTTTCCATTGGATTGAGGAAAGATGAATAGAGGGATAATAACTCGAGTGTGAAGTTTAATTCTGAAATTATAGACGCCACACCCGAATAATGGACTATTCTAGAATTATTAAGAATAACTTTTGGATCTGTTATACTCGATTCTCTAAATTTTGCTTCAAGGTTAATTAGTGTAGCCATAAAATACTCGCCATTTAGATCTATTATTAGTAAAGGTAACAAGATACCTGGAATTCGCTGTATGTTATGCAGTTTTATTCGTGGCAACAAAGTTTAAAATGTAAAACTAACTTTAAAAAAAATTTGATCTCTGTGGGAAAAAATATTTTTAAAATGTCAACAAAGTCAACGTACTGATAGACCTAGATCTAGGTTTGGTCTTTGTGAAAAATTTAATCCATAAATGTTGAAAAAAAAAGACACCCTTTGACACTATTTGTCAATCAGTATATTAATTTATGTATTTACAAATAAATTTCGGACACCCATTTGGGGGCCCCCCCTATGTGGGGGCCCGGGGGGATTTTAAAATTCTCCCCCCCCCCTCCCCCCCCCCCCTTAGTTACGCCACTGTCTCTCTATCTATCTATCTATCTATCTATCTATCTATCTATCTATCTACTATCTATCTATCTATCTATCCATCTATCTATCTATCTATATATCTATCTATCTATCTACTATCTATCTATCTATCTATCTATCTATCTATCTATCTATCTATCCATTTATCTAACAGTCTTGTTTCTGGTTAACAGGGTAAGTCGTTCTATTTAGTTCACAGAATTGCCGCTATGTTTATACACTTAGTGGTAAGTGGTTACATTTATATAATATTGACGTAGACTAGTATTTCTTATCATTAAAATTGTGTATTCTGGGAAAAAAAAAGAGTAATCACTAGAGGGAAGTAAGATATTTAAATATTGGAAATAGCTCCTGGCATCCAGAAACCCCTGCACGCTTCTGATTGTTCTACAATTAGTTCAATTGGGGTAAAAATCTATCTTCAATGTATGTAACTGCTTTCTATAAATAGACTAACATTGTGGATTGTTATATTGTTATTATTCGTGTATTGAATGATGTGCTAGTAGAACACTTGGGCAGATATGCTTTCAACATTAACATATTGGCGAAAGTGATAGCCGTTATCTACTTTCGTCACAGTCGATATAGGCCTAATTAAAGTTGGGCAGCTAGGCCTAATTAAAGTTGGAAGCCAGGGCAGCTAGGCCTAATTAAAGTTGGAAGCCAGGGCAGCTAGGCCTAATTAAAGTTGGAAATCAGGGCAGCTAGGCCTAATTAAAGTTGGAAGCCAGGGCAGCTAGGCCTAATTAAAGTTGGAAGCCAGGGCAGCTAGGCCTAATTAAAGTTGGAAGCCAGGGCAGCTAGGCCTAATTAAAGTTGGAAGCCAGGGCAGCTTTAACATAAATGGAAACATTATTAAATCAAGAGTATAAAAACATTTTTTTCTAATCTTGCGGCCTTTTTGTATGTTTTACTTACGGTTTGTTTTCAAAGCTTTTTCCAGTTATATTTTGTACAAATAATATTTCATATAAGTGGAAGCTGAGTTGCTTTAAGAAAGATGCAGTGACATAATACCTTTATCTGGCAGATACTAGTGGTAGGTCTGGTATACTTAGAAAGATACAATGACAGCATGCCTATATCTGGCAGCGCTCGTAGCAGCGTGGCACAAGTTTGACGAATGACAGTCATTATCTTGTACAACTGATGTCATTATCTTGTACAACTGATGTCATTATCTTGTACAACTGATGTCATTATCTTGTACAACTGATGTCATTATCTTGTACAACTGATGTCATTATCTTGTACAACTGATGTCATTATCGTGTACAACTGATGTCATTATCTTGTACAACTGATGTCATTATCTTGTACAACTGATGTCATTATCTTGTACAACTGATGTCATTATCTTGTACAACTGATGTCATTATCTTGTACAACTGATGTCATTATCTTGTACAACTGATGTCATTATCTTGTACAACTGATGTCATTATCTTGTACAACTGATGTCATTATTTGAGCCGGATGCTCGAGTTGCACTTAAACATGTTATTAAACAAACATACGTCACTGGTAGGGGGTCAAAACAAGATGATGTGCGTGCGTTTGGTAGCAGTGTGAGTGGGAGGAGGAGGATTGGGAGGGGGGGGGGGTAGGTAGATGTCGAGAAAGTCTTTGAACTCTTCACAAATATTCTGCACAGCAGTCACACAAACATACAACTTGAACATTGCTAGGAACAGCATCTGTATTTGTGAACAACTTAACAGGCAACCTTCTACGCTTATTTCTTCTTCTTCTTCTTTATATATTAGTAATATATATATATTAACAAACCGGTCCGCTCTTTGAATGACTGTGTTTAGTAGTTATTTGTGTTTAGAATGTAAGTTTCTATACTAAGGCATTTAAGCTTTTAAAAACTTTCTACATTTTGGAATGTGTTCAATTCCTGTTCATTAATTGCAAACTGTGTTACTTGAATACTCCTAATACCTCCACCTCCCTGTCAGCCTCACCTACTGACCTCCCTGTCAGCCTCACCTACTGACCTCCCTGTCAGCCTCACCTACTGACCTCCCTGTCAGCCTCACCTACTGAACTTTATGTTACCTCACCTACTGACTTTCCTATTACCTCACCTACTGACCTCTATGTTACCTCACCTACTGACCTCCCTGTCAGCCTCACCTACTGACCTACTTGTCAGCCTCACCTACTGACCTCCCTGTTACTTCACCTACTGACTTTCCTGTTACCTCACTTACTGACTTTCCTGTTAGCTTCACCTACTGACCTACTTGTCAGCCTCACCTACTGACCTCCCTGTTACTTCACCTACTGACTTTCCTGTTACCTCACTTACTGACTTTCCTGTTAGCTTCACCTACTGACCTACTTGTCAGCCTCACCTACTGACTTTCCTGTTACCTCACCTACTGACCTCCCTGTTACCTCACCTACTGACCTACTTGTCAGCCTCACCTACTGACTTTCCTGTTACCTCACTTACTGACTTTCCTGTTACCTCACCTACTGACCTACTTGTCAGCCTCACCTACTGCCCTCATCCTCCTGTCCCAACTGAATGTGATCCTTTATTAGTCCAGGGATGAGCAACCTTTTTCTACAGAGGGCCCATTAAAAAAATTTGGGGACTGGCGGGTCGCATAATTATTATTTTTACTCCCAATTGAGGAATTACAACAACAGTTAGCAATTTCTTGAATTAATTTTACGAATAATTTTTTAAATTTTGTTATTGTCTTTTTACATCATAACATTTCACCACAAATGCACAATTGTACTTCATGTGAAGCATTGAACTGTTTACATCCGTGCATAATGTTCTGTAACTGTAGAACTAGCTTACTAGTTGTTTTGTTCTTGCGACTGTTGTCAAACTACAGTCAGTGAGCATCGACCTGTTCTAACACTTCATAATTTTCAAACAAACTAAATAAAGCGTGTTCACAGATGAATTAGGTTCCGAATAATGTGAAAGCTTCGCAGCAAAGTTTTCTGAAGTATGGGAATACAGCTTCAGGCAGTCATGAAACTAACTGGAATTACTCTTCCAAGTCATAATTTGCTTGGAGGTATGTCATCTGCATTAAATGGTGAACTGATGGTATTGAAAACTAGTTCCAGGTTCTTGACGTCTTAAAATTTGCTTTCAAACTCCACAATCAAGGAATCCAAATAAGTCTTGTAATTTCATCAATTTCACTAGAAATAGTTTCACCTTTCAGCTAAGGAAAATGTTAAGACCTGATTTCACTCGCTGCCTCAAGAAGTGGAATAACTTTGTTTGAAAAGATTAAGATGCAGATACATTTCATTTGCAAACAAAACATTGCAATGCCAATAATGATAAACATGAAGTCTGTTTTCAACTCTTCATTAGAAATATTAGTAACAAGGTCACAGTCAATGTCCTTCAATGAACCTAACTATTTCTTCCTTGAGATTCCATATTCTTCTAGGCCAGCGGATACTACTATATAACCGAACATCGGAATGTTTTGTTCCAAATCTTAAAGTACTTCTCAGAACTGCCAGTCATGGCCGGTAGATAATTGGAGGCCCTAGGCAAAATGAATTTGGTGGCCTCAAATAAGATTTAAAAAAAAAGCGACAACAGTAAAATTATTAAATGTATTAAAAACCTATTGTACTTCAACAATAACATTGAGGACAAGTTTCGCTATTTCTTCTCTAAAATAATAATAGTACATGCAAGGCCCTCACCAATTGGTGACCCTATGCAGTTTGTCTATGCCTAAGGCTGGCCCTGTGCCAATAAAAAGATCATTGAGAAATCAATTCCAACAATATATTTGATATTCAATGCTTTATTTTATTAAAAAGCCTGTTTTTCTTAGTCAAAACACGAGCTCCATTAGTTGTTACACTTGCCATCTTCAACATGCCGACTCAACACTTTCAATACAGTTTTTGATAGAATTGAATAAATACTGGCTTGTGTTTGTCTTTGACTGAATGTTTCGAAATATTGCCATTAAGAATAATCTTCGTTTACTTTAATCATTTTATAATGACGTTTTAAGACAATGTTTCTTTAGCCTCTTCATGATAAGTGATAAGAATCATAAGTTTCAATAATTTCTTGATCTATAGATATTTACAATTATTTGTTTAAATATATTTGCATTTTTATATGTGTAATGTGTGGGAACACCTGATTTCTTTAGTCGTCGGCGGGCCGCATAAAACACTTCGGCGGGCCGCATGTGGCACGCGGGTCGTAATTTGCCCACCCCTGCTTTAGTCACATAATTTTTTGTCCCTATTTGTATGCTAAGTTTTCCTGCTATAATTTCTTGCTGATGGCTTTTGTTTGACTCTCAACTATGTAACGTGTTCAATATTTCAGATGGTGTGTCTTCCCAAAGTGACGAAAACGACGTCAGCGTCAAGTATCAGAAGGATGGTAACAACGCAATTCTTACCTGTACGGCCAAGAACATTGGCTCAAGAAAGGTAACAGTTCTTAGTTTCGATTGAATTATCCAACTAGAATAGTCACATTGTGACGGTCAGACCGTGGCGACTAACCTCGGAAAATTATTAGCGACTAGTTTAGACAGATAATCTCAGCGTGCTTGCGTTTCATGTTTAACGTATCTTAAAATAAAAATAAAGAAACGCGTAAAGTCTTGAAAATTAACATGAAATAGGCTGAAACTTCACTTAAATTAACTTGAATTATATTGTCAGCAAAGAGACACTCAGCAACATTGCCTAGAATAACAACATTTTGTCTGTCATTATAATGACAGTTAAACTAAGATATGCATTAGCTGGACAGAATCTCCATTTGTCAATACTTGAAGATACTGTTTAGCCAGATAGAAATTATCTGGGCAAAATGTCCAATGGTCAGACATTATCTGGACTGAACCTCCATTGGTCAATTCTTGTGGATACTGTTTAGCCAGATAGACATTATCTGGGCAAAATGTCCATTGGTCAGACATTATCTGGGCAGAATCTCCATTGGTCAATTCTTGTGGATACTGTTTAACCAGATAGACATTATCTGGGCAGAATCTCCTTGGTCAATCCTTGTTGATACTGTTTAGCCGGATAGACATTAAATGGACAGAGTCAGCACACATCTATATCATTTCTTTGTGATTTATGTAGCTTGTTACTTGATACACTCCTCAACACAACAGGGATGGGGACAGTCTCAAACAACATCTAATGTTGATGATACAACTCAGATAAATCATTTAATCCATCTCTTAAGAAGAATAGATTATGTATTTTGTGTAGGGAATAAGCTTATAAGCCGATAGAGCTAATGAGCTGCTCTATCATGGCCAAGACAAGTTACAGATATGTGATGTATTGATTATGTTATTGTGTTGAATTGGGAAAGGACACTAACTATTCTTGGAATAGCTTAATAAAATAATAAAAAAATAGAATAGAAAAACAAGAAAATTAAAAAAAAAAAACTTTTAAAGAAAACAATGTTACAAAGACAGCTTGCGTGGAAACACAAACTTAAAATCGGCCCCCGAAGTGGTCCACCTAGGCAGGTAAAAAGGCAGGTTTCAATATTTTCAGAAATAATATCATAATGAAGTTCTATCAAAGGCAAATGACAGAGAAGAATGGAGAAAGAAGGTTGACAGATCAACTGTGGTGCCCCAAAGGTCCAGCAGGCCATGGGATAGGTGAAAGTGAATGTGAATTTGGATGTGAACCTGGCCTAACTGATGTCTTAAAATGAATCTAATTGATCTAATTGTTTTGTAAATGGTCAATCTCTTATTCAAAGCCTCAAGAAAAAAAACATTTTCATAAAAAAATCCTTTACTTTTGTGTTCCACAGCTATCACGCGATAATATTAAAAAAAAACACAATTATTAATTGTTGTTTTAAATTATGTCCAACTTATTTGCATAGTAAATTGATTTTTTCTCTTAAAAAAAAGTTAACATTTTTTTTTTTTTGTAAATGCAGTATTTAGTATGACAGAATTTGCATAAATGTGTTTAAAAAATGGTAAATAGTTACTTTTCTAACTCAAAAGCCTCCAGTGTTTGCATTTATTATTGAAGGATCTCAGTTTCGAATTTATAATGTATATCTCCGGCATCACGACGTCATCATTGGCGCGTTCAGTAAATTGTTGAAATGGAGAGAACTTTACAAAATTTGCATCGTAAAGATCAGCCTCAAAAGCATCGTTGTCATCTGACACTTAAACATATCACCACAGTCGACTGTCTTCAAACCAACACTTCCTGCGAAGATCTTTACCAATCTGCATACAAGTGTCTATTGGAGGTCGGTCCATTTTTTGTTTTCACAAAAGGCGTGCCGTACTTATCAGTTTTATTGCTAAGTATTCAATGCTGGACATTTCTAGAACATTCAGGTGGAATGGATTTACTATCTAGAATCGTTTTGGCGAACGAGTTGTGATTCCGTCCACATTTAATGTCTGCATAGAGGACGACGTGTAAAGGAATTCATTTCAGTTTTTAAACTCCTCCTCTCCCCCACATCAATATTGACATCACCCCCCTCTTTCCCACCTGTTTTGACATTTCTAAGCTGCCACTGCCAGAAATACAAAGTTGTGCCCCCCCCCCTCCCCACCTACATCTGAAAGATTTTAATGTGACCTTTTTGGTTCACAGAGATGGAAGAGTAGAGGTCGAGTGAAACACTAAAACATGTGACAGCCCCCTCCCTTCCATAGTATTCTTAAAGTATTATCAGTGGCGTAGCAAGATACCTGTGGGCCTGGGTTCAGGAATACGACATAACACCCTCCTCTGGTAAATTGAGTTTGACTGAGCCCAAGTTGAGCCTCACTGTATCTAATATGAGAATACATTTTCAAGAGGAAACAAAAGTCAAAAAGACAGACAACCCACGAAGTACGAATGTTCCTCATGGAATAAATTAGAACGAGGTTCTCAAACTTGGGGTCATTTGAAAAGCCAGTGTCACTGGTCAACCGGTATCTTCAGATATTCTGAATGAGTAGTGTTTGTCACAAGTGTATGAACCTGTAGGCATTGTCCTAATGGGGTTAGAACAAAAAGGACAGAGCCAACATCACAGGAGACACAAGTTTTAAAGCGTCTATTGATGACCTGCTCAGTAGAAAGTCCAAGGTAATGTCGAGCTACAATACATTGTGTACATTCTAAGAATTATCATCAATCATTTGTATTTATCATTGATTAGCATAGAATTGTATAAATTAAATGACAACCACATGGAATATCAAATCTTCAGTTTTCTGTTCAGTCATAAAATTAATGTATGTATCTCATCTAGTTAATAGGTACCGTAATATTTAAAAAAACAACACGATTAAACAAAAACAAGAGTACTTTCACATTTTTACACATTTATTATTATTATTATTTTAAAAATTTCTAATAATTCGAATCCAAATGAAACGCTGTAGTGACAATTTAAGAGCTATCTCCCTTTAACAAGCTCAGTCTACGTTCTGAAATGTCCATGCATTTATTTCTCTATTACCAGGTAATGTTAAGGTCAATGAAATTTACAAGTAAAATTACGTAGGAATAGGAAGCATTTAAATTCTTTAAGTCAACAGATTAATTTTCTTTCAAGAGCCCGTTTGGGCGTTGCAATGAACCTCCTTCGCGCCATGGTTGCTACGCCACTGATTATTAATTTATTATTAATATTTATCATTATTAAACGTTTCCTAGTTTTTCGATGTATAGATCATCTATAATCGATAATTATCAAAAATTAGAATATTTAATATTCAATTTAAATCATGAGCCTATATATTTATAGAAAGCATTTATTTCTCCACAAAAGTATTTCTGTTGCCAGGAATCTCAAATGCTGCTCCCCCGGCTACACCGGCGGTTTCTTTTTCAATGTATAATTGTGAATGAAAGATGGTCAGAGGTCTTGTGTGCTATTTGGAAACAATGCAACAAAATGTCATCGATTATCTTGGCACTACAAAACGTTTGTGTGTTACAAGTGCTTCCTGTTCGGAAACAATATGATGAGAATGTAATTAGCAAAAGATGAGATTGTTTTCTTTTTGTTTGTCTAATTACACACTCTCGCGCGCGCGCGCGCACGCACACACACACACACACACACACAC
This sequence comes from Biomphalaria glabrata, assembly GCF_947242115.1. NCBI lineage: Eukaryota > Metazoa > Mollusca > Gastropoda > Planorbidae > Biomphalaria > Biomphalaria glabrata. The sequence continues at coordinate 73,718,396 of NC_074711.1, forward strand.
ACACACACACACACACACACACACACACACACACACACACACACACACACACACACACACACACACACACACACACACACACACACACACACACACACACACACACACACACACACACACACACACACACACACACACACACTACAGAACAAGGAGAGTAGTTGTTTTCTCTCTCGAGTTTAAACCAAAAAAAAATTGTGTGGCAAAAAAAATAATAATTTAAATGATTGTTTAAAAGTCTTTTTTTTTTCTTTATCATATATTGCGAATTGTATATCTCGGAAAGAAAAACTTGAGGGAAATAGAAACACACACACACACACACGCACACACATAACTGCATAGAAAGATTTCAGTTAAAGACACGAACATAAAATATAACAAAGCAATAAATATACTATAAAAACAAACACGCCAATCTTATTCTATTACTTTGTCATGGAGTAACAAAAAATATCTCAAGTTAATCTCAACTTATTGTATGCTGCTTCTAACAAAATCTAAAGATCAAATTGAAGATCAAGAAATGAAAACATTCGACATTTTCTTTTCCATCACAATGGTGAACAAAAACCTATATAGACTAGAAAGTGTAACAATGAACAAAACAAAAACACACAAAAAAAAAAGAATTGCTCATTGAAACCAGGGCGATGATATTTAGTCATTCAATTTCACAGTTTTTTTTTTTTGTTTGTTTCTGTAAGAAAAACTGTCTATGCAATTCATGTGTTTACATTTAAAGGTCAGTGCTGGGCTGTACAATGGACCTCATTCACCAATCGTAAACAAACAACATTAGGTCACGTTATAATATTGATAAAACAACGAAAAAAAAATTTAAAGTGATAGCCATTGTGTATTAAAAATTAGATCGTAATTCGTATAGAAGAGATAGAAAATCACGTGGCTAAATGTTGTGTTTACGATTGGTGAATGAGTCTAGTTTAGTACACTGATTGGTCTATAGAGTCTAGTTCAGTGCACTTGTTGGTTTATAGTCTAGTTCAGTAAACTGATTAGTCTATAGAGTCCAGTTCAGTACACTGCTTGGTCTAGACTCTAGACTTTATAGAATCTAGTTCAGTACTCTGCTTGGTCTACAGAGTCTAGTTTAGTACACTGCTTGGTCTACAGAGTCTAGTTTAGTACACTGCTTGAGAGTCTAGTTCAGTACTCTGCTTGGTCTATAGAGTCTAGTTTAGTACACTGATTGGTCTATAGAGTCTAGTTTAGTACACTGATTAGTCTATAGAGTCTAGTTCAGTACACTGCTTGAGAGTCTAGTTTAGTACACTGCTTGGTCTATACTATAGACCAAGCAGTGTACTAAACTAGACTCTATACACCAAGCACAGTACTGAACTAGACTCTATACAACCAAGCACAGTACTGAACTAGACTCCATAGATCAAGCAGTGTACTGAACTAGACTCTAAAGACTCTATAGACCAAGCAGTGTACTAAACTAGACTCTCAAGCAGTGTACTGAACTAGACTCTATAGAGTCTAGTCTAGTACACTTCTTGGTCTATAGAGTCTAGTTCACTACACTTTTCTTGGTCTAAAGAGTGTAGTTCAGTACACTGGTTGTTCTATAGATTCTAGTTCAGAACACTGTTTTTCTCTAGTCTAGTTTAGTTCCGGGGTCGGCAACCTGCGGCTCGCGAGCCACATGCGGCTCTTTGGATGAGAAGCTGCGGCTCTTTAGTTCCATGCGCAAATATTATTTATTTTATCAATAGATTTTAAAAAAATAGTTCTGAATCGTTTAAAGACTATTTGGCACCGATTAGATCTCTCAGCCACTTGTACTCGCTTTTCACCAAACCCATCCCCCATTACACACGTCGTCCCTTCTGTCAGTCCGTTGGATGTTTCTATGAAGGTTTTAATTCGCTTTTGAGGCAAGACGAATTGACATCTTCACCACTCGCTTTAGCTGTGTATAGTTTGTTGTTTCAAGTAAATGAGTTAGAAGCGAATTATCTTCTTAAAGTTAGAAGCAATCTACAATTAGTGCTAATCCTGTTGTACCACTACAAGTTGAAAAATGAGGCAAACCATTTACAGATGACGAGTATGTCAAAGACTGCTTCCTGCCTGCATCGGAAGAACTGTTTCGTAATTTCAAAAACAAACCAGAAAAAAAAATCAAAGATTTGCTACTATCGGCTAAAATAGTACAAGATAGAATAGCTAAAATGTCTTCAAATGTAACATATTTGCAGGTGGAAGATATTCAACTTTCTTCTGTCTTATAACTTGCTATAGATTAGTCTTGAGACATAAAAGACAAGCACGAGTTGCCCTTTTTGTCAGGTATATGTTTTCCCAAGGCCCAAAAGAAGAAATTGTCTCGTGTTAAACTAGACGAGATGTAGCCAACGCCATGCAAAATACCTTGAAAACATTAAAATGGATTAACTAAAATCGTTTCAATAACAACTGATGGAGCCAGAAATATGACAGGAACAAATAAAAGGGCAACAACGATTTTTCGGAGCAAAATAAACCATGAAATTCTCACGTTTTCCTGTATAATTTGGAAGTGCTTTGTGCCTAAAACGATTCCAACCGAAACAGCTGAGGCATAAATTTGGTAATCAGGATTTTAAATATCATCTTGTCAAAAACAGTCTACCATGGTCAGTTTAAAGAATTCTCAAACGAAATGGAAACTCAGTATTCCGACCTCCTTCTTCCCAACAAAGTGCGATGGCTTTCCAAAGGTTGAAACGTTTGGCTTTGTGCTTAAATGAAATAAATACATTCCTAAATGAAAAAATGCATTAATCATCATCCTGAATTAGAGAATGACAAATGGTTGCAACCATTTTACTTTATGGTGGATAAAACAATAAATGACTGAATTTAAAGCTGCAAGGAAAAGGAAACCCATCATATGGTTTGGTAGAAGAATTTGTTTGTTTTGAATAAAAATTAATTCTTTTTGCAGAAGATATTCAGAGCCGTGAGTTACTTCATTTTGAATGTCTAGCTTTTGACATTAATTACTTCAGCACATTTAGAAAAAAATTCAAAGATGTTTTTCTTGACAGAGATGAGCAGTTCGAAACCAAAAAAAAAAAAAAAAAACAACATTAGAACATTTCTAGTAATTCCTTCTTTCAAAACAAATAGTAACGAAATCCACATTGATCCATTTGGAATTGATAAGCCTACTGGATCTCTAGAAATGCAATTGATCGATTTAAAAAGAAAAATTTTAGTGTATTAGATAATTTACAGAGTTAAAAAAGCAAGTTACAAGTGTTGGAAGTCCAGAAATGTATGTATGTAACGCAACAAAAGTGGACAGCTTTAAAAGGAATAATAATAATAATAATAATCTTTATTATCCGTATGGAATGTCGCTAGTTGATTCGGCGCATGGAATAATCTCCCAGATTTCTACAGTGAAGTGAAGTTGGCATTTAGGGTGCTGACATTGGACTGACCTAATTAGTGCGAGAAAGCGTTCTCTTGCATAAATATAAATGAAAATTGAAAGTCGTGTTTGAAACTAAAAACAAGTTATGAGCCGAATGTATCCAAACTTTTTAAAACCATGCAAAGCCAAAGCTCCCATTGAATTAGTGTTGTAATTAAATGTTTAACTGCTTTAGCTGTTACTGAAATAAAAAAAAAATTATCTAAGGATGCAATATATATAGTCTATCTCTCTGTCTCTCTTTCTCTCTCTCTCTCTCTATTTATATATAGATGTATAATATGTTGTGAAAAAACACTACTTATCTATGAATAAATAGATTCGTGTTTTTCCGTTAAAAAAGTGTGTCAGTACTATTTATAATTGGCAAGAAAAAACTTTGTGGCTCTTTAAAAACTTAGAAATTTTGTAAATTGTCATTTTTGGCTCTTCCGCCTCAAAAGGTTGCCGACCCCTGGTTTAGTTCACTGATTTGTTCTATACTTTAGTTCAGACATTGATTAGTGCAGATACTTTAGTTCTTCAAGTATTGGCAAAATTAATAGAAATCATGAATGTTACTTTTTGTTTGTTGGTGAAGTTTTAATTCCAGACTTTTTGTGCAAGCAGCGTCTCAAAATGTTTGCATATTCATGTCGAAGACTTGATTTCTGAATAGTTTAGTTTCTTTCTATCTCTGAAAGGAAACAGTATGCTATTGAAGGAGGGATTGAATTGTTAAAGGGAGGGTGTGTTCGCTAGTAGAGCTGTGTGTGGGTATATGTGTGTATGCTTGGGCATCTGCTATAGAAGTAAGAGTGGTAATGTCTGTGTTCGTGTGCGTTTGAAAAAAAAAAGGGGTGGTGGCGGGAGCAATTTGTGGACAGTCCATTAGCTCACTTCCGTCAGGCATGAAACAGTTTCAACAACCTCACTGACCGGCTTATTGAGCCGAAATCTGGGTATTTCTGCAACGGTTTATACAGCAGAAATCTAAATTTTCCCTCCAATGTTTTATAGAGCAGAAAGCTGGGTTTTTCTTCAATGTTTTATAGAGCAGAAAGCTGGGTTTTTCAGCAACATTTTTTTGTGTGTGATCTTCCTCCATTAAGCCTTTAATCTTCGGTCTATCCAATGTCGTGTCAGCACTCAGCAGAGGATGCCGGTATCCCAATCAGAGGCGGCGAAACAGATTAGGTGCTGAAGCGTTTCCTCCGTGTGACTAGTCTTAGCACTTTAAAAAACAACAACACTATAGTTGATTAAATCTATACCCCAAAGAACTCATAAAACATTTCTTTATTCATTTGAAACACCTTTAACACTCTAGTTTCAATCTACCTTCTCACTGAATACAAGTCTCTCTGCAGTTGTGGATTATTATTTATATTGTTGTTTTATATTGTTTAACATATTTCAATACACTTTAACACTCTTTCTATAAGACACAAGGCTCTAAACCTATTTAGACACACCTTGTAAATTACACCAAGGCCTAAACTCTAAATCTACATGATTGTATTCCATATGTGACCCAAAATCTTGGTAAACATGTAGATTAACATGCTGGGGCTGGGTATTGCAGAGTCTTTACTGGGTTGGCTTTCACCTGATGCTGTAAAGTACATATGCATTAGTAGTCAAAATCACAATGTGCATGCTACCCTTAACATCATCCCTTGGTCAGTTTTGTCCAATGCAGATGTGACTGGTAATAAATAACCTGGTCTCGGAAGTTATTTCCAAGTACAAATTTGTAACAAAGAAAACATCAATGTCAACAGGCTATTACAGAAACAGATTGAACAGAATGCACAAGTTAATAGATAAGAAGCCCGCACAGTGTTCAAGACGTCGGCTTTCTGAAGAAGCTTCGCAAATGTTGGAGTGATACTAATCAATACAAGACATGAACTGGGGATGTCATTCATCTCAGGTCAATCAGGACAACGACAATTAAATTACTTACATGTCAGAAAATAAATTCCAATGCTTGTCAACAAGACCTTGAAACAAATACGTTTTAAATCTATCTAAAACAAGACCTTGAAACAAATAAGTTTTAAATCTATCTAAAGACTTCAAAGACAGTTCGTGTTACGTGTTATCACACAAACCCAGAAACAGACCCCCTAACAGATCCGCCCATGGACAAGGAATTTCCAAGCCGTGTACTCTTTTTCATTGTTTAAGGTGATTAAGGTTCAAAGAACCATTCTATATTGTTTTTCACTTGAAAACCAACTGAATAACATATCAGAAGAGCAATTTCAAAGAATTATTTGGCGTGTTTTTTTTTACTTCAAAGAAAAAAAAACAACTGAAAAACCTATTATTGATAATGAGATTTCTGGCTTATATTTATTTTATTTTTTGCCCCCTCCCCCCCCCCCCCAAACAAAATGAACTTTTCAATAGCTTTTCTAGTTTCGAGCTCGTGTCTCCCCCCCCCCCCCTATTTTGATAAGTTAATAACCTACCTCTCTGAAGTGTTTTTATTTTAAGAATTATTTAGTTTTATGAAGGAAAGAAAATCGCTTGCATATTTAATTTTAAAAAATTAAATAGTTTGCTTTCAGAAAACAAAAGTGCTCCAGAGCTTTGCAAGTTGTAAAATATCATGATGTTATATTTTCAATGTTTTCTAGTTTCTGTGATCTAAACGGACGGGCAGACCACAAAAAAAACTAGTTACGGCTTTTTTTTCTTTCGGAGAATGGTTTAAATAGCGGATGACATCTTAATTTCTCTTAGAAAATTGCGAATAAAAAAGTGCACTCTTCCAATATTTCTCAAGATGGATTTCTTTTTATAGCATCGCAAGTATAAACGTACAGGTACATTTAGCTTTTATATGAAGTATATATCTAGCCCAGCGGATCTCAAAACTACGGCCCTCACCCGTTGGGGTCAGCGAGACGGCCAAAGGGAGTCCGTAGAAAAATGAAAATTATATAACTTAAAATGACTTCTTCGCTAAAAGCCAGTTAATCCGATAGGATAATTTGAATGATAATAAACTATAGAGTCTACATATGTCTCTGACATACTATTCTATGATAACCTAAACTTTAAACCAAAGATTGAAAGATATTCTTCACTTGGATACTCCCGACTGGGTATTGAATACATTTGCGCGTAAACAAACTCAGATCCCAATCACAGATGAATATTTCAAATTTGTATCTCGCATTATTGTATTTTTTGCATTATGGGTGATTGTACAGAAGTTGTTGACTGTTTGTACAGAAGTTGTTGACTGATTGTACAGAATTTGTTGACTGATTGTTATTATTATTATTATTATAGCTTTTATATAGCGCTACTTTCATGCTTATAGCATGCTCAGAGCGCTTTTGGTTCAATCTCATTTGTGGACCGGTGGGGGGGAGGGGGTATCTGCCTTTAGGCGCTCAGTAAACACAACTCTGCCCGAGTCGGGTGTCGAACCTCGAGCCCCCTTCTAGGTAGCCAAGCCAAGTTCAAGCGCACTTGGCCTCTCGACCACGCTTCCCACACATTGTACAGAAGTTGTTGACTGATTTTACAGAAGTTGTTGACTGATTGTACAGAAGTTGTTGACACTCATAAAATCTCATCAAAGTCATCCAAGTCATTTCCTTTGTTGTTATTTTATTATAACACAAAAGTTAAAATCTAAATAAACACATGCTCAACACAATTTTATTTTTACATTGCTACTTAAATAATTTTCATTTATGTAGATTTTTCACTTCGGGGTCCGTAGGCAAGTTTTTGACTAGATAAAGAGGTCCCCGAGTTAAAAAAAAATGTTTGAGAACCGCTTGTCTAGCCTACATAATTATAAACTACTAATGCTTTGTTATGACCAATGCATTTTAAGTAGGAGTATTTTAGTTATAAATGTATAAGTCCCATAGACTGCCTTTTAAACAATTTAATTCAGACTCAGAGACAGACAATTCTTCCTTCTTTTTTTTTCTTTCTTTACAGTGTATGTGTTGACTCGAGTTTGTCTATGTAGGCTCTACATGCAATGCGCTACAGCAGTAGTTTAGGACTGAAAAGTTTTCCTTTATTTAGATAAATAAATGTGTCTCCAATCGAATCTATTCTCAATAGAGTGCTTCTAATCGTAGCCTTTCTATCTTTCTATTTTATAAAGTGGTCAAGTATCTTTAGGTTCATTTCCCACTCTTTTGGTCTGTCTTGGGTTCAACTGACATCTTCGTCCACTGATTATGTTGAAATAATGGAATAAGTCTTTTTTTGTTCCTATTGTTTGTTATAAAGTATAACTCAGTTTACTTACTTTAGACCTATCAATCGTTTACTTGGAAATCTTTCATTTATCTAATGGAGATGTATTGTTTTCTCGGCCTATTGTCTCGCTGAATCTCGCGTCTCGAGATGTCGAGTTATGGTCCTTGTTTCTCCTGTCATTGGTAGACTTCATTAGCATCAATCTCGCAGTTATTGACGTATAGGTCCCTTTTATAAGATTAGTGTCCCGGATTGACCTATTGGAGCCCTGGTTTGATTGAGAGAGACTCTGTTCGTCTTACGAATGAGGGTGGAAAAAAAAGGGGAGGAAGGAAAGGGGTGCGGCTGACCTCTGGGGATGCCTGGAAGGTATTTCTTGACTCGAACCAGCTTTTGTAATTATTACTACCAGTATGCAAATTAATTTTCTTTTCAGCTCTGGAAGCATCAACTTACCGACTAGTCATACGCATTTAGTTCAAGAATGAGTAATAGTATAGCGTTGTTATAATCTACTGTATATAGATAATAGAATAGATTCCTAAACAACCAAACAGGCGGAGATAGCTTCCATCATCTTTCAAACGAAAATCGGTGTATCGTGTTGTTGGGTTGTTGTTGTTTTTAAATGCACATATAACCCGCGGGTTATACAAGTTTCCCGGCGAGGTTCACACAATTTATTATACTCATAACATAACAGAACAGAAACAATGCACACTATACGCTACGAAGTTAAACTACAAGAACACTTGTGCTGCTGATTGCCACGGGAATGAATAGACTTCACAATTAGGCCGAATACCAGCCGATGTTGTCATCCGGCCAATCGTACGGCCCAACTCAGCAAGTCAGGCTTTGCACATGCGGGGCAAACAGAGGGTGTGGGTTGTACAATTTTGTTTTTACTTTATTTGTGCGGGGTTTACACATGTGCGAGGTAAATACGCGGAAATACAGTACACAGCTACACGCATATTTAGACACAGATATCGATTTTTTTGTGTCACTAAGCATGCACAAGACCGTTAATCTTAATCAATTTATTTTGACTTCAAATCTATAATCATGAATTTTATAAACAACAAGATTAACTCTAAAATTACATTTAACATAAATTTAACACGGGGAGACAACGTATTGGTTTACACTACGTGTGACCAAATATGTAGGTCGCCACAGGGCCTGCGTATTCGCGTGAAATGTTTCACTACTCCTTTAATCTTCGGTCTCAGAATCATTGCTTTATCGATAGTGCATCAGAGTTTGAGACAATGTTTAAATTATTAACATAGAATAATGATCAGAGCAGCAAAAAGTCAAAAATGATACTTTTCTAAATGAATACAGTAGAATGTCCATTTATCCGGATTTAATGGGAACAGGGTTTTGTCCAAACAATCGAATTCGGAATATTATAAACGGTCCATTGTACACAAAATATAAAGAAAATCCATATGAGTGTATTGTGCTGTACGTAAATATAAAACTAAAGTAAACTATACAAGGGAACAAAGCGTTATACAGAGTAGCCTCCCGCTATAGAGAGAACTAATCGCTGATCTTTCGTTGCACCAACAAGATTGTCGTGCACGAGCACTTAAATACTGTACTGTAACACAACAACAGCAACAACAACAACAAGACAGTCCGGTTAAATGACGTCTGGATAAAAAACGTTGAACTGTATAAACCTTTCAACTTCTTATTTTTCTACCACACTTTACTTACTATCTCCCTCTTCCCTC